>NC_064624.1:118642630-119307630 GCF_023898315.1 Schistocerca nitens | reverse complement strand
GCACATTACACTTGTCTACACTGTCTACATTGAGACATTAGCCTTTTATATATCCTCACTCAGTTTCTAAACAGTTCACCGCTTCTAGTTTTTAGGGAAACCTAACACGTCACTGCTCACATACATTCAGAAAGCGATCGTTGTGAGTTAATGCCTGACAAGTATGCAACACACCTAACGTACAGGTAATACAGGTACGATATTAACCGATCCAAGCTGCTACAGAAACTACTGTAGCCTGCTCTTACTTATAATAGTTTACAGTAGTTTATAACTCTACTGCCTGTCCCGATAGCTGAGTGGTTAGCGTGACGGATTGCCGTCCTACGGGCCCGAGTTCGATTTCCGGCTGGGTCGGGGGTTTTCTCCGCTCAGGGACTGGGCGTTGTGCTGTCTTCATCATCACTTCATCCCCATCCGGCGCGCAGGTCGCCCAATGGGGCGTCGAATGTAGTGAGACCTGCACCGAGGCGGCCGGACCTGCCCCGTAAGGTGCCTCCCGGCCAATGACGCCAAACACTCATTTCCATAAATCTACTCTGCACTATTTAACCCGAATCAATGTCTTAGCTAAACGCGGTTCCAACCTATACCAGTTTATGACTTGGTACAAAGCTAATTCGTAACATTCAGATGCGTGCGCTTAAGGGGCTCCGGAAAGGCTCAAAATCATGAAAAGTTCAATTTTTACTTTTTTTTGCGTTTTCTGAATCTGCAGACTATTACCTTTTAATAGATATATAATTCATTCAATTCCGAAGACTACAACTATTTTTAAATTTTTTTTAAATGTGTTCTACATGGGCGTGACCCACTGTGGCGCTGTTAAACTGCTGTCAAATGGTGTTATTATTAACGTCCGTGTTCATCAGGTACATTTTAGTGATGTGAGATAAAGTATGTGTTGTGGCTAACCTGTGATGGTTCAATATATATCGCTGGTGTGATTATTTCATGTTTATTTACTCTGTCGTTATCTCGAAAATATTCGTAATTAATTCTGTTTCTTGAGTCTCTGTTTTGTTGAAGGATAATAATGAGTAAAAGTAAAGTTATTAGAAATCCTCTGAAGGCTTTTAAGAAAAGGAGAAATGTTGGAAAGCCAAAGGTATTTAGAAATATGGGAATGAAGATAGGTTCTAACATGGTACGAGCGATGCTTGCTTTAGACAAGGAACGCCTTCGGGCTGCAGACAGGGCTGTAAAGAGTCTAGAAATACAAGCAAGAGTAAACAGGAGGAGGAACAAGAGGAAGCTGGAGGAGGAGTTTGCAGAGGATGAAGATAATCCATCCTATGGACCTGGAATGCACTAAAAAGTTAATCCAATCTTTGTCGCTCGATTCCCAAAACTTTTATTTTCTCATACTAATTACATGTTTTCTAAGGATCTTCCAAACATATTTGTTTCAAACTTTGAGTAAATGTTGCACAGTACCTTCTGCATAATTTAACACAGCCTTTTTCCAAAAAACTGTATATTTTTGAATATATAAATAAAAAATTGCAAAAAATGTTGTGAATTTTCATTACAATTGAAAAAAAAATCATCCTTAATAACTGAACTAAAATTTTGTAAAATCCCTGTGTTAAGTTGTAGCCCATATTCCAATAAATAATCTGTAAAAAGTTCAACTTCCTACCTCAAATACTTTGTGAGGAAAGATGTAATTTATAAGCGTTATTTTAACATTGCAAGTATAGGGCGTTCCGGAGCCCCTTAAACTGCTATGATGACGTCACATACACAACAGGTACTGCGCGACAAACACGTACAGACATGATCTATCCATTGTGGTCACAATATGCCATACTGGTCTCGAAGTTATTAGTGATTCAGATCTGACGTTATTTTGTCACAGACGAAAGTTCGAGAGACAAGGGGATAGGTGTTCGCACATTAAAAAATGTAGAAGACTACAAAGATTGGAAAACATTAAACGAATAATTGAGTACGTTGGGTGCAAGTTCTTCTATGAGGTGACACAAGATGCAGGCCGCATCAAACCACTAAGAATACTGATGACAAAAACAATTCCCGTTCTCGAGCATAAATCGGCTCTTCGTGTGTATATGGCGAGCGGTTATAGCATAAGAGGGCAAAGGAGCAGCGGTTGTATCGATAGGGGCGCCTGCAGCTATCGACCACTCGCCGTAACTCCCACGCGCTGGTACGGGTTCCCTGCCCACGGCAAACTTGTACTCCGGCGCTGCCCAACTAGTAACTGGAACACCGAAAAACCACGGCCGAACTTTGCCCGTTGTACTGGCAGTCTACCGACACGCTCAAGCACTATTATCGGAATCTATTTCGCTCTGAGTCGCGTTTAACATCTCCTGCTCATGAGGCACAAAAATTGCGAAATTACAACGTAGGAAACGTAGCAAACACTGCATTTTCAGCCGAGCCTTAATAATGGTAACTGCAACCTAACACTGTAACGTAAGGTAAACTCCGGCCACAGACCCTGGAGGACCCAACGGTACCGACCGGCCGCCGTGTCATCCTCACCACATGCATCACTGGATGCGGATATGGAGGGTCATGTGGTCAGCACACCTCTCTCCCGGCCCTAAGTCAGTTTACGAGACCGGAGCCGCTACTTCTCAGTCAAGTAGCTCCTCAGTTTGCCTCACAAGGGCTGAGAGCACCCCGCTTGGCAACAGCGCTCGGCAGACCGCATGGTCACCCATCCAAGTGCTAGCCCAGATCGACAGCGCTTAACTTCGGTCATCTGACGTGAACCGGTGTTACCACTGCGGCAAAGCCGTTAGCTAAACCTATACAACTCTGTTAGATTTCATCAGGTTAATCCTAAATTCAGTACTGAATGAAGGAATGCATCGTTAGCAAAGAGAAAAAGATGCCGTTGAGATCAGAACGTGCGACAATAGCTTTAACAACGGCTGTCTCAGCGATGTATGGGAACGGACACACTATGTTGAGAAGCCAGTTGATTAACCCACCACCTGTCGCAGCCAACATCGGTGCCGATGTTGTTCCGCCACAGACATCGCTGTAAGCTCTGGTAGGTTCCGTGACTTCCTGATGCATCCTCATACATTTCGCTGCCGTCTTCTGGCGTTATGGAGCTTCCGGCGTTTTCGCTAGATATCTAGAGGAAGAGCTCCAAATTTGGAATAGGGGTAATAATATGATTTTTCGCCTTGTAGTGCTGTACGACGATAAGCTGTTCAAAAACTTCACTCATGCTCATAAATTAAGGATAATTGCAGGATGTGGTGCCACACAACGTGGCACTACACAAAACTGGCGCTAATAGCATAGGCACATAGGGAACACACACAACACAGATATATAAGTCCACGGTATTGCTGATAAGTTGAGGAGTCCGTCGCGAAACACACAAAATGCCACTGTTTCCTGCGCATGTACTCCGAAATCAATATGCCGGCCGGAGTGGCCGAGCGGTTCTAGGCGCTCCAGTCTGGAACCGCGCGGCCGCTACGGTCACAGGTTCGATCCTGCCTCGGGCATGGATGTGTGTGATGTCCTTAGGTTAGTTAGGTTTAAGTAGTTCTAAGTTGTAGGGGACTGATGACCTCAGATGTTAAGTCCCATAGTGGTCAGAGCCATTTGAACCATTTGAACCGAAATCGATATGGGATATCATCACCATGCACACGTACACAGGCCGCGAAACGGGTTGGCATAGTCTGGATCAGCTGCTGGGGTATAGCCTCCCATTCTTGCACCAGTGCCTGTCGGAGCTCCTGAAGTGTCGTAGGGGTTTGAAGACGTGCAGCGATACGTAGACCGAGAGCGTCCCAGACGTGCTCGATGGGGTTTAGGTCTGGAGAACAGGCAGGCCACTCCATTCGCCTGATATCTTCTGTTTCGAGGAACTCCTCCACGATGGCAGCTCGGTGGGGTCGTGCGTTATCATCCGTCAGGAGGAATGTGGGACCCACTGCACCCCTGAAAAGCCAGACATACTAGTGCAAAATGACGCCCCGATACACCTGACCTATTATAGTTCCTCTGTGAAAGACATGCAGTGGTGTACGTGCACCAGTCATAATCCCACCACACACCATCAAACCACGACCTCCATACAGGTCCCTTTCAAGGACATTAAGGGGTCGGTATCCGGTTCCTGCTTCACGCCAGATGAGAACCCGGCGAGAGTCACTGTTTAGACTATACCCGGACTCGTCCGTGAACATAACCTGGGACCACTGTTCCAATGACCACGTACTGTGTTCTTGACACCAGGCTTTACGGACTCTCCTGTGACCAGGGGTCAGTGGAATGCACCTTGCAGGTCTCCGGGCGAATAAACCGCGTCTGTTCAGTCAACTGTGTGTCTGGAGACAACTGTTCCATTGGCTGCGGTAAGGTCCCGAGCGAGGCTACCTGCAGTACTCCGTGGCCGTCTGCGGGCACTGATGGTGAGATATCGGCCTTCTCGTGGTGTTGTACACTGTGGACGTCCAGTACTGTAGAGCCTGGACACGTTTCCTGGCTGCTGGAATCGTTGCCATAATCTTGAGATCACACTTTGTGGCACACGGAGGGCCCGTGCTACGACCTGCTGTGTTTGGCCAGCCTCCAGTCGCCCTAGTATTCTACCCCTCATAACGTCATCAATATGTGTTCTTTCAACCATTTTCAACACACAGTCACCATTAGCACGTGTGAAAACGTCTGCACACTTACTCGCTGCACCGTATCCTGACATGCACCAACACACTTCTGCGTATGTGGACTGCTGCCAGCGCCACCGTGTGACGACCGCAGGTCAATCACCGCATGGTGATACCCCGAGGTGATTTAAACCCGCAAACCGTCCACCAGAGCGTTTTTTTCACCATGTATCAGCATTATCATTATTTTATGAGCATGAGTGTACACGCCAAGTCTGCTGTATGGTACTGGAAACACGGAAATAAATCTACGCGTATATCATTGTATTTTACTATAGCGTCATTTTTAACAGTTTTCAATGATATTTGCTTGCACTCTTTTATATAGGGACACCGTTTCTAATATCTGGTAGTAATGACCTTTGCGTCCTATTTTTTCTATTAATCATACATGCTTTCGTAAAATGTACTTCATCATCATTCTGTTTATCATTAGTTTATTATTCATTCTTGGCAACTTTTTTTTAAAATCACCAATTTCACTTGAATGGCCCCTGAAAAGGTACGTAGATGCAGAGTACCCTGTTAGTCTCCCACGTCCCCTATGTTTCCCCTTCCCCGTCATACACCCTCTCTACCATATCCCTGTATAACAAAGCAGGACGAAATGCAATTTAATTCTTTTATCATGTGACAATAGATGTACATTCACTGAAATTTTAAATGACCTAATGATGTTCGAAGTGCCTAGTTATGCTTGTTTATCTGTACGAAGATTTTAGTGGATTAAATACAATTCAAGATATAAATATATTTTTACGTATCTAAGAGATTTTAACGTCATAAATTACTATACAAAATGTTACTGAGGTCGCGTACTTGCAGTTGGCAGTATGTCAGTTTTTACGCACGCACACAAGTGCGCGCACACACACACAAACACACACACACACACACACACACAAACAGTATCACAACAAGACAACCAAAGATGAGCATGTAAGAAGTTATCAATAATGAATTTGAATCACGAATGGGTGAGGAAGTCCCACTAAACTGCTCTGTAGTTTGACCAGGGTGAGAGCAACATCTACATCTACATTTATACTCCGCAAACCACCCAACGTTGTGTGGCGAAGGGCACTTTACGTGCCACTGTCATTACCTCCCTTTTCTGTTCCAATCGCGTATGGTTCGCGGGAAGAACGACTGTCTGAAAGCCTCCGTGCGCGCTCCAATCTCTCTAATTTTACATTCGTGATCTCCTCGGGACGTATAAGTAGGGGGAAGCAATATATTCGATACCTCATCCGGAAACGCACCCTCTCGAAACCTGGCGAGCACGCTACACCGCGATGCAGAGCGCCTCTCTTGCAGAGTCTGCCACTCGAGTTTGCTAAACATCTCCGTAACGCTATCACGGTTACCAAATAAACCTGTGACGAAACGCGCCACTCTTCTTTGGATCTTCTCTATCTCCTCCGTCAACCCGACCTGGTACTGATCCCACACTGATGAACAATACTCGAGTATAGGTCGAACGAGTGTTTTGTAAGCCACCTCCTTTGTTGATGGACTACTTTTTCTAAGGACTCTCCCAATAAATCTCAACCTGGTACCCGCCTTACCGACAATTAATTTTATATGATCATTCCACTTCAAATCGTTCCGCACGCATACTCCCAGATATTTTACAGAAGAAACTGCTACCAGTGTTTGTTCCGCTATCAAGGCAGAATTTAAAGCAAAAACCACCATCTCTATTTATAACATCACTTGCTAATTTAATTTCAACAGCTTCTCTAATAGCACTATTCCAATAGCTAGAGTCTCCGTCTTGTGATATTCCATAGGATAAACGGTGCCAACATAATGTCCTGCAGTGTTGTAAGCGTGTATGCCGGTTATGCTCACTACATCGGTCGTCCACCGTCCTCCAATAAATGATTCGCCACAACTGCCTTACACAATTCAACATCATCCTTTGCAGATGCTAAAACCCACTAACTTTTGATGGTGGTCGGAAAACGCACTTCACATCATACACACATCAAAAAAAGTTTGGCTTCATCCCGGTTCACAGAACTCATGAAGACAGACGTTGACTGTGGATATTGTATCAGACACAGTCCCTTTCACTGTTCAGAGATGTCACTGAACCAGCCCAAAGATCTAAACAACCATGTATGCGCAGCGCCTATTAGATGGTGGGGGTCCGACAGCCAATCAGTTCCAGTCATTCCACCGGGAAGGACGTACACGGCTCGTGTTGTCTGTAGTTCAACCATGCCTAGACCGTCAATACCGCGGTTCGATCGCGTACGGATTGCTACTTTGTGTGAGGAAGGACTGTCAACAAGAGAAGTTCAAAATGGTTCAAATGGCTGTGAGCACTATGGGACTTAACATCTATGGTCATCAGTCCCCTAGAACTTAGAACTACTTAAACCTAAGGACATCACACAACACCCAGCCATCACGAGGCAGAGAAAATCCCTGACCCTGCTGGGAATCGAACCCGGGAACCCGGGCGCGGGAAGCGAGAACGCTACCGCACGACCACGAGATGCGGACAACAACAAGAGAAGTGTCCATGCGTCTAATGTTCGGTCATGGAGGAGATACAGAGATACAGGAACTGTCGATGACATGCCTCGCTCAGGCCGCCCAAGGGCTACTACTGCAGTGGATGACCGCTACCTACGGATTATGGCTCGCAGGAACCCTGACAGCTACGCCGCCATATTGAATAATGCTTTTTATGCAAACACAGGTAGTCGTGTTACGACTCAAACTGTGCGCAATAAGCTGCATGATGCGCAACTTCACTCCCGACGTCCATGGCGAGGTCCATCTTTGCAACCACGACACTGTGCAGCGCGGTACAGATGGGCCCGCAGCATGCCGAATGGACCGCTCAGGATTGGCATCATGTTCTCTTCACCGATAAGTGTCGCATGTGCCTTTAATTAGACAATCGTCGGAGACGTGTTTGGAGGCAACCCGGTCAGGCTGAACGCCTTAGTCACACTGTCCAGCGAGTGCAGCAAGGTGGAGGTTCCCTGCTGTTTTGGGGTGGCATTATGTGAGGCCGACGTACGCCGCTGGTAACGGCTGTACGATACGTGAATGTCATCCTCCGACCAGATAGTGCAACCATATCGGCAGAATATTGGCGAGGCATTCGTCTTCATGGACGGACAATTGGTGTCCCCCTCGTACATACCTTGTGAATGACTTCCTTCAGGGTAACGACATCGCTAGACTACAATGGCCAACATGTTCTACAGACATGAACCCTATCGAACATGCCTGTTTATGGACGACGTGACTCACCAACCACTCTGAGGGATGTACGCCGAATCGCCGTTGAGGAGTGGGACAATCTGGACCAACAGTGCCTTGATGAACTTGTGGATAGTATGCCACGATGAATACAGGCATGCATCAGTGCAAGAGGACGTGCTACTGGGTATTAAGGCTACCGGTGTGTACAGCAATCTGGACCACCACTTTTGAAGATCTCGCTGTATGGTGGTACAACATGCAATGTGTGGTTTTCATAAGCAATAATAAGGGCGCAAATAATGTTTATGTTGCTCTATTCCAATTTCCTGTACAGGTTGTGGAACTCTCAGAACCGAGGTGACGCAAAACTTTTTTTTGATGTATGTATTGCCGCGAAATACGACGGAACTCATGGGAAATGCTACCTGTGTCGTGATATAAGCCGCACTTGGGTATTATCATCACTCACCCGCTACCCGTTGGTCGATAGTGCAACCCACAAAATGGTTCAAATGGCTCTGAGCACTATGGGACTCAACTGCTGTGGTCATAAGTCCCCTAGAACTTAGAACTACTTAAACCTAACTAACCTAAGGACATCACACACATCCATGCCCGAGGCAGGATTCGAACCTGCGACCGCAGCGGTCGCACGGTTCCGGACTGCGCGCCTAGAACCGCGAGACCACCGCGGCCGGCGTGCAACCCACGTCAGATCTATCATACACTATATCCATGCTGAGGAAAGGTGACTTCGAGATGGGCGAACTCAACTGGCAAACTCTCTAGGTCCGAAACGAGATGAACCAAGGTACGGAGTACATTTTCACGTTGAGCCAGATGGTGACAACTATCAGACTGGAGTTACAATTCAGCGTCAGTAAGCTTCCTGCATCTGGTATTTCGCAACGTACCAACCACCTTCTTCCTGAGCGACATATCAAGGAAGGGAAGGTAAACACCGTTTTCTGCCTCCATCGTGAAGCAAATATTCGGGTGGAATGGATTCAGGTGTTGTAAAAAGCCGGTAAATTCTCACTGCCACGAGGCCAAACAACAAAAGCATCTTCATTTGTGTGGCCACATTGTCCGTAGTTGCTTTCCGGTTCTTGAGGGTGTTTTCGTTCTGTCGTTGCAACCACAAAAAATGCGTGTTTTTTTTCACCAGCCGCGTTTCGCTTATTGAGATAAAACATCGTCAGTGCTCTCGAATCAAGTTATTTACATTTTGATTTGTTTTTAGATCGAAAAATATTTCGGTAACAATATGTTCGTAAGTAAGTAAAATAAAATTATCTACATTTTGATTTGGTTTAAGATCGAAAAATAGTTCGCTAACAATATGATGGTTTCTACTTACTAGTAAAGATAGAAAAAGTCTCGAATTAAGTTATTTACGTTTTGATTTGTTTTAATGGATCAAATGGCTCTAAGCACTATAGGACTTAACATCTGAGGTCATCAGTCCTCTAGAACTTAGAACTACTTAAACCTAACTAACCTAAGGACATCACACACATTCATGCCCGAGGCATGATTCGAACCTGCGACCGTAGCGGTGGCGCGGTTCCAGACTGAAGCGCCTAGAACCGCTCGGCGACTCCGGAGGCATCTCGTGGTCGTGCGGTAGCGTTCTCGCTTCCCACGCCCGGGTTCGATTCCCGGCGGGGTCAGGGATTTTCTCTGCCTCGTGATGGCTGGGTGTTGTGTGATGTCCTTAGGTTAGTTAGGTTTAAGTAGTTCTAAGTCTAGGTCACTGATGACTTCAGATGTTAAGTCCCATAGTGCTCAGAGCCATTTGAACCATTTTTTTTTTCCAACCAACCAACCAACGTATGCGATAGAATGTTAAACCTTTCATAATTATTCTACTTTAAAAAAATAAAAAAATAAAATAAAATCGGAGGTAACAAATTTCAGTTTTTTTGTCATTCATTCGATGACTAGTTTCCGGCCGGGAGCCATTTTAGAATTATCGTAACAGAATCAAAAATGTTATTTGCGAACTTGCAAAAACCATGTCAAAAACGTGCACGCGAACAGCGGAAACTGATATTTTTGACACGGTTTCTAAATTTTAGGAAATGTCATTTTTTACTATGTTAATATGGTTTGAAAATAGGTTCAAATGGCTCTGAGCACTATGGGACTTAACTTCTGAGGTCATCAGTCCCCTGGAACTTCGAACTACTTAAACCTAACTAACCTAAGGACATCACACACATCCATGCCCGAGGCAGGATTCGAACCTGCGACCGTAGCGGTCGCGTAGTTCCAGACTGTAGCGCCTAGAACCGCTTGGCCACCTCGGCCGGCTGAAAATAGGTCCCGGCCCATAACTAGTCATCGAATGAATGACAAAAAAAACAAAAAAAAATTGAGGATTTTGTAACTCTGGACTGGTTTCTTCGTTGTACTGATTAACAGAAGTTGTCCGCCCACAGCTATCCCAGCATGCTGGAAGTTGGTATTTTCGCTCTATTTCGCGGGAAGTTGTCCTGGGAGGCAGAGACGGAAGGAAACTTGCCCGAGATGGCATCAGAAGGAAGCCGAAAGCAGAAATCCGGAAGGAGATATCGAAACGGCCTCGGTCGACGCCGGCGGAACCGCCGCCCGCGCCTTCAATAGCGTTGTTTACCACCGGCGGGTCCCGCGCCCTGACGCCGGAGAGGGCAAACAGGGTAATTTGCGTTCCGCCCCATCAGAGATTACGTCCCGGAGGAGGGAGCGGGGGGGGGGGGAGATGAGGGGTGGGTGGCGATTTGCGGGGGCGGAGGAGCTAAGAGGCGTGGGGTGCGGCTGCTGTAGCAAGGGGAGGTACGGCCAATGGAGTACAGTGCCGGGGGCGTGTCTGCTGGGTTACTAGGTCACCGCCGAGAAAAGGGGGCGTGGTCACGGGGCTGGGGGTGCCTAAAAGCCACGCCCACTACTGTGCGTACGAGCGCAGGTGGGCGGTGCCGGGGAATCCCCCCGAATGAAAGTGGGGGGCGTGGTCTACACTCGTACAGTGGCAGGGCGGGGACAGGAGAAGCGGTGTTTTTTTTAAGCATTTTGGCAGAACGGATTCTAGGAATTTCTGGCCTGAATGAACTTTGACTGGCACCTCTAGGTGATGGATGGCCGTCGTTAACGTAGTATTTTGTGGTTCCCCTGGAGAAAAAGCCCCATCGGTGCGTCCTCTTATTACTACCGCGGCTGTGGAATAACAGGCACTAGGTAATTATCAGAAGCCTCACAACTTCCTCCCACCCCCGACCAATTAGTTAAAGAATCGACCTCCCATGCGGAAAATATATTCAAACGTCTGATTACATTACAAATGAGTTATAGTTAGTTTCATGTTCCAGGGATCATTTCGCACGGTAGCTCATAATGATGTGGAACGACTCACTTGCAAATTGCTAATTAATTAGTAAATACGGTTCATGCTGAGCATTTCTAAGTTCTTATAAGTTATATAGATGTGAATCAGTAGTTCCTAGCTTTTGCAGCTTCCAATAACAGAAATTGTTCTATGGAAAAGAAGTAACTGTCAAGGAGAAACTTTCTCAGTCTGTTTTCGACTTTGCCTTTTTCTGCCTGTCAGACATTTTATATCACTGATAAGCTATCAGAAATTTTTGTCGCATATGAAGAATGCTGCGACAAAAATTGCTCACCCCTTCTTGTGCTCAAGACAACCTTAATGTAGAGTAATGGCAGGCATTGCAATTATGTACATCGTCGTTCCTTTTGAATAGTGGGTTAGCCGGCCGGTGTGGCCAAGCGGTTCTAGGCGCTTCAGTCTGTAACCGCGTGACCGCTACGGTGGCAGGTTCGAATCCTGCCTCGGGAATGGATGTGTATGGTGTTCTTAGGTTAGTTAGGTTTAAGTAGTTCTAGGGGAGCGAAGCCAAACTTCTTAAACATAAGTATGTTTACAAGATGGTCGTGGATGATCACCACATATCGTTACAGCACGTTTTTGAGCAATGAAAACGTCCCTGAAGATCATTTTTTTCCTTTACTTTACTCAAGGGGCGATCTGTCATTATATATATATATATATATATATATATATATATATATATATATATATATATATATATATATATATCGTTCGGTTCATTTTCAAAGATGTTTTCTCTCTATTCCCTCGACTATCGTTATCTCAACGGCAACGCATATTCCAAATACTGCTATTATTTTATCCCAAAGACAACACTTATTCTAAATACTGTCATTATGTAAAACTTTGAAATAGCGAAAGTTTCGCACGGATCCACGACTACCCAGAATAAGCAGTGACAATGGTACTGACAAGTCGAAAGAATGCAATAATTAAGGCTCCGAAACGTAAATTGTGCTCCTGTGTTGACTTCACTGTATTTCTATGAACTATTTCTGTTAAACCAAGCTGCGCTGGAAAAAAGTCTTTCATCGAAACCAGTCGGTTACTGAATAAAGCTGAAGCTTACGCTGTTACATGACGTCGTTTGTTAAATTTATCATAGCTGCGGAGTGCAACCGACAGAAAATATTTGGCAGCCGTTACACTTCACACATTTCTAACATTCAATTGGAAACGCAGTAGCTCTCACAAGGGAACCTCCCCATCGCACCCCGCTCAGATTTAGTTATAAGTTGGCACAGTGGATAGGCCTTGAAAAACTGAACACAAATCAGTCGAGAAAACAGGAAGAAGTTGCGTGGAACTATGAAAAAAATAAAGCAAAATATACAAACTGAGTAGTCCATGTGCAAGATAGGTAACATCAAAGACAATGTGACCTCAGGAGCGCCGTGGTCCCGTGGTTAGCGTGAGTAGCTGCGGAACGAGCGGTCCTCGGTTCAAGTCTTCCCTCGAGTGAAAATTTTACTTTCTTTATTTTCGCAAAGTTATGATCTGTCCGTTCGTTCATTGACGTCTCTGTTCACTGTAATAAGTTTTGTGTCTGTGTTTTGCGACCGCACTGCAAAGCCGTGTGATTAGTAGACTAAAGGATGTGCCTCTCCAATGGGAACCGAAAACATTTGATCGCAAGGTCATAGGTCAACCGATTCCTCCACAGGAAAACACGTCTGATATATTCTATACGACATTCGTGACGGCATGTGCGTCACATGACAGGAATATGTTGTCGACCCACCTAACTTGTACACTTGGCGAATGGGTAAAAAGATTCTTCTACCTTGCCCGATTTAGGTTTTCTTGTGGATGTGATAATCACTCCCAAAAAAGTGATGAAAACATAAGAGTTTGTCAAATAAGCTGGAAATAAAAAATTAAAGTTTTCACCCGAGGGAAAACTTGAACCAAGGACCTCTCGTTCTGCAGCTGCTCACGCTAACCACGGGACCACGGCGCTGCTGAGCGCAGATTATCGTTGATGTTACCTATCTTGCGCATGGACTACTCAGTTTGTATATTCTGCTTATTTTTTCATAGTTCCACGCAACTTCTTCCTGTTTTCTCGATTGATCTGTGTTCAGTTTTTCAAGGCCTATCCACTGTGCCAAGCTATAACTAAATCTGAGGGGGGTGTTATGGGGAGGTTCCCCGGTCAGAAATGATTTGATGCAGAGAAGAAAAGAGTTCTGGAACTACGCATTCTCTTTGCAAAGTATGTATCAATCTGGCGTATCCATTTGCACACTACTGGAATTTTCACGGATTACACAGGACAAAAAACAGATGTTGTTAGGGGGAATTAGGATGGAGAAAGAGAAAAATGTATGTATTGTGTTACTGGTATGTTTAAAACTTGTGTACGTATTGTCCGCAGGTGTGACCCATATGATATTGACCAAAAGTCTGAAAGTGCAGTAGTGGATTCCTAATAGACGTACAGTCCATGGCGAAAATGGAAATCTTTTGAAGAGTTTTACGGGACAGTGAGGCCACAGCAAATACAACTGTGGCAGATAGCTGAGGCTGGAGCAGGCACTGAATTATACAACATGCTCGTCCTGTTAGACTGCTGTACTCTAAAGGAGAACATGCGACCGTCGATGGGTACAACGTAGGTCGAGAAAGGGCGCTTTTTCTTACCTTGTTGCTGTCCTTGCTCCGCAGGTACTTGGCGATGGTCTGCACCTGTAAAAGACAGACGAATCGGTTACGTCGAGTGGGAGCAGAGAAAAGGAAATGAAGACAGCACATAACTTTAAATACGGGATGATAATTAATGAACTTATGAATGGTGGGCTCCATGTGGTTTCCAAGTCGTCCAGCGACCGTGAACCATAAAATTACCAAATATGCGGCAACCAGTCGCAAAATCATGTTTTATTTACCTTAATTTTATCCATTGTTTTTCAGTGTTTCGTCCGCGACTGTTTTACTTTCGCAAAATAAAGAACAAACCGCCTTCAGTCACAACTTTTGAAGAAAACAAAGTGTTGAAACAACTGAAACACAAACTCAATGAACATGATGCTCTTGTTGTGAAATCAGATAAAGGAAACTCCACGGTCATTCTTTATAAAAATGATTACATCACTAAAACTCTTAATTTTTTGTCAGAAAATAACATTACTGAACTGAACCATGATCCAACCACTAAGTTTCAGAAAAAGTTGAAGAAAATGCTTAACCAATGTAACTTCCTCCTGTCTGATAAACAAATAAAAAGTTGCACATTCATGAATCCCACTGCCCCCAAACTCAGAGCACAGCCAAAAATCCATAAACAAAACTCTCCGATTAGACCAATTCTTAACTCCAAGAACACACCTGCATATAAGCTTTCACAGTTGTTAAATAATATCCTCAGAGAATTTTACACTTTTGAAACCACGTACACAATAAAAAATGCACATGAGTTAACAACACTCATCAAAGATGTAAAAATCCCAGGAGAAGCTAGAAGATTTGCCTCATTTGACATTATCAACCTGTTCACAAATAAACCTGTTAAAGAGACAATTGAAATTATTAGAAAAAACTCAAGCACACGCAAAAAACTAACCATACCAGAGACTATAGAGTTGGTAGGTCTACTTGAACTAGTACTGTCCCACAACTACTTTTCATTTAATAATAAAATCTATCAAGAGAAAGAAGGCTTAGCTATGGGTAACTGCATGTCAAGTTTCCTAGCTCACATTTTCATCAACCACTTACACAATAAGTTCGTCAAAAGAGAAAATAAACTTGTTCAAAAAATTGTGTATTACAAGAGATATGTAGATGACACACTACTCTAATTTGATGGCACTAAAGATTGTAAGTAGGCTGTTTAGGTTTTCTTATTGGCAACGTTACGTAGCGCTCTGTATGAAAATCAGGCTGTGCTGTGTGCAGTCAGTGGCTAGTTTGCATTGTTGTAATACTCGCTATTGTAGTGTTGGGCAGTTGGATGTGAACAGCGCGTAGCGTAGCGCAGTTGGAGGTGAGCCGCCAGCAGTGGTGGATGTGGGGAGAGAGATGGCGGAGTTGTGAAATTTTTAAAACTGGATGTCATGAACGGATATGTATATTGTGAATTTTCAACATTATTAAGGTAAATACATTGTTTGTTCTCTATTAAAATCTTTCATTTGCTAACTATGCCTATCAGTAGTTAGTGCCTTCAGTAGTTTGAATCTTTTATTTAGCTGGCAGTAGTGGCGCTCGCTGTATTGCAGTAGTTCGAGTAACCAAGATTTTTGTGAGGTAAGTGATTTGTGAAAGGTATAGTTTAATGTTAGTCAGGGCCATTCTTTTGTAGGGAATTTTGAAAGTCAGATTGCGTTGCGCTAAAAATATTGTGTGTCAGGATAAGCACAGTCTCGTGTATAATTGTTCTAAGGGGACGTTTCATATGTCGACCCTTAGCCCAGGATACCTCACTGGAACCTTCTGATTTTTTTCTTGTAGTTTGTGTAATTAGTATAGCTTTTGTTTATTGCTAGCGCGTAATTGTAGAGAAAATCTCCTTTGTAGTTGCAGTCTTTCATTGTTGTGCAGTAAAACAGTTGTGGCATGCATGTAGATTTGCACCAAGTATTTCGCAGCTGCAATTAACTAGATATTATTTTCAGTGTTATGTTAATGTGTTCTCTTATTTTGCTCTTCAAATTGTGCTTTTCTGTGTTATCGTGTGAAATATTGTGACAATAATGGCGTGTGAAAAACGTAATACTAGGCTCCAAAGTAAACTGAGAAATGACAGTGAAAACGAAAGCAGTGTGTTCGCGCCACCGAGTAATGAATTAACTGATGTTCAAAGTAGTAATTTGGTAATTGTGCATAGGGAAATGGAGCGGGCTGCAAACAATGGTGTAGACAGTGAAACAAGTAGTGAACAGAGAAGCATTATCGATCGATCGGTCGGCAACAGCTCGCCTCAGGAATCCGAAATGACAGGACACAATCTCGCAAATACTGTAGATTCAGGTTTTGGGTCCTCACCGTTTTCTCAAATAAGTCAAGACACTTTTTCTGCTTGTCAAAATGTGAATGTTGCCGGTGCAAACTCACTGCCGAAAAGCACTGAGGAACATGTTTCAGATACCAGTGCATTGTTATTACAATTAATGCAACAAATGGGACAAAAGCTTCAAAAGTTAGACATAATGGAACAAAATCTTCAAAAGTTAGACACAGTGGAACAAAATTAGAGACAAACACAGCAAAAGCTTCAAAAGTTAGACATAATGGAACAAAATCTTCAAAAGTTAGACACAGTGGAACAAAATCTTAAAAAGTTAGACACCACGCTTGAACAAACACGTGAAGATTTAACTACTAACTTACATAACATCGAATCGAAATGTCAAAAAGTCTGTAATGACGTAAAAACACAAATTTGTGAGCATTTCCAACCTATTTTTTCGCGTCATGTAAATGCATTACAGAATCTCGAAGCAGCCATAAAAGAACTGCAAACTATTGTTCATGAAAATCACGACACCTTGCAAGCTAAAATTGACTCAGTTGCATCTATCGATTCGGTTACGCAACTTGCAAAAACTCAAGAAAACTTAAAGGACACAGTAGATACGATTTCAACACAAATGGACACTCTGAAACTTGGTTCAGAAAAACACACAGAAGAAATAATTTCACTAACAGATAAAGTAGCCGAACTTTCAGATCAGTTCACTAACTTATCTACAAAAGTAGATGATAATCTGAATGACACAAGACCTGTAGCCTTCACTGACACAGAAGAGTATGAACAAATTAAGAAATTCAAACAAAATCAGAATCAAATTAATACGCAACACAAAAGAGAAATCCGGGAAGTACAAGATCAGTTGGCACAAGTAATACAAAAATTTCATATTTCAGAGGACACTCGCGCTCCAATTAGAAATACAGAAAAGCCACAAAATAATAACACAGGGCATTTCGGAAATTAGAAATACAGAAAAGCCACAAAATAATAACACAGGGCATTTCGGAAATTATGAAAGAAATTGGCAATGTGCACCGAATTTTGAGATGGAACCGCCGACACGAAGTAACAATGACCGATATGCTACTCGCCGACACGATGATTTTGACTATAAGCTGTTCATTACTACACGTAAATTCAAAACATTTAAGAATTCTGGCAACGACATTCATCCACAAGCGTGGCTCCATCAATTCTCTCATTGTTTTCCTCCCAACTGGTCATTGGAGCACAGGTTAGAATTTATGTGTGGCTACTTGGAGAATGAACCAGCTGTAAGAATGCGATCAGTCATTCAAGATTGTCACAGTGAAGGAGATTTTTATCATGCCTTCCTCTCAGCATATTGGTCTCAGGCTACACAAGACCGAGTAAAACATAGCATCATAATGATGAAACATTTCGAACAATCCGAATTTTCCAGTCTTGTGAAATATTTTGAAGACATGTTGCACAAGAATCAGTACCTGACAAACCCATACAGCCCCTCAGAACTCATCCGCATTTGCTTAATCAAATTACCTGAACATTTACGACATATTATTTTAGCAGGACGTTGCAAAGACGACATTGAAGCTTTTCAGGGACTGTTACAAGAACTGGAAATTGACACTGACAATCGGGGAACGTGGAAACAGGAGCACAACAATTACAGATCACATCCGTCACAATTCCGTGACGACAGAAACAATAACTGGACACAACAAGTCTATTCTTACAACGCAAATCGTGACCAAAACAGACACCACCCATATGACAACCACTGGCAGAGTAATAATAGTTACAGAGAAAGATCGCATTTCCGTTGTAATGAATATGACAGAGATAACCATAGAAACAGGCAATATGGGAACCAAAACAATTATTATCAGTGAGACAGAATAACTTCAGACGCAATAGTTCAGCGCGCAGTTACGATTCAGGGAGAAATTCTCCACCACGTGACCGACATGAAAGAAACTGTGGAATCTACCGACATGATGACAGACGATATAATCATAACGACAGACGTGAATTTCATCAGAACTGGCGGGATTCTAACAGAGCTGGGCGCTCCCGGCAAGGCGAATTTGTAGAAGTTCGGTCTCCTAATCCCAATAACGACACGCGCCAACAAAGAAACAGACAATGACCCGCACCACATGCAGCCGCGTGCGCCGGCTGGCTCAGAAAAAATAACATAGACGCTAACCTTGAGAAACATTTTAGCATTCCTCACCGACGTATACCGCATGATAATTCCGTTCAAGTTGAATCTCTGCGTACTAGGGAGAGTAAAGGTTTACACCACATTTCACATGTTAAACCGTTTATTGAAAGATAATCTGCTTTTTAACTTTGTCTTTGCCATAAAACTTTTCACTTCACATTTCTAGTATGCTTTGTCAGACTTAAGAAACTGTTAACATGCAACAATGTTTGAAATTAAATATCCAGTCTAGAACCTAGGGAACATTTTTAAACAGAAATTACGAATGCATTGTTATTGTGAACAGACGTCACAGTGCTGTTGTGTGTGTACATCCTTGCGTGTTAGTTGCACGATTACGTAACGACTATAAGGCTTACATATTTAGAACATATATTGGCACTGCTAATGAGATTTTAGTGCAACATTTTGGTTTACTTGAAAATACATTTTGGATTTAAAGTACTTTCTGTGAGATACCAGACGACACAGTGGTTAGTTTATGTGGCAACTACACGGTTTTATCACGACGCTACTAATGAGTGACAATTTACAATGTTGCTTTTGCGGTGTTTCTGTTTTATATCTGCACAGTTTTTCTGCATTATTCAAGAAAGTAAATCATGTTTTAGTAGTAACTTTTGTGGCATAGCAACAATGAGACAGCCTTTTTCCTGGCACAACAATACGTTACTGTACAGTACTTTCTTCATCACGCCAGTAAGCATAATAACTACGATATCTATACGCAAAGCACTTCACTTTTGTTTATCATGAGGTAAGTACATTGACTTCTGCAGAACTTAGCTTTCGGAGGACGATAAATACGACACTTCCACAGAGATTATGTTGCAACAAGACGCACAGTTTAGCGCTACAGGACACGTATTTGAGTGATTAATTTTGCACTTAAATCATTTATTTTTAAATATATTTGAAGTACAATGATACAAAGGTTTTCCGTGATACATTTCATTCCACTGCTGTAATTTTTAACACCTGAGGGTATAATTACATTTATCCTCAGGGGGGTACACGCCTACTTTGTGTACCATGTGTTTGGCAAGCACAAGGAGCCCTAGCTAATATGGTATTTGCTTATACAACTTTACACATCGGTACCATATTTCTCTGACATATAAATTACACAGCTATCTGATTATTTACCTGAGAGAGACAAACATTTATTTTACCACATCAGTGACAGATGTTTACGTAACTACACAGTTGGATAACTTCACACTTATGAAATTGTATTTTGTATGTACTTTGTGAACTGTTCATATTTTTTTTTTCGGAACCATTGTGATACTGTGAGAGCTTTGAATGATGTATTTGGTAAGGGAGCATGATTTTAAAGTACATTTGAGGTAGATGACACTATTGAAATGAGCAGAGTATTTTTTTTTAGGTTTTGACATTATTGCAGAAAGCTACGACGTTTTTGAGATTTGACTGAGGTGTTATGATGTTATTTTTATGACGACGATGTGTATTATGCTGTTGAGGTATGTTTATGATCAATAAGCTGATGCTACCGTATATGAGGAATTTGATTATGCTACGTATTTATTATGATGAAATATTGAAGAAGTGTCGACGAATACGAATATGAATAATGAGTAGTGGTTAGGGACTCTGATTTGTGGAAAAGGATGTTGGAAACCAAGAATCGTACTTTAGGAGTTATGAAATGTGTGTAAATGCGTGAATGTATCACAATGCCGACGAAAATTTTTTTTGGACACTGTTATATCAATAAGCTTTTGTTTCTACACACTTGTAACACAAATTCTTGACCTGTGAAATTTTTTATATGAGACTGCCACTGTAGCGGAAACTGCTGTCGTAAATATTTCGTTATGAAAGGTAAGTGACCTTGACGCAATGCGTTTTTGGCGCCCAGCTGAGAGGTAGTCGTCTGACAAAAGAAAGCCATTAGGTGGAGAAAAAAAGAGGCCATTATCCTCGCCATTGACATTCCTTTAGAGAAAGCATCGCAAATACGACACGCTCATTACTTGGAAAGATACTTCTGCACACCTGATTATGACAAGCGTCTTTCTACGAGAGTTGAGAGAATTTCTACTAACTTATGAAATGTCACATGACTATTGAATGATATTTTTATGCTTTGCTTTTCATAGTTGCTTATTTCATTTGATATCTAGTTTCCAGCTGTGTTGCAGCATTGCTTTTATAAAATAAAATGCATTTGCTAATGTGAACACTTTCTGTCAACAGATCTATTAAATAATAATTTTTTAATCCACATTCTTAAAAAAAGGAGCACTTGGAAAGGAAAGAACAATAAGAAGGGACTAGTAACAGTAACTGCACACATAATTTTCTTTTCAAGTACATGGTAATATTTTTTTACAATAAGTTGTTGTGGTGCACCACTTTAATTACATAGACATTAAGATGTGAATAGATCTTTCCGTTGTCTGCGTTGTTATCTTTAGTGTACTATTTTTTCTGCTTGAGCTATGTCATGTTTAGGTATAAGATATTTCATTTTATACTTCTGCTTGCCAGGCATAGTGCTATTAAATTTCACTTTGCATTACTCTGTTAATCTAGTTTTACTACTGATTTATTTTTCTTGTTTGCTGCACAGTGCCTTATATTAGTAGTAATATTGCAATTGCTTTGCCTATTTAATTTTTTTGTCATTGATGTTTGTGTTAATTGTTTTGTGCTGCTGCATTGCCTCGTCCCTTAGTTTAGCATCTGAGCTCAGTAGATTTAAGTTAGCTTAAGAAGGGGTAGCCTATAAGAGAATGAGTTGCGATTAATTTGAAGAAATGCACTGAGAGGCTATACGAGAAAAGTACAGAAAGCAGGTATAGATAGGACTTTTGGAAATAATGAAGAACGAAGGGAGATCTCCGAGAAGTAAAGAAAGTTTTGTTTGCAAAATACTGCAGTAAAACAAACCCTGTCCTTTCCTTGTGTTATCCCACTATGTGTTTGTGTACCCTTGTGTATTTATGTTCTTCCTGTCTTTATATGTTTATCTGATAAGACTTATGTTGTAGAATTTTTCTAATACTCAGCTACATGAACTATGATGAGGAATACTGTTATTCTCAAATATAATTTGCATTAATAATATGTTATTTTCTTTGTAAAGATGTTTAGACATTATTTATTCTGTTCTGTTTTAATGCTCATGGGTGAAGTTGATGTTTCGAAAGTTCCTCTGATCTTTTATGTATGTACTCATGTCATAATTCCTGTAACACTGATGTATATGTTATTTCGATTCTTTTGTAAAGCCTGTACTACAAATGTTATCTGTATTGTTATGTTATTTAATGATTTTTTTTCATTTGTAATTGTATTCTTATGTTATAAAATTGTAATTGACACCTGTTCATCATATTATTAACTTGTAAGTTCCATTTCACTGCACACGTTTCTGTTGGTCATAGTATATGGACAATATGTGAGAAGTAGGGACTGTTAGTGTTTGCACGTGTGTTAATAATTCAGCAAGGTACTGGATAACAGCATTGCTGGTTCTAAGGACAATTTCAAAAACTTTGTGAGTGCACAAGTGGTGTTTTATGGACTTGCTATATTGTCCACAAGACTCTTCGATGGTGATTGTGCACCTGCACAGTTGCAGCAGATGGCTGCTGGCCGTCTCTACATGGACTGCAGTGGGTCTACACCTTTGATGGGCCACCAATACCATTATTTCTACAAGGACTACAGTGGGTCTGCACGTTTGATGGCCCACCAATACCATTATCTCTACAAGGACTATTGCATCTTTGATGGCCCACCAATACCGTAATCTCTACAAGGATTACAGTGGGTCTACTCTGTGATGACCTACCTTCCAGTATTCTTCAAAACTTCGACTGACTCTGCGGTGGGTTTTCTCTGTTGTGGCCCATTACCTGTCTGCATGTCGAGAGTCAGCACTGTCTTTCCGTTGGAAGGACAACACTACTTCAAGACTGCATGGAAATCCACTACTTCCGTGTGCATTTTCTTTTACTGCTCAGACTTTGAAAAAAATCTGCAATTTTACTGTGATGAATGATCAGGACTGTCTTTATGGACTGTGAGAAAATTTTTGCTTTTGACCAACATTGTATTAATAAGTGTGTGCATTTGATATCTTTCCTACTTTAATTATGAAAAAATTTTTCAAATCTGTATTGGCCAGTGCCCAAAACAATTTGTAAAATTTTTTGTGGGGAGCATGGGGGCTATGTAAGTAGGCTGTTTATGTTTTCTTATTGGCAACGTTACGTGGCGCTCTGTATGAAAATCACTGGCTGTGCTGTGTGCAGTCAGTGGCTGGTTGGCATTGTTGTAATACTCACCATTGTATTGTTGGGCAGCGGCAGCTGGATGTGAACAGCGCGTAGCGTTGCGCAGTTGGAGGTGAGCCGCCAGCAGTGGTGGATGTGGGGAGAGAGATGGCGGAGTTTGGAAATTTGTAAGACTGGATGTCATGATCTGTTATGTATATTATGATTTTTCAACACTATTAAGGTAAATACATTGTTTGTTGTCTACTAAAATCTTTCATTTCCTAACTATGCCTATCAGTAGTTAGTGCCTTCCGTAGTTTGAATCTTTTATTTAGGTGCCAGTAGTGGCGCTCACTGTATTGCAGTAGTTCGAGTAACCAAGATTTTTGTGAGGTAAGTGATTTGTGAAAGGTATAGTTTAATGTTAGTCAGGGCCATTCTTTTGTAGGGAACTTTGAAATTCAGATTGCGTTGCGCTAAAAATATTGTGTGTCAGGATAAGCACAGTCTCGTGTATAATTGTAATAAGGGGACGTTTCAAGATGAACTTGAAGAACTCCTCACATCATTCAACTTACTCCACAATAAAATAAAGTTCACAATAGAACATGAAACAAATCAATCCATAAATTTTCTAGACCTCACAATTGTGAACGAACAACAAGAACATAACTTGTACATTTACCGAAAACCAACCTACACTGGCATCACAATACACGAATCTTCATACCATCTGAACACACATAAGTATGCTGCATTTAGATCAATGTTGAACAGGGCACATACATTACCTTTAAACCCAAAGCACCAACACAAGAACTAGATACTATCAAAACAATTGCAGTAAATAATGGTTACTCAATTGATAAACTATCTAGAAAAATTCAGACCAACATCAGTCACAAAAACACTGAAAAGAAAACTACCGACACAAAACAAATCTTCACAAGCATTCCATACTTAGGCGCAGTATCACAAAAAATAGCTAACTTATTAAAAAAAATATTAAAATATCTTCTTCCACAAACAGCAAACTTGGATACCAGTTACCTCACGCAGTGAACACAAACCAGCCAATAACACAGTGGAATATATAAATTACAATATAACAGTTGCCCTGCATTTTACATAGGAAAAACTGGAACAACCTTCCACACACGGTATAAAGAACACACCGACGCCTTTCGGCTAAACCATTTTGAAAAATCTACAATGGCTAACCACACGTATATTAATAAACACAGACTTGACGACATCCACAACAGCCTAACTGTACTTCACACAGAACCCAACAATAAAAAACTTAATCTGCTAGAACAGTTAGAAATAATGCTACACAAAGAAAAATATTCCGAAAACTTGTTGAATGAACAAACAGAGTTTAACAGCCACAATTTTTTCTACACCTTTAAAAGTTTATTTTTTTCCTGAGGAATCAAATCTATAATAGTACAAACAGCTGACAACCTACAACACGGTGCCCAATAACTATTTGAATCATACTTGCGTACTAATAATACTATATCATTTATATTCTTTGAAACTAGAAAATCGATTATATTTAGAAGTAGAACATCTGTATGAACGAGAATCTTTTGCATGTTTACGTTCTGCTACTACAATGTGCGAAAAAGTGTGTGACTATGTATATATCCCAGTATGTACCGCAAAATTAAAGATGTATATTGTGTATACCAATTGCACAACATAAGCAGACATCATACAATGTTAAACTGTAAGTTATTTTCATATTATTGACGCTGTTAAACTTATATCTACAATATACCATGTTGTAACACAAAAATGTAATATCAACAGGCAAACAACTAAAAAACCTGATGTAAATCACTAAAAAGCACCTGAAGTTGAGCCTCCAGGGCTCGAAATGCATAAGTGCAGTAAATAAACGCAATGTGACTGAAAGCGGTTTGTTCTTCATGTTTTAATTATTCACTTTTGAAAATCGATTTCAATTGATTAACAGCCATCATCGGTGCTATAAATACAAGAATAAAAATAATTAATAACAGTGACCAAACGAATAAATGTACATAAAGCAACGTAAACCAGTTAAATGTATATAGACGCATTAAACCATTTAAAATGAACATACAAACTTACCTTTCAACTTATATGTGCCCTGAGTAGTAATAGTGTCTTAAGCAAAGATCAGACATAAAGTGATACATTGAGTATTGACTATGACAACGAGAAACCACAAGGGGGCTCTGCAAAGCAAACCCGCCCTCTATGCGAAAAGATACAGCTAAAATAAAAATGAGAAGAAGAAATGACATACAAAGTAAGGTAAAATATAATGGTATAATACTAAAATATTTACATGAAATGGACTGCCATTAACTGTACGCTAGGTGGATGCCAACACCGTTTTACAGTTTGGTATTATGATTGACTTTTGACAAAGATTTTGTCAACCACATGGTATAGTTATATACGCCAAAAGGCGATTGTACAAATTAGTAAAAAGGAACAAACATAGATGAAAAGCACACCATCGGAAAAATTAAAAAAAAAAATTTAAAACATTTTTAATTATATATCATATTTTTATCCAAGAGCAAAAGTTAATCATAATGCCAAACCGTAAAACGGTGTTGGCATCCACCTAGCGTACAGTTAATGGCATATACATTTCATGTAAATATTTTAGTATTATACCATTATATTTTACCTCACTTTGTATGTCATTTCTTCTTCTCATTTTTATTTTAGCTGTATCTTTTCGCATAGAGGGCGGGTTTGCTTTGCAGAGCCCCCTTGTGGTTTCTCGTTGTCATAGTCAATACTCAATGTATCACTTTATGTCTGATCTTTGCTTAAGACAGTATTACTACTCAGGGCACATATTAGTTGAAAGGTAAGTTTGTATGTTCATTTTAAATGGTTTAATGCATCTATATACATTTAACTGGTTTACGTTGCTTTATGTACATTTATTCATTTGGTCACTGTTATTAATTATTTTTATTCTTGTATTTGTAGCACCGATGATGGCTGCTAATCAGTTGAAATCGATTTGCAAAAGTGAATAAATAAAACATGATTTTGCGACTGATTGCTGCATATTTGGTGTTGTTGTTGTTGTCGTCTTCATTCCTGAGACTGGTTTGATGCAGCTTTCCACGCTACTCTATCCTGTGCAAGCTTCTTCATCTCCCAGTACCTACTGCAACCAACATCCTTCTGAATCTGCTTAGTGTATTCATCTCTTGGTCTCCCTCTACGATTTTTACCCTCCACGCTGCCCTCCAGTACTAAATTGGTGATCCCTTGATGCCTCAGAACATGTCCTACCAACCGATCCCTTATTCTAGTCAAGTTGTGCCACAAACTTCTCTTCTCCCCAATTTTATTCAATACCTCCTCATTAGTTACGTGATCTACCCATCTAATCTTCAGCATTCTTTTGTAGCACCACATTTCGAAAGCTTCTATTCTCTTCTTGTCTAAACTATTTATCGTCCACGTTTCACTTCCATATATGGCTACACTCCATACAAATACTTTCAGAAAAGACTTCCTAACATTTAAATCTATACTCGATGTTAACAAATTTTTCTTCTTCAGAAACGCTTTCCTTGCCGTTGCCAGTCTACATTTTATATCCTCTCTACTTCGACCATCATCAGTTATTTTGCTCCCCAAATAGCAAAAATCCTTTACTACTTTAAGTGTCTCATTTCCTAATCTAATTCCCTCAGCATCACCCGACTTCATTCGACTACATTCCATTATCCTCGTTTTGCTTTTGTTCATGTTCATCTTATACGATCCTTTCAAGACACTGTCGATTCCGTTCAACTGCTCTACCAGGTCCTTTGCTGTCTGTGACAGAATTACAATGTCATCCGCGAACCTCAAAGTTTTTATTTCTTCTCCATGTATTTTAATTCCCACTCCGAATTTTTCTTTTGTTTCCTTTACTGCTTGCTCAGTATAGAGATTGAATAACATCGGGGATAGGCTACAACCCTGTCTCACTCCCTGCCAAACCGCTGCTGCCCTTTCATGCCCCTCCACCCTTATAACTGCCATCTGGTTTCTGTACAAATTGTAAATAGCCTTTCGCTCCCTTTATTTTACCCCTGCCACCTTCTGAATTTGAAAGAGAGTATTCCAATCAACATTGTCAAAAGCTACAAGTTAGTATTTTGCAGCTGTGACTTATTAAACTGATCGGTAATTTTCACATCTGTCAACACCTGCTTTCTTTGGGATCGGAATTATTATATTCTTCTTGAAGTCTGAGGGCATTTCGCCTGTCTCATACATCTTGCTCACCAGATGGTAGATTTTTGTCATGACTGGCTCTCCCAAGGCCGTCAGTAGTTCTAATGGAATGTTGCCTACTCCCGGAGCCTTGTTTCGACTCAGGTCTTTCAGTGCTCTGTCGAACTCTTCACGCAGTATCGTATCTCCCATTTCATCTTCATCTACATCCTCTTCCATTTCCATAATATTGTCCTCAAGTACATCGCCCTTGTATAGACTCTCTATATACTCTTTCCACCTTTCTGCTTTCCCTTCTTTGCTTAGAACTGGGTTCCCATCAAAGCTCTTGATATTCATGCAAGTGGTTCTCCTTTCTCCAAAGGTCTCTTTAATTTTCCTGTAGGCAGTATCTGTCTTACCCCTCGTGAGATAAGCCTCTAATTTTAATTATTGAACTATATGAAATCAAACCGTAATAACTTCTAAACGGTCTGGATTAGGACGTTCAAACTGTACGGTTGGCCGCGGAGCATGATGGGAATTAGTGCGCTCATGCATGGTTCGGTTTGTCGACGAAGCGCACTTTCATTTGGATGCGTTCGTCAATAAGCAAAATTGGCGCATTTGGGGGACTGAGAATCCGCATTTCACGAAGTCTCTTCACCCTCAACGGGTCACTGTGTGGTGTGCAATGTCCAGTCAGGGTATAATCGGTGCGACATTCCTCTATGGCACGGTGACTACCGAACGTTACGTGAAGGTCTTGGAAGATGATTCAAGTCGGGATGTGAAAGTAGGGGTGCGTTGACTAATGCTCTCTTTAAGCTATTAACTTCTTTATCTGCCTTTTGGTGCCATATCCAGACGGTATTTCTACTTGTCAGTGAACACAGACGTCGCGTGGATGATAGCCCCACGATGATAAATCTTTTGTAAAAATTACAAAGCCCTAAAAATGCCCTCAGTTGTATTTTTGCAGTGGGAGTTGCATATTCGGCTATATCCGCGATTTTATCTGGGTCGGGGCGGATCCCGTCGGCAGAGATAAAATGCCCGTATAAATTTGATGTCTTTGCGTCCGAATTGTGATTTTTCTAGGTTGACGGTTCCCCCAGCCTCTGCAAAGTCGTAAAAAAGTCTGCTAAGGACCCAGTTATGTACCTCCCAGGACTTTTCAGCGATTAAAATGTCATCGACACGTATCGTAACTCGTGCTTTTAAATAATCGGGTAATATACCTGATCAATCCTCTGATGAACGCAGCAGAACATACGTTTAACCCGAACGGAAGGCGGCGAAACTGGTAACGTAACACAAGAAAGCAGTATAGTGCCTGCAGGACTGATCGAGGGCTATCTGCAAAAAGCTCAATCGGAGATCGATCGATGATGATACACTCCTGGAAATTGAAATAAGAACACCGTGAATTCATTGTCCCAGGAAGGGGAAACTTTATTGACACATTCCTGGGGTCAGATACATCACATGATCACACTGACAGAACCACAGGCACATAGACACAGGCAACAGAGCATGCACAATGTCGGCACTAGTACAGTGTATATCCACCTTTCGCAGCAATGCAGGCTGCTATTCTCCCATGGAGACGATCGTACAGATGCTGGATGTAGTCCTGTGGAACGGCTTGCCATGCCATTTCCACCTGGCGCCTCAGTTGGACCAGCGTTCGTGCCGGACGTGCAGACCGCGTGAGACGACGCTTCATCCAGTCCCAAACATGCTCAATGGGGGACAGATCCGGAGATCTTGCTGGCCAGGGTAGTTGACTTACACCTTCTAGAGCACGTTGGGTGGCACGGGATACATGCGGACGTGCATTGTCCTGTTGGAACAGCAAGTTCCCTTGCCGGTCTAGGAATGGTAGAACGATGGGTTCGATGACGGTTTGGATGTACCGTGCACTACTCAGTGTCCCCTCGACGATCACCAGTGGTGTACGGCCAGTGTAGGAGATCGCTCCCCACACCATGATGCCGGGTGTTGGCCCTGTGTGCCTCGGTCGTATGCAGTCCTGATTGTGGCGCTCACCTGCACGGCGCCAAACACGCATACGACCATCATTGGCACCGAGGCAGAAGCGACTCTCATCGCTGAAGACGACACGTCTCCGTTCGTCCCTCCATTCACGCCTGTCGCGACACCACTGGAGGCGGGCTGCACGATGTTGGGGCGTGAGCGGAAGACGGCCTAACGGTGTGCGGGACCGTAGCCCAGCTTCATGGAGACGGTTGCGAATGGTCCTCGCCGATACCCCAGGAGCAACAGTGTCCCTAATTTGCTGGGAAGTGGCGGTGCGGTCCCCTACGGCACTGCGTAGGATCCTACGGTCTTGGCGTGCATCCGTGCGTCGCTGCGGTGCGGTCCCAGGTCGACGGGCACGTGCACCTTCCGCCGACCACTGGCGACAACATCGATGTACTGTGGAGACCTCACGCCCCACGTGTTGAGCAATTCGGCGGTACGTCCACCCGGCCTCCCGCATGCCCACTATACGCCCTCGCTCAAAGTCCGTCAACTGCACATACGGTTCACGTCCACGCTGTCGCGGCATGCTACCGGTGTTAAAGACTGCGATGGAGCTCCGTATGCCACGGCAAACTGGCTGACACTGACGGCGGCGGTGCACAAATGCTGCGCAGCTAGCGCCATTCGACGGCCAACACCGCGGTTCCTGGTGTGTCCGCTGTGCCGTGCGTGTGATCATTGCTCGTACAGCCCTCTCGCAGTGTCCGGAGCAAGTATGGTGGGTGTGACACACCGGTGTCAATGTGTTCTTTTTTCCATTTCCAGGAGTGTATTTTAACACCATGGAAGCGTTGGAGAAGCTCGTCCAGTTTTTCTGGCCTGTCCGTTTACGGCATTATTACAGTATTTATTTGACGGGAGTGTAACACAAAACGGACAGAAATATTCCGCTTTGGCAGAACGAGTAAGGGCGAACTGTACGGGCTTCGTGTCGTCTCGATAATACACTACTGCACATTAAAATTGCTGCACCACGAAGATGACGTGCTACAGACGTAAAATTTAACCGACAGGAAGAAGATGCTGTGATATGCAAAAGATTAGCTTTTCAGAGCATTCACACAAGGTTGGTGCCGGTGGCGACACCTACAACGTGCTGACATGAGGAAAGTTTCCAACCGATTTCGCATACACAAACAGCAGTTGACCGGCGTTGCCTGGTGAAACTTTGTTGTGATGGATGCCTCGTGTAAGGAGGAGAAATGCGTACCATCACGTTTCCGACTTTGATAAAGGTCGGATTGTGGCCTATCGCGATTGCGGTTTATCGCATCGCGACATTGCTGCTCGCGTTCGTCGAGATCCAATGACTGTTAGCAGAATACGGAATCGGTGGGTTCAGGAGGGTAATACGGAACGCCGTGCTGGATCCCAACGGCCTCGTAGCACTAGCAGTCGAGATGACAGGCATCTTATCCGCACGGCTGTAACGGATCGTGCAGCCACGTCTCGATCCCTGAGTCAACAGACGGGGACGTTTGCAAGACAACAACCATCTGCACGAACAGTTCGACGACGTTTGCAGCAGCACGGACTATCGGCTCGGAGACCGTCGCTGCGGTTACCCTTGACGCTGCATCACAGACAGGAGCGCCTGCGATTGTGTACTCGACGACGAATCTGAGTGCACGAATGGCAAAACGCCATTTTTTCGGATGAATCCAGGTTCTGTTTACAGCGTCACGATGGTCGCATCCGTGTTTGGCGACATCGCGGTGAACGCACATTGGAAGCGTGTATTCGTCATCGCCATACTGGCGTATCACCCGGCGTGATGGTATGGGGTGCCATTGGTTACACGTCTCGGTCACCTCTTGTTCGCATTGAGGGAACTTTGAACACTAGACGTTACATTTCAGATGTGTTACGACCCGTGGCTCTACCCTCCATTCGATGCCTGCGAAAACCCTACATTTCAGCAGGATAACGCACGACCGCATGCTGCAGGTCCTGTACGGGCCTTTCTGGATACAGAAAATGTTCGACTGCTGCCCTGGCCAACACATTCTCCAGATCTCTCACCAACTGAAGACGTCTGGTCAATAGTGGCCGAGCAACTGGCTCGTCAGAATACGCATGGGCAGCTTTACTTGTACACGCCATTCGAGCTCTGTTTGACTCAATGCCCAGGCGTATCAAGGCCGTTATTACGGCGAGAGGTGGTTGTTCTGGGTACTGATTTCTCAGGATCTATGCACCCGAAATGCGTGAAAATGTAACCACATGTGAGTTCTAGTATAATATATTTGTCCAATGAATACCCGTTAATCATATGTATTTCTTGTTGGTGTAGCAATTTTAATGGATAGTAGTGTACTTAAAAAAGCTGTTTTATCAGGAATATTGGTTGGTCGCACAAGAATATTGCCATGTTATGTAGGAACGTTGCAGCAATGTTGACGGCAACACTAACGTTGCCGCACATTGCCGTAAAGTACGGCCAGTGTAAACGAAACCTATCGCGCGCTATGAGCACCGTTATTCGAGTGCGCTGCGTTCCGTCTCCATGGCTGTCATGCCACTACTGAAGTTCCGACCCTCATTTAACTGACGCCGATTGGTGTTTCCCTCTTTAAAAACTGACGTGTCACCATAGCGTAATCGGAGGCTGGCTGGGAGCCTGGTGTCGTGAGAAGCACAGGTAGTCCCAGTCTTCAAGAAGGGTCGTCGAGCAGATGCGCAAAACTATAGACATATATCTGTGACGTCGATCTGTTGTAAAATTTTAGAACATGTCTTTTGCTCGCGTATCATGTCGTTTCTGGAAACCCAGAATCTACTCTGTAGGAATCAACATGGATTCCGGAAACAGCGGTCGTGTGAGACCCAACTCGCTTCATTTGTTCATGAGACCCAGAAAATATTAGATACATCCTCCCAGGTAAATGGCATTTTCCTTGACTTCCGGAAGGCGTTCGATACAGTTCCGCACTGTCGCCTGATAAACAAACTAAGAGCCTACGGAATATCAGAACAGCTGTGTGACTGGATTGAAGAGTTTTTAGCAAACAGAACACAGCATGTTGTTGTCAATGGAGAGACGTCTACAGACGTTAAAGTAACCTCTGGCGTGCCACGGGGGAGTGTTATGGGACCATTGCTTTTCACAATATATATAAATGACCTAGTAGATAGTGTCGGAAGTTCGATGCGGCTTTTCGCGGCTAAAGCTGTAGTATACAGAGAAGTCGCAGCATTAGAAAATTGCAGAGAAATGCAGGAAGATCTGCAGCGGATAGGCACTTGGTGCAAGGAGTGGCAACTGACCCTTAACATAGACAAATGTAATGTATTGCGAATACATAGAAAGAAAGGTCCTTTATGGTATGATTATATGATAGCAGAACAAACACTGGTATCAGTTACTTCTGTAAAATATCTGAGAGTATGCGTACGGAACGACTTGAAGTGGAATTATCATATAAAATTAATTGTCGGTAAGGCGGGTGCCAGGTTGAGATTCATTAGGAGAGTGTTTAGAAAATGTAGTCTATCAACAAAGGAGGTGGCTTACAAAACACTCTTTCGACCTATACTTGAGTATTGCTCATCAGTGTGGGATCCGTACCAGATCGTGTTGACGGAGGAGAGAAGATCCAAAGAAGAGCGGCGCGTTTCGTCACGGAGTTATTTGGTAAGCGTGACAGCGTTGCGGATATGTTTAGCAAACTCGAGTGGCAGACTCTGCAAGAGAGGCGCTCTACATCGCGATGTAGCTTGCTGTCCAGGTTTCGAGAGGGTGCGTTTCTGGATGAGGTATCGAATATACTGCTTCCCCCTACTTATACCTCCCGAGGAGATCACGAATGTAAAATTAGAGAGATTCGAGCGCGCACGGAGGCTTTCCGGCAGTCGTTCTTCCCGCGAACCGTACGCGACTGGAACAGAAAAGGGAGGTAATGACAATGGCACGTAAAGTGCCCTCCGCCACACACTGTTGTGTGGCTTGCGGAGTATAAATGTAGATGTAGAGAAGTGACTTGCAGGTCGGTCTTTGCGACGCCCGCTGCACGCCGCTGGCTGTGGAACACGCACGTGTGCGTGTGTTTGAGTGCGTGTCCGGGAATAGTCTGGCCTCCCACGCTTCCCAGCGCTGCCACAGGAGCGGCTCCCCGGTTATTCCTGCCGCTCCCTGCGCTATTCCGGGACACATCTGGAGACCCCACTGCACGGTACGGCCAGCCAGCGAACAAAGTCTGCCTCAAGGTCACGTGTCATCACCACTGACACTGACACCACCACCACCATCATCATCATCATCATCATAATCATCATCATCATCATCACCATAACCACCAGGTAACTCCGCAGAAGCACTTTATGCTGTGTCACAGAGAGTAATTTTGTACCACTCTATCACTTACCCAATCTAGGAAAAAACGACATTTTGTCAATGGAGTGAGTGATTATTTTGCAAAATTTTTTTTGTTTACCAGGCGTACCGGTACGAAATGAGCGTTTTTTGTGAAAATGAAACACTAATTTTGAATTGAAAAGTAAAAAAATTTTATTCAAAGTACTGACCATTGCTTTCTATACATTTTGACCACCTTTCTGGCCATTTGTGGACACCACGCCAATAGAAATGTTCGTCTTTTGAAGCAAACCAATCAGACACCCAATTTTCGACTTCTTCGTAGGTATCGAAGTGTTCCTCAGCCAGTGCGTGTCCCATTGATGAAAACAAATGGTAGTCGGAAGGGGCCAAGTCTGGTGAATACGGCGGTTGGGGTAGCAGCTCCCAGCCAAGTGTTTTGATTGTATCCCGAACCAGTTTTGCTTCGTGTGCAGGTGCATTGTCGCGTAAAAAAATTACTTTGCCACGTCTTCTGGCCCATTCCGGTCTTTTTTCGATCAATGCGTAGTTCAAATTGATCATTTGTTGTCTGTAGCGATTAGTATTCGCCGGCCGGTGTGGCCGTGCGGTTCTAGGCGCTTCAGTCTGGAACGGCGTGACCGCTACGGTCGCAGGTTCGAATCCTGCCTCGGACATGGATGTGTGCGATGTCCTTAGGTTAGTTAGGTTTAAGTAGTTCTAAGTTCTAGGGGACTGATGACCTCAGGTGTTAAGTCCCATAGTGCTCAGAGCCTTTTGAACCATTTGATTAGTATTCACAGTTTCACCGGGTTTTAGAAGCTCGTGATACACCAAACCCTTTCTGATCCCACCAAACACAGAGCAGTGTCTTCTTGCCGAATCGATCTGGTTTTGCTGTCGATGGTGATGGTTGTCCCGAATTAACCCACGATTTTTCTCGTTTAGGATTCTTAACATAAATCCATTTCTCGTCGCCAGTAACAATTCGATGCAAAATTGATTTTCTTTCATGTCTTTGAAGCAAAACTTGACAAATGTTTTCGGCTTTCCATCTGTCTTTCATTCAATTCATGTGGCACCCATTTTCCACACTTTTGGATCTTTCCCATAGCTTCCAAACGGTCAGAAATTGTTTCTTGTGCAACATTTAGCATTGCTGCCATTTGCTTCTGTCTCAAAGTATCATCTTCATCCAATATTGCCTGCAATTCGGCGTCTTCTAACTTTTTTGGTGGTCTTCCACGTTCTTCATTTCTTACATCAAAATCATTATTTCTGAACCGTTGAAACCATCTTTTGCGTGTTGCTTCTGATAGATCACGATCAACATATGCATCGACAAGCATTCGATGCGACTCTGCATCACTTTTTTTCAAATGAAAACAAAAAATTGATGCTTTCCGCAAATCATCACTTTCTGGTACAAAATCTGACATTGTTAACATGATGAAAACATATAATGTTGTTTGTTCCATGACTTGATGTATACTAAATACCTTTGACAGATGTCATACCAACCAAACAAAAAAAAAATTAAGGCTCGTTCACAACAAATGTTCCCTATCGACGCATTTGTATCTTAACGCTCATTTCATACCGGTACACCTGGTATTTATACACGCAATCACATTCTTATGACAGTCTTTTTTTTTTCTCGGTTTCGGCCATACAATCACTATCTTCAGGTTCTAAAACAATACAAGACAAAATTTATATTAAAATCTAAAAATAAATGCAATGTTTAAACAAGCTTATTAGTAATCTATATGAAAATATGTGAAATACATATGCTTCATCCTAAAGGCGGCATACACTGAACACAGGTTCATGCGTTGTCAAACTAGCTATAAAATGTGAAACAGCAGTATTATATAGATATAAAAACTTTTTAGATTTTGTTCACCCTCTTTGCGCTAGAATATGTCATAAGACTTTGATTGCATCTACAAGTAAACAAAAAAAAAATTCCTACTCTTTTCTTCAAGTGCTGGTGTCGCGCCGGAGGAACAGGTGTTGAAAAGGTCCTGTTTGACCTCTTAATTTCTATGACCTTCTCATTTTGGTCATTTCATAAGGTCTAGACAGCCTCATGATAAAGATGCGGAACATCTATTAGCGAACACAAATATCGGGTGTGGTAACACCCTCCGCCATTAAGATGGTTTGTCATCTGCGAGGCACACTTTCAGTGAAGTGACTGAATATATGTCGAGGAATGGCAGGCCATTCCTCCTCAAGATCCCAAATTAGAGCAGTTAGTCATATTTGACAGTCGCGTCTGAAGTACGGCTGTTATACAGGGTGTTACAAAAAGGTACGGCCAAACTTTCAGGAAACATTCGTCACACACAAATATAGAAAAGATGTTATGTGGACATGTGTCCGGAAACGCTTAATTTCCATGTTAGAGCTCATTTTAGTTGCGTCAGTATGTACTGTACTTCCTCGACGATTCACCGCCAGTTGGCCCAATTGAAGGAAGGTAATGTTGACTTCGGTGCTTGTGTTGACATGCGACTCATTGCTCTACAGTACTAGCATCAAGCACTCAGTACGTAGCATCAACAGGTTAGTGTTCATCACGAACGTGGTTTTGCAGTCAGTGCAATGTTTACAAATGCGGAGTTGGCAGATGCCCATCTGATGTACGGATTAGCACGGGGCAATAGCCGTGGTGCGGTACGTTTGTATCGAGACAGATTTCCAGAACGAAGGTGTCCCGACAGGAAGATGTTCGAAGCAATTGATCGGCGTCTTAGCGAGCACGGAACATTCCAGTCTGTGACTCGCGACTGGGGAAGACCTAGAACGACGAGGACACCTGCAATGGACGAGGCAATTACTCGTGCAGTTGACGATAACCCTAATGTCAGCGTCAGAGAAGTTGCTGCTGTACAAGGTAACGTTGACCACGTCACTGTATGGAGAGTGCTACGGGAGAACCAGTTGTTTCCGTACCGTGTACAGCGTGTGCAGGCACTATCAGCAGCTGATTGGCCTCCGCGGGTACACTTCTGCAAATGGTTCATCCGACAATGTGTCAAACCTCATTTCAGTGCAAATGTTCTCTTTACGGGTGAGGCTTCATTCCAACATGATCAAATTGTAAATTTTCACAATCAACATGTGTGGGCTGACGAGAATCCGCACCCAATTGTGCAATCACGTCATGAACACAGATTTTCTGTGAACGTTTGGGCAGGAATTGTTGTCTTTATTGGGCCCCATGTTCTTCCACCTACGCTCAATGGAGCACGCTATCATTATTTCATACGGGATACTCTACCTGTGCTGCTAGAACATGCGCCTTTACAATTACGACACAACATGTGGTTTATGCACGATGGAGCTCCTGCACATTTCAGTCCAAGTGTTCGTACGCTTCTCTACAACAGATTCGGTGACCGATGGATTGGTAGTGGCGGACCAATTCCGTGGCCTCCACGCTCTCCTGACCTCAACCCTCTTGACTTTCATTTATAGGGGCATTTGAAATCAGGGGCAGGAAGGGCAGAGGGCATCCGGCCATCCCTTACAATTAATCATGCCAAATCCGTACTTAACACAGCCGACCCTGCACACTATGCGGGATACAGGTAGTAGAAAAAAAATCCAACCCCAAAGAAAGCAGGTGTTGACAGATCTGAAAATTACCGAACTATCACTTTAATAAGTCACAGGTGCAAAATACTAACCCGAATTCTTTACAGACGAATGGAAAGACTGGTATAAACCGACGTCGGGGAAGATCAGTTTGGATTCCGTACAAATATTGGAACACGTGAGGCAATACTGACCATACGACTTATCTTAGAACATACATTAACGAAAGACAAACCCACTTTTCTAGCATTTGTAGACTTACAGAAAGCTTTTGACAATGTTGACTGGTATACTCTCTTTCAAATTCTGAAGGTGGCAGGAGTAAAACACAAGGAGCGAAAGGCTATTTACAATTTGTCAGTAACCAGATGGCAGTTATAAGAGTCGAGGGGCATGAAAGGGAAGCAGTGGTTGGGAAAGGAGTGAGACAGGGTTGTAGCCTATACCCGATGTTATTCAGTCTCTATATTGAGCAAGCAGTAAAGGAAACAAAAGAAAAATTCGGAGTAGGAATGAAAATCCATGGAGAAGAAAAAAAAACTTTAAGGTTCGCCGATGACATTGTAATTCTGTCAGAGACAGCAAAGGACTTGGAAGAGCAGTTAAACGGAATGGACAGTGTCTTGAAACGAGGAATATCAATGAAAGCAAAACGAGGATAATGGAATGTAGTCGAATTAAGTCACGTGATGCTGAGGGAATTAGATTAGGAAATGAGACGCTTAAAGTAGTAAATGAGTTTAGCTACCTGAGAAGCAAAATAACTGATGATGGTCGAAGTAGAGAGGATATAAAATGTAGACTGGCAATGGCAAGGAAAGTGTTTCTGAAGTAGAGGAATTTGTTAACATCGAGTATAGATCTAAGTGTCACAAGTCGTTTCTGAAAGTATTTGTATGGAGTGTAGCCGTGTATGGAAGCGAAATGTGGACGATAAATAGTTTGGACAAGAAGAGAATAGAAGTTTTCGAAATGTGGTGCTAGAGAAGAATGCTTAAGATTAGATGGGTAGATAACATAACTAATGAGGAGGTATTGAATAGAATTCGAGAGAAGATAAATTTGTGGCACAACTTGACTAGAAGAAGGGGTCGGTTGGTAGGGCATATTCTGCTGCATCAAGGGATCACCAATTTAGTATTGGAGGGCAGCGTGGAGGGTAAAAATCTTAGAGGGAGACCAACAGATGAATACACTGAACAGATTCAGAAGGATGTAGGCTGCAGTAGGTACTGGGAGATGAAGAAGCTTGTACAGGATAGAGTAGCATGGAGAGCTGCATCAAACCAGTCTCAGGACTGAAGACCACAACAACAACATTCGATAATGACATTTATTAAATCGTGTACCAGAGTCCAATGAGTACGAGTTGGCGCGGCTGCATCTAAAGTGCATATCTGCGCAATAACCAAGTATAAATACGAAACTTACCAAACACGGGACTTCTAATGGAATGAAGGCTTGCTTCGTTAAATTTCCAGGACACACAAGAACACACTTACCGCTTACACACTACACAATTCCTTCTCCAAGGTAAAGCACAAGTTGTGTGTAAATGTGGAAAACGGCTAAAGTTGACAAAGGACTGACTATCTGTAGTGTTAATTTCAACCTTCTGCATTCTTCCAGTTAAATATGAAGCAAACCATTTGTGCACTGTCGCACTCATGCCACAACACTTAACACTATGCCGTCCGGAGACACCACAGTGGTGTCGTGGGCACAGCATCGCGCAGTGGCCGGCGGCAGCACTTAATTGTCTTTTGCATTCTGTTGGTGTTTTGTTTAGGTAACAGTAAGTTACACACGTCAACAAGTGTTTTATTTTTATAAGTACTTGTGCCTTTCATGACGGCCGACGAAAGAGATAATAGGATTCAGAATGAGATTTTCACTCTGCAGCGGAGGAGCGCTGATATGAAACTTCTTGGCAGATTAAAACTGTGTGCCCGACCGAGACTCGAACTCGGGATCTTTGCCTTTCGCGGGCAATTGCTCTACCAACTGAGCTACCGAAGCACGACTCACGCCCGGTACTCACAGCTTTACTTCTGCCAGTATCTCGTCTCCTACCTTCCAAACTTTACAGAAGCTCTCCTGCGAACCCTGCAGAACTAGCACTCCTGAAAGAAGGGATATAGTGGAGACATGGCTTAGCCACAGCCTGGGGGATGTTTCCAGAATGAGATTTTCATTCTGCAGCGGAGTGTGCGCTGATATGAAACTTCCTGGCAGATTAAAACTGTGTGCCCGACCGAGGCTCGAACTCGGGACCTTTGCCTTTCGCGGGCAAGTGCTCTACCATATCGGATTAAACTATGTAGATATATGTTCCCTCCTCAGTGTTAGTAGGTATGTATGGCCCGAGAATGAATAATTAGTTTACTGTATGTTTTGATGTCATTGGTGTCGGCCGCTGTGGCCGAGCGGTTCTAGGTGCTTCAGTCCGGAACGACGTGGCTGCTCCGGTCGCAGGTTCGAATCCTGCCTCGGGCATGGATGTGTGTGATGTCGTTAGGTTAAGTAGGTGTAAGTGGTAGAGCACTTGCCCGCGATGGGAAAGGTCCAGAGTTCGAGTCTCGGTCGGGCACACAGTTTTAATCTGCCAGGAAGTTTCAGATAATAGGATTGTTTACGATGAATGCGCGTACGTCTTGTCTGACGTTCCGGACGACTTGGCCGACTGGGAGGAATACAACGGACAAAATAAAATAAATAAATAAATAAATAAATAAATGAAATTGAAGCAGAATCGTCGGCAGATAGTGAAATACGTCCAGGAAGAATTCGGCGAACGCTACGGTTGCCAGCTGATTCGGCTGAATCAGACGAAGAAGGCGGTGTGCAGTGGTCATACTTTGATTTACCGAGGACCAATAATAAATATGAAGGATCTCTGGGTCCTAACGTATTTCCCACAAATACGCAGAGTGTCGAGGATATCGCACAATTATATATTGGGAATGATCTATTTGAATATGTTAGCAACGAAAGCAAAAATTACTACAGTCAAAATTGCAACAGAAAGAAACTGGATTTAAAAAATGGCAAATTTGTCGACGTTATGGGACCCGAACTTAGAAAATGGTTTGAGCTTGCAATCCTTATGGGAATTGTAAGAAAAGCAAGGATCAATGACTATTGGTCAACGAATCCGTTGACAGACACACCGATATTTCGGAAAACGATGTCCCGCAACCGATTCAGACAAATGTTATCATTTTTACATTTTTCCGACAGCAACAATTAACTGAATAATGCCGACCGGCTTGTCTAAGTGAAATTCGTAATTGATTATTTTTCCAAAAAGTTTAAAGAAACGTTTAATCTAACAAGGGGAGGCCGGCAATTGTGAAATTCAGATTCGATTTATACTGCGCATAATAAAAGCACATGGCCAGAGGTGTAATGTGGCAAAGCACCAAGATGCACTTCTCAGCCGTTGTCGAGAAAATCGACAGTTAAAAGAAACCGTTGCGGTGAAATACTCTCTACGATTAATAGTTGTCCACAGCGTCGTGGCGCAGCGGTAAGCGCTCGGGTTCGTAATCCGACGGTCGCCGAATCGAATCTCGAGCCATGCTATTTTTTTTATTATTATTTTTTTGTAATTCAAATATATATATATATATATATATATATATATATATATATATATATATATATATACAAACTATTAATGAATTGCTTATGCATGTTGGTGAAGGCGGATCGCTCTCCAGTTGTACCGCCTCCATTTTTCCGTTTGTTTAACAGGGTGTATCAAAGCTATCCCCTCCGCACAGATTTTCGACGATGTTATAAGTTGCGCTAGGGACCGCATCTACCTTCTTTCGAAGTTAGTAGGCAACTACGCTGTTATGTGGCGGCTCGTTTCGGCCCATTCAACATCTGTCCTTCAAGTGTAACGAGCGAGTAACGGAGTTTATATTTCATAACTGCCACAGCAAATTTGTGTTCGTGGGGTCTCTATTCTAATTCGAACGTTTGACTTACGCTATACGTATTCGTTTCGGAATATCGTTTCTACGTCTTCCGTTAACTATACGTGGTTAACATTATGAAGACAATTAATAACATTTGTGAAATACAATTTGTTTGCGGAAAACATAATGATGTTCGAAGTCGCCAGTTTATCGACGACAAACGACTTTCAACAACTTATTATATGCATAATTGTTGCAACTGATTGCCGGGAATTATATATATATATATATATATATATATATATATATATATATTTGAATTACAAAAAACAAATACTAAAAAAAAGTTGCTTGGTGCGAGATTCGATCCGGCGACCGTCGGATTACGAACCCGAGCGCTTAACGCTGCGCCACGACGCTGAAGAAAACTATTAATCGTAGAGAGTATTTCACCGCAGCGGTTTCTTTTAACTGTCGATTTTCTCGACAACGGCTGAGAAGTGCATCTTGGTGCTTGGCCACATTACACTTCTGGCCATGAGCTTTTATTATGCGCAGTATGAGTCGAATCTGAATGTCACAATTGGCGGCCTCCCCTTGTAAGTCAAAACATATCAGTTGATGAAGAAACGATACCGTGGCGTGGCCGGTTAAATTTTAAAGTTTACGTTCCGTCGAAAATTACGAAATACGGCATACTCATTCGGATGCTGTCTGTGATTCGAGTACGGGATACATTTCCTAATGCGAGATATATTCCGGCGCTGGACAGCCTTCAGCAAAGACAGTGATGGGACTGTTGACACCTTCTGATGGAAAGTGGCATCACCTATGCATGGATAATTATTGTACAGTGCAGAACTTGCAGAGAAGTTACTTGAAAAGAAAATTCGAGTTTGTGGAACGATACGGCAAAATAGAGGATTTCCGGAAAAATTAAAGCGCGCATAAGTCAATGTGTTTGAAGCTTGTCATCTACGGAAAGGTGACGAGCAGCCGGCGACAAGCCAAGCAATCCGACTTGTACGTGGCGTGCGGACGGCAATGTGTTAAGCTTATCTAGACGAATTTCATAACCCACGCAGTTTCAAGCCTCGGAGCCTCGGAGATCTGACAAGGGAACCTCCCCATCGCACCCCCCTCAGATTTAGTTGGCACAGTGGATAGGCCTTGAAAAACTGAACACAGATCAATGGAGAAAACAGGAAGAAGTTGTGTGGAACTAGGAAAAAAATAAGCATAATATACAAATTGAGTAGTCCATGTGCTAGATAGGCAGCATAGAGGATAGTATGAGCTCAGGGGAGCCGTGGTCCCGTGGTTAGCGTGAGCAGCTGGCGAATTAGAGGTACTTGGTTCAAGTCTTCACTAGAGTGAAAATTTTAATTTTTTTATTTTCTGACAATTATCAAAGTGCAGGCACTCACACAAAATCACCTTCACTCTCCAAAATTCCAGGACATGTTCAGATTTGCTTGGACATATGCAGGATTTGACGGTCTACTCACGGAAAAATTTGAAAACGTTAAAAACACATGTTTTGACAGAGCACAGGGAAAACTGAGCGACTGTGAAACTGTTGCATTCATTTGTTGCAGTTTAAGTGACAAACTCTTATGTTTTCATCACTTTTTTGGGAGTGATTATCACATCCACAAGAAAACCTAAATCGGGCAAGGTAGAAGAATCTTTTTACCCATTCGCCAAGTGTACAAGTTAGGTGGGTCGACAACATATTCCTGTCATGTGACGCACATGCCGTCACCAGTGTCGTATAGAATATATCAGACGTGTTTTCCTCTGGAGGAATCGGTTGACCTACGACCCTGCGATCAAATGTTTTCTGTTCCCATTGGAGGGGCAAGTCCTTTCGTCTACTAATCGCACGGTTTTGCGGTGCGGTCGCAAAACACAGACACTAAACTTATTATAGTGAACAGAGACGTCAATGAACGAACGGACAGATCATAACTTTGCGAAAATAAAGAAAGTAAAATTTTCCCTCGAGGTAACACTTGAACCAAGAACCTTTTGTTCCACAGCTGCCCACGCTAACCACGGGACCACGGCAATCCTGAGCTCACCTCTCGTTGATGGAGCCTATCTTGCGGATCGACTAGTCAGTTTGTATATTTTGCTTATTTTTTTCATAGTTCCACACAACTTCTTCCTGTTTTCTCGAGTGATCTGTGTTCAGTGTTTCAAGGACTATCCACTGTGCTAACTTATAACTAAATCTGAGGGGGCTGCGATGGGGAGGCTCCCTCGTGAGCACTATGGGACTTAACATCTATGGTCATCACTCCCCTAGAACTTAGAACTACTTAAACCTAACTAACCTGAGGACAGCACACAACACCCAGTCATCACGAGGCGGAGAAAATTCCTGACCCCGCCGGGAACCGAGCATTTAACATTTGATCAGTGAAAGCATATACAGGGTGTTACAAAAAGGTACGGCCAAACTTTCAGGAAACATTCTTTACACACAAAGAAAGAAATTATGTTATGTGGACAAGTGTCCGGAAACGCTTACTTTCCATGTTAGAGCTCACTTTATTACTTCTCTTCAAATCACATTAATCATGGAATGGAAACACACAGCAACAGAACGTACCAGCGTGACTTCAAGCACTTTGTTGCAGGAAATGTTCAAAAAGTCCTCCGTTAGCGAGGATACATGCATCCAGTCGCACGGAATCCCTGATGCGCTGATGCAACCCTGGAGAATGGCGTATTGTACCACAGCCGTCCACAATACGAGCACGAAGAGTCTCTACATTTGGTACCGGGGTTGCGTAGACAACAGTTTTTAAATGCCCCCATAAATGAAAGTCAAGAGGGTTGAGGTCAGGAGAGCATGGAGGCCATGGAATTGGTCCGCCTCTACCAATCCGTCGGCCACCGAATCTGTTGTTGAGAAGCGTACGAACACTTCGACTGAAATGTGCAGGAGCTCCATCGTGCATGAACCACATGTTGTGTCATACATGTAAAGGCACATGTTCTAGCAGCACAGGTAGAGTACCCCGTATGAAATCATGGAAACGTGCTTCATTGAGCGTAGGTGGACGAAACTAAAATTAGCTCTAACAAGGAAATTAAACGTTTCCGGACACATGTCCACATAACATATTTTCTTTATTTGTGTGTGAGGAATGTTTACTGAAAATTCGGCTGTACCTTTTTGTAACACCCTGTATAGCATTTTCTGTTGAGATGCCCTTTTAGAGCCGGCCGGAGTGGCCGAGCGGTTAAAGGCGCTACAGTCTGGAACCGCACGACTGCTACGGTCGCAGGTTCGAATCCTGCCTCGCGCATGGATGTGTCTGATGTTCTTAGGTTAGTTAGGTTTAAGTAGTTCTAAGTTCTAGGGGACTTATGACCACAGCAGTTGAGTCCCATAGTGCTCAGAGCCATTTGAACCATTTTGCCCTTTTAGAAACCCAGTTTTCGCGACGACAGTTAAGAGTTCATATTTTTCTTCTCTCCGAATAGCCTGGGAAACGAACCATTTTAAATCCACTTCTTGACTGGTTAGAACAGTTTATGGCAACACAACCACCCGCAGTTTCGTGGTAAAGTGCCGGGACGCAAATCCTGAAGGACCGCAGAACTTCAGAGCTCTAGGAAACAAAATGGCGGATGCGGCAGCTCGTACTTACAGGAGTCGTAGTGCAGTCAAGTACGATCATAAAGATACGTTTTATGCTGTGTTACACGCACGTAGACTGAGCGATAATGCGGGACAACTGATTTACTGGGGCATTAAACCTGGACAGCATTGGTCAGCCAGCGCTCCAACTAGCCTGCAATGATGTGAGCAGTTGCAGTTCAGACGAAAAAAAGAGACGAGCAAAGAAACGATATAGCTTCGAGTGTCATTTAATTTTTAAAGAGAATGAAATAATATTCGGAGAAACTCCAGCACTACCGCACGCTTTCTGCCTGACCAGCCGGAAAGTATAAAATGCCCTCGTGATCACCTGACATAGTATTCTAATTACAACCAAGAGTGGTGAAAATTCCTAACTTAAACACAGGATAATTTTTCTGAGCGAGCTATGTGTGATGCAAAAGTGTACTGCAGGGATTTCACCGTACTGTTGAATACTGAGGTCGCTGAAGGTACGAGGGCAGTTCAATAAGTAATGCAACACATTTTTTTCTCGGCCAATTTTGGTTGAAAAAACCGGAAATTTCTTGTGGAATATTTTCAAACATTCCCGCTTCGTCTCGTATTGTTTCATTGACTTCCGACAGGTGGCAGCGCTGTACGGAGCTGTTAAAATGGCGTCTGTAACGGATGTGCGTTGCAAACAATGGGCAGTGATCGAGTTTCTTTTGGCGGAAAACCAGGGCATCTCAGATATTCATAGGCGCTTGCAGAATGTCTACGGTGATCTGGCAGTGGACAAAAGCACGGTGAGTCGTTGGGCAAAGCGTGTGTCATCATCGCCGCAAGGTCGAGCGAGACTGTCTGATCTCCCGCGTGCGGGCCGGCCGTGCACAGCTGTGACTCCTGCAATGGCGGAGCGTGCGAACACACTCGTTCGAGACGATCGACGGATCACCATCAAACAACTCAGTGCTCAACTTGACATCTCTGTTGGTAGTGCTGTCATTATTGTTCACCAGTTGGGATATTCAAAGGTTTGTTCCTGCTGGGTCCCTCGTTGTCTAACCGAACACCGTAAAGAGCAAAGGAGAACCATCTGTGCGGAATTGCTTGCTCGTCATGTGGCTGAGGGTGACAATTTCTTGTCAAAGATTGTTAAAGGCGATGAAACATGGGTTCATCACTTCGAACCTGAAACAAAACGGCAATCAATGGAGTGGCGCCACACCCACTCCCCTACCAAGAAAAAGTTTAAAGCCATACCCTCAGCCGGTAAAGTCTTCTGGGACGCTGAAGGGGTTATTCTGTTCGATGTCCTTCCCCACGGTCAAACGATCAACTCTGAAGTGTATTGTGCTACTCTTCAGAAATTGAAGAAACGACTTCAGCGTGTTCGTAGGCACAAAAATCTGAACGAACTTCTCCTTCTTAGTGACAACGCAAGACCTCACACAAGTCTTCGCACCCGAGAGGAGCTCACAAAACTTCAGTGGAGTGTTCTTCCTCATGCACCCTACAGGCCCCGATCTCGCACCGTCGGATTTCCATATGTTTGGCCCAATGAAGGACGCAATCCGTGGGAGGCACTACGCGGATGATGAAGAAGTTATTGATGCAGTACGACGTTGGCTCCGACATCGACCAGTGGAATGGTACCGTGCAGGCATACAGGCCCTCATTTCAAGGTGGCGTAAGGCCGTAGCACTGAATGGAGATTACGTTGAAAAATAGTGTTGTGTAGCTAAAAGATTGGGGAATAACCTGGTGTATTTCCATGCTGAATAAAACAACCCCTGTTTCAGAAAAAAAATGTGTTGCATTACTTATTGAACTGCCCTCGTATTAGTTACAGCCAGTCGTCTGGCAATCTCTTAGCTCCTTCCTTGCCGAATCCGAGAAATACATTTCAGTTGGTATTAATTACAGCCAGTCGTTCGGTAATCTCTTAGCTCCCTCCTTACCGAATCCGAGAAATACATTTCAGTTCTGGAACTGTCATCTGTTACGTTGATATAGAGTCAATCAACAACAGAATTCACGAAGCCAAACACGCGCCGTACTTTCTCCTCTTCTTTTCTGACGTTCCGTTCTGTATCACGCCAGTGTTCGGCAGTGCTAGCCGCTGTGGCCGAGCGGTTCTAAGCGCCTCAGTCCGGATCCGTGCTGCTGCTACGGTCGCAGGTTCGAATCCAGCCTCGGGCATGCATGTGTGTGATGTCCTTAGGTTAGTTAGGTATAAGTAGTTGTAAGTCTCGGGGACTGATGATTTTTTTTTTGTTCGGCAGTGACGCGTGAAAAAGCTGCGAACGTTAGTTCCGGTACGTCTGGCGGCTTAACAGTCTTGTTACTTCTAAGCCCAAATCCCTTAACTTGGCTCCACATCGGTTCTGTCGGGTTCATATTGTAATGGCACAGTGGAAAAAGTAAAAATGCAGCATTTTTATGGCGTTTTTCATGTTTCTACGGCACATATACAACTGTGCTATAAAACAATAGATATAGTCCAAATACAGAGCATTTAGTTTTTCATTGTTAAATTGTTGTGTTTTCTTAACTTCAGGAACGTTTATTAACAGTCTGTCACAAAACATCGATAGTTAAAAACTTATATTTGAAATGAAAACAGGAATTTTGAGTGAGATATATAATTAGAAACAAGAAGACGTGCATTATTCGTAAAAATGATGAGTTTTATGATTACGACTTGTACGTATTTTACATTGAACGAGAAAAAAAAAAAAACTCAGGGGACACTTGAACCAGCAAACCACGAACTGCAATAAATTATAAGTCTCTCGCGTTGCCGATCCGCTATGCAATCAATAGGTGTTTGTATATAAACTATGTAATACAGTCTCTCGGAAAAATGGTTCAAATGGCTCTGAGCACTATGGGACTCAACTGCTGAGGTCATGAGTCCCCTAGAACTTAGAACTACTTAAACCTAACTAACCTAAGGACATCACACACATCCATGCCCGAGGCAGGATTCGAACCTGCGACCGTAGCAGCCACGCGGCTCCAGACTGTAGCGCCTAGAACCGCTCGGCCACTCCGGCCGGCCTCTCGGATAGCTTCAAAGCCGATCATCTCCGTAAATTTCTCAAAAACATTAAGAACAGCCTATTTCTCAACACTTTCTAGCCGTGTTCCAAACGCGTTTTTCACTACGCAGCAGGAAGCAACCTCAGCCATTTTCATACTGCTTATTAGCAGCGCGACAATCAGAGCTCAACAGTGCGAAGCCTGTCACTGTAAACGATTTTTGAAATAAAAACTACTTAGGTAAAGCGTGATTAAGAAAAACAGTGATGACTGTTAACAGATATGAATACGATAAAAATGGCTCATTTATCGTAACTTAGTAATAATACAGCGTGAGCACAAAGTCTTCCCAGACTAAAAAAATTTATAACAGAATAGCTGTTTGACATACAGTACTGGCCATTAAAACTGCCACACCAAGAAGAATGCAGATGATAAACGGGTTTTCATTGCACAAATACATTATACTAGAACTGACATATGATTACATTTTCACGCTGGCTGCATAGATCCTGAGAAATGAGTACTCAGAGCAACCACCTCTGGCCGTAATAACGGCCTCGATACGCCTGGGCATTGAGTCAGAGCTTGGATGGCGTGTACAGGTACAGCTGCCCATGCAGCTTCAACACGATACCACAGTTCATCAAGAGTAGTGACTGGCGTATTGTGACGAGCCAGTTTCCTCGGCTACCGTTGACCAGACGTTTTCAATTAGTGACAGATCTGGAGAATGTGCTGGCCACAGCAGCAATCGAACATTTTCTGTGTCCAGAAAGGCCCGTACAGGACCTGCAACATGCGGTCGTGCATTATCCTGCTGAAACGTAGGGTTTCGCAGGGATCGAATGAAGGGTAGAGCCACCGGTCGTAACACATCTGAAATGTAACGTCCACTGTTCAAAGTGCCGTCATTGCGAACAAGAGGTGACCGAGACGTGAAACCAATGGCACCCCATACCATCACGCCTGGTGATACGCCAGTATGGCGATGACGAATACACGGTTCCAATGTGCGCTCACCAGGATGTCACCAAACACGGATGCGACCATCGTGCTGCTGTAAACACAAACGTCCCCATCTGTTGACTCAGGGATCGAGACGTGGCTGCACGATCCGTTACAGCCATGCGGATAAGATGACTTTCATTTCGACTGCTAGTGATACGAGGCCGTTGGGATCCAGAACGGCGTTCTGTATTGCCCTCCTGCATATTCTGCTAACAGTCATTGGATCTTGACCGACGCGAGCAGCAATGTCGCGATACGGTAAACCGCAACCGCGATAGGCTACAATCCGACCTTTATCAAAGTCGGAAACGTGATGGTACGCATTTCTCCTCCTTACACGAGGCATCACAACAACGTTTCACCATGCAACGCCGGTCGACTGCTGTTTGTGTATGAGAAATCGGTTGGAAACTTTCGTCATGTCAGCACGTTGTAGGTGTCGCCACCGGCGCCAACCTTGTGTGAATGCTCTGAAAAGCTAATCATTTGCATATGACAGCATCTTCTTCCTGTCAGTTAAATTTCACTTGTATAGCACGTCATGTGGTGTAGCAATTTTAATGGCCAGTAGTGTAATAAGTTACACTTGATGCCGTTACATAGATTAGTGTTACTAGTTGTTGTTACCAACAGATGGCGCTAGTGCTCCACAACACCGATGCGGTCTGTTAGGTCACGGTAGTTGCTGGCGAAATGGCGTCGAAGCAGGAAAAAGCGCAATGTGTGCTTTGGTTTCACGAGACGAAATCGCCCATCGGAGTTCGGCGTAAATTTCGGGCTTCTTATGGACGCAGCTATCCTAATGTTAAATCAGTAAAGCGATGGTATGCAACGTTTAACGAAACACGAAGAGTTGAAGATCGTCCTCGCAGTGGCAGGGCTCGTGTGAACGATGCAGGTGTTTAATCACGTTCGGCAATCGTTTCAACGTAGTCCGTCTAAATCAACTCGTCAAGCATCACGTGAACTTCAAATAACGCAAGCAAGTGTGGTGAAGATTCTTCGCATAAGGCTTAGGCTGCATGCTTACAAAGTGCAAATTGCGCAGGCCTTGCAACCGAATGATTTTCTGACACGTGCTGAATTTGCAACTGAGATTCTCAATAGGATTGATGGCGCTAACGATTACTTAAGTCGCATATGCTTCACCGATGAATCCACCTTTCATGTCTGTGGAATGGTAAATAGGCGTAATGTCAGTGTATGGGGTTCAGAGTCTCCACGTCATACTGCAGTTACAGCGAGACAGCGAAATGTCTGGTGCGGTCTCATGCATAACAAGGGTTTCGGACCGTTTTTTTTTTTTCTCGGAAAAATCCATTACCGCTAACATTTACCCTATAGTTAGAAGAATGTCAATCATGGATAATTTTCCAGCAAGATGGAGACCCTCCCCCCCCCCCCCTTCCCCACGACTGGGTTTTGATTGTGCGTGATTTCCTGGATGAAACATTTCCGGATCGGTGGATTGGAAGGAACGGTCCGACAGCCTGGCCACCCAGCTCTCCAGACATTACGCCCCTTGACTTTTTTTTCTGGAGCTATATCAAGGGCACCATTTGGTGACGTCGACGAACTGAAGGCTAGGATACAAGGTTCTGTGGGTACTGCGACAGAACACACGTTACGAAACACGTGGCGGGAACTGGAATACCGCCTCGACATTCTCCGAGCTACCAAGGGAGCAAGCACACGTTGAGGTTTACTAACGTAAGTGGTCTTAAAAAAAAAAAAAAAAAAAAAAAAAAAAAAAAAAAAAAGTAACTCTAACCTATGTAAATTATTGGCTCTGACAAGGGAACCTCCCCATCGCACCCCCCTCAGATTTAGTTATAAATTGACACAGTGGATAGGCCTTGAAAAACTGAACACAGATCAATCGGGAAAACAGGAAGAAGTTGTGTGGAACTATGAAAAAATAAGCAAAATACACAAACTGAGTAGTCCATGAGCAACATAGGCAACATCAAGGACAATATGAGCTGAGAAGCACCGTGGTCATGTGGTTAGAGTGAGCAGCTGCGGAACGAGAGGTCCATCGTTCAAGTCTACCCTCGAGCGAAAATTTTACTTACTTTATTTTCGCAAAGTTACGATCTGTCCGTTCATTCATTGACGTCTCTGTTCACTGTAATAAGTTTAGTGCCTGTGTTTTGTTACCGCACCGCAAAACCGCGCTATTAGTAGACAAAAGGACGTGCCTTTCTAATAGGAACCGAAAACATTTGATCGCAAGGTCATAGGTCAACCGATTCTTCCACAGGAAAACACGTCTGATTAATTCTATACGACACTGGTGACGGTATGTGCGTCACATGACAGGAATATGTTGTCGACCCACATAGCTTGCACACTTGGCGAATGGGTAAAAAGATTCTTGTACCTCGCCCGATTTAGGTTTTCTTGTGGATGTGATAATCACTCCCATAAAAGTGATGAAAAGATAAGAGTTTGTCACATAAACTGAAAATAAAAAATTAAACTTTTCACTCGATGGAAGACTAGACCAAGGACCTCTCGTTTCACAGCTGCTCACGCTAACCACGGGACCACGGCGCTCCAGAGCTCACATTCTCCTTGATGTTACCTATCTTGCACATGGACTACTCAGTTTGTATATTTTGCTTTTTTTTTCATAGTTCCACACAACTTCTTCCTGTTTTCTCGATCGATCTGTGTTCAGTTTTTCAAGGCCTGTCCCTGTGCCAACTTATAACTAAATCTGAGGGGGGTGCGATGGGGAGGTTCCCTTGTGAGCACTATGGGACTTAACTGCTAAGGTCATCAGTCCCCTAGAACTTAGAACTACTTAAACCTAACTAACTTAAGGACATCACACACGTCCATGCCCGAGGCAGGATTCTAACCTGCGACCGTAGCGGTCGCGCGTTTCCAGACTGTAGCGCCTAGAACCGCTCGGCCACTCGGCCGGCCTGTAAATTATTATGTCAAACGGTTATTCTGTAATAAATTGTTACAATCAGGGCAAGCCGGTCGGAGTGGCCGAGCGGTTCAGGGCGCTTCAGACTGGAACCGCGCGACCGCTACGGTGGAGGAGATGGAGGAGATTAGTGTTTAACGTCCCGTCGACAACGAAGTCATTAGAGACGGAGCGCAAGCTCGGGTGAGGGAAGGATGGGGAAGGAAATCGTCCGTGCCCTTTCAAAGGAACCATCCCGGCATTTGCCTGAAACGATTTTAGGGAAATCACGGAAAACCTAAATCAGGATGGCCGGAGACGGGATTGAACCGTCGTCCTCCCGAATGCGAGTCCAGTGTGCTAACCACTGCGCCACCTCGCTCGGTGACCTCTACGGTCGCAGGTTCGAATCCTGCCTCGGGCATGGATGTGTGTGATGTCCTTAGGTTAGATAGGTTTAATTAGTTCTAAGTTCTAGGGGACTGATGACCTCAGGTGTTAAGTCCCACTCAGAGCCATTTGAACCATTAATCAGGGCAAGACTTTGTGCTCACCCTGTATATCTAATACATAATTAGCACCTACTCCGAAGAGCGTAACAAGACCAGTGTACGTGTGCTACGGCTTCTGGCCAATCATCGCGTTTGTTTACATCAGGTTTGTTCTTATGATGACCAGAGTACAGTACGGAATTGCAGGCTACAGTTCGTAGTGGATGTCACCATGCGAGACCTTGCCTGGAAGTGGAGTCGCGTATAGCCTTTGCTCAGGGACAAGTTTTTACTACAGTGAATTCACAGCGTGGCGCCCACGACGGACATAGTCTTGTTCACATGTATTCAGAAACGCACGCATGGACAGCCAACTGTTCAGTTGTGTCTGTCCGTGTGCACATCCAATGAGTTGCTGTACACCTGCAGTTAAGTACCGCAGCAGAATAAAGTGTATGCGCATGTGTCACTAATTTGTTTGCACTGTCACGGTTCCCCCATCCACCTTAGAGCACCTAATCCTAATACTTTTCCTCTGGTGTGGAGCAGTAGTCATCCAAAACTTTTTGCAATTCCTCTTATGGGTAGCCACAGTCATATCAAACTTTTTGGGAGATATAACCGCCATTTGACTGTACAACAACCTTAGGCCATCATTTTAAGTAATACAAATTTCAAGTCATCATCAAAATATGTCTCTTCTGTTATACAGGGTGACCCATTGATCGTGACCAGGCCAAATATCTCGCGAAATAAGCGTCAAATGAAAAAACTACAAAGAACGAAACTCGTCTAGCTTGAAGGGGAAAACCAGATGGCGCTATGGTTGGCCCGCTAGATGGCGCTGCCATAGGTCAAACGGATATCAACTGCGTTTTTTTAAATAGGAACTCCCATTTTTTATTAGATATTCGTGTAGTACGTAAAGAATTAAGTATGTTTTAGTTGGACCACTTTTTTCGCTTTGTGATAGATGACGCTGTAATAGTCACAAACATATGGCACACAATTTTAGACGAACAGTTGGTAACAGGTAGATTTTTAAAATTAAAATACAGATCGCAGGTACGTTTGAACATTTTATTTCGGTTGTTCCAATGTGATACATGCACCTTTGTGAACTTATCATTTCTGAGAACGCATACTGTTGCGGCGTGATTATCTCTAAATACCACATTAATGTAATAAATGCTCAAAATGATGTCCGTCAACCTCAGTGCATTTGGCAATACGTGTAACGACATTCCTCTCAACAGCGAGTAGTTCGCCTTCAGTAATGTTCGCACATGCATTGACAATGCGCTGACGCATCTTGTCAGGCGTTGTCGGTGGATCACGATAGCAAATATCCTTCAACTTTCCCCACAGAAAGAAATCCGGGGACGTCAGATCCGGTGAACGTGCGGGCCACGGTATGGTGCTTCGACGACCAATCCACCTGTCATGAAATATGCTTTTCAATACCGCTTCAACCGCACGCGAGCTATGTGCCGGACGTTCTCATGTTGGAAGTACATCGCCAGTGCGTCATGCAGTGAAACATCTTGTAGTAACATCGGTAGAACATTACGTAGGAAATCGACATACATTGCACCATTTAGATTGCCATCCATAAAATGGGGGCTAATTATCCTTTCTCCCATAATGCCGCGCCATACATTAACCCTCCAAGGTCGCTGATGTTCCACTTGTCGCAGCCATCGTGGATTTTCCGTTGGCCAATAGTGCATATTATGCCGGTTTACGTTACCGCCGTTGGTGAATGACGCTTCGTCGCTAAATAGAAAGCGTGCAAAAAATCTCTCATCGTCCCCTAATTTCTCTTGTGTCCAGTGGCAGAACTGTACACGACGTTCAAAGTCGTCGCCATGCAATTCCTGGTGCATAGAAATATGGTACGGGTGCAATCGATGCTGATGTAGCATTTTCAACACCGACGTTTTTGAGATTCCCGATTCTCGCGTAATTTGTCTGTTACTGATGTGCGGATTCGCCACGACAGGTGCTAAAACACCTACTTGGGCATCATTTGTTGCAGGTCGTGGTTGACGCTTCACATGTGGCCGAACACTTCCTGTTTCCTTAAATAACGTAAGTGTTCGGCGAACGGTCCGGACACCAGTGTGGTCCAGGATACCGAGCAGCATACATAGCACATGCCCATTGGGCATTTTGATCACAACAGCCATACATCAACACGATATCGACCTTTTCCGCAATTAGTAAACGGTCCATTTTAACACGGTAATGTATCACGAAGCAAATGCCGTCCGCACTGGCGGAATGTTACGTGATACCACGTACTTATACGTTTGTGACTATTACAGCGCCATCTATCACAAAGCTAAAAATGTGGTGCAACTAAAACATTCATGTTTCTTTACGTACTACACGAATATGTAATAAAAATGGGGGTTCCTATTTAAAAAAACGCAGTTGATATCCGTGTGACCTATGGCAGCGCCATCTACCTGGCCAACCACAGCCCCATCTGGTTTCCCCCTTCAAGCTAGACGAGTTTCGTTCTTTGTAGTTTTTTCGTATGATGCTTATTAGTGAGGTATTTGGTCCGGTCACTATCAACGGACCACCCTGTATAAGCCAATTCTGTCAAAACTAATAGCGAGAACATTTGTGTAATACGCTAATGCACTGGCAGTTGGCATGACTTCTTCACTTATATCACTATATATGCCAAGTCTTCCCAACTGCCAGTTTACGCCACTGCACGAGACAAAGCTTTACGCCTCGCCTCGCCTCGGAGCGTCAACACCAACATGACTGAAAACATGTTGCCTGGTCGGACGTGTCTCGTCTCGAATTGTGTCGAGCAGATGGACTGTACGGGTAAGGAGACAATCTCATGAATCCATGGATCTTGCATGTCAGCACGAGAGTGTTCAACCTCGCGGAGGCTCTGTAATGGTGTGGGACGTGTGCAGTTGGAGTGATATGGGACCCCTGATACGTCTAAATACGACTCCGACAGGTGACACGTACGGAAGCATGCTGTCTGATCACCTGCATCCATTCGTGTCCATTGTGCGTTCCAACGGACTTTGGCAATTTCAGCAGTACAATGCGACACCCCACACGGATGATGCCCTCGTCCCCTCCATCTACCCCTCCTATGATCTTCCTCCTCCTGTGTTTTTCCTCCAGGGCACTCTTTTCCCTTCTCACCCTCCTGCCTCCCTCCTCACTCCCTCTGCTCCGCCCTCCCCAGGCTTCCACCCCCTCCCCCTACACTCTCCCCTCCCCCTCCCTTCTTCTCTCCCACTGGCATCTTCCCCCCTCCCTCCTACCCTCACCCTTCCCTCTCGCAGGCCCCCGGCTTTTTCGTGCGCATAGTACGCTTTTAGTGCGCCCGAGATCGTCGCCACTCTGCTAGTGTTTGTCTTCCCATCAGTTAGTCTCTCTCCTTCAATGGTCTTCCGTTCACGTTTGAAGCTCTGTGTCTCCGTTGCGTACAGTGCTGAACGTTTTTATACAAACAGTGCCTTCATTTATTTTAATATGTACGTCTCCTGTTTTTATCGTCCAGGTATGTTTGTTTATATGTCTTCCTATTATATGTATGTTTTTTCTGTGGCCGAAGAGCGGCATAGATAGGCCGCTGCCGGCCTACCTCTCTGCAAAGATTTTAAAATTATAGTAAAGAAAAAAAAGCACCCCACTCATCCAGTATTGTTACAGAGTGGCTCGAGGGACACGTTTCTGACAAGGGAACCTCCCCATCGCACCCCCCTCAGATTTAGTTATAAGTTGGCACAGTGGATAGGCCTTGAAAAACTGAACGCAGATCAATCGAGAAAACAGGAAGAAGTTGTGTGGAACTATGAAAAAAATTAAGCAAAATATACAAACTGAGTAGTCCACGCGCAAGATAGGCAACACGAAGGCTAATGTTGGCACAGAAGTGCCGTGGTCCCGTAGTTAGCGTGAGCAGCTGCGGAACGAGAAGTCCTTGGTTCAAATCCCACCTCGAGTGAAAAGTTTACATTCTTTATTTTCGCAAAGTTATGATCTGTCAGTTCGAGCATTGACGTCTGTGTTCACTGTAATAAGTTTGGTGTCTGTGTTTTGCGACCGCACCGCAAAACCGTGCGATTAGTAGAGGAAAGGACGTGCCTCTCCGATGGGAACCGAAAACATTTGATCGCAACGTCATAGGTCCACCGATTCCTCCACAGGAAAGCACGTCTGATATATTCTATACGACACTGGTGGTGGCATGTGCGTTACATGACAGGAATATGTTGTCGACCCACCTAACTTGTACACTTGGCGAATGGGTAAAAAGATTCTTCTACTTTGCTCGATTTAGGTTTTCTTGTGGATGTGATAATCACTCCCAAAAAAGTGATGAAAACATAAGAGTTTGTCACATAAACTGAAAATAAAAAAATTAAAATCTTCACGCGATGGGAGACTTGAACCAAGGACCCCTCGTGCCGCAGCTGCTCACGCTAACCACGGGACCACGGCGTTCCTTGATGTTGCTGATGATTCGCATGGACTACTCAGTTTGTATATTTTGCTTATTTTTTCATAGTTCCACACAAGTTCTTCCTGTTTTCTCGATTGGTCTGTGTTCAGTTTTTCAAGGCCTATCCACTGTGTCAATTTATAACTAAATCTGAGGGGGGTGCGATGGGGAGGTTCCCTTGTGAGTTTAAACACATCCGCTGGCCACCAAACTCCTCAGACATGAACATTATTGAGCATATCTGGCATGCCTTGCAACGTGCTGTCCAGAAGAGATCTCCACCGCCTCGCACTCTTACGTATCTACGGACAGCCTTGCAGTCCATTGTATCAATTCCCTCCAGCACTACTTCAGACATTAGTCGAGTGCATGCCACGTCGTGTTGCGGCACTTCTCCGTGTTCGCACAGGCCGTGCTTGATATTAGGCAGGTGTACTAGTTTCTTTGGCTCGCCGTACGGGATTAGTAAATCGGAGAAAGACGAAGGTAAGGAGAAGTAGTAGAAATGAGAACAGCGAGAAACTTAACATCAGGATTGATGGTCACGAAGTCAATGAAGTTAAGGAATTCTGCTACCTAGGCAGTAAAATAACCAATGACGGACGGAGCAAGGAGGACATCAAAAGCAGTCTCGCTATGGCAAAAAAGGCATTTCTGGCCAAGAGAAGTCTACTAATATCAAATACCGGCCTTAATTTGAGGAAGACATTTCTGAGGATGTACGTCTGGAGCACAGCATTGTATGGTAGTGAAACATGGACTGTGGGGAAACCGGAACAGAAGAGAATCGAAGCATTTGAGATGTGGTGCTATAGACGAATGTTGAAAATTAGGTGGACTGATAAGGTAAGGAATGAGGAGGTTCTACGCAGAATCGGAGAGGAAAGGAATATGTGGAAAACACTGATAAGGAGAAGGGACAGGATGATAGGACATCTGCTGAGACATGAGGGAATGACTTCCATGGTACTAGAGGGAGCTGTAGAGGGCAAAAAGTGTAGAGGAAGACAGAGATTGGAATACGTCAAGCAAATAATTGAGCACGTAGGTTGCAAGTGCTACTCTGAGATGAAGAGGTTAGCACAGGAACGGAATACGTGGCGGGCCGCATCAAACCAGTCAGTAGACTGATGACCAAAAAAAAAAAAAAAAACGGGATTAGCTAGCGGAGCGGTCTGAGGTGCCGCAGTCATGGACTGTGCGGCTGGTCCCGGCGGATGCTCGAATCCTCCCTCGGGCATGGGTGTGTGTGTTTGTCCTTAGGATAATTTATGTACGTGTAAGCTTAGGGACTGATGACCTTAGCAGTTAAGTTCCATAAGATTTCACACACATTTGAACATTTTTTTCTTTGGCTCTTAAGTGCAAGATCGGGTATAGTGTGACCGCGCACGTAGTGGCGTACTGTTTTGGAAAGATCGGCTGTCTCCGGCCGATGTCGGTCGTCGTTGGTATCGATCAATATGAGAGCCACTGTGACCGCATTCTTCGCTGCCTCGTCCCGTCTGGCGACGGCATAAGCTCCATCGTCGTAGTCATCAGAGTATAGGGCACAGTAACGACAACAAACACAACAGCGGCATACCCAGCCTCACTCCACGTTCCCATTAGTTGAAAGTCTTTGCCTGTCTGCCTTTGGCAGGTGTCGCAGCGGCATTGTTCGAAACGGTTCTGCGGAGGCGGGTTCGCCGACACGAGAGGTACAACAGCCGCCGTGCGCGTACCGACATGAAAAAAAGAGGCTGGGCGGGGCGGGGCGGGGTGGGAGGAGGAAAAACAAACACGACAGCTGCGGCAGGCAACGGAGAATTAGAAGGGCGTGCGTGTCAAGTCGGGCGGCACTTGGTTCGAGGCCAAAGTAAGCAAACGAAGCGTGCCTGCCAGGGGGGACGGCGGCAACCCGCAGCACGTAGCTGCGTGGCGGGCTGCCTGAGCTGGCAGGCGCGCAACTCGAGATACTTCTGCGGGACAATGATTTGTAGCGGTCTCACACGCAACATAAAAGTAACTATGCTGCCTGACAAAAAACGTGAATCACGCAGAAAAGTAGGAGCAAGCGAAATGAGACTTCGCGAGTTGAGACGGTACTGCAATTATTTTACAGATAACAACACCGATTTCTAACATGATTCGAGGAAGTGGCAACAAAACGAACATTCATGTTGGTGTGTACAGTGTATGACATATCATCTGACTTTCGGAAAAATATCAGCCACACAGTCCCGAAGACTGCAAGTTGACAAGAGCGAGAATCGTCGCACAATTAGCTGAACAGCTCATGCATCCAAGTTTCTGACAAGAATAATATACAGAAGAATGGGAAAAAATAATGAGGATGTGTTAAGTGACGATGTTTCGCTTTAGGAACGTTAAAGGGACCAGAGAGGCAATTCTGGCTTTGCTGTTGATAATGGAAACAAGAATAAAGAAGAATCAAGTCACGTTCATAGGATTTGTAGACCTGGAAAAAGCGTTCGACAATGTAAAATGGTGCAAGATATTCGAAATTCTGGGAGCAAACCCATTGTCTCTGTTGATAAATTATCCGCCAACCTAATTTCAATCGCCTCTTTGTAGTCACTGTTCCAAAAAACGGAAATATTGGCAACTACCACAGTTTCATCAAATTTCATACTGTGTCCCTCATTTAAGCAGTGTTCTGCTACTGCCGATTTTCCCGGCAGTTGTAGCCTCGTATGACGGCGATGTTCCACACACCTGTCACGCACTGTGCGAATCGAACGGCCAATGTAAGCTTTCCCACATAGACACGGAATTTTGTACACACCGGGTTTCCTAAGCCCCAAATCATCCTTCAGTGAGCTGAGTAGCGCCCTAACCTTAGGTGGACTGAGCACTGTGGGACTTAACTTCTGAGGTCATCAGTCACCTAGAACTTAGAACTACTTAAGCCTAACTAACCTAAGGACATCACACACATCCACGCCCGAGGCAGGGTTCGAACCTGCGGCAGTAGCGGTCGCGCGGCTCCAGACTGCAACGCCTAGAACCGCTGGGCCACTCCGGCCGGCTTGAAACAAATAAGCTAATGTACCTTCCACAGGCTACAAGTGGAATGATCGTATTTTTTTTAATGAACACTATATTGTTGTTGTTGTGGTCTTCAGTCGTGAGACTGCTTTGATGCAGCTCTCCATGCTACTCTATCCTGTGCAAGCTTCTTCATCTCCCAGTACCTACTGCAACATACATCCTTCTGAATCTGCTTACTGTATTCATCTCTTGGTCTCCCTCTACGATTTTTACCCTCCACGCTGCCCTCCAATGCTAAATTTGTGATCCCTTGATGCCTCAAAACGTGTCCTACCAAACGATCCCTTCTTCTAGTCAAGTTGTGCCACAAACTTCTCTTCTCCCCAATCCTATTCAACACCTCTTCATTAGTTATGTGATCTACCCATCTAATCTTCAGCATTCTTCTGTAGCACCACATTTCGAAAGCTTCTATTCTCTTCTTGTCCAAACTAGTTATCGTCCATGTTTCACTTCCATACATGGCTACACTCCATACAAATACTTTTAGAAACGACTTCCTCACACTTAAATCTATACTCGATGTTAACAAATTTCTCTTCTTCAGAAACGCTTTCCTTGCCATTGCCAGTCTACATTTTATATCCTCTCTACTTCGACCATCATCAGTTATTTTACTCCCTAAATAGCAAAACTCCTTTACTACTTTAAGTGTCTCATTTCCTAATCTAATTCCCTCAGCATCACTCGACTTAATTCGGCTACATTCCATTATCCTCGTTTTGCTTTTGTTGATATTCATCTTATATCCTCCTTTCAAGACACTGTCCATTCCGTTCAACTGCTCTTCCAAGTCCTTTGCTGTCTCTGACAGAATTACAATGTCATCGGCGAACCTCAAAGTTTTTACTTCTTCTCCATGAATTTTAATACCTACTCCGAATTTTTCTTTTGCTTCCTTTACTGCTTGCTCAATATACAGATTGAATAACATCGGGGAGAGGCTACAACCCTGTCTCACTCCCTTCCCAACCACTGCTTCCCTTTCGTGCCCCTCGACTCTTATAACTGCCATCTGGTTTCTGTAGAAATTGTAAATAGTCTTTCGCTCCCTGTATTTTACCCCTACCACCTTCAGAATTTGAAAGAGAGTATTCCAGACAACATTGTCAAAAGCTACAAATGCTAGAAACGTAGGTTTGCCTTTTCTTAATCTTTCTTCTAAGATAAGTCGTAAGATTAGTATTGCCTCACGTGTTCCAACATTTCTACGGAATGCAAACTGATCTTCCCCGAGGTCCGCTTCTACCAGTTTTTCCATTCGTCTGTAAAGAATTCGCGTTAGTATTTTGCAGCTGTGACTTATTAAACTATATATACAATATAAAAGAATCATTTTACAAACACTAATGCACTGAATTTAAAATAAAAAACATGTAATAATGTAATAGAACTAATATAATACGTTTTTACAATGAGCACATTACTGCACTCAAATTGTGCAAAAGTTATATTGGATCTACTGAGAAATTCATCAATGGAGTGAAAGGAGTTGGCCACCAATAAATCGTTTAGGCTTCTCTTAAACTGAATTTCATTGGTTTGCCTTCGGACTTGATTTTGAAGTTCACACACTAATTACTGGAGTCGATGAGTCGCGTGATGTGTTAGGCGAAGATTTTTCAGTGCGGTTCTGGCGTATTTGATTACGACAGCTGAACTATCGATTAGTTTACAGGTTACCGATATATTTGATTTATGCTGACAAAGCGAATTGTTCCTTTAGTTTTGTGAATTTTTTCTTCGTGTGTGGTTGAAATAGTATGGTCTTACGCTGGACGCGTTCTGATTAGTAAGAGTCAAGCAAGGCCTGATGATAATTAGCAAAATGTCGTTTACGTGCAGGGGATTATACAGGGTGATTCAAAAAGAATACCACAACTTTAAAAATGTGTATTTAATGAAAGAAACATAATATAACCTTCTGTTGTACATCATTACAAAGAGTACTTAAAAAGGTTTTTTTTCACTCAGAAACAAGTTCAGAGATGTTCAATATGGCCCCCTCCAGACACTCGAGCAATATCAACCCGATACTCCAACTCGTTCCACACTCTCTGTAGCATATCAGGCGTAACAGTTTGGATAGCTGCTGTTATTTCTCGTTTCAAATCATCAATGGTGGCTGGGAGAGGTGGCCGAAACACCATATCCTTAACATACCCCCATAAGAAAAAATCGCAGGGGGTAAGATCAGGGCTTCTTGGAGGCCAGTGATGAAGTGCTCTGTCACGGGCTGCCTGGCGGCCGATCCATTGCCTCGGGTAGTTGACGTTCAGGTTTCATAACTAACCTTTTTCGTAGGACTCTCCACACAGTTGATTGTGGAATTTGCAGCTCTCTGCTAGCTCTGCGAGTCGATTTTCCAGGGGCTGCGAACAAATGCTTGCTGGATGCGTGCTACATTTTCATCACTCGTTCTCGGCCGTCCAGAACTTTTCCCTTTGGACAAACACCCATTCTCTGTAAACTGTTTATACCGACGTTTAATACACCACCTATCAGGAGGTTTAACACCATACTTCGTTCGAAATGCACGCCGAACAACTGTCGTCGATTCACTTCTGCCGTACTCAATAACACAAAAAGCTTTCTGTTGAGCGGTCGCCATCTTAGCATCAACTGACGCTGACGCCTAGCTAACAGCGCCTCAAGCGGACAAATGTACAACTAAATGAAACTTTATAGCTCCCTTAATTCGCCGACAGATAGTGCTTAGCTCTGCCTTTTGTCGTTGCAGAGTTTTAAATTCCTAAAGTTGGGGTATTCTTTTTGAATCACCCTGTATTTCTGTAGTTTAGACCCGACTTTGTGTGGATTGATCCTGAGACGGGAATCACTGCTAGAAGCACTCAAGGTCGGACAGTGGACAGTACGACGACTGCCAAAGCAAATACAAAATGGTTCAAATGGCTCTGAGCACTATGGAACTTAACTGCTGTGGTCATTAGTCCCCTAGAACTTAGAACTGCTTAAACCTAACTAACCTAAGGACATCACCCACATCCATGCCCGAGGCAGGATTCGAACCTGCTACCGTAGCGGTCGCGCGGTTCCAGATTGTAGCGCCTAGAACCGCTGGACCACTCCGTCCGGCCAAAGAAAATACAAGAGCGACTGAAAAGGGAGTGGCAAAAAGCACCAATGCTCACTGCGTGCCACACTGCCTGTCACAGACAACTGCAGCTCAAATCATTTGTTGTAGTGTGTGTCGGTGTGCGAGTTACATTCTCGTCCGACCACGTGTTCTGGGCGCTTCACTTTTTCCCTGGTAATCTGTCAAGTGGGACTGCAGCCGGAGACGTAGTACTTCAGTAATGATGACAAAACCAGCGGCCGCTTTCGAATCTAACATCGTTTATTTTTTTTAAAAAACATGCTACCAGTTTCGACACCACTCGGTGTCATCTTCAGGTCCCAAACGTAACCTGCCATCTACGACCGTTCTCCTACGCAATGAACAGAATCATGTGCACCGTGTCAAAAGCAACTGGATCCCATACCTACTGTAGCAACAAGTCCAGGATGGTCAGACGAGTTCTCACCTCACCATATCGAGCGAGGTGGCGCAGTGGTTAGCACACTGGACTCGCATTCGGGAAGACGACGGTTCAATCCCGCGTCCGGCCATCCTGATTTACGTTTTCCGTGATTTCCCTAAATCGCTCCAGGCAAATGCCGGGATGGTTCCTCTGAAAGGGCACGGCCGACTTCCTTCCCTAATCCGATGAGACCGATGACCTCGCTGTTTGGTCTCTTTCCCGAAAACCAACCAACCAACCATCACCTAACCATACTCGACTTGTTTGTTGCGGAATCCAGTTAATTTTGGTCCGCTGCATACGATTCTGTTCACTGCACAGGAAACTTGTTGTGGATCGCAGGTTACACTCGGGACCTGAAGATGACCCCATGTGGTGTCGAAACTGGTAGCATATTTTAAAAAGAATAAACGACTTTAGATTCAAATACGGCCGCTGGCTTTGTCATCTTTAATCAAGTACGTCGCTTTTTCCGGTACACAGTGAAGATTGTGTGGTACAGAGTCTCCTCTCCGGACTCTATTCCTCGCTGAGTAGCCGCTGCTGTTCTATTCCTCCGTCTGTACCTGCCTTTGACGTGGGAGCGAGACCGACTCGGCCGCCCAGTGTAGTGGTCTGGCGACGCGACTTGCTCTGCGGCAGCGTGGCCCGGCCCAGCCTACCTTGTGCGAGATGTAGAGCTCCTGGCCCTGCAGCAGCAGGAAGGCGCGCGTCCACGTCTGCTTGCCCGGGTCTCGAACCCAGACCGGCGAGAAGATGGGCGGCAGCACCGCGGAGCCCCCCACCACGGCCTGGAACAGGGGAGCGAGCAGGTGCTGAGCAAAAACGCCGAGTCCATTTCCTATTAATAAGGAAAACTACATTTTATGAGTCCGTGGTCATTGATGGTGATGATGTTTGGTTTCTGGGGAGCTCAACTGCGCGGTCATCAGCGCCCGTACAAAGTCCCAATTTTTCACATTCATTCTAACCACTTGTATGAATATCAAGAGCTCAGATGGCAACCCATTACTAAGCAAAGAAGGGAAGGCAGAAAGGTGGAAGGAGTATATAGAGGGTTTATACAAGGGCGATGTACTTGAGGACAGTATTATGGAAATGGAAGAGGATGTAGATGAAGATGAAATGGGAGATAAGATACTGCGTGAAGAGTTTGACAGAGCACTGAAAGACCTGAGTCGAAACAAGGCCCCGGGAGTAGACAACATTCCATTAGAACTACTGATGGCCATGGGAGAGCCAGTCATGACAAAACTCTACCATCTGGTGAGCAAGATGTATGAGACAGGCGAAATACCCACAGACTTCAAGAAGAATATAATAATTCCAAAACCAAAGAAAGCAGGTGTTCACAGATGTGAAAATTACCGAACTATCAGTTTAATAAGTCACAGCTGCAAAATACTAACGCGAATTCTTTACAGACGAATGGAAAAACTGGTAGAAGCGGACCTCGGGGAAGATCAGTTTGGATTCCGTAGAAATGTTGGAACACGTGAGGCAATACTGACCTTACGACTTATCTTAGAAGAAAGATTAAGAAAAGGCAAACCTACGTTTCTAGCATTTGTAGACTTAGAGAAAGCTTTTGACAACGTTAACTGGAATACTCTCTTTCAAATTCTGAAGGTGGCAGGGGTAAAATACAGAGAGCGAAAGGCTATTTACAATTTGTACAGAAACCAGATGGCAGTTATAAGAGTCGAGGGGCATGAAAGGGAAGCAGTGGTTGGGAAAGGAGTGAGACAGGGTTGTAGCCTCTCCCCGATGTTATTCAATCTGTATATTGAGCAAGCAGTAAAGGAAACTATAGTGGACTGACAAGGCAGCCAGTCCACAGTGAAGTAGCCGAAAGGGCACACGTACACACACGCCGACTGGCGCGAAGTCTGGAACAGGATTCGTAATGAATGTGATAAAGAAAAGAACGTAGCTACTAGAACACTTAACTTTTATATCGTCCTTTGGTATACAGCATTCTTGATGATACAAGTGAGACTATCTTGAGATACATGCAATGGTTAATGGCGCCTTGCTAGGTCGTAGCCATTAACTTAGCTGAAGGCTATTCTAACTGTCTCTCGGCAAATGAGAGAAAGGCTTCGTCAGTGTAGTCGCTAGCAACGTCGTCGTACAACTGGGGCGAGTGTTAGCCAGTCTCTCGAGACCTGCCTTGTGGTGGCGCTCGGTCTGCGATCCTGACAGTGGCGACACGCGGGTCCGACATGTACTAATGGACCGCGGCCGATTTAAGCTACCACCTAGCAAGTGTGGTGTCTGGCGGTGACACCACAGAAACAAAAGAAAAATTCGGAGTAGGTATTAAAATTCATGGAGAAGAAGTAAAAACTTTGAGGTTCGCCGATGACATTGTAATTCTGTCAGAGACAGCAAAGGACATGGAAGAGCAGTTGAACGGAATGGACTGTCTTGAAAGGAGGATATAAGATGAACATCAACAAAAGCAAAACGAGGATAATGGAATGTTGTCAAATTAAATCGGGTGATGCTGAGGGGATTAGATTAGGAAATGAGACACTTAAAGTAGTAAAGGAGTTTTGCTATTTAGGGAGTAAAATAACTGATGATGGTCGAAGTAGAGAGGATATAAAATGTAGACTGGCAATGGCAAGGAAATCGTTTCTGAAGAAGAGAAATTTGTTAACATCGTGTATAGATTTAAGTGTCAGGAAGTCGTTTCTGAAGGTATTTGTATGGAGTGTAGCCATGTATGGAAGTGAAACATGGACGATAACCAGTTTGGACAAGAAGAGAATAGAAGAAGGGATCGGTTGGTAGGACATGTTTTGAGGCATCAAGGGATCACAAATTTAGCATTGGAGGGCAGCGTGGAGGGTAAAAATCGTAGAGGGAGACCAAGAGATCAATACACTAAGCAGATTCAGAAGGATGTAGGTTGCAGTAGGTACTGGGAGATGAAGAAGCTTGCAGAGGATAGAGTAGCATGGAGAGCTGCATCAAACCAGTCTCAGGACTGAAGACCACAACAACAACAACAACATTCTAACCACTGTCAGCAATGGTGAGGATGATGATGAAATGATCAGGACAACACAAACACCCAGTCCCCCGGCAGAGAAAATTCCCAACCCGACCGGGAATCGAACCCGGGACCCCGTGATCCAAAGGTATCAACGCTGGCAACTATACCACGAGCTGCGGACTCCGTGGTCATTACGAATATTTTCTGAATAAAACAGGGGGCTCTGATTGTTGGAAGCATCACGAGTGGAACAGGGAATTGTATCTATGCTTTATAGATCTAGAAAAGGCATATGACCGGGTTCCTAGGAGGAAGTTATTGTCTGTTCTACGAGATTATGGAATAGGAGGCAAACTTTTGCAAGCAATTAAAGGTCTTTACATAGATAGTCAGGCAGCAGTTAGAGTTGACAGTAAATTGAGTTCATGGTTCAGAGTAGTTTCAGGGGTAAGACAAGGCTGCAACCTGTCTCCACTGTTGTTCATATTATTTATGGATCATATGTTGAAAACAATAGGCTGGCTGGGTGAGATTAAGATGTGTGAACACAAAGTAAGCAGTCTCGCATATGCGGATGACTTAGTTGTGATGGCAGATTCGATTGAAAGTTTGCAAAGTAATATTTCAGAGCTAGCTCAGAAATGTAAGGACTATTAGCATCTCCAAAACGAAAGTAATGTCAGTGGGAAAGAGATATAAACGGATTGAGTGCCAAATAGGAGGAACAAAGTTAGAACAGGTGGACGGTTTCAAGTAGTTAGGGTGCATATTCTCACAGGATGGCAACATAGTGAAAGAACTGGAAGCGAGGTGTAGCAAAGCTAATGCAGTGAGCGCTCAGCTACGATCTACTCTCTTCTGCAAGAAGGAAGTCAGTACCAAGGCTAAGTTATCTGTGCACCGTTCAATCTTTCGACCAACTTTGTTGTATGGGAGCGAAAGCTGGGTGGATTCAGGCTACCTTATCAACAAGGTTGAGGTTACGGATATGAAAGTAGCTAGGATGATCGCAGGTACTAGAAGATGGGAACAATGGCAGGAGGGTGTCCACAATGAGGAAATCAAAGAAAAACAGGGAAGGTAGGAGGAGTCGGGACAGACCAAGGAGAAGGTACCTGGATTTGGTTAAGAATGATTTTGAAGTAATAGGTTTAACATCAGAAGAGGCACCAATGTTAGCACTGAATAGGGGATCATGGAGGAATTTTATAAGGGGGACTATGCTCCAGACTGAACGCTGAAAGGCATAATCAGTCTTAAATGATGATGATGAAACAGGGAGATTTTTTTGCACAGTGCACAAATCGACGAGAGGATATGGAACAAAAAATGTCTAATGAACTTACCTCCGGAAATACATAATACGAGGGCTATCCACAAAGTACATTACGTTTTGGAATTAAAAATAAATAAAGTATTGGAAATTTTTTTTATTATATACAGATGAAAGCCACACTTAAATACTACCTTTCTACATAGTTGCCATTTAAATTAAGGCACTTATCGTAGCGATGGACGAGCTTGGAAATTCCTTCGTCGTAAAATTCGGCCGCCTGCGCCTTCAACCACGTGGTTACCTCTTTTCGGACAGAATAGGTGTGATTTTTGTGGATTTCCTGGAAAGAGGCACTACAATAAACTCTCAAAGGTATTGCCAAACTCTGCACAACCTCAGAAGAGCAATACAAAACAAGCGCAGGGGAAAGTTGGGCTCAAAGATCTTGCCGATTCACGACAACGCCCGGGTCCACACGACAAATGCCACTCGTGAAGTTCTCGAATCTTTTAAGTGGGAGTTGCTTCCTCATCCGCCGTACAGTCCCGACCTGGCACCGAGCGACTTCCACTTATTCCCAGCAATGAAGAAGTGGTTGGCTATGCAGCGTTTTGATAACGACGCACAGCTTCAAGAATTTAGGTGGGGAAAACATTACGAGGGAAAACATTAGCACAATAATGGTGCAGAAGTGGAAGAATTTTTTTTTCTATATATACTACAGATTATACATAAATTGAAGAAGAAAGAAAAAATTATGTCATATTATATAAGAGAAGCAGAGAGGAAAGTGTGAGTAAACAATATAAATTTTATAGGGCACATAGTATAGGAAATCATTCAAAAAACAAAAAACAAAAAAATTTATGAGTAGTTGGCACTTTCCACTAAAACACTAAACAAAAAACTAAAGTAGAAACACTAAAAAATGTGAAGAGCACTGGACCATCAGTCTAATTTCTCATGCAGCTAAAGTCTTGCTAAGAGTGTTGAATAGGTTATGTGGCAAGCTGGATAGAGGGACTGCAGAGGAGCAGCTTGGATTTAGAAGAGGAAAAGGAACAAGAGATGCTATTGGCCTGTTAAGAACTATAGTGGAAAGATATATGGAAAAGTGTAGAGAAATCTTTGCTGTGTTAATAGATTTAGAAAAGGCTTTTGACAGAGTTCAGTGGAACAAGCTGATGGATATTTTGAAGAGGATAGGAGTAGATTGGAAAGAGAGAAGACTGATACAGAATCTATATTTACACCAGAAAGTAAGAATAAGGATTGGAAATGAAATGTCAGAAGGAAGCAGCATTGCACGAGGTGTTAGACAAGGTCGATGCCTTTCCCCACTGTCGTTTAACGTATACCTTGAAGAGATTATTGAGAAAACCTTAGATGGGAAAAGAGGAATATGTATTGGTGGAAAGATAATAGAATGTATAAGATTTGCTGATGACATGGTATTAGTGGCAGAAAGTGAGCGGACAGTGAATAACATGCTGAAAGATCTGAATGAATCTTGTGTGGAATATGGGATGCAAGTAAACACAGCGAAAACAAAGAGTATGGTCATCAGTACAAGACGCAGCACTCCGTCTTCGGGCCACGAGCGGCCTACCGGGACCATCCGACCGCCGTGTCATCCTCAGGGGAAGATGCGGATAGGAGGGGCGTGGGGTCAGCACACCGCTCTCCCGGTCGTTACGATGGTATTCTTGACCGGAGCCGCTGCTATTCAGTCGAGTAGCTCCTCAATTGGCATCACGAGGCTGAGTGAACGCCGAAAAATGGCAACAGCGCATGGGGGCCTGGATGGTCACCCATCCATGTGCCGACCACGCCCGACAGCGCTCAACTTCGGTGATCTCACCGGAACTTTTTTTTTTTGTAACGTAATAAACTTTTATTTACAAGTTGACATATACATTGCTTGACCAAATATACTTTTAGGTTTTACACATACAGTAATCGTATCTTTTTTCTATAGTCTTTTTTGTATTTTCTTTATGATTTAGTTCTTTCTGATAAGCAAATTTTGTTTCTAATTATGTTCTTTTTTTATATTTGTCGGTTTCTACTCTGATTTTTCTGAGCTGTGGTGTTTTTTTGGCTCTATTTCTGTGTGCACTTGTTAGTGCTGTATTCATTTTATTATTTTTTTAAGGAGTACGAGGTGCATTCAAGTTCTAAGGCCTCCGATTTTTTTTCTAATTATCTACTCACCCGAAATCGATGAAACTGGCGTTACTTCTCGACGTAATCGCCCTGCAGACGTACACATTTTTCACAAAGCTGACGCCATGATTCCATGGCAGCGGCGAAGGCTTCTTTAGGAGTCTGTTTTGACCACTGGAAAATCGCTGAGGCAATAGCAGCACGGCTGGTGAATGTGCGGCCACGGAGAGTGTCTTTCATTGTTGGGAAAAGCCAAAAGTCACTAGGAGCCAGGTCAGGTGAGTAGGGAGCACGAGGAATCACTTCAAAGTTGTTATCACGAAGAAACTGTTGCATAACATTAGCTCTATGTGCGGGTGCGTTGTCTCGGTGAAACGGCACACGCGCAGCCGTTCCCGGACGTTTTTGTTGCAGTGCAGGAAGGAATTTGTTCTTCAAAACATTTTCGTAGGATGCACCTGTTACCGTAGTGCCCTTTGGAACGCAACGGGTAAGGATTACGCCCTCGCTGTCCCAGAACATGGACACCATCATGTTTTCAGCACTGGCGGTTACCCGAAATTTTTTTGGTGGCGGTGAATCTGTGTGCTTCCATTGAGCTGACTAGCGCTTTGTTTCTGGCTTCAAAAATAGCATCCACGTCTCATCCATTGTCACAACCGACGAAAAGAAAGTCCCATTCGTGCTGTCGTTGCGCGTCAACATTGCTCGGCAACGTGCCACACAGGTAGCCGTGTGGTCGTCCGTCAGCATTCGTGGCACCCACCTGGATGACACTTTTCGCATTTTCAGGTCGTCGTGCAGGATTGTGTGCACAGAACCCACAGAAATGCCAACTCTGGAGGCGATCTGTTCGACAGTCATTCGGCGATCCCCCAAAACAATTCTCTCAACTTTCTCGATCGTGTCAGACCGGCTTGTGCGAGCCCGAGGTTGTTTCGGTTTGTTGTCACACGATGTTCTGCCTTCTTTAAACTCTCGCACCCACGAACGCACTTTCGACACATCCGTAACTCCGTCACCACATGTCTCCTTCGACTGTCGATGAATTTCAATTGGTTTCACATCACGCAAATTCAGAAAACGAATGATTGCACCCTGTTCAAGTAAGGAAAACGTCGCCATTTTAAGTATTTAAAACAGTTCTCATTCTCGCCGCTGGCGGTAAAATTCCATCTGCCATACGGTGCTGCCATCTCTGGGACGTATTGACAATGAATGCGGCCTCATTTTAAAACAATGCGCACGTTTCTATCTCTTTCCAGTCCGGAGAAAAAAAATCGGAGGCCTTTTGAACTTGAATGCACCTCGTATCTGATGACATTTAATGAGATTAATTTGATTGGTGCCAAATGATGGCGTTGCCTATGGTGTTTTCTTAGAGAAAGGCAAATGGCTGCGTGCTGTGGCAAGCAAGGTTGTACCAGGACATCTATCCCTGCCGACAACAACCAGAGCATTCAACATTTCCAAGACGTGCCTGACCGCTTGTCTGAGACAGGGTCGTTTCAGGATGCAGGAAATCGTGAACGACGTACCCCAAATGTTGGGACACCACACTTGCAGGAAAACGTGATTAACACAGTGCAAGGCGACCGCCAAGTCAGTAACAGGCAGTTGGCCCGCCAGCACAGGTAAGCCAGGCGACTGTGTGGAACATTCTCCATGACAGTTGTCACTGCCCTTATCACTTACAGCATGTGGAGGGGTTACTAGCGACAGACTTTCCACATCGAGAACCGTTTTGTCACTGGTTTCTTCAACAGGCAACCAAGATTCATGGATTTGTGTCATCCATCCTATACACTGATGAGGCTACCTTTACCCAGTATGGTATCTTCAGCTTGTACTGCCATTTGCAATCATCCTAGCTACTTTCATATCTGTAACCTCAACCTTATTGTTAAGGTAACCTGAATCCACCCAGGTTTTGCTCCCATACAACAAAGTTGGTCGAAAGATTGAACGGTGCACAGATAACTTAGTCTTGGTGCTGACTTCCTTCTTGCAGAAGAGAGTAGATCGTAGCTGAGCGCTCACTGCATTAGCTTTGCTACACCTCGCTTCCAGTTCTTTCACTATGTTGCCATCCTGTGAGAATATGCATCCTAAGTACTTGAAACCGTCCACTGTTCTAACTTTGTTCCTCCTATTTGGCACTCAATCCGTTTATATCTCTTTCCCACTGACATTACTTTCGTTTTGGAGATGCTAATAGTCCTTACATTTCTGAGCTAGCTCTGAAATATTACTTTGCAAACTTTCAATCGAATCTGCCATCACAACTAAGTCATCCGCTACGAGACTGCTTACTTTGTGTTCACAATCTCTCCCAGCCAGTCTATTGTTTTCAACATATGATGCATAAATAATATGAACAACAGTGGAGACAGGTTGCAGCCTTGTCTTACCCCTGAAACTACTCTGAACCATGAACTCAATTTGCCGGCCGGTGTGGCCGTCCGGTTCTAGGCGCTTCAGTCTGGAAGCGCGTGACCGCTACGGTCGCAGGTTCGAATCCTGCCTCGGGCATGGATGTGTGTGATGTCCTTAGGCTAGTTAGGTTTAAGTAGTTCTTTTAGGGGACTGATGACCACAGATGTTAAGTCCCATAGTGCTCAGAGCGATTTGAACCATTTTGAACTGAATTTACCGTCAACTCTAACTGCTGCCTGACTATCTATGTAAAGACATTTAATTGCTTGCAAAAGTCATTTGTGGGATGGCATGCAGAACCTGCACGGTATGGTGACAGCGAATCATCAGCATCGCTGCGGCCGGAATGTGTGGGGTGGGATAATTGGCGACCGTATTTTGGGACCAGTCTTGCTTCCACGTCGCCTAACAGGCCGCAACTACCGGCGATTCTTGCGGGTGACTTTGCGTCCCCTGCCGGAAGAAGCGCCATTGATGATTCGAAGGCTTACGTCCCTGCTACACGATGGTACTCCAGCCCGCTTCGCCGTTAACATCCGGACGCATCTCGATCGTGTCTTTCCTGGTCGACGTATCGGACGAAGGGGGTCCAGTTGCACGGCCCGCTCATTCACTGGATCTAAACCCCTGCGATTTCTGGTTATGGGGCCATCTCAAAAGTATCGTCTATGCAGAGCCCATTCCAGATGTGGAGACACTGGAGCAGCGTATTCGTGCTGCCTTTGACACTGCTCGGATGCAGTCTGGTCGATGTAAATGTGAGACAGAATATGCTACGTTGAGGCACACGGAAACCTTTTTCAACACATACTGTAACATACATACTTAGAACCTACATTAAGGAAAGGCAAACCTACGTTTCTAGCATTTGTAGGCTTAGAGAAAGCTTTTGACAATGTTGAGTGGAATACTCTCTTTCAAATTCTGAAGGTGGCGGGGGTAAAATGCAGGGAGCGAAAGGCTATTTACAACTTGTACAGAAACCAGATGGCAGTTATAAGAGTCGAGGGGCAGGAAAGAGAAGCAGTGGTTGGGAGGGGAGTGAGACAGGATTGTAGCCTCTCCCCGATGTTATTCAATCTGTATATTGAGCAAGCAGTAAAGGAAACAAAAGAAAAATTCGGAATAGGAATCAAAATCCATGGAGAAGAAATAAAAACTTTGAGGTTCGCCGATGACATTTTAATTCTGTGAGAGACAGCAAAGGACTTGGAAGAGCAGTTGAACGGAATGGACAGTGTAATGAAAGTACAGTATAACATGAAAATCAACAAAAGCAAAACGAGGATAATGGAATGTAGTCGAATTAAATCGGGTGATGCTGAGGGAATTAGATTAGGAAATGAGAAACTTACAGTAGTAAATGAGTTTTGCTATTTGGGGAGCAAAATAACTGACGATGGTCGAAGTACAGAGGATATCAAATGTAGACTGGCAATGGCAAGGAAAGCGTTTCTCAAGAAGAGAAATTTGTTAACATCGATTATAGATTTAAGTGTCAGGAAGTCGTTTCTGAAAGTATTTGTATGGAGTGTAGCCATGTATGGAAGTGAAACATGGACGGTAAGTAGTTTGGACAAGAAGAGAATAGAAGCTTTCGAAATGTGGTGCTACAGAAGAATGCTGAAGATTAGATGGGTAGATCACGTAACTAATGAGGAGGTATTGAATAGGATTGGGGAGAAGAGAAGTTTGTGGCACAACTTGACTAGAAGAAGGGTTCGGTTGGTAGGACATGTTCTGAGGCATCAAGGGATCACCAATTTAGTATTTGAGGGCAGTGTGGAGGGTAAAAATCGTAGAGGGAGACCAAGAGATGAATACACTAAGCAGATTCAGAAGGATGTAGGTTGCAGTAGGTACTGGGAGATGAAGAAGCTTGCACAGGATAGAGTAGCATGGAGAGCTGCATCAAACCAGTCTCAGGACTGAAGACCACAACAACAACAACAACTGTAACTGTGGCTGCGTAGTACAGCGTGTATCGACTATGTATGATTGAGTAAATCGTTTCTAGCGTGTAAACCATACATTTCCGGACATACGTTCATTACAACTTCTATGTTCCGTATGCTGTCATCGATCAGTCAAAAATTCAAATGGATCTAAGCACATGGGACTTAACAACTGAGATCATCAGTCCATTAGTCTTAGAACTAATTAAACCTAACTAACCTACGGACATCACACATATCCATGCCCGAGGCAGGATTCGAACCTGCGACCGCAGTAGCAGCGCGGTTCCGGACTGAAGCGCCTAAAACCGCTCGGCCACACCTCCCGGCATCGATCAGTCCCTAGAGTTTGCACACGGTGGAAAAAAGTCACCCTGTATAACGCTCAATAAAATTTCTTTATTAATTACGCCGTTTCGGATACTGGCATCATAAGCGATCTGTATTTTACGAGTAAAGGAACATGAAGAGCGAAAGGCTTTTTTTGTACAACGAAACGAACAAAAATTTGAAAAGAGCTTAGAACTACTTGTATATTAAACTATCGGAAGAAAGTGAAATTTTTTCAGAATGTCAGCGAGGTGTGTTTTCCCTTAGAAACCCTGAACGTTCCGTGTACACGCGGGAAAACTACAGGGTTATTACAATTATTGAAGCGTTTTCACAGCTCAACAATAACTTTATTATTAGAGATATTTTCACAATGCTTTGCACACACCTACTAAAACTCAAAAAGTTTTTTTAGGCATTCACAAATGTTCGATATGTGCCCCTTTAGTGATTCGGCAGACATCAAGCCGATAATCAAGTTCCTCCCACACTCGGCGCAGCATGTCCCCATCAATGAGTTCGAAAGTGTCGTCGATGCGAGCTCGCAGTTCTGGCACGTTTCTTGGTAGAGGAGGTTTAAACACTGAATCTTTCACATAACCCCACAGAAAGAAATCGCATGGGGTTAAGTCGGGAGAGCGTGGAGGCCGTGACATGAATTGCTGATCGTGATCTCCACCACGACCGATCCATCGGTTTTCCAATCTCCTGTTTAAGAAATGCCGAACATCGTGATGGAAGTGCGGTGGAGCACCATCCTGTTGAAAGATGAAGTCGGCGCTGTCGGTCTCCAGTTGTGGCACGAGCCAATTTTCCAGCATGTCCAGATACACGTGTCCTGTAACGTTTTTTTCGCAGAAGAAAAAGGGGCCGTAAACTTTAAACCGTGAGATTGCACAAAACACGTTAACTTTTGATGAATTGCGAATTTGCTGCACGAATGCGTGAGGATTCTCTACTGCCCAGATTCGCACATTGTGTCTGTTCACTTCACCATTAAGAAAAAATGTTGCTTCATCACTGAAAACAAGTTTCGCACTGAACGCATCCTCTTCCACGAGCTGTTGCAACCGCGCCGGAAATTCAAAGCATTTGACTTCGTCATCGGGTGTCAGGGCTTGTAGCAATTGTAAACGGTAAGGCTTCTGCTTTAGCCTTTTCCGTAAGACTTTCCAAACCGTCGGCTGTGGTACGTTTAGCTCCCTGCTTGCTTTATTCGTCGACTTCCGCGGGCTACGCGTGAAACTTGCCCGCACGCGTTCAACCGTTTCTTCGCTCACTGCAGGCCGACCCGTCGATTTCCCCTTACAGAGGCATCCAGAAGCTTTAAACTGCGCATACCATCGCCGAATGGAGTTAGCAGTTGGTGGATCTTTGTTGAACTTCGTCCTGAAGTGTCGTTGCAGTGTTATGACTGACTGATGTGAGTGCATTTCAAGCACGACATACGCTTTCTCGGCTCCTGTCGCCATTTTGTCTCACTGCGCTCTCGAGCGCTCTGGCGGCAGAAACCTGAAGTGCGCCTTCAGCCGAACAAAACTTTGAGTATCTGTAGTGTGTCGTGACCATATGTCAATGAATGGAGCTACAGTGAATTTATGAAATCGCTTCAATCATTTATAATAGCCCTGTACATTCATTCGATGTACTAGATGCCGTTTCAGTGTCCGTTTTCCGTGTCTGTACGACAAATACCGTCCCGCAACGTGTGATGTCGAGACCACATCCGACGAGTAACTGTACATTACTCCTGTGGTCTGCCACATTGTGTCTTAATGTATTACAGATTGTGAATAACATCATCGCAATACTATGTATGGAGGTTTGAATTGGGGCTTTCCAAGCCTATCTCTCGTTCTCGAAAATTTGATTAAAAATAGCAAATAGACAAATAAGGTATTGCATTGACTACAACTTCATGAAAATGCACGTCGTTTTGTTTTCATTATATGACGTGTCAAATGTCATATAAAGTAAACAATGTGGCCAGTGATGAGAAAACAGAGAGTAAGAAATAGGTGTTAGCGGGATTCGAACCTTGGCCCCGTTCACGAGCCCCTCCCACAGCGCGAACACTCACCACGTACTTTTTCTTTTTATTCCATTTTGTGCGTCATTGTTCATTTCATTCGTTCAGAGCGTATGCCCCATGACGTCCATTCATGTTCACCGTTGATCCATTCACTCAGCTCTTTTTTATTACAGGAGGCAGCTAATCCTCTGACCAAACACGCTGAGCTGACGTGTCGACCGCGCTAGACCCCCCATCAACCCTAACCTAGGCCGCCTACACGCAAAAACGTACCCCTTCTCTCGCGATTTCCTCGGAATTGCCTGAGCAGTGCACCTTACTTCTTACATATTATGTTGTTTTAATGGCCTACTAGAAGTGTACAAGGATTCAAGTAAATCTGTGATACAAACGTCGTCGCCTCCCCTTGTTAGTTCATATGGAATGCACCTAAAACTGAGAACAAGTATTCACTAAACAGTCGCATGAACTTAAGTCTCAAATACATTTTGTACTAACATGATACTGCGATTATGAAAACAGTACTTGCTGCTATAATTTGACTTGTGTCCAATAAATATAATAAAAAAATGTACAATTTTCTGAGTGAAGCTATTGGTTAACGCCCCACTTAGGCTTAGCTTTTTAATACTGGAACTCGACGTTATTTTTCAATTATTAACTTTTTGATGAGAGCAGTTTTTCAAAATGTTTCTTAACTTTTTGATTTTTTTTATCGTTAGTAGCCTGATGTTGCATAACTAACGCCCGTAGCTGTTTACGTCCCTTTAACCTTAAATGGATGTATCTGATGAGATAGTACCCGAAACAGCACAATAAACGAAGAAATTATATTAAAATAAAAATGTAAATGTCGTGTGACTAGGGCCTCCAGTCGGGTAGACGGCTCGGCGGGTGCAAGTCTTTCCATTTGACGCCACTTCGGCGACTTGCGCGTCGATGGGGATGAAATGATGATGATTAGGACAACACAACGCCCAGTGCCTGAGTGGAGAAAATCTCCGACCCGGCCGGGAATCGAACCCGGGCCCTTAGGACTGACATTCTGTCGCGCTGTCCACTCAGCCTCCGGGAGTGGACAGAAATTATATCAAGCGACAGTTTCATTGAGAAAATCGCTGTTAGTTCATGTGGTGTGAGGGCGCTTTCCTGCGTGTGTGTTTTTCTCATCGGCCATCACCTCCGTCATCGCAAAAGTTACAGACATTATCATTATCACCATTACCACCAAAATGGTGTCCATCATCTTCATCATCATCAGCAGCAGCAGGATAAGCAGGGGCAATTACGCCAACAACAGCTGTTACTAAATCCCTAAGATTGGCGATCTTTTACAGAAGCTCGAAATTTAGCGCGGACTTCAATGCGAGATGCCTATAACAGTTTCCACAACGAAACTGTATCTCGAAACCTGGCAGAAAATACAAAGAGATTCTGGTCGTGTGTGAAGTATGTTAGCGGCAAGAAACAATCAATACCTTCTCTGCGCGATAACAATGGAGATACTATCGAAGACAGTGCTGCCAAAGCAGAGTTACTAAACACAAGCCGGCCGGGGTGGCCGAGCGGTTCTAGGCGCTACAGTCTGGAACCGCGCGACCACTACGGTCGCAGGTTCGAATCCTTCCTCGGGCATGGATGTGTGTGATGTCCTTGGGTTAGTTAGGTTTAAGTAGTTCCAAGTTCTAGGGGACTCATGACCACAGCAGTTAAGTCCCATAGTGCTCAGAGCCATTTGAACCATTTTGAACTAAACACAACCATCCGAAATACCTCCACAAAAGAAGACGAAGTAAATATTCCAGAACTCGAATCGAGAACAGCTGCCAACATGAGTAATGTAGAAGTAAATATCCTCGAAGTAGTGAAGCAACTTAAATCACTTAATAAAAGCAAGTCTTCTGGTCCAGACTGTATACCAATTAGGTTCCTTTCGGGGTATGCTGATCCATTACTCCATACTTAAGAATCATATACAACCGTTCGCTCGACGAAAGATCCGTACCCAAAGACTGAGAATTTGCACAGGTCACACCAGTACTCAAGAAAGGTAATAGGAGTAATCCACTAAATTACAGGTCCACATCGTTAACGTCGATATGCAGCAGTATTTTAGAACATGTATTCGAACATAATGAATTACCTCGAAGAAAACGGTGTATTGGCACACAGTCAACATGGATTTAGAAAACATCGTTCTTGTGAAAGAACACTAACTCTTTATTCACATCAAGTGTTGAGCGCTATTAACAACGGATTTCAGATCGATTCCGAATTTCTCGATTTCCGGAACGCTTTTGACACTGTACCACACAAGCAGCTCGTAGTGAAATTGCTTGCTTCTGGCATATTGTCTCAGTTATGTGACTGTCAGAGAGGCTACAGTTCGTAGTAATTGACGGAAAGTCATCGAGTAAAACAGAAGTAATTTGTAGCGTTCCCCACCGTAGTGTTATAGGCCCCTTGCTGTTTCTTATCTATATAAACGATTTGGGAGACAGTCTGAGCAGCCGTCTTCGGTTGTTTGCAGATGACGCTGTCGTTTATCGACTAATAAAGTCATAAGAAGATCAAAACAAACTGCAAAACGATTTAGAAGAAATATCGGAATGGTGCGAAAAGTGGCAGTTGACCTTAAATAACGAAAAGTGTGAGGTCATCCACATGGGTGCTAAGAGGAACGCGTTAAACTTCGGTTACACGATAAATCAGTCTCATCTAAAAGCCGTAAATTCAACTAAATACCTAGGTATTACAATTACGAACAATTTGAATTGGAAGGAACACATAGAAAATGTTGTGGGGAAGGCTAACCAAAGACTGCGTTTTATTGGCAGGACACTTAGAAAATGTAACAGACCTACTAAGGAGACTGCCTACACTACGCTTGTCCGTCCTCTTTTAGAATACTGCTGCGCGGTGTAGGATCCTTACCAGATAGGACTGAAGGAGTACACCGAAAAAGTTCAAAGAAGGGCAACACGTTTTGTATTATCGCGAAATATGGGAGAGAGTGTCACAGAAATGATACAGGATTTGGGATGGACATCATTAAAAGAAAGGCGTTTTTCGTTGCGACGGAATCTTCTCACGTAATTGGAATCACCAACTTTCTCCTCCGAATGCGAAAATATTTTGTTGACACCGACTTACAAAGGGAGGACCGATCATCACGATAAAATAAGGGAAATCAGACTTCGTACGGAAAGATATAGTTGTTCATTCTTCCCGCGCGCTATACGAGATTGGAATAATAGAGAATTGTGAGGGTGGTTCGATGAACCCTCTGCCAGGCACTTAAATGTGATTTGCAGAGTATCGATGCAGATGTAGATGTACTATACTGCGCACACTTTGGCTTGTCAGTTCTAGGTAGGTCTGTTTTGGAGTGTGGCTGCTTAAGACACCGGCAGAGGTCGAGCCTGGACTATGCTATTTACGGTACTGCCAACCTCAGCAAGCAAATGTGCGCTACACGTCACAGATCGCTATGTGTACTCCATTTTCGTTTGCACTGTGCCTTTCTCGATGTTTCATCTCTTTATTTATAGTTGAAGACACTACTACAGGTCTATCAAGGGGTTCTGGTGGGACTCCTACAACGCAAAAAAGAATCGGCGATCGGTACCTCCGCATGTCACTGCTGCTTTCGCAGAACCGCAAACCATGGGTGTAGGTAGGTAGCCCTGCTACAGGAAGGCGGCGCTGCTTCCGCCACACAGCACTTCCCTCTGCAAGCTATCCTTTGTTTACACTCATAGTCAACAGCCACATTAAAATGTTCGCACTACAGAACTTGTTAGTCAAAACAACAACTGCATCTCATTTCTCATCATTACAACAACGACATGTTCATCACCATCGTCATAAACAAAAAACATCTACAACCGGTTCATCGTAACAAATATCAACATTGTGAACAATAACAGGGGAGTGTTAAGGGACCATTGCTCTTCACAATATATATAAATGACCTAGTAGATAGTGTCGGAAGTTCCATGCGGCTTTTCGCGGATGATGCTGTAGTATACAGAGAAGTTGCAGCATTAGGAAATTGTAGCGAAATTGAGGAAGATCTGCAGCGGATAGGCACTTGGTGCAGGGAGTGGCAACTGACCCTTAGCAAAGATAAATGTAATGTATTGCGAAAACATAGAACGAAGGATCCGTTATTGTATGATTATATGGTAGCGGAACAAACACTGGTAGCAGTTACTTCTGTAAAATATCTGGGAGTATGCGTGCGGAACTATTTGAAGTGGAATGATCGTATACAATTAATTGTTGGTAAGGCGGGTACCAGGTTGAGATTCATTGGGAGATTCCTTACAAAATCTTGTTGTTGTTGTTGTTGTTGTGGTCTTCAGTCCTGAGACTGGTTTGATGCAGCTCTCCATGCTACTCTATCCTCTGCAAGCTTCTTCATCTCCCAGTACCTACTGCAACCTACATCCTTCTGAATCTGCTTAGTGTATTCATCTCTTGGTCTCCCTCTACCATTTTTACCCTCCACGCTGCCCTCCAATGCTAAACTTGTGATCCCTTGATGCCTCAAAACATGTCCTACCAACCGATCCCTTCTAGTTCAGTTGTGCCACAAACTTCTCTTCTCCCCAATCCTTTTCAATACCTCCTCATTAGTTATGTGATCTATCCATCTAATCTTCAGCATTCTTCTGCAGCACCACATTTCTAAAGCTTCTATTCTCTTCTTGTCCAAACTGGTTATCGTCCATGTTTCACTTCCACACATGGCTACACTCCATAAAAATACTTTCAGAAACGACTTGTGACACTTAAATCTATACTCGATGTTAACAAATTTCTCTTCTTCAGAAACGCTTTCCTTGCCATTGCCAGTCTACATTTTATATCCTCTCTACTTCGACCATCATCAGTTATTTTTCTCTCCAAATAGCAAAACTCCTTTACTACTTTAAGTGTCTCATTTCCTAATCTAATACCCTCAACATCACCCGACTTAATTCGACTACACTCCATTATCCTTGTTTTGCTTTTGTTGATGTTCATCTTATATCCTCCTTTCAAGACACTGTCCATTCCGTTCAACTGCTCTACCAGGTCCTTTGCTGTCTCTGACAGAATTACAATGTCATCAGCGAACCTAAAAGTTTTCATTTCTTCTCCATGGATTTTAATACCTACTCCGAATTTTTCTTTTGTTTCCTTTACTGCTTGCTAAATATACAGATTGAATAACGTCGGGGATAGGCTACAACCCTGTCTCACACCCTTCCCAACCGCTGCTTCTCTTTCATGCCCCTCCACCCTTATAACTGCCATCTGGATTCTGTACAAATTGTAAATAGCCTTTCGCTTCCTGTGTTTTACCCCTGCCACCTTCAGAATTTGAAAGAGAGTATTCCAGTTAACATTGTCAAAACTTTCTCTAAGTCTACAAATGCTAGAAACGTAGGTTTGCCTTTTCTTAATCTTTCTTCTAAGATAAGTCGTAAGGTTAGTATTGCCTCACGTGTTCCAACCTTTCTACGGAATCCAAACTGATCTTCCCCGAGGTCCGCTTCTACCAGTTTTTCCATTCGTCTGTAAAGAATTCGCGTTAGTATTTTGCAGCTGTGACTTATTAAACTGATGGTTCGGTAATTTTCACATCCGTCAACACCTGCTTTCTTTGGGATTGGGATTACTATATTCTTCTTGAAGTCTGAGGGTATTTCGCCTGTCTCATACATCTTGCTCACCAGATGGTAGAGTTTTGTCATGACTGGCTCTCCCAAAGCCATCAGTAGATCTAATGGAATGTTGTCTACTCCCGGGGCCTTGTTTCGTCTCAGGTCTTTCAGAGCTCAGTCAAACTCTTCACGTAGTATCTTATCTCCCATTTCGTCTTCGTCTATATCCTCTTCCATTTCCATAATATTGTCCTCAAGCACATCGCCCTTGTATAAACCCTCTATATACTCCTTCCACCTTTCTGCCTTCCCTTCTTTGCTTAGAACTGGGTTGCCATCTGAGTTCTTGATATTCATACAAGTGGTTCTCTTCTCTCCAAAGGTCTCTTTAATTTTCCTGTAGCCAGTATCTATCTTACCCCTAGTAAGACAAGCCTCTACATCCTTACATTTGTCCTCTAGCCACCCCTGCTTAGCCATTTTGCACTTCCTGTCGATCACATTTTTGAGACGTTTGTATTCCTTTTTGCCTGCTTCATTTACTGCATTTTTATATTTTCTCCTTTCATCAATTAAATTCAATATTTCTTCTGTTACCCAAGGATTTCTATGAGCCCTTGTCTTTTTACCTACTTGATCGTTTGCTGCCTTCACTACTTCATCCCTCAGAGCTACCCATTCTTCTTCTACTGTATTTCTTTCGCCCATTCCTGTCAATTGTTCCCTTATGCTCTCCCTGAAACTCTCTACAACCTCTGGTTCTTTCAGTTTATCCAGGTCACATCTCCTTAAATTCCCACCTTTTTGCAGTTTGTTCAGTTTCAATCTGCAGTTCATAACCAATAGATTGTGGTCAGAATCCACATCTGCCCCTGGAAATGTCTTACAATTTAAAACCTGGTTCCTAAATCTCTGTCTTACCATTATATAATCTATCTGATACCTCTTAGTATCTCCAGGATCCTTCCAGGTATACAACCTTCTTTTATGATTCTTGAACCAAGTGTTAGCTATGATTAAGTCATGCTCCGTGCAAAATTCTACAAGGCGGCTTCCTCTTTCATTTCTTCCCCCCAATCCATATTCACCTACTACGTTTCCTTCTCTCCCTTTTCCTACTGACGAATTCCAGTCACCCATGACTATTAAATTTCCGTCTCCCTTCACTACCTGAATAATTTCTTTTATCTCGTCATACATTTCATCTATTTCTTCATCATCTGCAGAGCTAGATGGCATATAAACTTTTACTACTGTAGTAGGCATGGGCTTTGTGTCTATCTTGGCCACAATAATGCGTTCACTATGCTGTTTGTAGTAGCTAACGCGCACTCCTATTTTCTTATTCATTATTAAACCTACTCCTGCATTACCCCTATTTGATTTTGTATTTATAACCCTGTAATCACCTGACCAAAAGTCTTGTTCCTCCTGCCACCGAACTTCACTAATTCCCACTATATCTAACTTTAACCTATCCATTTCCCTTTTTAAATTTTCCAACCTACCTGCCCGATTAAGGGATCTGACATTCCACGCTCCGATCCGTAGAACACCAGTTTTCTTTCTCCTGATAACGACGTCCTCTTGAGTAGTCCCCGCCCGGAGATCCGAATGGGGGACTATTTTACCTCCGGAATATTTTACCCAAGAGGACGCCATTATCAAATGTAGTCCATCAATAAAGGAGGTGGCTTACGAAACACTCGTTCGACCTATACTTGAGTATTGCTCATCAGTGTGAAATCCGTACCAGATCGGGTTGACAGAGGAGATAGAGAAGATCCAAAGAAGAGCGGCGCGTTTTGTCACAGGGTTATTTGGTAACCGTGATAGCGTTACGAAGATGTTTAGCAAACTCGAGTGGCAGACTCTGCAAGAGAGGCGCTCTGCATCGCGGTGTAGCTTGCTGTCCAGGTTTCGAGAGGGTGCGTTTCTGGTTGAGGCATCGAATATATTGCTTCCCCCTACTTATACCTCCCGAGGAGATCACCATGTAAAATTAGAGAGATTCGAGCGCGGACGGAGGCTTTCCGGCAGTAGTTCTTTCCGCGAACCATACGCGACTGGAACGGTGGCACGTAAAGTGCCCTCCGCTACACACCGTTGGGTAGACGTAGATGTAGAACACTAGCAATAACATCTTCATCAAAATAATCACAATTATGATAGGGAAAGCAGAAAGGTGGAAGGAGTATATGAAAGGTCTATACAAGGGCGATGTACTTGAGGACAATAGTATGGAAATGGAAGAGGATGTAGATGAAACTGTGTAAAGAGTTTGACAGAGCACTGAAAGACTTAAGATGAAGCAAGTCCCCGGGAGCAGACAACATTCCATTATAACTACTGACAGCCTTAGGAGAGCTAGTCCTGACAAAACTGTAGCATCTGGTGAGCAAGATGTATGAGACAAAGGAAATTCCCTCAGACTTCAAGAACAATATAATAATTCCAATCCCAAAGAAACCAGGGGTTGACAGATGAGAAAATTACCGAACTATCAGTTTAAAAAGTCACTGCCAAAATACTAACGCGAATTCCTTACAAACGAATGGAAAAACTAGTAGAAGCCGAGCTCGGGAAAGATCAGTTTGGATTCCGTAGAAATATTGGAACACGTGAGGCAATACTGACCCTACGACTTATCTTAGAAGCTAGATTAAGGAAAGGCAAACCCACATTTCTAGCATTTGTGGACTTAGAGAAAGCTTTTGACAATGTTGACTCGAATACTCTCTTTCAAATTCTGAAGGTGGCAGGGGTAAAATACAGGGAGCGAAAGAATATTTACAATTTGTACAGAAACCAGATGGCAGTTATAAGAGTCGAGGGACATCAAAGGGAAGCAGTGGTTGGGAATGGAGTGAGACCGGGTTGTAGCCTCTACCCGATTATTCAACCTGTATATTGAGCAAGCAGTGACGGAAACAAAAGAAAAATTCGGAGTAGGTATTAAAATCCATGGAGAAGAAATAAAATCCTTGAGGTTCGCGGATGACATTGTAATTCTGTCAGAGACAGCAAAGGACTTGGAAGAGCAGTTGAACGGAATGGATAGTGTCTTGAAAGGAGGGTATAAGATGAATATCAACAAAAGCAAAACGAGGATAATGGAATGTAGTCGAATTAAGTCGGGTGATGCTGAGGGAATTAGATTAGGAAATGAGACACTTAAAGCAGTAAAGGAGTTTTGCTATTTAGGGAGCAAAATAACTGATGATGGTCGAAGTAGAGAGGATATAAAATGTAGACTGGCAATGGCAAGGAAAGCGTTTCTGAAGAAGTGAAATTTGTTAACACCGAGTATAGATTTAAGTGTCAGGAAATCGTTTCTGAAAGTATTTGTGTGGAGTGTAGCTACGTATGGAAGTGAAACATGGACGATAAATAGTTTGGACAAGTTGAGAATAGAAGCTTTCGAAATGTGGTGCTACAGAAGAATGCTGAAGATTAGATGGGTAGATCACATAACTAATTAGGAGGTATTGAATAGAACTGGGGAGAAGAGGGGTTTGTGGCACAACTTGACAAGAAGAAGGGATCGGTTGGTAGGACATGTTCTGAGGCATCAAGGGATCACCAATTTAGTATTGGAGGGCAGCGTGGAGGGTAAAAATCGTAGAGGGAGACCAAGAGATGAATACACTAAGCAGATTCAGGAGGATGTAGGTTGCAGTAGGTACTGGGAGATGAAGAAGCTTGCACAGGATAGAGTAGTATGGAGAGCTGCATCAAACCAATCTCTGGACTGAAGACCACAACAACATTCATGATAATCTTATCCATTGTCATTCCTCGACTGTCATGGGGACACGGGGTAAGACATCGAACTGCATAGAGCAGTAAAGGCTAGAACCTGAGACACAGATGGAGGGTATATAAAAGACGGGTGTTGGAGGTAACGGGTACATCCCAGAGATGAAACGATCAACATTATAGAGGAGGAGATGGGGGAGCAGACGAAACCAGATGAGCTGAGAGAACGGCAGAGGAATGAATGAAGGCATGTGTGGCCCAGCTGCAACGTTCCATCAAGGCCGGCATTCCTTCCAACCGGAGAACAGAGGCGTCAGTCAATATCCAAGTGTCTGAGCGCGTCTACAAAGGCACCGCCAGGTGTGCCAGTATTGGCATGTGGCCGTCTCATTAACACAAACACTCCTCACTCTTCTTGCGTGTATGTACAGTTTACCACATTTGCCATACCTTCTCTCACTATACAGCAGAGAAGGCACAATCAGCAACGCTTCAGATGCCGAGCGTCCCAAGTCTTTTGGTTCTAATTTATACAGATGGCAGAGCCTGATGCAAAAGTCCTGTATCGCTACAGAAACGATCATAAGGAGAACAGCTTGGGTGTAAACAGTGGTAGCCAAGTGTAATGTATACAAGAAAGCACTACAGGTAAAAATAGAGGAACAGGTGGAGGCTGATGTAAACAAGACTTAAACAGACTGTCCGCAGCTCGTGGTCGTGCGGTAGCGTTCTCGCTTCCCGCGCCCGGGTTCCCGGGTTCGATTCCCGGTGGGGTCAGAGATTTTCTCTGCCTCGTGATGACTGGGTGTTGTGTGCTGTCCTTAGGTTAGTTAGGTTTAAGTAGTTCTAAGTTCTAGGGGACTGATGACCACAGATGTTAAGTCCCATAGTGCTCAGAGCCATTTGAACTTAAACAGACTGAAGAAACAAAGAGACTGAGATAAAGGAGATAAAGAAATGAAGAAAAGAAACAAGGAGATTCAGTATAGAAGACATAACATCCCAAGATGCTACTCCAGGCGTGTGTAAAATGAATATGCGCAACGGAGAATAATAAACGGTAAAATGAACATTTGCCCGTGTCTGACTACCCCCTGAAGCAGATCTTGGGATCTCTTAATTTTATAATTACAACCGAAACATGAATGAATGATGAAGGCAACTAATACCAACCACTAAATGATGAACGTTGTCCCTGCTTATATACCGGGTGATCAAAAAGTCAGTATAAATTTGAAAACGGAATAAATCACGGAATTATGTAGACAGAGAGGTACAAATTGACACACATGCTTGGAATGACATGGGGTTTTATTAGAACCAAAAAAATTCAGAAGTTCGCAAAATGTCAAACAGATGGCGCTTCATACGATCAGAATAGCAATAATTAGCATAACAAACTAAGACAAAGCAAAGATGATGTTGTTTACAGGAAATGCTCAACAATAGCTGTAGTCGAGGAATAATGTTGTGAACAGCACTGTAAAGCATGTCCGGAGTTATGGCGAGGCATTAGCGGCGGATGTTGTCTTTCAGCATCCCCACAGATGTCGGTCGATCACGATACACTTGCGACTTCAGGTAACCCCAAAGCCAATAATCGCACGGACTGAGGTCTGGGGACCTGGGAGGCCAAGCGTGACGAAAGTGGCGGCTGAGCACACGATCATCACCAAAAGACGCGCGCAAGAGATCTTTCACGCGCCTAGCAATACTTTCTTTTTTTTTGGTTCTAATAAAACCCCATGTCATTCCAAGCATGTGTGTCAATTATTACCTCTCTATCTACATTATTCCGTGGTTTATTAAGTTTTCAAATTTATACTGACTATTTGATCACAATGTATTTATTGTAGATAAAAAAACCTTTATATTACAAAGTTTACATTTCCTAAACAAAATTACTAATCAATTGCCGAACTCTGCCCCTTATTATGACTGCGCGGTCTAATGTCAATAACGCGAAATGACTGACAACATCCACGTACCAAACACGAGAAGACACTACTTTCGAAGATGATTTAAGTTAGTGTGGGACCTCAGTGGAAATAAAGTAACGTGATCACTGCTTTTTAGCTTTTACAGCCCCAATAAGCCGAAGCAATTGGCGATATCGCCGTATGTACTGCGTCCCGTGCATCAAAGTGATGTTTCTCGTACTCGTCTGCGATGATGGAAGAACTCCAGCCACAAATAAACTCTTTCAAACACTAGGACGGCAGAAGGCGGACCTCTGACTAATATACTCTGATACTTTCTCTTCTCTGTGTTCTACAGACGAGAAACGAGAACTCCCAGGCACAAGCACGGAGTTCAGATAACGTCACAACGCAAGTATAGGCAGAAGAAGTGCTCTCAATCACTAAACGCTGCGTACTCAACGACGAATTCCAACCCGGAGGTGAAGTCCAGAATCGTATAGGTTCGCAACAGTACGGTGCCTAACTGTTCTAACTAGAAACTTTACTGAGAGCAAAGACAGCAAGTCCGTCTGTACCAACAAAAGCTGATATCGAGCGACCGTCACACACGGGCGATCACTACGGAAGACCTCGTCTCTCCACTGCTAACTTCCCAGCAAGGCTCGGCTCCCCACCATCGTAATTCCGAAAACGAATCATATTCCCGAAACCACGTAATATTCTACCTCTCTACAGATTGTTCCGAACGCCGACCAACCATATCTTAGTCCTTTGTCGTCCAGCGCGAAAAGTTTGCGAGGAGAAACCTATACTCGTACAATGGTACGCTTCTGAGTAAAAATCCTTGGAAATAACCCAGCCTGCGTGGTTTCCGATTGCCGCTTCTTCGTTCCTCTCACATGCGTCCAAGTTTTTCGTAGTTTCCGACGTATAATACTTCCGGTTCGGCTACAAAACATGCCGGTCGCGACTCTATTGTGCTCCAGCGCTTAGGTGCTACGACGTCCGTCTTGCTATTTCCTTTGTCTTAGCAGGACCAACACACCTCTGTGGGCCTTCATTTCCACTGTCGTTCCAACCTCTACTAGTATGATAATAAAGACACTTTTCATGCAATAAGCATTAACAATTATTTACTAGGCGTATGTGACAATGTCAGTCTCCTTTAAATTTCGTGCCGCGCCCGATTAGCCGAGCGGTCTGAGGCGCTGCAGTCATTGACTGTGCAGCTGGTTCCGGCGGAGGTTCGAGTCCTCCCTCGGGCATGGGTGTGTGTTTTTTGTCCTTAGAATAATTTAGGTTAATTAGTGTGTAAGCTTAGGGACAGATAACCGTAGCAGTTAAGTCCTATAAGATTTCACACACATTTGAACATTTTTTAAATTTCGTATGTAAGATGTACCACCTATCAAATAATACCTAATGTTGTTGTAGATCACGACAAAGTATGTGGATGAGTGCTTGTAAGGTGCGAAATTATAGCCACCTTACAACATAAATAAGACAACAGGAGAAAAAGGAGATTGAGGTAGAAAAGAGGGGTGACAAAGATGGAACAGAAAACACAGATATAAATATAGAGACAGATTTGAGAGTTTGAGAGGAGGGCAGCGGAAGAGATAGAAGTAGATGATAGAGAAGGAGAGGGAAACAGGTAGAGGTAGACAAGATATAGACATAAGTAAGAGATGTCAGAGAGGAGAAAATATTAAGAAGACGAGAGACGTGGGGATAAAGGATCGAATAGATGCTGAGGTAAAGAAGAAGTTGATGTAGAAATGAAAAAACGATGATCCAGAGATAAAGAAGAGACTGATGCAGGAATAAAAAAGAGAATTATGCAGAGGTAGAGAAGATAATGATGGAGAAATGTAGAATAATAGTGGAAGCAGTATAGAGAGAAGAGAAATAAATATAAGTATTTAATAATGAGAGAAAGAGATAAACGAGGAAGGTGGGAGAACGATATGTAGATTAATTCGAAAAGAGGTACAGAGGGAGAAAGATAAAGTTATTAGAAAAGAGAGATTGAGAAAGGACGAAGTATTAGATGAGAGAGAAAGAGAGAGATGAGTAAGAGACAAAGAATTGTGACACGACTTTGGTTCTCCTGCCTTCACACACACCAGAACACACAGGGGATGTTACCTAGGGAGTCACTCTGCCACCACTTTTGCCGGGTACTATAACGATATGTTTACGTAAAGTGTATACATAAACATACAGTTATAAATGTCCCCGTTCGTAGTCTCTAATTATAACAATATGTTACTTTTGTGCTGTAACATATAGCTATAATCAGCGGTGGAAACATATTTGCGAACGCCGACCGTGTGCGGCTGTTTGTTGTTGGATCGTCTGATCAGTCGGAAGTTGCATTGCAGAGGAGAGTAAATGCCTATTCAAAATATAATTATTTTGGATAGCTCAACATGAATTTCCTAAGGGACCGTAGTTTATCATGCATTTACCAATAGAACATGGCGCGGAGAAAATATTTCACCGCATGCAACTTCCGTCCGAACTCGACGAAAGAATTCGTGACTGTGAACTCTCTATTTGGCAGAAACATATAGAAAATTAAATAATTTCATGAATAAGTTAGACATAGATTCTATAGTAAATGAATAGTCCATACACCAGTTCCATTTAACTCTGAATTTATGGCAATTAATAGACGAACTTACACTGCAATGAAGAAATTAACATGGATGCCGTTTTGACTGGCACTTCTCTTAATGAAAACAATTCCTTTGACGTTTTCACATACACGTCACACAATAAATCTACTGCTAGGCACTTTTAGTATTACACATTTACTTTACACTAGAACAATATTAATTTTGACAATAATAATACGGCGGCAAGACATGCGCGTCCGACACAAATTACAGGAGACAACAAAAGAATGAGTAACTGTTCATCGAGAATATCTCGTACATCCAAACAAAATGTGTAAAAATGTTCTTCTTCTGTCCGTTTTTCGCGCCGCGGTTTTCAAAGTCAATAACTCACAGCATCTCTGACGGCGCTTCGACAATAAACAAGTTACGTCACAGGTCGTTCACCTTTTACATTTTCGCAACGTTATTTGCTAACTTTAGCTGTTGCCGAGCGACTGCTCGATTAGTGAATGATTTAAAATGATAAGGCAATCACATAATGTTACAGTACTCACCATGAGCGCGGCTTGAGGATCCAGCGGCGTCGACGGCGCGGACGTAGACGAGCAGACAGCCTGTCCCGGCCAGTGGCCGTGGCGCGAGTCCAGCGTGGGGGTGGAGGGGGCGGAGGTGCCGGCGCAGCACGCCGCCAGGTCCACCATGTCGGCCGGGAAGAACTGCTGAAACACCACACCGGGCAAACACCACGTCAGCGTCGTTGCACAACCGCCAACAGCTGCTCATAAATAAACCTCTATCGACTAACAATTTCGATCATCGCATCTTCTTCAGATATCATACGAGCTCTGTTCAATAAATTCCGGAACATTCGTAATTTCGCGCCAATGGTATTTGGAGCAAAATGCGGTTGGCATCCCTGCATACGCCCGTGTTTCGTGTGTAACTGCCGTAAGTTTCATCGTTGTATGTCAGCTAGTTATTGTTCAGTGCTGTATTGAGCCGCAAAGATTCCGGATTTCGAGAAGGTAGAGATGCAGGATCAACGCGTCTGCATTAAATTTTCCGTGAAACTCACGAAACCCTTCACAGAGAGAAACCAAATGACGCAGGAAGCCCGCGGTGATGAGTGATTAGGCCATACTCGGTGTTACGAATGGTTCACACCGTTTAAAAACGGCCGGACGGAAAATAAAGATGACCCTCGTTCAGGACGCCGTTGGACGTCTACCGACGACGCTCAAGTCAGGAATTTCAACGAAATTCTGCGTGCCAGTCGAAAGCTGACTGTCCGAGGGATTGCAAAAGAATGTAACATTTCAGTTGGATCACGTCATAAACACCTGACACAGCATCTTGGAATGCATCGTGTTGCTGCCAAGTTCGTCCCACGGCTGACAAGGACCTTCGTGAAGAGCTTTTGGATCGCGTAAATCAGAAGGTGGTGTTCCTTAATAGAGTCATAACTGGTGATTAGACGTGGGTCTACGGTTATCAGATTGAGACGAAAGGTCTTCACAATGGGTCGGGGAAGACCGAAAAAAGCTCGTCAGGCCAGGCGAAATGTGAAAGACATGCTGATAGCTTTTTTTTTTTTTTTACTTTGAAGGCTTAGTTCATCATACACTACTGGCCATTAAAATTGCTACACCAAGAAGAAATACAGATGATAAACGGGTATTCATTGGACATATTATACTAGAACTGACATGTGATTACATTTTCACCCTATTTGGGTTCATAGATCCTGAAATCAGTACCCAGAACAACCACCTCTGGCCGTAATAACGGCCTCGATACGCCTGGCCATTGAGTCAAACAGAGCTCGGATGGCGTGTACAGGTACAGCTGCCCATGCCGCTTCAACACGATACCACAGTTCATCGAGAGTAGTGGCTGGCGCATTGTGACGAACCAGTTGCTCGGCCACCATTGACCAGACGTTTTCAATTGGTGAGAGATCTGGAGAATGTGCTGGCCAGGACAGCAGTCGAATATTTTCTGTATCCAGAAAGACCCGTACAGGACCTGCAACATGCGGTCGTGCATTATCCTGCTGTAATGTAGGGTTTCGCAGGGATTGAATGAAGGGTAGAGCCACGGGTCGTAACACATCTGAAATGTAACGTCCACTGTTCAAAGTGCCGTCAATGCGAACAAGAGGTGACCGAGACGTGTAACCAATGTCGCCCCATACCATCACGCTGGGTGATACGCCAGTATGGCGATGACGAATACACGCTTCCAATGTGCGTTCACCGCGATGTCGCCAAACACGGATGCGACCACGACGATGCTTTAAACAGAACTTGGATTCATCCGAAAAACTCACGTTTTCCCATTCCTGCACCCAGGTCCGTCGTCGAGTAAACCATCGCAGGCGCTCCTGTCTGTGATGCAGCGTCAAGGGTAACCACAGCCACGGTCTCCGAGCTGATAATCCGTGCTGCTGCAAACGTCGTCGAACTGTTCGTGCAGACGGTTCTTGTCTTGCAAACGTCCCCATCTGTTGGCTCAGGGATCGAGACGTGGCTGCACGATCCGTTACAGCCGTGCGGATAAGATGCCTGTCATCTCGACTGCTAGTGATACGAGGCCGTTGGGATCCGGCACTGCGTTCCGTATTGCCCTCCTGAACCCACCGATTCCATATTCTGCTAACAGTTATTGGATCTCGACCAACGCGAGCAGCAATGTCGCGATACGACAAACCGCAATCGCGATAGGCTACAATCTGACCTTTATCAAAGTCGGAAACGTGATGGTACGCATTTCTCCTCCTTACTCGAGGCATCACAACAACGTTTCACCAGGGAACGCCGGTCAGCTGCTGTCTGTGTATGAGAAACCGGTTGGAAACTTTCCTCATGTCAGCACGTTGTAGGTGTCGCCACCGGCGCCAACCTTGTGTGAATGCTCTGAAAAGCTAATCATTTGCATATCACAGCTTCTTCCTGTCGGTTAAATTTCGCGTCTGTAGCACGTCATCTTTGTGTTCTAGCAATTTTAATGGCGAGTAGTGTAAATTCGTGCCACAGTGACAAACTGTTAATCGATGATTCTATCGGCACATGTTGGGACGCCTGCGAGAAAATGGGAGAGGGAAACGGCCTGAAATGTGGCGAGACAGTTCGTGGCTCTCGCATCACGATAACGCACCCGCTCAGTCATCCTTGTTGGTGCCTGAGTACTGCACAGAAGACGAAATCATTGTACTGCCGCATCCTATGTACCCTCCAAACCTGGCCCCTCCGGACATTTTTTTTTATTTCCAAAGTTGATAACACCGTTGAAAGGACGAAGATTTACAACGATAGGTGAGATAAAGGAAAATTCGCAGACGATGCTTCGTGCGATCCAAGGAGTGGAAACGGCTTTTGGTTCGGTGTATCAACTGTGGAGTATTTCGAAGGAGACCGTGGACAGTAAGTAAAAGGTAAGCGTACAAAAATTGTGTGGACAAAATTCCGGAATTTTTTTGAACAGACCTCGCACGTACTTCGTAAGCCACAGTATGGTGCAAGGCAGTAGGTACTCTGCAATATTACTATATTCCGTTCATCATAAGAATAAACGTGGAGAGCCGGCCGAAGTGGCCGTGCGGTTAAAGGCGCTGCAGTCTGTAACCGCAAGGCCGCTACGGTCGCGGGTTCGAATCCTGCCTTGGGCATGGATGTTTGTGATGTCCTTAGGTTACTTAGGTTTAACTACACTCCTGGAAATGGAAAAAAGAACACATTGACAGCGGTGTGTCAGACCCACCATACTTGCTCCGGACACTGCGAGAGGGCTGTACAAGCAATGATCACACGCACGGCACAGCGGACACACCAGGAACCGCGGTGTTGGCCGTCGAATGGCGCTAGCTGCGCAGCATTTGTGCACCGCCTTCGTCAGTGTCAGCCAGTTTGCCGTGGCATACGGAGCTCCATCGCAGTCTTTAACACTGGTAGCATGCCGCGACAGCGTGGACGTGAACTGTATGTGCAGTTGACGGACTTTGAGCGACGGCGTATAGTGGGCATGCGGGAGGCCGGGTGGACGTACCGCCGAATTGCTCAACACGTGGGGCGTGAGGTCTCCACAGTACATCGATGTTGTCGCCATTGGTCGGCGGAAGGTGCACGTGCCCGTCGACCTGGGACCGGACCGCAGCGACGCACGGATGCACGCCAAGACCGTAGGATCCTACGCAGTGCCGTAGGGGACCGCACCGCCACTTCCCAGCAAATTAGGGACACTGTTGCTCCTGGGGTATCGGCGAGGACCATTCGCAACCGTCTCCATGAAGCTGGGCTACGGTCCCGCACACCGTTAGGCCGTCTTCCGCTCACGCCCCAACATCGTGCAGCCCGCCTCCAGTGGTGTCGCGACAGGCGTGAATGGAGGGACGAATGGAGACGTGTCGTCTTCAGCGATGAGAGTCGCTTCTGCCTTGGTGCCAATGATGGTCGTATGCGTGTTTGGCGCCGTGCAGGTGAGCGCCACAATCAGGACTGCATACGACCGAGGCACACAGGGCCAACACCCGGCATCATGGTGTGGGGAGCGATCTCCTACACTGGCCGTACACCACTGGTGATCGTCGAGGGGACACTGAATAGTGCACGGTACATCCAAACCGTCATCGAACCCATCGTTCTACCATTCCTAGACCGGCAAGGGAACTTGCTGTTCCAACAGGACAATGCACGTCCGCATGTATCCCGTGCCACCCAACGTGCTCTAGAAGGTGTAAGTCAACTACCCTGGCCAGCAAGATCTCCGGATCTGTCCCCCATTGAGCATGTTTGTGACTGGATGAAGCGTCGTCTCACGCGGTCTGCACGTCCAGCACGAACGCTGGTCCAACTGAGGCGCCAGGTGGAAATGGCATGGCAAGCCGTTCCACAGGACTACATCCAGCATCTCTACGATCGTCTCCATGGGAGAATAGCAGCCTGCATTGCTGCGAAAGGTGGATATACACTGTACTAGTGCCGACATTGTGCATGCTCTGTTGCCTGTGTCTATGTGCCTGTGGTTCTGTCAGTGTGATCATGTGATGTATCTGATCCCAGGAATGTATCAATAAAGTTTCCCCTTCCTGGGACAATGAATTCACGGTGTTCTTATTTCAATTTCCAGGAGTGTAGTTCTAAGTTCTAGGGGACTAATGACCTCAGCAGTTGAGTCCCATAGTGCTCAGAGCCTTGAACCATTTGAAGCCAATAAACGTAGTGTAAACATTACACCACGTATTCTTCCGCGTTTGCTTGAATCTCATTGGATTTCGTTTGACGTGGAACGGAAGCGAAGCTGTGACCAGTACAGTGAAGTACGATCATAAGGACACGTTTTATGCTGTGTCACACACGCACACAGAGTGAGCGATAATGCGGGACAACAGCTTTACTGGCGCATTAAACCCGGACAGCACTGGCCAGCTAGCGGTCCAACTAGCCAGCAATGATGTGAGCCGTTGCAGTTCAGACGTAAAAAGAGACGAGCAAAGAAACGATATACCTTCGAATGTCATTTAATTTTGAGAGAGAATGAAATAATGTTCGACAAAACACCAGCACTACTGCGCGCTTCTTAGGTGACCAGACGGAAAGCATAAAATGCTCTCGTTCTCACCTGACATGGTTTTCTATTTACAAGCAAGAATGATGAAAATTCCTATCTTAAACACAGGGTAGTTTTTCTGAGCAAGCTATGTTGTTACAAAAGCATACTGCTGGGATTTTACCGTACTGTTGAATTCTGCAGCCACTGAAGATATTACTTACAGTCAGTCGTCAGGTAATCCCTTAGCTCCTTCCTCATCCGAATCCGAGAAATACATTTCAGTTGTGGAAGTGTCACCTGCTACGTTGTTAACGAGTCTAATAACAACAGAATCTACTGAGCCAGCCAGGCGCAGCATTTTCTCCTTTTATGACGAGCCCTTCTACACTCCTGGAAATTGAAATAAGAACACCGTGAATTCATTGTCCCAGGAAGGGGAAACTTTATTGACACATTCCTGGGGTCAGATACATCACATGATCACACTGACAGAACCACAGGCACATAGACACAGGCAACAGAGCATGCACAATGTCGGCACTAGTACAGTGTATATCCACCTTTCGCAGCAATGCAGGCTGCTATTCTCCCATGGAGACGATCGTAGAGATTCTGGATGTAGTCCTGTGGAACGGCTTGCCATGCCATTTCCACCTGGCGCCTCAGTTGGACCAGCGTTCGTGCTGGACGTGCAGACCACGCGAGACGACGCTTCATCCAGTCCCAAACATGCTCAATGGGGGACAGATCCGGAGATCTTGCTGGCCAGGGTAGTTGACTTACACCTTCTAGAGCACGTTGGGTGGCACGGGATACATGCGGACGTGCATTGTCCTGTTGGAACAGCAAGTTCCCTTGCCGGTCTAGGAATGGTAGAACGATGGGTTCGATGACGGTTTGGATGTACCGTGCACTATTCAGTGTCCCCTCGACGATCACCAGTGGTGTACGGCCAGTGTAGGAGATCGCTCCCCACACCACGATGCCGGGTGTTGGCCCTGTGTGCCTCGGTCGTATGCAGTCCTGATTGTGGCGCTCACCTGCACGGCGCCAAACACGCATACGACCATCATTGGCACCAAGGCAGAAGCGACTCTCATCGCTGAAGACGACACGTCTCCATTCGACCCTCCATTCACGCCTGTCGCGACACCACTGGAGGCGGGCTGCACGATGTTGGGGCGTGAGCGGAAGACGGCCTAACGGTGTGCGGAACCGTAGCCCAGCTTCGTGGAGACGGTTGCGAATGGTCCTCGCCGATACCCCAGGAGCAACAGTGTCCCTAATTTGCTGGGAAGTGGCGGTACGGTCCCCTACGGCACTGCGTAGGATCCTACGGTCTTGGCGTGCATCCGTGCGTCGCTGCGGTCCGGTCCCAGGTCGACGGGCACGTGCACCTTCCGCCGACCACTGGCGACAACATCGATGTACTGTGGAGACCTCACGCCCCACGTGTTGAGCAATTCGGCGGTACGTCCACCCGGCCTCCCGCATGCCCACTATACGCCCTCGCTCAAAGTCCGTCAACTGCACATACGGTTCACGTCCACGCTGTCGCGGCATGCTACCAGTGTTAAAGACTGCGATGGAGCTCCGTATGCCACGGCAAACTGGCTGACACTGACGGCGGCGGTGCACAAATGCTGCGCAGCTAGCGCCATTCGACGGCCAACACCGCGGTTCCTGGTGTGTCCGCTGTGCCGTGCGTGTGATCATTGCTTGTACAGCCCTCTCGCAGTGTCCGGAGCAAGTATGGTGGGTCTGACACACCGGTGTCAATGTGTTCTTTTTTCCATTTCCAGGAGTGTATATCCCACCAGCGTTCGGCAGTGACTTGTGAAAAAGCTGTGTGCGTTAAATAGTTCCAGTACGTCTGATATCGTAATAATGATTTTATTTCTCGCGACAAATCCAATCCCGTAACTTGGCTCCAGATCATTTCTGTTGGATTGATATTGTATCGGTGCAGTGACAAATGTAAAAATGTGGCATTTGTATGGTGTGTTCAATGCTGTGAAAATGGCTTTTTCGTGGTTACTACGACACTTACCGACATCTGTGTTATAAAGCGATGGAAATAGCGTAAATAAAAGAGTACTTCGAATTCATTTTTGCCTTAATAATTAAATTGTTATGCTTCTTTGATTTCAGCAACTTTTATTAACAGTCTTTCATGAAATATCGATAATTAATAATTTGTATTTGAAATGAAAACAGCAATTTCGCGGTCAAACTGTAATTAGAAAGAAGTAGACGTGAATTATTCACAAAAAATAATGATGAATTTCACAATTATGAGAAGCAGGTATTTCAAATAGAACGAGAAAAATGATTGACGTAGATGAGATTTGACCCGCGCACCATGAACGGTAATAGATTTTCAGTTAAATGCGCTATCGATTCTGCTACACATCCTGTTGGCATCACTGTGTCAACGGAATGTAATACAATCCCATGGAAAACTTCAAAGCCGATTATATAAACATATGAAAAAATTTAAGAGCTACGTATTTCTGGGCACTTTTTAACCGTGTTTCGCTATGGAACAAGAAGCAGACTGAGCCGTTTTCATACTGCGCATCAAAAGCGCAACAATCAGAGCACAACGATGCAGAGGCTGTGACTGGACACGAATTTTGAAATGGAAACTAGGTAGCTAAAGCGTGATAAAAACGTTGATGACTATGTAACACATTTTAATATCTTAAAGTTTCTAATTTAGTCATAAAATATATCTCATACGTAAGTAGGGCCTACTTCCAAGTGTGTAACAACACCAGTGTACAGCCGGCCGGAGTGGCCGAGCGGTTCTAGGCGCTACAGTCCGGAACCGCGCGACCGCTACGGTCGCAGGTTCGAATCCTGCCGCGGGCATGGATGTGTGTGATGGCCTTAGGTTAGTTAGGTTTAAGTAGTTCTAAGTTGTAGGTGACTGATGACCTCCAATGTTAAGACCCATAGTCAGAGCCATTTGAACCATTTTGAACACCAGTGTACGTGTGCTACGGCTTCTGACCAATCATCGCGTTTGTGTTTGTTTACATCGGGTTTATTCTTATGGTGAACGGAGTGTAGTCATTTCCTTCCCTGTTCCACCCGCAAACAGAGCGTAAGGAAAAAAAGTGTGAGAGTTTTCGTCGGATCGCCCATTTGAGCTACGAGTGCTATTCATACCGTCCCGATAGGAAGTGGTTTCATCAGGAAGCAGTCTTAACGCTAGGACGCCTAAGGGGGGGGGGGGGGGGGGTTCGTTGAACCCACAATTTTTTTATGTCCCCTGCTTTTGCCCAAGTAACTTTCATACTACATATTCCTTTTGAGTTACTGTTTGTTGGCTATTTTATGAAACGTTATTGTCAACATATTTTATAGAAAATTCCTTCTTTGAAAGAAAAAATAAATAAACTTATTATGGGTCCAACAACCCCCCCCCCCCCCCCTTAGGCTTCCATGCTATAGAAAATTTCCCTTAGTAGGATTTCGTATTTCTCATCTCTACAACAACGCAAGTTAGTTTCTTGTTGGTTGGTATTTTTGATATTCACAACAATCGGTTTACTTTCAGAGGAAGTGATTGTTGATGTCAGTCAGTTGTTATTTATCTTGTGAACTTGCAGTGAGTTAGTGCAGTTCCCAACACGTAGGCCTCCAGTAACTTTGGAGTCGTACACAGCAAAAACGAAACCAAGTAACGACTTACTGATGTTGTCAATAATGCACCAAGATAAAGGCACTGTTGGAGGAGAGAAGAATAAAACCGAGATAAATGCATATAATTCCACCGAAGGTGGAATTGATACCACTGATCAAATGGCGCGTATGTACACCTACAAGAGGGGAACAAAGAGATGGCCTCTATCTGTATTTTACTCTCTCATCGACATTTGTGCTATCAATGCAGCCACCATATTCATCCAGCAACATCCAAGATGGAATGAAAAGAAACACAACAAACGGAAACTTTATCTTCTGCAAGCTGGGATGGAACTAGTGAAATTGCAGGTAGAAGTGCCAATGCAAGAGGGTTATCTAACCAAGTTGTACAATCAATGGAGACTATTCTACAAAAGAAAATCAAAGAAGTGACAACAGAAGCACGTCAGCCTCCTGCAGGGAAAGGGCAGTGCCATATTTGTGTAAGAAAAGCTAAAACAAAGAAGCAGAAGTAAACCAAAACATTATTGTGGACAGTGTCATAAACATGTGGGTAACACACATTCAGAAAAAATTGTGGAGTGTGTCTCTTGCCTTGAAGTTGAGGACTCAGAGTAGTCTATTGTATATGAACACATCTGTATTTTGTATTGTTGTTGTTGTTGTGGTCTTCAGTCCTGAGACTGGTTTGATGCAGCTCTCCATGCTACTCTATCCTGTGCAAGCTTCTTCATCTCCCAGTACCTACTGCAACCTACATCCTTCTGAATCTGCTTAGTGTATTGATCTCTTGGTCTCCCTCTACGATTTTTACCCTCCACGCTGCCCTCCAATGCTAAATTTGTGATCCCTTGATGCCTCAAAACATGTCCTACCAACCGATCCCTTCTTCTAGTCAAGTTGTGCCACAAACTTCTCTTCTCCCCAATCCAATTCAATACCTCCTCATTAGTTACGTGATCTACCCACCTTATCTTCAGCATTCTTCTGTAGCACCACATTTCGAAAGCTTCTATTCTCTTCTTGTCCAAACTGGTTATCGTCCATGTTTCACTTCCATACATGGCTACACTCCATACAAATACTTTCAGAAACGACTTCCTGACACTTAAATCTATACTCGATGTTAACAAATTTCTCTTCTTCAGAAACGATTTCCTTGCCTTTACTACTTTAAGTGTCGCATTTCCTAATCTAATCCCCTCAGCATCACCCGATTTAATTTGACTACATTCCATTATCCTCGTTTTGCTTTTGTTGATGTTCATCTTATATCCTCCTTTCAAGACACTGTCCATTCCGTTCAACTGCTCTTCCAAGTCCTTTGCTGTCTCTGACAGAATTACAATGTCATCGGCGAACCTCAAAGTTTCTACTTCTTCTCCAGGAATTTTAATACCTACTCCGAATTTTTCTTTTGTTTCCTTTACTGCTTGCTCAATATACAGATTGAATAACATCGGGGAGAGGCTACAACCCTGTCTCACTCCCTTCCCAACCACTGCTTCCCTTTCATGCCCCTCGACTCTTATAACTGCCATCTGGTTTCTGTACAAATTGTAAATAGCCTTTCGCTCCCTGTATTTTACCCCTGCCACCTTCAGAATTTGAAAGAGAGTATTCCAGTTAACGTTGTCAAAAGCTTTCTCTAAGTCTACAAATGTTAGAAACGTAGGTTTGCCTTTTCTTAATCTTTCTTCTAAGATAAGTCGTAAGGTTAGTATTGCCTCACGTGTTCCAACATTTCTACGGAATCCAAACTGATCTTCCCCGAGGTCCGCTTCTACCAGTTTTTCCATTCGTCTGTAAAGAATTCGCGTTAGTATTTTGCAGCTGTGGCTTATTAAACTGATAGTTCGGTAATTTTCACATCTGTCAACACCTACTTTCTTTGGGATCGGAATTATTATATTCTTCTTGAAGTCTGAGGGTATTTCGCCTGTCTCATACATCTTGCTCACCAGATGGTAGAGTTTTGTCATGACTGGCTCTCCCAAGGTCATCAGTAGATCTAATGGAATGTTGTCTACTCCCGGGGCCTTGTTTCGACTCAGGTCTTTCACTGCTCTGTCAAACTCTTCACGCAGTATCTTATCTCCCATTTCGTCTTCATCTACATCCTCTACCATTTCCATAATATTGTCCTCAAGCACATCGCCCTTGTATAAACCCTCTATATACTCCTTCCACCTTTCTGCCTTCCCTTCTTTGCTTAGAACTGGGTTGCCATCTGAGCTCTTGATATTCATACAAGTGGTTCTCTTCTATCCAAAGGTCTCTTTAATTTTCCTGTAGGCAGTATCTATCTTACCCCTAGTGAGAGAAGCCACTACATGCTTTTTGTATTGTAATACGTCAATTTTTTATTCACTCAATCCAATATTTGTAACAATTATCAACATTTATAAACCGACGCCTTAGTTAAAATACATAAACCATTTTGAAAGTTGTAATTTTTCGTCAGTAAACTTATTTAATACCTGCGGGTTCGCCGAACGCCCCCCCCCCCCCCTCCCCCGCTCCCTTAGGCATCCAAGTTAGAAAAAAAGGCTTGGGCGTCCTAGTGTTAATGGGATTAGTCGGCGACTGGCTATTAGACAACGGGAAATTTCCAGTCGAGTCGATGTCGATCGATGGGCCAACTGCCTGGTACTGACACGGCGGTCGCCTTCCACAGTGTTAATCACATTTTCCTCCAAGTCGGGCGTCCCAACATTTCGGGTACGTCCTTCATAACAGCCTGCTCCCTGATACTACCCTGTCTCACAGAAACGGCGAAGGACTGTTGCAAACAGAAGTTCATTACAACTTTCTTGCTCCGTATCCTCTCATGGATCAATCCCTAGAGTTTGTACACGGTGGAAAAAATCACCATGCGTAACAAGAACCGGAGACAAATGGCTCTGAGCACTATGCGACTTAATTTCTGAGGTCATTAGTCGCCTAGAACTAATTAAACCTCAACTAATCTAGGGACATCACACACATCCATACCCGAGGCAGGATTCGAACCTGCGACCGTAACGTTCGCTCGGCTCCAGACTGTAGCGCCTAGAACCGCACGGCCACTCCGGCCGGCCTAAGAACCGGAGACAATGCGTCCCTTACGCTACCACAATTCTGTAGGTGGAGTTGGGCTTTTACCCTGTATACGTAAAACAAAGACGCACTTTTATCTGCCGTCATACAGGTTTTTTACGCTCACCGATTCAACCGCAGCACACGCATTGCGACGCAGTGCTGTTAACCTTTTCGGCCGACGCCTCGCTCGCAGAATGTACACACGGAAAGTGCGCGCCATAGCCGACGAGCAGCTGGTTCGCGCTTCGCGTAGCGCACGCGATCCGTCAATGAATGCCGAACACGCCAAGTTCTGCCGAGGCAACGCCACACGCCGAATGGCTCCTCCCCCCTGGCTTGTAACAGGCGAGAGCGCGGTTAAGGCGCCATCTTTGCATGTCACCTTTGTTTACATGTGTCGGTGCTGCTGGCGTCCCACCACGGGTCTAATGTGTGTCTGTCATTGTAGAGTGGGCTTCAGTACGAAAACTGGTTTGAAGCAGATCTCGAAGGCAGTCTATCCTCAGCTGGCCCCTTCATCTTTCAACAGCTACCACGACCCACATCCACCTCAACCTGCTCACTGTGGTAAAGTCCGCCACCGGTAGCTGAGTGGTAGCACCCTCGCTACTGTATTATAAGTCAAATCCAAAGGCTGGCAATTATTTCTTCCTTAAAATAAAAAAAAAAGGATAGGTTAGGTTAGGTGGTTAGTGTTTAACGACCCGGCGACAACGAGGTCATTAGAGACGGAGCGCAAGCTCGGGTTAGGGAAGGATTGGGAAGTAAATCGGCCGTGCCCTTTCAGAGGAACCATCCCGGCATTTGCCTGAAACGATTTAGGGAAATCAACCTCGCTCGGTGTAAAAAAACAGGATAGAAGGATAGCTACAGTGTCTGCAATGTAAGCAGGAGATCCCGGGTTCGAGTCCTGGTCGGGGCACACATTTTCACCTGTCCCCATTGATATATATCAACGTTAAAAAAAGTCGCCCGCGGTGGCCGAGCGGTTCCAGGCGCTTCAGTCCGGAACCGCGCGACTGCTACAGTCACAGGTTCGAATCCTGCCTCGAGCACGGATCTGTGTGATGTCCTCATGTTAGTTAGGTTTAAGTAGTTCTAACTTCTAGGGGACTCCGGTTAAAGGCGCTGCAGTCTGGAACCGCGAGACCGCTACGGTCGCAGGTTCGAATCCTGCCTCGGGCATGGATGTTTGTGATGTCCTTAAGTTAGTTAGGTTTAACTAGTTCTAGGGGACTAATGACCTCAGCAGTTGATTCCCATAGTGCTCAGAGCCATCTGAACCGAACCATTGAACCATCCAGGGGACTGATGACCTCCAAGGTTAAGACACATAGTGCTCAGAGCTGTATATATATATATATATATATATATATATATATATATATATATATATATATATATATATATATATATAGGGTGTTACAAAAAGGTACGGCCAAACTTTCAGGAAACCATCCTCACACACAAACAAAGAAAATATGTTATGTGGACATGTATCCGGAAACGATTACTTACCATGTTAGAGCACATTTTAGTACTTCTCTTCAAATCACATTAATCATGGAATGGAAACACACAGCAACAGAACGTACTAACGTGACTTCAAACACTTTGTTACAGGAAATGTTCAAAATGTCCTCCGTTAGCGAGCAAACATGCATCCACCCTCCGTCGCACGGAATCCCTGATGCGCTGATGCAGCCCTGGAGTATGGCGTATTGTATCACAGCCGTCCACAATACGAGCACGAAGAGTCTCTACATTTGGTACCGGGGTTGCGTAGACAAGAGCTTTCAAATGCCCCCATAAATGAAAGTCAAGAGGGTTGAGGTCAGGAGAGCGTGGAGGCCACGGAATTGGTCCGCCTCTACCAATCCGTCGGTCACCGAATCTGTTGTTGAGAAGCGTACGAACACTTCGACTGAAATGTGCAGGAGCTACATCGTGCATGAACCACGTGTTGTGTCGTACTTGTAAAGGCACATGTTCTAGGAGCACAGGTAGAGTATCCCGTGTGAAATCTTCATAACGTGCTCCATTGAGCGTAGGTGGACGAACTAAAATGAGCTCTAACATGGAAATTAAGCGTTTCCAGACACATGTCCACATAACATCTTTTCTTTATTTGTGTGCGAGGAATGTTTCCTGAATGTTTGGCCGTACCTTTTTGTAACACCCTGTATTTAAAAAATAAATAAATAAACAGGTGGTCAGCGCGACAGAAAGTCAATCCTAACGGCCAGGGTTCGATTCCTGGCTGGGTCGGAGATTTTTCTTCTGTGTTGTCCTAATCATCATCATTTCATCCCCATCGACCAGCAAGTCGCCGAAGTGGCGTCAAAGCGAAAGACTTGCACCCGGCGAACGGTCTACCCGACTGGGGACCCTAGTCACACGACTGTGGAAAAGCCGTACTCCGAATACAGCACTAGTGGAAATTTTCCTCGGCAAATTAACTATACAAAAATGGTTCAAATGGCTCTGAGCACTGTGGGACTTTACTTCTGAGGTCATCAGTCCCCTGGAACTTAGAACTACTTAAACCTGACAAACCTAAGGACATCACACACATCCATGCCCGAGGCAGGATTCGAACCTGCGAACGTAGCGCTCGCGCGGTTCCAGACTGTAGCGCCCAGAAACGCTCGGCCACCCGGCCGGCAAATTAACTATACAATAACACCTAAATACGGACCACATATGAATTAGTTTCTATGTGTAAGTTCTGTAATCCGTGTTGGTGAATTTCTATTAATTCTTCACGCTCTTTCGCACAATGTTTCCGTAAATACAATTTTTCCTTTAAATATGGGTTGTTGTTGTTGTGTTCTTCAGTTCAGAGACTGGTTTGATGCAGCTCTCCATGCTACTCTATCCTGTGCAAGCTGCTTCATCTCCCAGTACCTACTGCAGCCTACATCTTTCTGAATCTGTTTAGTGTATTCATCTCTTGGTCTCCCTCTACGCTTTTTACCCTCCACGTTGCCCTCCAATATTAAATTTGTGATCCCTTGATGCCTCAGAATATGCCCTACCAACCGATCCCTTCTTCTAGTCAAGTTGTGCCACAAATGTCTCTTCTCCCCAATTCTATTCAATACCTCCTCATTAGTTATGTGATCTACCCATCTAATCTTCAGCATTCTTCTGTAGCACCACATTTCGAAAGCTTCTAACTATATATCGTCCATTTTTCACTTCCATACAAGGGTACATTCCATACAAATACTTTCAGAAACGACTTCCTGACACTTAAATCTATACTCGACGTTAGAAAATTTCTCTTCTTCAGAAACGTATTCCTTGCCATTGCCAGTCTACATTTTATATCCTCTCTACTTCGACCATCATCAGTTATTTTGCTCCCCAAATAGCAAAACTCATTCGCTACTTTAAGCATCCCATTTCCTAACCTAATTCCCGCAGCATCACCCGATTTAATTCGACTACATTCCATTATCCTCGTTTTGCTTTTGTTGATGTTCATCTTATATCCTCCTTTCAAGACACTGTCCATTCCGTTCAGCTGCTCTTCAAGGCCCTTTGCTGTCTCTGACAGAATTACAATGTCATCGGCGAACCTCAAAGTTTTTATTTCTTCTCCACGGATTTTAATTCCTACTCCGAATTTTTCTTTTGTTTCCTTTACTGCTTGCTAAATATACAGATTGAATAAGATCGGGGATAGGCTACAACCCTGTCTCACTCCCTTCCCAACCACTGCTTCCCTTTCATGTCCCTCGACTCTTATAACTGCCATCTGGTTGCTGTAGAAATTGTAAATAGCCTTTCGCTTTCTGTATTTTACCCCTGCAACCTTCAGAATTTGAAAGAGAGTATTCCAGTCAACAATGTCAAAAGCTTTCTCGAAGTCTACAAATGCTAGAAACGTAGGTTTGCCTTTCCATAATCTATTTTCTAAGGTAAGTCGTTTCAAATTTCGATCTTACAATATGAAAGTTAGTTGAAAAATTAGTTATAACAAATACTCTGAAAGCAATTCTAGTTTGATATTCCTTTTTTTCATAAAAACCACCTTTTTCTTGTGTGCACTGTCTTTTATTTGTTCAAGACTCGTTTCGCCTTTTCGTTTAAGGCATTTTCCGTGGAATCTCGAACGATACAGTTTTGTTTTGATGTGCGATATTCATGGGACCGACCGTTGTGGCCGAGTGGTGCGGTTCTATGCGCTTCAGTCCGGAAACGCGCTGCTGCTACAGTCGCAGGTTCGAATCCTGCCTCGGGCATGGATGTGTGTGATGTCCTTAGGTTAGTTAGCTTCAAAAAAAATGGTTCAAATGGCTCTGAGCACTATGGGACTCAACTGCTGAGGTCATAAGTCCCCTAGAACTTAGAACTACTTAAACCTAACTAACCTAAGGACAACACACACATCCATGCCCGAGGCAGGATTCGAACCTGCGACCGTAGCGGTCGCGCGGTTCCAGACTGTAGCGCCAGATGCTCACAGCCATTTGATATTCATAGATTATCAAGCAGTTCACGTCTTTTGTTTTACGTAAATTAGTGATTACTTACGTAAACCATCTCGTCATCATTCGAGACGTGGCGAGACTGGTCATGGAAAGATTGGCAACTTATACGTGCGCTGGTGACCATGATGTTGAGCTCCCCACAAACCAACATCATCACCACTCACGTAAAAATTCCTCCGTCCGAGGTTCCAGTATTCCCTGGGACATGGGTGTGTGTGTGTGTGTCGTCCTTAGCGTAAGTTAGTTTAAGTTAGATTAAGTGGTGTGTAAACCTGGGGACCGATGACCTCAGCAAATTGGTCCCATAGGAACTTACCTTCACCACCGCTTACGTAAACAACAAGACGTGAATTGTTTTATGATCTATATCTTACATCAAAACAGAACTGTATCACTCTAGATTCCTCTGAAGATGCGTTAAAATTAAAAGGCAAAATGCGACTGGAACAAATAAAATACAGTGCAGCAAGAGAATAGCGATTTTTATGGACAAAACGAATATTTCTGTGCGTGCTGCGGGTGATGGCTGCGCAAAAAGAAACCTTAATTCTACTTGTATATTAATTTTGCTATTTTCATAAATCAGTCTATCTCGAGATATTCCCCATGATGGACTAAAATGGTCCAACCCGTATCTTTGTGAGATTTTAACATTACGTGTGAAACATTACGTGAAATTCAATAAGCCAAGTATTACAACTTCAAAAAACGTAATAGTTTGAATTATTGAAGAACCCTAGACTGTGTAATGGTACCTGAATTACGTAACCATTATGGCACCTCAACTCAACCTCTCGATACCAGCAATATTATACTGTTTTTCTGTAAAGTAGTTGACATATTTCTGAGATAACATTCAGATTTGATTTCATTAATGTAGAGATACTTTGATGCATCGATATGTTTATGTTGCAATGATATTATTCTTATGTGTATTCTTTCTTTTGTCACTATGATCTTTGACGTACTTGTAACTCTGATTTTTGGGCGCGTAGGCGATTATTAGTTAGTTAAGAGAGTCGGACCTTGAGAAAGTCAAGAGACGTATATTGTAGTCAGCTTATAAACTGTGAACTTTTAACAGTGAGGAAGATGTTTTCAAGTAGGTTTTGTATTGTGAAGTGATGTTTTGTGTGTTACGTGATATTGCAGCAAAAGTAATAAAAAAGAAGTGTAACTTAAATTCGGAGTGCTGATTACTTTTTTACATCACCATTGTCCTGCAAAAGTGTGATCTTCAAGAATGGTTTGTGAAACACATCTATAAAACTTTATCAATATCGCATAATAAAACCTAGGCCTCTTTGCATCCGAGCTTGGAAACATCACCACCTAGATTTCCGACGATTGAGCCATGATTTTACAACGAGACCAGCGTGGGAAACACGAAAAGATGAGTGCCTAATTTTTTCATTATTACATGAAATGACTTTACTAACTGTGCTCTAATGACACCTGCCACGTAATAACTTTGTTGTTATTAAATTTGGACCTTTGTTGTGGTAGGGTTGTTAGAACTGGAAACTGCACAAAACACTTTGTTTCAGACTGCACGCAGAGCAACATACAAGTTTTGTAAAGTGTTCCACGTAATAGTGTGACGTATTATCTCTTGAGCTTAGGATTGCATTGCTGAAAAACAGTAATAGTTCAGAAGCAATGTTTATGCAATATTATCAACGTATACTTTGTCTATTAACTTTCCGTTCTGGACAAGAAACAAAGAAAGATGTGTCATACGTGTGGGCTTCAGCAGGAATAATTCGGGATCCTTAACCGCGGTATTTGCAGACGAATTCAAAAACACGCCGCGTCATAGCCTATAATTTTTACCTCCTCACACTTTTCTCCACTACCAAACTGAAGCCGGCTTTTGTGCCCGAGCGGTTCTAGGCGCTTCAGTCCGGAACCGCGCTGCTGCTACGATCGCAGGTTCGAATCCTGCCTCGGGCATGGATGAGTGTGATGTACTTACAAGGGAACCTCCCCATCGCACCCCCCTCAGATTTAGTTATAAGTTGGCACAGTGGATAGGCCTTGAAAAACGGAATACAGATCAATCGAGAAAACAGGAAGAAGTTGGTTGTGTGGAACTATGAAAAAAATAAGCAAAATATACAAACTGAGTAGTCCATGTGCAACATCAGCAACATCAAGGACAGTGTGAGCTAAGGAGCGCCGTGGTCCCGTGGTTAGCGTGAGCAGCAGCGGAACGAGAGGTCCTTGGTTCAAGTCTTCCCTCGAGTGAAAAGTTTAATTTTTTATTTTCAGACAATTATTATCTGTCCGTCCGTTATGTTTTCATCACTTTTTTGGGAGTGATTATCACATCCACAAGAAAACCTAAATCGGGCAAGGTAGAAGAATCTTTTTACCCATTCGCCAAGTGTACAAGTTAGGTGGGTCGACAACATATTCCTGTCATGTGACGCACATGCCGTCACCAGTGTCGTATAGAATATATAGGACGTGTTTTCCTGTGGAGGAATCGGTTGACCTATGACCTTGCGGTCAAATGTTTTCGGTTCCCATTGGAGAGGCACGTCCTTTCGTCTACTAATCGCACGGTTTTGCGGTGCGGTCGCAAAACACAGACACTAAACTTATTACAGTGAACAGAGACGTCAATGAACGAACGGACAGATCATAACATTGCGAAAATAAATAAGTAAACTTTTCACTCTAGGGAAGACTTGAACCAAGGACCTCCCGTTCCGCAGCTGCTCACGTTAACCACGAGACCACAGCGCACTTCTGCCTACTTCGTCCTTGATGTTGCTTATGTTGCGCATGAACTACTCAGTTTGTATATTTTGCTTATTTTTTTCATAGTTCCACATAACTTCTTCCTGTTTTCTCGAGTGATCTATGTTCAGTTTTTCAAGGCCTACCCACTGTGCCATCTTATAACTAAATCTTAGGGGGGTGCGGTGGGGAGGTTCCCTTCTTAGGTTAGTTATGTTTAAGTAGTTCTAAGTCTAGCGGACTGATGACCTCAGATCTTAAGTCCCATAGTGCTTAGAGCCATTTGAACAATTTGAAGTAGTGAAAATCAAACTTTTGTTGCTCCTGGAAGCCGTTGGATAGGCAGCTGCAACTGTAGCGGGTGACCGGGTTAGCCGTTTACTAGTATAGATCAGCCGAGCATAACTTCAGGTTATCGAGATATTTCATTCATCATTACCGAGGGAATGTATATATGACTGCGATCCTAACAGCACAATTTAGGAGAGGTTCGCCTTGTGAGATGACGTTTAAGACAGGATGGAAGTTATAAACTTCTTGAAACTGTGCGCCTCTTTCGCCGAGCGACTACAGGGGTAACGCAGTGTACTCTCCTGCCATCTAGCGGCAGCAGCCGTTACTCCGAGCGCTACAGTCCTGCGGTGGTGCACGGTGTCGGCTCCAAGCGGCAGACGCTGGTACTACTTGCAGGTGCCGTATTTCCCGCCGGAGTGGCAAAACGAAACCACGTCGTTTTTCTTACAGACGACGTAGCCTGCTTTAAGGGGCTCCGGAACGCCCTATACTTACAATGTTAAAATAACGCTTATAAATTACATCTTTCCTCACAAAGTATTTGAGGTAGGAAGTTGAACTTTTTACAGATTATTTATTGGAATATGGGCTACAACTTAACACAGGGATTTTACAAAATTTTAGTTCAGTTATTAAAGATGATTTTTTTTCAATTGTAATGAAAATTCACAACATTTTTTTGCAATTTTTTATTTATATATTAAAAAATATACAGTTTTTTGGAAAAAGGCTGTGTTAAATAATGCAGAAGGTACTGTGTAACATTTACTGAAAGTTTGAAACAAATATGTTTGGGAGATCCTTAGAAAACATGTAATTAGTATGAGAAAATAAAAGTTTTGGGAATCGAGCGACAAAGATTGGATTAACTTTTTAGTGCATTCCAGGTCCATAGGATGGATTATCTTCATCCTCTGCAAACTCCTCCTCCAGCTTCCTCTTGTTCCTCCTCCTGTTTACTCTTGCTTGTATTTCTAGACTCTTTACAGCCCAGTCTGCAGCCCGAAGGCGTTCCTTGTCTAAAGCAAGCATCGCTCGTTGTTGTGTTCGTAGATTTTGCTACCAATTTCTTCAGTTGCAGTTACTGCAACACTGTTCCAAAAGGTGGTCATGTATGAACACTTATCACATTTCAGTTGTATTTCACTAGCAAGTCCTACGTGCTTTATTATGGAGAGTTCCAGACCAACTTCACTACAATGAATACATCTTACACAGTTTGAAAAAATTCCTTTGAGAACCGACATATCAAATATTTCATTCACATCCGATTCGCCCATAAAACATTCATAGTTTTCACTCATTGAACCAAGCTTCTTCTGTGAAGTATTTTCTTTCCCACTTTGACTGCTATGGGCAGGTGTACTTGAGAGGTTAGGTTCACTCACTTGGTTATCGTCTTTATTGTTTACAGTAACAACACATACCTTTGGCTTTCCAACATTTCTCCTTTTCTTAAAAGCCTTCAGAGGATTTCTAATAACTTTACTTTTACTCATTATTATACTTCAACAAAACAGACTCAAGAAACAGAATTAATTACGAATATTTTCGAGATAACGACAGAGTAAATAAACATGAAACAATCGACAATCACACCAGCGATATATATTGAACCATCACAGGTTAGCCACAACACATACTTTATCTCACATCACTAAAATGTACCTGATGAACACGGACGTTAATAGTAACACCATTTGACAGCAGTTTAACAGCGCCACAGTGGGTCACGCCCATGTAGAACACAATTCAAAAAAAATTTAAAAATAGTTGTAGTCTTCGGAATTGAATAAATTATATATCTATTAAAAGGTATTTCAAAAAAAAATTAAAAATAGTTGTAGTCTTCGGAATTGAATAAATTATATATCTATTAAAAGGTAATAGTCTGCAGATTCAGAAAAAGCAAAAAAGTAAAAATTGAACTTTTCATGATTTTGAGCCTTTCCGGAGCCCCTTAAGAGGGACGAGTGACAAATCCTGGCGATTTTTTTTTTTTTTAGCTCGGTCAAACGGGAACAGAGCGACACTTCCGGCAAACAATTGCGAACGTAAGTTTTTTTGTCTCCTTGAGAACTCCACATGTGATCCATATTCTGCAACCACTGTGAAGCGAATGGCTGAGGGTACGTTCCACTGTGCGAGTTATTACTGCTTTCTCCCGTTCCATTCATGTATGGAGCGCGGGACATACGACTGTTTAAATGCGCCCGTACGTCCTGTAATTAATCTAATTCTGTCCTCCGACACTACGGGAGCGATACATAGCGGGTTGTAATACACTCCTAGAATCATAATTTAAAGCCAGTTCTTGAAACTTTGTTAACAGACTTTATCGGGATAGTTTACGCCCATCTTCAAGAGTCTGCCAATTCAGTTCCTTCAGTATCTCTGTGACACTCTCCCCCGCATTAATCAAACCTGTGACCGTTCGTGCTGCTCTTCTCTGTATATGTTCAACACCTCCGGTTAGTCCTGTTTGATACGGGTCCCACACACTTGAGCAATATTCTAGGACCGGTCTCACGAGTTGTTTGTAAGGAATCTCCTTTGCAGACTGATTGCAGTTCCCTAGTATTCTGAGAATAAACTGAAGTCTACCATCTACTTTACCCACAAGTGTATCTGATCATGTTGCACTTAGCTATTTGTATGAGTTCGTCAATTCCAACTATGATTTTGTACTAAAGGATACTACCTTTTTTTCGTTTTGTTGAAGTGAGCATTTTTCCATTTTTTAGCATTTAAAGCAGTGGCGTGTACGTATCTTTTCGTGACGGTAAGCAGTAACGAAAGAATGGAATATAATTTTTCTAATACGGAATTACTTTTTGGTGACTGTTTATTACAGGAACACAGGACACAGGAGAACCTTCCCAGCGGATAACAGAGCTTAGTTTGTAAGCTGTCCATCAACTTGTGTACTACGTACATAGGTTTTTACCCTTTTTATGGCTGAAAAGTTTCTTCCAACTGAGGCGGTGGTTACAGGAAAAGTCAAAGCAGGTTCAAAGAGTATTACAGTTTCAAAATAGGCCTTTGCAGTCTGGAGCCCATTTATTAATAACATTAAATCGACCAGCAGCAATTTTGTGAAGCATTTCTCCAAAAATACACACAACCGCCTGTTGTGATCTCAAACAGGGAGAGAAAATGATTCTTGGCAATCTGTTAGTGATTGTGTGCAATATGCATTAGAATTGGAAAGCAGAAAGGTGGAAGGAGTAGGTCTATACAAGGGCGATGTACTTGAGGACAATATTATGGAAATGGAAGAGGATGTAGATGAAGATGAAATGGGAGATACGATACTGCGTGAAGAGTTTGACAGAGCACTGAAAGACCTGAGTCGAAACAAGGCCCCGGGAGTAGACAACATTCCATTGGAACTACTGACGGCCTTGGGAGAGCCAGTCCTGACAAAACTCTACCATCTGGTGAGCAAGATGTATGAAACAGGCGAAATACCCTCAGACTTCAAGAAGAATATAATAATTCCAATCCCAAAGAAAGCAGGTGCTGACAGATGTGAGAATTACCGAACAATCAGTTTAATAAGCCACAGCTGCAAAATACTAACGCGAATTCTTTACAGACGAATGGAAAAACTAGTAGAAGCCGACCTCGGGGAAGATCAGTTTGGATTCCGTAGAAATACTGGAACACGTGAGGCAATACTGACCTTACGACTTATCTTAGAAGAAAGATTAAGGAAAGGCAAACCTACGTTTCTAGCATTTGTAGACTTAGAGAAAGCTTTTGACAACGTTAACTGGAATACTCTCTTTCAAATTCTGAAGGTGGCAGAGGTTAAATACAGGGAGCGAAAGGCTATTTACAATTTGTACAGAAACCAGATGGCAGTTATAAGAGTCGAGGGGCATGAAAGGGAAGCAGTGGTTGGGAAAGGAGTGAGACAGGGTTGTAGCCTCTCCCCGATGTTATTCAATCTGTATATTGAACAAGCAGTAAAGGAAACAAAAGAAAAATTCGGAGTAGGTATTAAAATCCATGGAGAAGAAATAAAAACTTTGAGGTGCGCCGATGACATTGTAATTCTGTCAGAGACAGCAAAGGACTTGGAAGAGCAGTTGAATGGAATGGATGGTGTCTTGAAGGGAGGATATAAGATGAACATCAACTAAAGCAAAACGAGGATAATGGAATGTAGTCGAATTAAGTCGGGTGAAGTTGAGGGTATTAGATTAGGAAATGAGACACTTAAAGTAGTAAAGGAGTTTTGCTATTTGGGGAGCAAAATAACTGATGATGGTCGAAGTAGAGAGGATATAAAATGTAGACTGGCAATAGCAAGGAAAGCGTTTCTGAAGAAGAGAAATTTGTTAACATCTAGATTTAAGTGTCAGGAAGTCTTTACTCAAAGTATTTGTATGGAGTGTAGCCATGTATGGAAGTGAAACATGGACGATAAATAGTTTGGACAAGAAGAGAATAGAAGCTTTCGAAATGTGGTGCTACAGAAGAATGCTGAAGATTAGATGGGTAGATCACATAACTAATGAGGAGGTACTGAATAGGATTGGGGAGAAGAGGAGTTTGTGGCACAACTTGACCAGAAGAAGGGATCGGTTGGTAGGACATGTTCTGAGGCATCAAGGGATCACAAATTTAGCATTGGAGGGCAGCGTGGAGGGTAAAAATCGTAGAGGGAGACCAAGAGATGAATACACTAAGCAGATTCAGAAGGATGTATGTTGCAGTAGGTACTGGGAGATGAAGAAGCTTGCACAGGATAGAGTAGCATGGAGAGCTGCATCAAACCAGTCTCAGGACTGAAGACCACAACAACAACACGTTACAAAGTTCCAAAAATAACAGAGTAGAAGCTAGGGTCTCCATCTTGTAATTGCTCTATCACTATGTAAAGCAGAGCCTTCCAAATTGACCATAGCATCATGCTTAGGACTGGTTCACCCATATGCTGGCCATCAATGACTCTTTCCCATATTCTTTTAAATATGTCACATTTCGTTTCAACATTTCATGGAATTCATTAATTTCTGTTACGCATTAGCCAATGTCATAACCTCTGACTTTCAAATAGAAATAAGGCATTAGTCAGAGGGAAATACTTGCAAAACCGTGCAGACAGAAACTGACTTGCATTCTGATTTTAAATGTGGCTGTGTGTTTTGTTTTGTTTTAGGGCGAAAAAAAATAAATAAATAAAAAAAACCAACTACGGTCATACGCGCCCATGTCAGAACCCTAAAACATTAATACTACACGTTAAGCCCATTCGATGGGAGAAAAAGAGATCTAAGAACAAGGACTTCCTGTTGGAGAAAGGTCCATAAGATACGTCGTGGAGACAAGGGAGGTCCTGAACTAGAAATGTCCTTCGCCATTTCGCTACGACGCAGCAGCGTAGCCGGCCTATGTGGCCGAGCGGTTCTAGGCGCTTCAGTCTGGAACCGTGCACCCGCTACGGTCGCAGGTTCGAATCCTGCCTCGGGCATCGATGTGTGTGATGTCCTTACGTTAGTTAGGTTTAAGTAGTTCTAAGTCCTAGGGGACTGATGACCTCAGATGTTAAGTCCCATAGTGCTCAGAGCCATTTGAACCATTTTTGCAGCAGCGTAAAACGTGGTCTACATCAACATGGATACTCTGCAAATCAGATTTAAGTGCCTGGCAGAGGGTTCATCGAACCACCTTCACAATTCTCTATTATTCCAATCTGATGTAGCGCGTCGAAAGAACGAAAACCTATTTCTTTCCGTACGAGCTCTGATTTCCCTTATTTTATCATGGTGATTGTTTCTCCCTATGTAGTAGGTCGGTCTCAACAAAATATATTCGCATTCGGAGGAGAAAGTTGGTAATTTCGTGAGAAGATTCGTCGCGACGAAAAGCTCCTTTGTTTTAATGATGTCCGCCCGAAATCCTGTATCATTTCAGTGATACTGTCTCCCCCATTTCGCGATATTCCAAAACGTACTGTCCATTCTGTGAACTTTTTCGACGTAACTGTCAGTCCTATGTCGTCAGGATCCCACACTGCGCAGCAGTATTCTAAAAGAGGTCGGACAAGCGTAGTGTAGGCAGTCTCCTTAGTAGGTCTGTTACATTTTCTAAGTGTCCTGCCAATAAAACGCAGTCTTTGGATAGCCTTCCCCACAACACTTCCTATGTATTCTTTCCGATTTAAGTTGTTCGTAATTGTAACTGTAGGTATTTAGTTGAATTTACTGACTGATTTTTCGTGTAACCGAAGTTCCTTTTAGCGCTCATGTGGATGACCTAACATTTTTCGTTATGTAGAGTCAACTGACAACTTTTGCAGCATTCAGATATCTTTCCTAAATCGTTTTGCAGTTTGTTTTGATCTTCTGATGACTTTAATAGTCGATAAACGACAGCGTCATCTGCAAACAACCGAAGACGGCTGCTCAGACTGTCTCCCAAATCGTTTATATAGATAAGAAACAGCAAGGGGCCTATAACACTACGGTGGGGAACGCCACAAATTACTTCTGTTTTACTGGATGACTTTCCGTCAATTACTACGAACTGTGACCTCTCTGACAGGAAATCGCAAATCCAGTCACATAACTGAGACGATATTGGATAACCACCCAATCTCACTACAAGCCGCTTGTGTGGTACAGTGTCAAAAGCCTTCCGGAAATCCAGAAATACGGAATCGATTTGAAATCCCTCGTCAATAGCACTTAACACTTCATGCGTGTAAAGAGCTAGTTGTGTTTCACAGGAACAATGTTTTCTAAATCCATGTTGTGTGTCAATAGATCGTTTTCTTCGAGGTAATTCATAATGTTCGAACACAATATATGTTCCTAAATCCTGCTACATATCGATGTTAATGATATCGGCAATTGGAAAGGGGGGGGGGGGGTAATGGGGCCAAAGCCCCCACTCACCCTCCCCGACGGAGTATCATATTACACTGGGTAAAATGACTTCAGATCCAACAGATTCAATCTTTTCTTTATATAATTGTGTAGTAATATAGGTTGCAATGTATTTCAAACACATTTTAGCAAAAGAATAAGAGTGACCAATAGCTACCTAAAACAATATATATCATTTAACTTAAAATGGGAATGTTATTATTTATTAATATACATGGTGATAAAAAAAAATGGCTCTGAGCACTATGGGACTCAACTGCTGTGGTTATCAATCCCCTAGAACTTAGAACTACTTAAACCTAACTAACCTAAGGACATTACACACATCCATGCCCGAGGCAGGATTCGAACCTGCGACCGTAGCAGTCGCACGGTTCCGGACTGCGCGCCTAGAACCGCGAGACCACCGCGGCCGGCGGTGATCAAACGGTCAGTATAAATTTGAAAACTTAATAAACCACGGAATAATGTAGATAGAGAGGTAAAAATTGACACACATGCTTGGAATGACATGGGGCTTTATTAGAACCCAAAAAAAAACAAAGTTCAAAAAATATCGGACAGATGGCGCTGGACAGCAAAACTGCTACCGTGACGGGTGAGAGGTAAGCCGATATGTTACAGAATCGCATCATCCCCAGCCTGGCTGATAAACACCTGCTGGAACGTACGATGTTTATTCTGGATGGCGCTCCACCCCATATTGCTAGACGCCTGAAAGATCTGTTGCGCGCGTCGTTTGGTGATGATCGTATGCTCAGCCGCCACTTTCGTCATGCTTGGCCTCCCAGGTCCCCAGACCTCAGTCCGTGCGATTATTGGCTTTGGAGTTACCTGAAGTCGCAAGCGTATCGTGATCGACCTACGATGCTGAAAGACAACATCCGACGCCAATGCCTCACCATAACTCCGGACATGCTTTACAGTGCTGTTCACAACATCATTCCTCGACTACAGCTATTGCACCGAGCAAGGTGGCGCAGTGGTTAGCACAATGGACTCGCATTCGGGAGGACGACGGTTCAATCCCGTCTCCGGCCATCCTGATTTAGGTTTTCCGTGATTTCCCTAAATCGTTTCAGGCAAATGCCGGGATGGTTCCTTTGAAAGGGCACGGCCGATTTCCTTCCCAATCCTTCCCTAACCTGAGCTTGCGGAAGACGTACAAACGATATTCCGAAACGAATACGTATAGCGTAAGTCAAACGTTCGAATTAGAATAGAGACCCCACGAACACAAATTTGCTGTGGCAGGTATGAAATATAAACTCTGTTACTCGCTCGTTACACTTGAAAGACAGATGTTGAATGGGTCGAAACGAGCCGCTGCATAACAGCGTAGTTGCCTGCTAACTTCGAAAGAAGGTAGATGCGGTCCCTTGCGTAACTTATAACATCGTCGAAAATCAGTGCGGACGGGAGAGCTTTGGTACACCCTGTTAAACAAACGGAAAAATGGAGGCGGTACAATTGGAGAGCGATCCGCCTTCACCAACATGCATAAGCAATTCATTAATAGTTTATATATATTTTGAATTACAAAAAACTAATCATAAAAAAATTGCATGGCGCGTGACTCGATCCGGCGACCTTTGGATTACGAATCCGAGCGCTTACCGCTGCGCCACGACGCTGGAGAAAATTATTAATAGTAGAGAGTATTTCACCGCAACGGTTTCTTTTAACTGTCGATTTTCTCGACAGCGGCTGAGAAGTGCGTCTTGGTGCTTTGCCACATTACACCTCTGGCCATGAGCTTTTATTATGCGCAGTATGAATCGAATCTGAATTTCACAATTGACGGACTCGCCTTGTTAGTTTGTTATGCTAATTATTGCTATTCTGGTCAGATGAAGCGCCATCTGTCGGAGAGTTTTTGAACTTTTGTATTTTTTTGGTTCTAATAAAACCCCATATCATTCCAAGCATGTGTGTCAATTTGTACCTCTCTATCTACATTATTCCGTGGTTTATTGGGTATCCAAATTTATACTGACTTTTTGATCAGCCGTGGATGCATATTAATGTACGAGTTCCAATTACAATAATCAAGAAAGTTAAATATGCCGGGTATTAATTTAGTATTAAGAAAACAGTCTTAATCTCGTTTTTTATGTATTTAATGCGGACTGGTTTCAGCCCATCGCAGGGGACATCTTCAGGGTGAACATACCGCTGGTCGACTGCTGGTGGCGGCAAGTCTACCATGGTGTGGCAGTCGACCAGCGGTATGTTCACCCTGAAGATGTCCCCTGCGATGGGCTGAAACCAGTCCGCATTAAATACATAAAAAACGAGATTAAGACTGTTTTCTTAATACTAACAAGGGAACCTCCCCATAGCACCCCCCTCAGATTTAGTTATAATTTGGCACAGTGGATAGACCTTGAAAAACTGAACACAGATCAATCGAGAAAACAGGAAGAAGTTGTGTGGAACTATGAAAAAAATATACAAACTGAGCAGTCCACGCGCAAGATAGGCAACATCAAGGATAGCTTGAGCTCAGAAGCGCCGTGGTCCCGTGGTTAGCGTGAGCAGCTGCGGAACAAGAGGTCCTTGGTTCAAGTCTTCCCTGGAGTGAAAAGTTTCTTTATCTACTTTCGCAAAGTAATGATCTCTCCGTTCGTTCATTGACGTCTCTGTTCACTGTAATAAGTTTAGTGTCTGTGTTTTGCGATTAGTAGACGAAAGGACGTGCCTCTCCAATGGGAACCGAAAACATTTGATCGCAAGGTCATAGGTCAACCGATTCTTCCACCAGGAAAACACGTCTGATATATTCTATACGACACTGGTAACGGCATGTGCGTCACATGACAGGAATATGTTGTCGACCCAACTAACTTGTACACTTGGCGAATGGGTAAAAAGATTCTTCTACCTTGCCCGATTTAGGTTTTCTTGTGGATTTGATAATCACTCCCAAAAAAGTGATGAAAACATAAGACTTTGTCACATAAACTGCAAGAAATGAATGCAACAGTTTCACAGTTGCACAGTTTTCCCTGTGCTACGTCAAAACATATGTTTTTAAAGTTTTAAAATTATTCCGTGTGTATACCTTCAAATCCTGCATATGTCCAAGCAAATCTGAACATGTCCTGGAATTTTGGAGAGCGAAGTTGATTATGTGTGAGTGCCTGAAATTTGATAATTGTCTGAAAATAAAAAATCAAACTTTTCACTCGAGGGAAGACTTAAACCAAGGACCTCTCGCTCCACAGCTGCTCACGCTAACCACGGCACCACGGCGCTCCTGTGCCCATGTTATCCTTGCTGTTGCCTATCTTGCGAATGGACTACTCAGTTTGTATATTTTGCTTTTTTTTTCATAGTTCCACACAACTTCTTCCTATTTTCTCGATTGATCTGTGTTCAGTTCTTCAAGGCCTATCCACTGTGCCTACTTATAACTAAATCTGAGGGGGGTGCGATGGGGAGGTTCCCTTGTAAGTTAATTTTGTATCAATCTCTGTTACTCCACAACCATGTTGTCCAGACATGCCGGGTATGCCTACCGACACTTAAATTGCTGACCCCAGACAGAAAATTCGGAATCGCCGGACATCTAGATCAAATCGTATCATTTTATCGGGCACAAACACTCTGTATACATGTTTTTACCCTGAACTTCGAAACAGTTACCAAAAACTACTTTAAGCACAACCAAATTTTACCAATTTGTCGGTGGAGGACCCCAACTCTCCTTTTGTTACGCGATATTCCATTCCCAATGTGAGCCGTGGTCTGGGGATAGCGTCTTTCATTCATAATCAAAACGTCTTCGGTCCCGGGTTCGATCCCCGCCACTGCCTAAATTTTGATAAATAATTAGCATTGGCGGCCGAAGACTTCCGGCATAAGAAGTCAGCCTCATTCTGCCAACGACCTTGTCAAAGAGGGCGGAGGAGCGGATAGAGGTTCAGGGCACTCTCTTGTCCTAGGGGTGGGAAATTGCCCGTAAAGGCGGAAGAATCAGCAATGATCAACGACATGAGGATGCAGAAGGCAATGGAAACCACTGCATTACAGACACGTAACGTGTATCCACAGGACATGTGGCCTGTAGTTGAAGAAGTGTCATGATGATCTCTCCATTGGCAAAAGATTCCGGAATAGCCCCCCATTCGGATCTCCGGGAGGGGACTGCCAAGGGGGAGGTTACCATGAGAAAAAGATTGAATAATCAACGAAAGGATAACGTTCTACGAGTCGGGGCGTGGAATGTCAGAAGCTTGAACGTGGTAGGGAAGCTAGAAGATCTGACAAGGGAAATGCAAAGGCTCAATCTAGATATAGTAGGGGTCAGTGAAGTGAAGTGGAAGGAAGACAAGGATTTCTGGTCAGATGAGTATGGGGTAATATTAACAGCAGCAGAAAATTGTATAACAGGTGTAGGATTCGTTATGAATAGGAAGGTAGGGCAGAGGGTGTGTTACTGTGAACAGTTCAGTGACCGGGTTCTTCTAATCAGAATCGACAGCAGACCAACACCGACAACGATAGTTCAGGTATACATGCCGACGTCGCAAGCTGAAGAGCACCTGCATTTACGTTCTAGGATACATTTCTTGCCAGATTTCACCATTTCTATCTAACTCCTCTATTTCTACTTATGTTGCCTCATTCAGACATGACTCTACCGCGTTGCACAATGTTCCCCTCCTCTTGTGCAGTCCTGCTTGGATATCTTCGATGCCTCCGCGTAGCGATACGATCCACAGCTATGTCTTACCGACATCAGTAGCGTTTATGGTGTTGACAACATGAACCTACCTATGTTCAACTTGTATAGTTCCTCATTTACATTAACTGCCAGTACGTTCTTCGTACAAAAGAGAGAACAGTTTCTCACCACGGACCAAGGCTGCGGATCGGCTGTGCTTGGCGGGTAGCCGCGCTCCCAGGCGCCCCAGCCGTCGCTTGCTCAGCCCGTTCACAGAAAATACAGTAAAACTTGCTCAAATCGGCACATGTATAATTCGGAAAACTGCCCAAACCGTGCAACTACACTCCTGGAAATGGAAAAAAGAACACATTGACACCGGTGTGTCAGACCCACCATACTTGCTCCGGACACTGCGAGAGGGCTGTACAAGCAATGATCACACGCACGGCACAGCGGACACACCAGGAACCGCGGTGTTGGCCGTCGAATGGCGCTAGCTGCGCAGCATTTGTGCACCGCCGCCGTCAGTGTCAGCCAGTTTGCCGTGGCATACGGAGCTCCATCGCAGTCTTTAACACTAGTAGCATGCCGCGACAGCGTGGACGTGAACCGTATGTGCAGTTGACGGACTTTGAGCGAGGGCGTATAGTGGGCATGCGGGAGGTCGGGTGGACGTACCGCCGAATTGCTCAACACGTGGGGCGTGAGGTCTCCACAGTACATCGATGTTGTCGCCAGTGGTCGGCGGAAGGTGCACGTGCCCGTCGACCTGGGACCGGACCGCAGCGACGCACGGATGCACGCCAAGACCGTAGGATCCTACGCAGTGCCGTAGGGGACCGCACCGCCACTTCCCAGCAAATTAGGGACACTGTTGCTAGTGGGGTATCGGCGAGGACCATTCGCAACCGTCTCCGTGAAGTTGGGCTACGGTCCCGCACACCGTTAGGCCGTCTTCCGCTCACGCCCCAACATCGTGCAGCCCGCCTCCAGTGGTGTCGCGAAAGGCGTGAATGGAGGGACGAATGGAGACGTGTCGTCTTCAGCGATGAGAGTCGCTTCTGCCTTGGTGCCAATGATGGTCGTATGCGTGTTTGGCGCCGTGCAGGTGAGCGCCACAATCAGGACTGCATACGACCGAGGCACACAGGGCCAAAACCCGGCATCACGGTGTGGGGAGCGATCTCCTACACTGGCCGTACACCACTGGTGATCGTCGAGGGGACACTGAATAGTGCACGGTACATCCAAACCGTCATCGAACCCATCGTTCTACCATTCCTAGACCGGCAAGGGAACTTGCTGTTCCAACAGGACAATGCACGTCCGCATGTATCCCGTGCCACCCAACGTGCTCTAGAAGGTGTAAGTCAACTACCCTGGCCAGCAAGATCTCCGGATCTGTCCCCCATTGAGCATGTTTGGGACTGGATGAAGCGTCGTCTCACGCGGTCTGCACGTCCAGCACGAACGCCGGTCCAACTGAGGCGCCAGGTGGAAATGGCATGGCAAGCCGTTCCACAGGGCTACATCCAGCATCTCTACGATCGTCTCCATGGGAGAATAGCAGCCTGCATTGCTGCGAAAGGTGGATATACACTGTACTAGTGCCGACATTGTGCATGCTCTGTTGCCTGTGTCTATGTGCCTGTGGTTCTGTCAGTGTGATCATGTGATGTATCTGACCCCAGGAATGTGTCAATAAAGTTTCCCCTTCCTGGGACAATGAATTCACGGTGTTCTTATTTCTATTTCCAGGAGTGTATTTCAGTCCCGACGCAGTCAGTGCAGTTCCACATTCTAATTTTTTGTATAAAGCGGAACGTGCCTAACGCGGAAGCGGAAAGCAAATCTTAGAACATGCTTAATAATTCATTGTACACTACTGGCCATTAAAATTGCTACACCACGAAGATGACGCGCTACAGACGCGAAATTTAACCGACATGAAGATGATGTAGTATGCAAATGATTAGCTTTTCAGAGCATTCACACAAGGTTGGCGCCGTTGGCGACACCTACAACGTGCTGACATGAGGAAAGTTTCCAACCGATTTTTCATACACAAACAGCAGTTGACCGGCGTTGCCTGGTGAAACGTTGTTGTGACGCCTCGTGTAAGGAGGAGAAATGCGTACCATCGCGTTTCCAACTTTGATAAAGGTCGGATTGTAGCCTATCGCGACTGAGGTTTATCGTATCGCGACATTGCTGCTCGCATTGGTCGAGATCCAATGACTGTTAGCAGAATATGGAATCGGTGGGTTAACGATGGTAATAAGGAACGCTGTGCTGGATCCCAACGGCCTCGTATCACTAGCAGTCGAGATGACAGGCATCTTATCCGCATGGCTGTAACGGATCGTGCAGCCACGTCTCGATCCATGAGTTAAAGGTTGGGGACGTTTGCAAGACAACAACCATCTGCACGAACAGTTCGACGTCGTTTGCAGCAGCACGGACTATCAGCTCGGAGACCGTGGCTGCGGTTACCCTTGACGCTGCATCACAGAAGGAGCGTCTGCGATGGTGTACTCCACGACGAACCTGGTGCACGAATGGCAAAACGTCATTTTCTCGAATATTTCCATGTTCTGTTTACAGCATGACGATGGTCGCATCCGTGTTTGGCGACATCGCGGTGAACGCACATTGGAAGCGTGTATTCGTCATTGCCATACTGGCGTATCACCCGGCGTGTTGGTATGGGGTGCCATTGGTCATACATCTCGGTCACCTCTTGTTCGCATTGACGGCACATTGAACAGTGGACGTTACATTTCAGTTGTGTTACGACCCGTGGCTCTACCCTTCATTCGATCACTGCGAAACCCTACATTTCAGCAGGATAATGCACGACCGCATCTTGCAGGTCCTGTACGGGCCTTTCTGGATACAGAAAATGTTCGACTGCTGCCCTGGCCAGCACATTCTCCAGATCTCTCACCAATTGAAAACGTCTGGTCAATGGTGGCCGAGCAACTGGCTCGTCACAATACGCCAGTCACTACTCTTGATGAACTGTGGTATCGTGTTGAAGCTGCATGGGCAGCTGTACCTGTACACGCCATTCGAGCTCTGTTTGACTCAATGCCCAGGCGCATCAAGGCCGTTATTACGGCCAGAGTTGGTTGTTCTGGGTACTGATTTCTCAGGAACTATGCACCCAAATTGCGTGAAAATGTAATCACATGTCAGTCCTAGTATAATATATTTGTCCAATGAATACCCGTTTATCATCTGCATTTCTTCTTGGTGCAGCAATGTTAATGGCCAGTAGTGTATAATGCGGAAATGAGCTTATACAGTACTACTGTATTACAGTTCGTTAGTTATTGACGACGATGCAAGGTCGTTACTTTTAATACCTCTGTTAAGCGGCGCAAAACCTAGAAAAGTGATCCAGATCAGCGCTCAGTGTCGGTACAGTACAGCAAAGGAAATGGTTCGTTCGTCAGCGCTCTGTTTGTCGGCTTTCTCGTTTCCCTCATTACTGACGCACGCCGGCGCATAAAGGAACATTGTTGGGTATCTACCAACACTCTGCTGCAATGTGCGCAGTGAAAGGTGTGTATTCTTCCGTTAAACAATGGTTTTATCCGGCAAGGTCATTATTTTCTGCCAGCTTCAGTTGACTACTAGCGCTTTAAGAGATGATGTCGAACAAACGGTTTGTGCCGTTGACACTTAAATGAAAAGATTAATGTCATCGCGGCGAGTGAGAAAGGCAAACCCTCTGTTGCGTTTCAAATTCCGTAAAACACAAATTTATGAGACTTTAAGAAACAATGATAAGATTCGGGACGAATGGATGAAAGCGAACGGGCAGATGAAAAGAAAGGCCAAGAAGAAGGCTGTAAATTCAACTAAATACTTAGGGATTACAATTACAAATAACCTAAGTTGGAATGATCACATAGATAGTGTTATGGGTAGAGCAAACTAAAGACTGCGATTCATTGGTAGTACACTTAGAAGGTGCAACAGGTCTACCAAAGAGACTGCTTACACTACACTTGTCCGCCCTATTCTGGAGTATTGCTGTGCGGTGTGGGATCCGCATCAGGTGGGACTGACGGATGACATCGAAAAAGTACAAAGAAGGGCAGCTCCTTTTGTATTATTGCGAAATAGGAGAGATAGTGTCACAGACATGATACGTGAATTGGAGTGGCGTTTTTCGTTGCGACACGATCCTCTCATGAAATTTCAATCAGTTTTCTCCTACGATTGCCAAAACATTCTGTTGGCACCCACGTAGACAAGGGAGAAATGATCATCACGATAAAATAAGAGAAATCAGGGCTCGCACAGAAAAATTTAAGAGCTCGTTTTTCTCGCGTGCCGTTTGAGAGTGGAACGGTAGAGAGACAGCATGAATATGGTTCATTGAACCCTCTGCCAGGCACTTTATTGTGAATTTTTTTTTTCACCTTTGTATCCATGCTTCAGTTGTATTTGTACACGGAATACTTTGAAAACACAAAACTTTGCAGAAGAAAGAATCCTTTATAGTAGACCTGCATTGCAAATACGCATGGTTTATTAAGGAGCCATCCACAACTCGTAGTCTGTCAGAGTCGCTGTCTGTACATCGCCGGGTCCTAGGTTCTAGTCCTAGCCGGGTCGGAGGTTTTCTGCGCTCGAGATCTGGCTGTCTGTGTTCACCTCATCTTTACCACAAAGACTTTGTAACGCCAGAAATGCATGTCCTTCTATTTCCATCTATTGTACTATAAATTTTTTCTTTCTATTGTTACCTGAAGGTATGACATTTCGGTGTCTTTATATATTGTAATGGTTTTACAATTTGGATATATATATATATATATATATATATATATATATGCATTTATGTCGATTTATAATTGGTTTGTTACGTAAATGTTATTTGTATTTTTACGCTGGGTGTTGCCTAGGGAAAACTATGCTATCAAACGACTGCATCGATAGGTCGTGTGGAGAACCAAAGTGTTTAGGATCTTTGGTAGTGTTAACTCTGCCGCGTGGAGCGCGGGCAGAGCGGAGTCTGGCTGGAGTAGGGCGGTGGAGCAAGTGTGTTGTGTGACGCTCCCGCGAGTTGCCGCGCTTTCGGGGTTTGGCGGCGTGTAATTGCGCTCGACTTGGTATGATAGTTTCTGACACGGTGTAGTGGACGGGAAGCATTAGCTGGCGCACATCGAGAGCCCGTTTCGCCTGGTGTCCGTGTCGGGAAGAAGGCGCGCCAACATCCAGCTTCTCCAACAGCGACGGCCGACAATGAGTGACTGTCGCCACCTCCTCGATCGACGGCTTCAAACCTTCAATCAACCAACAAGGAAGACTGGAAGCACGTAAAGTTTCAGAACTGTATGGCAGACCTCAGCTTTTCAAACTGTTCCATTTTCGTAACTATAATTACAGCAACTTAGCATGAACCCTTTGTTGCTCATTGTCCCAATTGCATTACCAAGCAGGGTCCCTTCCTTTTCCGGAATGAACCTGATTGTCGTTGAAATTCAAACGCCAGCATTAAAGTAATATTATTCCATTTCACTGCTTTAATTTCAAAGTTCAGTTAAAGTATTCATAGCTGGCTACAATATTTAGATTACAGGAGTACAAATTAAGAGTGAGAGTTTTGTTACCATATTTTAGCTTACCTGCGACTGCAGCTCAGCTTGTTACGTACTAAATTTTACTATTGTTAATTGTTCAAAGTCATTTAATCCAAGTTCAAAGTTAAATCTCTTATTTCTAAATTGCGTAGATTCAAGTAGCTTTTGAGATGATTGTTGAGGTAGCCCAAGATTAACCATATTTTATTTTATTTCGTAGTGCTTCAGAAGCAAAGTTCACTATTAGTTTCAGTCACTAAATTAACTTTCAATTTTCCGTTTTTATTAATTCTTTTGCTAAATTAAGTGAGAGTGTAGCGAAATTTATTACTTCAGACAAACATTCAGTTTTCACACGTGTCAACCATCAGTTGCCACGCTTTTAATGCTAATTACATGTGCAATAACCTTTCTTTTTCAGTTATTATAGTAGTTGTCCTTAGGACTGGCGACCGTAATTTTCCCCAAATCTCAAATATCTAAGATTAACTTCGGTGACGATTGCTTTTCCCAAATTGCGTAGATTCAAGTAGCTTTTGAGATGATTGTTGAGGTAGCCCAAGATTAACCATATTTTATTTTATTTCGTAGTGCTTCAGAAGCAAAGTTCACTATTAGTTTCAGTCACTAAATTAACTTTCAATTTTCCGTTTTTATTAATTCTTTTGCTAAATTAAGTGAGAGTGTAGCGAAATTTATTACTTCAGACAAACATTCAGTTTTCACACGTGTCAACCATCAGTTGCCACGCTTTTAATGCTAATTACATGTGCAATAACCTTTCTTTTTCAGTTATTATAGTAGTTGTCCTTAGGACTGGCGACCGTAATTTTCCCCAAATCTCAAATATCTAAGATTAACTTCGGTGACGATTGCTTTTCCCAAATTTCCATTAGGTACACGCGGTTCTAAGCAAAGAGGGCAAAGCAGAAAGGTGGAAGGAGTATATAGAGGGTCTATACAGGTGCGATGTTCTTGAGGACAATATTATGCAAATGGAAGAGGATGTAGATGAAATGGGAGATATGATACTGCGTGAAGAGTTTCACAGAACACTGAAGCCGGCCGAAGTGGCCGTGCGGTTAAAGGCGCTGCAGTCTGGAACCGCAAGACCGCTACGGTCGCAGGTTCGAATCCTGCCTCGGGCATGGATGTTTGTGATGTCCTTAGGTTAGTTAGGTTTAACTAGTTCTAAGTTCTAGGGGACTAATGACCTCAGCAGTTGAGTCCCATAGTGCTCAGAGCCAGAGAGAGCACTGAAAGACCTCAGTCGAAACAAGGCCCCGGGAGTAGACAACATTCCATTAGAACTACTGACAGCCATGGGAGAGCCAGTCCTGACAAAACTCTACCATCTGGTGAGCAAGATGTATGAGACAAGCGAAATTCCCTCAGACTTCAAGAAGAATATAATAATTCCAATCCCAAAGAAAGTAGGTGTTGACAGATGTGAATATTACCAAACTATCAGTTTAATAAGTCACAGCTGCAAAACGCTAACGCGAATTCTTTACAGACGAATGGAAAAACTGGTAGAAACCAACCTCGGGGAAGGCCAGTTTGGATTCCGTAGAAATGTTGGAACACGTGAGGCAATAGTGACCCTACGACTTATCTTAGAAGAAGATTAAGGAAAGGCGAAACTACCTTTCTAGCATTTGTAGACTTCTAAAAGCTTTTGAAAATGTTGACTCGAATACTATCTTTCAAATTCTGAAGGTGGCAGGGGTAAGATACAGGGAGCGAGAGGCTATTTACAATTTGTACAGAAACCAGATGGCAGTTATAAGAGTCGAGGGGCATGAAAGGGAAGCAGTGGTTGGGAAGGGAGTGAGACAGGGTTGCAGCCTATCCCCGATGTTATTCAACCTCTATATTGAGCAAGCAGTAAAGGAAACAAAAGAAAAGTTGGGAGCAGGTATTAAAATCCGTGGAGAAGAAATAAAAACTTTGAGGTTCGCCGATGACATTGTAATTCTGTCAGAGACAGCAAAGGACTTGCAATAGCAATTGAATGGAATGGACAGTGCCTTGAAAGGAGGGTACAAGATGAACATCAACAAAAGCAAAACGAGGATAATGGAATGTAGTCGAATTAAGTCGGGTGATGCTGGGGGAATTAGATTAGGAAACGAGACACTTAAAGTAGTAAAGGAGTTTTGCTATTTGGTGAGCAAAATAACCGATGATTGTCGAAGTAGAGAGGATATAAAATGTAGACTGGCAATGACAAGGAAAGCGTTTCTGAAGAAGAGAAATTTGTTAACATCGAGTATTGATTTAAGTGTCAGGAAGTCGTTTCTGAAAGTATTTGTATGGAGTGTAGCCATGTATGGAAGTGAAACGTGGACAATAAATAGTTTGGACAAGAAGAGAATAGAAGCTTTCGAAATGTGTTGCTACAGAAGAATGCTGAAGATTAGATGGGTAGATCACATAACTAATGAGGAGGTATTGAATAGAAATTGGGGAGAAGAGGAGTTTGTGGCACAACTTGAGTAGAAGAAGGGATCGAGTGGTAGGACATGTTCTGAGGCATCAAGGGATAACCAATTTAGTACTGAAGGGCAGCGTGGGGGGGTAAAAATCGTAGAGGGAGACCAAGAGATGAATACACTAAGCAGATTCAGAAGGATGTAGGTTGCAGTAGGTACTGGGAGATGAAGAAGCTTGCACAGGATAGAGTAGCATGGAGAACTGCATCAAACCAATCTCAGGACTGAAGACCACAACAACAACAACAACAACAACAACAACACGCGGTTTAATTTTTACTGTCATTAAGGCCGATAAGTGAGGGGGGATGACAACTTGCAGATTTCCGAAGCGGCGTGAAACACAAAGACTAGCATTAGGCGGCTGAATAACTCCGGGCCAATAATGACACAGGGCCCGAAAGCCAGGACTGATAGTCTGGGGTGTCATTTCCCTTTGGTTGCATCCACGGTGGTCTTACAGCACCCCGATGTTCTACGCAACGTTTTGTTGTCCTTCACGGCGGGCCATCCTGGGCTTACATTTCAGCAAAATAATGCCCGCCCTCACTCGGCGGGAGTCTCTGCTGCTTCTATTTGCGTTTGCCAAACCCTACCTTGGCCGGCGAGGTCACCGCATCTCTCCCCAGTTGAAAAAGTTTTTAGTATGTAATATTAGTACCTGTTTCGATAGCTTAAACAAACTTGTTGTTGTTGTGGTCTTGTCCTGAGACTGGTTTGATGCAGCTCTCCATGCTACTCTATCCTGTGCAAGCTTCTTCATCTCTCAGTACTTACTGCAGCCTACATCCTTCTGAATCTGCTTAGTGTATTCATCTCTTGGTCTCCCTCTACGATTTTTACCCCCCCACGCTGCCCTTCAGTACTAAATTGGTGATCCCTTGATGCCTCAGAACATGTCCTACCACTCGATCCCTTCTTCTACTCAAGTTGTGCCACAAACTCCTCTTCTCCCCAATTTCTATTCAATACCTCCTCATTAGTTATGTGATCTACCCATCTAATCTTCAGCATTCTTCTGTAGCAACACATTTCGAAAGCTTCTATTCTCTTCTTGTCCAAACTATTTATTGTCCACGTTTCACTTCCATACATGGCTACACTCCATACAAATACTTTCAGAAACGACTTCCTGACACTTAAATCAATACTCGATGTTAACAAATTTCTCTTCTTCAGAAACGCTTTCCTTGTCATTGCCAGTCTACATTTTATATCCTCTCTACTTCGACAATCATCGGTTATTTTGCTCACCAAATAGCAAAACTCCTTTACTACTTTAAGTGTCTCGTTTCCTAATCTAATTCCCCCAGCATCACCCGACTTAATTCGACTACATTCGATTATCCTCGTTTTGCTTTTGTTGATGTTCATCTTGTACCCTCCTTTCAAGACACTGTCCATTCCGTTCAACTGCTCTTAAAAAAAACACACACACAAAAAAAACATGCCCAAACCAGCTGATTACGCCTACACAGATAGTGATGGCCAAGAGCCACATCTACATCTACTTGGCTTCTCGGCAAACCGCATTTACGTACCTGACGCGGGTTTATCAAACCACCTTCATAATAATTCTCTATTATTCCAATCCATACTGCGCACGGAAGAAACGAACACCTGTACCTTTCGGTGCGAGCTCTGATTTCCCTTATTTTATTATGGTGATCGATTCTCCCTATGTAGTTCGGTGCCAACAATATATTTTCGCATTCGGAGGAGAATGTTTGTGATTGAAATTTCGCGAAGAAGATTCCGCCTCAACGAAAAACGCCTATGTTTTAAATATGTCCATCCCAAATCCTCTATCATGTCTGTGACCCTCTCTCCCATATTTCGCGATAATACAAAACGTGCTGCCTTTCTTTGAACTTTTTCGATGTACTCCGTCTGGTAAGGATCCCACACCGCGCAACAGTATTCTAAAGGAGGACGGACAAGCGTGGTGTAGGCAGTCTCCTAAGTAGGTCTGTCACGTTTTGTAGGTGCCCCGCCAATAAAACGCAGTCTTTGATTAGCCTTCCCCACAACATTTTCTATGTTTTCCTTCCAATTTAAATTGTTCGTAATTGTAATTCCTAGGTATTTAGTTGAATTTACGGCCTTTAGATTTGATTGAGTTACCGTTTAACCGAAATTTAACGGATTTCTTTTAGCACTCATGTGGACGACCTCACACTTTTCCTTATTTAGGGTTAAAAATGTTCAAATGTGTGTGAAATCTTATGGTACTTAACTGCTAAGGTCATCAGTCCCTAAGCTTACACACTACTTAACCTAAATTATCCGAAGGACAAACACACACACCCATGCCCGATGGAGGACTCGAACCTCCGCCGGGACCAGCCGCACGGTCCGTGACTGCAGCGCCTCAAACCGCTCGGCTAATCCCGCGTGGCATTTCGGGTCAATTGCCAATTTTTGCACCATATAGAAATGTTTTGTAAATCGTTTTGCAATGTGTTTTGATCTTCTGATGACTTTATTAGCCGATAAAAGACGGTTGCTCAGATTGTCTCCCAAATCGTTTATGAAGATAAAAAAGCGCCTATAGCACTACCTTAGGGAACTCCAGAAATCACTTCTGTTTTAGGCGATGACTACGAACTGTGACCTTTCTGACAGGAAATCACGAATCCAGTCACATAACTGAGATGATATTCCATAAGCACGCAATTTCACTACAAGTCGCTTGTGTCGTACAGTGTCAAAAGCCTTCCGGAAATCCAGGAATACGGAATCGGGTCTGAAATCCCTTGTCAATAGCACTCAACACTTCATGTGAATAAAGAGCTTGTGTTTCACAGAAATGATGTTTTCTGAACCCGTGTACACTGTGTGTCAATAGACTGTTTTGTTCGAGGTAATTCATAATGTTCGAACACAATATAATGGGATCCGTTACCACATAAATATTCAAATCATTAGCGAACCAGCAAACGCTGAACCGTAATGCAGAGCCAAATTTTGATGCCACCATCGCCTCTTCCTCCGACTCCGAAGACGAACCTGAGTACGCGCGATACAAATATGCTAAAATACACAAAACAGATGATTTTAGCTGGAAAGAGTGAGTTGAACTCCGAAGTGTATAATTTCGATAGCAGTTATTCCGGTTGTACAATCGTCAGTTTAGATGGTTCGTCAACTGTATACGACTGTTACCAAGCCCTTTTTAGCCAAGAAATTGTAAACTACATTGCTGAGAAACTTACTTTATATCACGAGCACCTATGCAATGACGGCAAGGAAAAAAATCGAGAGTACGACGTTCGAGAAATACAAATAGTGATGAAATTTACTCTTACCTTGCCGTAAACGATTTGATGGGTCAAGCGAGAAAAAATGAAATAAACAGTTAGTGACAGTTCGCTGGTACAATAACTGTTTTCTCCAATGTTTGCGCAAATCATGTCAATAGATAACAAGGAGAGGTCCCCAGCGGTATGATCGACTTATAGAAACTATCTATACGGTGATGTGGGGTTAAAATCCCAGGTGTCACACACTGCAGCCATTCACTCTGGTGGGTCCTCGTTTGCGAGTAATTGACGAAAAGAAAATTCGGAATTTGTGTGACACTCAGTAGCATTAAAAATGTTGCGTAATGTAGTCTGGTTCCGTGGTATAATGGGTAGGGTAATAACTTCACATGCTGCAGATTGTGGGTTCGAATGTCGCCAGCTGGAATACTTTCTTTTTTAAAAATCATTATTGAAATGACTTTGATCATCTTTTTTTTCAATTAATTGGTTTTTGTCACATCATTTTAACCATATCAACTTTATCATTTAACTCATTTTTTCTTTGTACCATTCTTTTTCCACTTGAAATATTTTTTGTTCATGTATTTTTAATTAATTTTCTGTGTTAATTTCGATTTACTCTATTTTGTTTTATCACCCTGTTTTCTCGTCCACATTATTGCGTTCATTATATCTATTTCTGATTTTGTTTTTTGAATTTCGTTTTACTTATAAACCCTTCTTTAATTTGAATCTTAATTTGCGTCGTTTTGTTCATAACGCGATAGGTGTTAGCGTTATGTTTTAAATGTTTGTATGACGATTACTGCGCAAAACAAATACACCTGGTAACGAAAAATACATTTTTACGTCATTGTACAATCACCGGCCGCTGTGGCCGAACGGTTCTGGGCGCTTCAGTCCGAACCCGCGTTGCTACTACGGTCGCAGGTTCGAATCCTGCCTCGGGCATTGATGTGTGTGATGTGCTTAGGTTAGTTAGGTTTAAGTAGTTCTAAGTCTAGGGGACTGATGACCTCAGATGTTAAGACCCGTAGCGCTTAGAACCATTTGAACCATTGTACAATGAACATAGATAGAGCATTTTGTCTTTTGTTTTTAACTAAGAGATCGAAATTTTAAAGTAATTTAATATTATAATAGATAATTATAATTAAATTCATATTCACAAAAATTTCGATTGGAAAAAGAGTGATATAAAGAAAAAATGAAACAAATGAAAAAGTTCATATGGTTATTAATGTGACAGAGAAATAGAAAAAAAAATTAAATTTAAATCAATGAACTGAATAAAAACAATAATCAAAGGCATTTCGATAAAGATTTAAAATTAAAAAAAATTAACTGCACATGATGAAATTCCTACATGGGAAGCTATTATCGTGTCCACTACATCACACAACCAGTCTATTTAACACTCTTTTTTTAACGTTATTAACCATTACGCAATATTTAGAATTTTTTTTTCGTCAGTTACTCGCGAACAAGGGCCCACCAAGGTGAATGACTGCAGGATGAGACCCGTCATTTGAACCTAAAAGTCAGTTCCACTATTGGGGACCTCTCCTTATACGAATGTTACACATTGTTGATAACTGTTATATCCTAGCCAGTAATGCCAACCGAGCCCGCTGCCAAAAGGTTGGCAGCATCAAAGTCCGGACGCCGTCCGCATAAGCAGCGCCAGCGAGACAGGAAATCGCCGCAAGTCTGCGCGCGCCACCGCTGGCTTCTGGCTTCTTAAGCGCTGGAGTCGCGAGCGCTAGGACCGTTCTGGATTCGCGGCTCAGTTGTATACTCGCCACCGAATTGTGTACCTGCTAGTCAGTTGTGTGTTCATCGCAGCAGAGTTGTTGGTTGTCGTCAGCCGACGCTGACCTAGCCGCTCCGACTCGAACTAGACAGATTTCTGTAGACCATGTACACCACTGTGTTCTGTATCGTCGTTAATAAAGATAATTACCGACTTTCATTTAATCCGAGTGTTTGGGTTCTCATCTTTCTGTTCACTGTTCCAGCGGACCGGTCGGCCCGCTATTAAAAGTGTGGCGGTGACTTCGTAGGCCGTTTCTACAGCGAAGTGTTGTCGCTACGAAGGCCGTCACAAAAATAACAATGACGATCCTGGTGACGACATAATCTGGAAAATTAGACGAATTGTGAAACATCTAAGAAAAGCATTGTCAGACGCTTTCCATTGATTTAAAAATTTGTGCATGAACAAAAAGTTTAGTTCTATACAAAGGCTGTGTTTTCTTCAATCGCTTCAGGCAAATGCCGGGATGGTTCCTTTGAAAGGGCACGGCCGATTTCCTTCCCCCATCATTCCCTCACCCGAGCTTGCGCTCCGTCTCTAATGACCTCGTTGTCGACGGGACGTTAAACACTAATATCCTCCACCTCCTCCTCCGTTTTCTTCAAACAGTGCATTCCATCCAAACAGCATAGATTTGGCGCAAAGTTTTTTGGGTTGTGTGATTGTGAAACCGGATATATTTTTTTCCCTTTATTGTGTATGCGGGTGCAGCAATGGAAGCAGCAAAAGAAACAGATTTTTGTGTAATGTTGGAATACCTGGAAGCATTACTGTGTTAGAACGCTACCTTGGTGAAGGCCATATACTGTTACATTTCACAATTCGTACACCAGCCCGGCGTGATTTTCTTATCTGCATGACAGCGTGACTAATACCTGTCGAAGTGTACGGAAAAACCGTATAGGCGTGGCTGATGGGAAAAAAAAAGGATCGGGTTCATGTCAGTAGATAATAAACTTATTGCTCTCAAGTGCGAGACAACCGGGAACGGCATGCTTTCTACTCTTAATAAAAGCGAAATTATTGCGACTGACAGAAGCAGAAATGAAGAAAAATGGAAACCAGCTTGCATCGTAAGCTACACTGAAAATACTGGGGGGGGGGGGGGGGAGAGGGGGGGCGACAGGAGCGATACGATGCTAGACGTCGTACTGATGAACGATAATGTTCAATCTCATAGAGCACAGCTGGTTGGTGTTTTCTTGGAAACGGAAGATGATGCACTCACAAGGCGGCCTGGTCGCCCTCCCGATTAGAATCCCATAGAGCAGGTCTGGGATGCACTAGGGAGTCGGGTTGCACCACGTCAACATCCAACAATCACTCTCCAACACTTGCGAGCAGCCCTGCAGGAAGAATGGGCTTTACTGCCTCAACATGAGGTTGATGACATCACCCCGTCGTTGTCATGCCTGTAATGCTGTCAGAGGTGATAACACCCCATACTGAGCACGTTAACCAGTTGCTCGTTAAGTCTGAAAGAATCGAACAACATTTTTTGGCTACCGGTATGCATATTGCTGTTGTTTGCGTTGTGTACTCTTTACATTCTTTCTACTTTACTATCATCTGTTTACACTGCTTTGTGGCCAAATAAACACAACTTTGCAAAATTACCTTTTCTTGCTTTAATTCTGGACACCAGTGTATTTGAAACTTCCTGGCAGATTAAAAACTGTGTGCCCGAACGAGACTCGAACTCGGGACCTTTGCCTTTCGCGGGCAAGTGCTGTGAGGACCGGGCGTGAGTCGTGCTTCGGTAGCTCAGATGGTAGAGCACTTGCCTGCGACAGGCAAAGGTCCCGAGTTCGAGTCTCGGTCGGGCACACAGTTTTAATCTGCCAGGAAGTTTCATATCAGCGCACACTCCGCCTCCGCTGCAGAGTGAAAATCTCATTCTGGACCAGTGTATTTCTTCAAACAATTGACGTTTCGACCCCTCTGCTGCATTCTTCTCCAGCATCTTCTGATGTCCACTGTAGACACCGCTGCTGATAGAGCTCAGTGGACACCTCAATATCCTCACGAAGTTACCAGCAGAGGGGTCGAAACGTCGATCTGTCTGAAGAAACTGACGCGGCCTAAGAACCCAGATAATTTTTTTACTTCAGTGACAACGGCCACGAAAGCCTTCAGACTTACATAGTTAATATGTTATTTTACTTTACCTAGCTCATCCTTAGGTTTTGCAGAGAGTGTATACGATTGTATGCGGTGAAAAATATCAGAGAAGTTTACATCTAAATGTACATAGATATTACGAAAGCCACCGTACGGTGCGTGGCGGAGGGTACCCGGTACAACTACAACACATTTCTTTCCTATTCTACTCGCAAATATAGCGAGGGAAAAACGACTGTCTATATGCCTCCATATAAGACATACACTAATTTCTCGTATCTTATCTTCGTGGTCCTTAGGCGCAAGGTACACTACTGGACATTAAAATAGCTACACCATGAAGATGACGTGCTACAGACGCGAAATTTAACCGACAGGAAGAAGATGCTGTCATATGCAAATGATTAGCTTTTCACAGCATTCACACAAGGTTGGCGCCTGTGCTGACACCTACTACGTGCTGACATGAGGAAAGTTTCCAACCGATTTCTCATACACAAACAGCAGTTGACCGGCGTTAACTGGTGAAACGTTGTTGTGATGCCTCGTGTAAGGAGGAGAAATGCGTACCATCACGTTTCCGACTTTGATAAAGGTCGGATTGTAGTCTATCACGATTGCGGTTTATGGTATCGCGACATTGCTGCTCGCGTTGGTCGAGATCCAATGAGGTAATACGGAACGCCGTGCTGGATCCCAACGGCCTCGTGTCACTAGCAGTCGAGATGACAGGCATCTCGTCGGCATGACTGTAACGGATCGTGCAGCCACGTCTCGATCCCTGAGTCAACAGATGGGGACGTTTGCGAGACAACAACCATCTGCACGAACAGTTCGACGACGTTTGCAGCAGCACGGGCTATTAGCTTGGAGACCGTGGCTGCGGTTACCCTTGACGCTGCATCACAGACAGGAGCGCCTGCGATGGTGTACTCGACGATGAACCTGGGTGCACGAATGGCAAAACGTCATTTTTTCCGATGAATCCAGATTCTGTTTACAGCATCGTGATGGTCGCATCCATGTTTGGCGACATCGCGGTGAACGCACATTGGAAGCGTGTATTCGTCATCGCCATAGTGGCGTATCAGCCGGCGTGATGGTATGGGGTGCCACTGGTTACACGTCTCGGTCACCTCTTGTTCGCACTGAGGGCACTTTGAACAGTGGACGTTACATTTCAGATGTGTTACGACCCGTGGCTCTACCCTTCATTCGATCCCTGCGAAACCCTACATTTCAGCAGCATAATGCACGACCGCATATTCCAGGTCCTGTACGGGCCTTTCTGGATACAGAAAATGTTCGACTGCTGCCCTGGCCAGCACATTCTCCAGATCTCTCACCAACTGAAAACGTCTGGTCAATGGTGGCCGAGCAACTGGCTCGTCACAATACGCCAGTCATTACTCTTGATGAACTGTGGTATCGCGTTGAAGCTGCATGGGCAGCTGTACCTGAAAAGCCATCCAAGCTCTGTTTGACTCAAAGCCCAGGCGTATCATACGCGTTATTACGGCCAGAGGTGGTTGTTCTGGGTACTGATTTCTCAGGATCTATGCACCCAAATTGCGTGAAAATGTAATCACATGTCACTTCTAGTATAATATATTTGTCCAATGAATATCCGTTTATCATCTGAATTTCTTCTTGGTGTAGCAATTTTAATGGCAAGTAGTGTGTTGGCGGCAGTAGAACCGTTAGGCAGTAACCTCCAACTGCCGGTTCTCTAAATTTTCTCAACAGTGTTTCTCGAAAAGGAGGTCGCCTTACCGCCAGGGATTGCCATTTAAGTTCCCGAAGCATCTCCATAACACTTACGTGTTGTTCACACCTACCGGTAACAAATCTAGCAGCCCGGCTCTGAATTATTTTGATGTCTTCCGTTAATTCGACCTGGTGCGGATCCCAAACAGTCGAGCAGTACTCAAGAATAGGTCGCAGCAGCGTCCTACATGTGGTCTCCTTTACAGGTGAACCACTCTTTCCTAAAATTCTGCCGGTCGGGGTGGCCGAGCGGTTCTAGGCGCTAGAGTCTGGAACCGCGCGACTGCTACGGTCGCAGGTTCGAATCCTGCCTCGGGCATGGATGTGTGTGATGTCCTTAGGTTAGTTAGCTTTAAGTAGTTGTAAGTTCTAGGGGACTGATGACCTGTCAAGTCCCATAGTGCTCAGAGCTATTTGAACCACCTGAACCTAAAATTCTCCCTATAAACCGAAGTCTCCCACTTGCCTTACCTATCACAGTTTTCACATGCTCTTTCCACCCCATATCGCTTTACGACTTCACGCCCAGATATTTAAACTGCTTGACTGTGTCAAGCTGAACACTAGTAATACTGTATCAAAACATTACAGGTTCGATCTTCCTTCTCATTCGCATTAACTTATATGTTTCCACATTTAGGGCTAGGTGCCATTCATCACACCAACTGGAAATTTTGTCTCGTCTCTTCTTACAGTCACTCAACTTCGACACCTTACCGTACACCACGGCATCATCACCAAACAACCTTAGATTGCGGCCCACCCTGCCCGCCAAACCACATATGTAGATACAGAACAACAGCAGTCCTTTCACACTTCCCTGGGGCACTCCTGACGGTACCCTTGTCTCAGATGAACACTCGCCGTAGAGGACAACATACTGGGTTCTACTGTTTAAGAGGTCTTCGAGCCACTCACATACCTGTGAACGTATTCCATATGCTCGTACCTTCAGTAAGAGTCTGCAATGGCGCACCATGTCAAATGCTTTCCGGAAATCTAGAAACATGGAATGTGCCTGTTGCCCTTCATCCACAGTCTCTTTTTTTTTGGTCATCAGTCTACTGACTGGTTTGATGCGGCCCGCCACGAATTCCTTTCCTGTGCTAACCTCTTCATCTCAGAGTAGCAACCTACGTGCTCAATTATTTGCTTGATGTATTCCAATCTCTGTCTTCCTCTACAGTTTTTGCCCTCTACAGCTCCCTCTAGTACCATGGAAGTCATTCCCTCATGTGTTAGCAGATGTCCTATCATCCTGTCCCTTCTCCTTATCAGTGTTTTCCACATATTACTTTCCTCTCCGATTCTGCGTAGAACCTCCTCATTCCTTGCCTTATCAGTCCACCTAATTTTCACCATTCGTATATAACACCACATCTCAAATGCTTCGATTCTCTTCTGTTCCGGTTTCCCACAGTCCATGTTTCACTACCATACAATGCTGTACTCCAGACGTACATCCTCAGAAATTTCTTCCTCAAATTAAGGCCGGTATTTGATATTAGTAGACTCCTCTTGGCCAGAAATGCCTTTTTTGCCATACCGAGTCTGCTTTTGATGTCCTCCTTGCTCCGTCCGTCATTGGTTATTTTACTGCCTAGGTAGCAGAATTCCTTAACTTCATTGACTTCGTGACCATCAATCCTGATGTTAAGTTTCTCGCTGTTCTCATTTCTACTACTTCTCATTACCTTCGTCTTTCTCCGATTTACTCTCAAACCATACTGTGTACTAATTAGACTGTTCATTCCGTTCAGCAGATCATTTAATTCTTCTTCACTTTCACTCAGGATAGCAATGTCATCAGCGAATCGTATCATTGATATCCTTTCACCTTGTATTTTAATTCCACTCCTGAACCTTTCTTTTATTTCCATCATTGCTTCCTCGATGTACAGATTAAAGAGTAGGGGCGAAAGGCTACAGCCTTGTCTTACACCCTTCTTAATACGAGCACTTCGTTCTTGATCGTCCACTCTTATTATTCCCTCTTGGTTGTTGTACATATTGTATATGACCCGTCTCTCCCTATAGCTTACCCCTACTTTTTTCACAATCTTGAACAGCTTGCACCATTTTATATTGCCGAACGCTTTTTCCAGGTCGACAAATCCTATGAAAGTGTCTTGATTTTTCTTTAGCCTTGCTTCCATTATTAGCCGTAACGTCAGAATTGCCTCTCTCGTCCCTTTACTTTCCCTAAAGCCAAAGTGATCGTCACCTAGCGCATTCTCAATTTTCTTTTCCATTCTTCTCTATATTATTCTTGTAAGCAGCTTCGATGCATGAGCTGTTAAGCTGATTGTGCGATAATTGTCGCACTTGTCAGCTCTTGCCGTCTTCGGAATTGTGTGGATGATGCTTTTCCGAAAGTCAGATGGTATGTCGCCAGACTCATATATTCTACACACCAACGTGAATAGTCGTTTTGTTGCCACTTCCCCCAATGATTTTAGAAATTCTGATGGAATGTTATCTATTCCTTCTGCCTTATTTGACCGTAAGTCTTCCAAAGCTCTTTTAAATTCCGATTCTAATACTGGATTCCCTATCTCTTCTAAATCGACTCCTGTTTCTTCTTCTATCACATCAGACAAATCTTCACCCTCATAGAGGCTTCCACCTATCTGCTCTCTCCTCTGCACTCTTAATGTTACCACCGTTGCTTTTAATGTCACCAAAGGTGACAGTCTATTATGTGAGAAAAGTGCAAGGTGAGTTTCCACGAGTCACTGTTGCACAAACAACGAAACAAACATGCCAAATGTAAACAGACGCAAAATCCCCAACATTGGCGAACCTTTACAGAAGCTCGAAACTCAGCTTGGAGTTCAATGCGAGACGCCTGTAACAGTTTTCACAACGAAACTTTGTCTCGAAACCTGGCAGAAAATCCAAAGAGATTCTGGTCGTATGTGAAGTATGTTAGCGGCAAGAAACAATCAATGCCTTCTCTGCGCGATAGCAGTGGAGATACTATCGAAGACAGTGCTGCCAAAGCAGATTTACTAAACACAGCCTTCCGAAATGCCTTCACAAAACAAGACGAAGTAAATCTTCCAGAATTCGAATAGAGAACAGCCGCCAACATGAGAAACGTATAAGTAAATATCCTCGGAGTAGTGAAGCAACTTAAACCACTTAATAAAAGGAAGTATTCTGGTCCAGACTGTATACCAATTAGGTTCCTTTCGGAGTGTGCTGATGCATTAGCTCCATACGTAACAATCATATACAACCGTTCGCTCGACGAAAGATCCGTACCCAAAGACTGGAAAGTTGAACAGGTCACACCAATATTCAAGAAAGGTAGTAGGAATAATCCACTAAATTACAGGCCCATATCGTTAACGTCGATATGCAGCAGAATTTTGGAACATATATTGTGATCGAACACTATGAATTACCTCGAACGAAACGGTCTATTGACACAGAATGAACATGGGTTTAGAAAACATCGTTCATGTGAAACACAACTAGCTCTTTATTCAAGTGATGTGCTGAGTGCTATTGACAAGGGATTTCACATCGATTCCGTATTCCAGGATTTCCGGAAGGCTTTTGACACTGTACCACACTAGCGGTTCGTAGTAAAATTGCGTGCTTATGGAATATCGCCTCAGTTATGTGACTGGATTTGCGATTTTCTGTCAGAGAGGTCACAGTTCGTGGTAATTGACGGAAAGTCATCGAGTAAAACAGAAGTGATTTCAGGAGTTCCCCAAGGTAGTGTTATAGGCCCTTTGGAGTTCCTTATCCATATAAACGATTTGGGAGACAATCTGAGCAGCCGTCTTCGGTTGTTTGCAGATGACGCTGTTGTTTATCGACTAATAAAGTCATCAGATCAAAACAAACAGCAAAATGGTTTAGAAGAAATATCGGAATGGTGCGAAAAGTGGCAGTTGACCCCAAATAACGGAAAGTGTGAGGTCATCCACATGAGTGCTAAAAGGAACTCTTTGGACTTCGGTAACACGATAAATCAGTCTAATCTAAAAGCCGTAAATTCAACTAAGTACCTAGGTATTACAATTACGAACAACTTAAATTGGAAAGAACACATAGAAAATGTTGTGGGGAAGGTTAACCAAAGGCTGCGTTTTATTGGCAGCACACTAAGAAAATTTAACAGACCTACTAAGGAGACTGCCTACACTACGCTTGTCCGTCCTCTTTTAGAATGCTGCTGCTCAGTGTGGGATCCTTACCATATAGGACTGATGGAGTACATCGAAAAAGTTCAAAGAAAGGCAGCACGGTTTGTATTATCGCGAAATATGGGAGAGAGTGTCACAGAAATGATACAGCATTTGGGCTGGAAATTATTACAAGAAAGGCGTTTTTCGTTGCGACGGAGTCTTCTCACGAAGTTCCAATCACCAACTTTCTCCTGCGAATGCGAAAATACGCTCCTGGAAATTGAAATAAGAACACCGTGAATTCATTGTCCCAGGAAGGGGAAACTTTATTGACACATTCCTGGGGTCAGATACATCACATGATCACACTGACAGAACCACAGGCACATAGACACAGGCAACAGAGCATGCACAATGTCGGCACTAGTACAGTGTATATCCACCTTTCGCAGCAATGCAGGCTGCTATTCTCCCATGGAGCCGATCGTAGAGATGCTGGATGTAGTCCTGTGGAACGGCCTGCCATGCCATTTCCACCTGGCGCCTCAGTTGGACCAGCGTTCGTGCTGGACGTGCAGACCGCGTGAGACGACGCTTCATCCAGTCCTAAACATGCTCAATGGGGGACAGATCCGGAGATCTTGCTGGCCAGGGTAGTTGACTTACACCTTCTAGAGCACGTTGGGTGGCACGGGATACATGCGGACGTGCATTGTCCTGTTGGAACAGCAAGTTCCCTTGCCGGTCTATGAATGGTAGAACGATGGGTTCGATGACGGTTTGGATGTACCGTGCACTATTCAGTGTCCCCTCGACGATCACCAGTGGTGTACGGCCAGTGTAGGAGATCGCTCCCCACACCATGATGCCGGGTGTTGGCCCTGTGTGCCTCGGTCGTATGCAGTCCTGATTGTGGCGCTCACCTGCACGGCGCCAAACACGCATACGACCATCATTGGCACCAAGGCAGAAGCGACTCTCATCGCTGAAGACGACACGTCTCCATTCGTCCCTCCATTCACGCCTGTCGCGACACCACTGGAGGCGGGCTGCACGATGTTGGGGCGTGAGCGGAAGACGGCCTAACGGTGTGCGGGACCGTAGCCCAGCTTCATGGAGACGGTTGCGAATGGTCCTCGCCGATACCCCAGGAGCAACAGTGTCCCTAATTTGCTGGGAAGTGGCGGTGCGGTCCCCTACGGCACTGCGTAGGATCCTACGGTCTTGGCGTGCATCCGTGCGTCGCTGCGGTCCGGTCCCAGGTCGACGGGCACGTGCACCTTCCGCCGACCACTGGCGACAACATCGATGTACTGTGGAGACCTCACGCCCCACGTGTTGAGCAATTCGGCGGTACGTCCACCCGGCCTCCCGCATGCCCACTATACGCCCTCGCTCAAAGTCCGTCAACTGCACATACGGTTCACGTCCACGCTGTCGCGGCATGCTACCAGTGTTAAAGACTGCGATGGAGCTCCGTATGCCACGGCAAACTGGCTGACACTGACGGCGGCGGTGTGTCCGCTGTGCCGTGCGTGTGATCATTGCTTGTACAGCCCTCTCGCAGTGTCCGGAGCAAGTATGGTGGGTCTGACACACCGGTGTCAATGTGTTCTTTTTTCCATTTCCAGGAGTGTATTTTGTTGACACCGACCTACATAGAGAGGAACGATCACCAAGATAAAATAACGGAAATCAGAGTTCGTACGGAAAGATATAGGTGTTGATTCTTTCCGCGCGCTATACAAGATTGGAATAATACATAATTCTGAAGGTGGTTAGATGAACCCTCTGCCAGGCACTTAAATGTGATTTGCAGAGTATCCATGTAGATGTAGATTGTTCCTAAAACCATACTGATTCGGGGACTTAAGTTTCTCAGCCTCAAGAAAGTTTGTTATATTCGAACTGCGTACCATTGGCGTGGAGCAACACTTTATCGCCAGGCCCATCCTCCAATAAATCGCGGATCCAGTTCGAGGACGGTGACGCAACACGGCGTGAGTAAATTTCTCAACTGGAGGGGTCAGCCTGCAAACAGCGAGACGGGGCCAGCTGGAGCGACTGCGCGCCGACTGCGACGGCGCTTCTGTTCCTCGCCTCGCCTCGAGGACGGCGAACCAGTTGTCGCTGGTTTGTGGGGCGCCCTCCCAGTGACCGCCGAGTGACCCGCGGCTGGAGCCTTTGACGCGCCGAGCGCCCTTATCTGACGAAGTGAGTGGCAAGCAGGACGCGCGGTCCTTGAGATGGCGTCAGACCAGCAGATAGCAGGGCCTCTTTGCGTAAGTGGCGCCATTAAGCTGGCGCCAGCGACCGGCCATTGACGCGACCGGCTGGCGCATGAATGGCGACACCATTCACCAGCCACCGCTGTAAACACACGCACGCACTTGTCTGCCTGCCCCCCCCCCCCCTCGTCTCGTCCCCCAAGACGCCTGTATAGGGTCAATGTACTGAAAGAAGGACACCGTGCAACTATCAAATACTGCAGTGGCGAATTTTTATTTGCACACAAGTAATGGCAGGCGCCCGACCATCTCCAAAGTGTAAGGATGGATCCTTTGTGTCAGATATACAGTATCAGATCATCTGGACAGCTATTAGTGGACATTAATACTTGGTGTGTCAACCCTCTGCCCTTGGGACCTATGACCTCGCTGTTTGGTCCTCACCCCCAAATCAACCAAGCCTTCGTCATTATGATGGCTTGAACACTGGTAGGGACACATTCAATGGGGTGCCTGAATATCGGTGGAGGAATGGCAACTCGTTCTTCCTCAACAGCCGAAACCAGGGGAAGCATAGCTTGGACACTTACGTCTGGAGAGCGACGTCGACATTCTAAGACATCCCTTGTCAACTCTCTGCCCTTGAGACCAATGACCTCACTGTTTGGTCCTCTCCCCCAAATCAATCAACCAACCAACCCTTGGGCCTTATGATGGTTTGAACACTGCTGGGGACACTTTCAATGAGATGCCTGAATATCTTTGGAGGAATGGTAACCCATTCTTCCTCACCAGCCGAAACCTGAGGAAGCAGCCTAGTCGGACACTTAGGTTTGGACTGACATTGACACTCTAAGCCACCCCTCAGATGTTGCTTTGGATTGAGGTTGGGACTCTGGGCAGGCTAGTCCATTTCAGGAATGTTACTATCCACACCACCATGAACCACGAACCGTGGACCTTGCCGCTGGTGGGGAGGCTTGCGTGCCTCAGCAATACAGATAGCATTACCGTAGGTGCAACCACAATGGATGGTATCTGTTGAGAGACCAGACAAGCGTGTGGTTCCTGAAGATGGGCAGTGCAGGATTTGCCAAACGGGCTAAGGTGCTGCAGTCATGGACTGTGCTGCTGGTCCTGGCAGAGGCTTGAGTCCTCCCTCGGGCATGAGTGTGTGTGTTTCTCTTGGGGTGTGTGTCTAAGGGACTGATGAACTCAGCAGTTAATTCCCATAAGATTTCACTCACATTTGAACATTTTGAACATTTGAACACGGGCAGCAGCCTTTTCAGCAGTTGCACGGGCAACAGTCTGGATGATTGACTGATCTGGCCTTGTAACACTTACCAAAACGGCCTTGCTGTGCTGGTAATGCGAATGGCTGAAAGCAAGGGGAAATCACAGCCATAATTTTTCCCAAGGGCATGCAGCTTTACTGTATGGTTGTTGGAAGACAAACATGGACGATAAATAGTTTGGACAAGAAGAGAATAGAAGCTTTCGAAATGTGGTGCTACAGAAGAATGCTGAAGATTAGATGAGTAGATCACATAACTAATGAGGAGGTATTGAATAGAATTTGGGAGAAGAGGAGTTTGTGGCACAACTTGACTAGGAGAAGGGATCCCTTGGTAGGACATATTCTGAGGCATCAATGGACCACCAATTTAGTATCAGAGGGAAGTGTGGGGGTAAAAATCGTAGAGGGAGGCCAAGAGATGAATGCACTAAGCAGATTCAGAAGGATGTAGGTTGCAGTAGGTACTGGGAGATGAAGAAGCTTGGACAGGATAGCAGCTGCATCAAACCAGTCTCAGTACTGAAGACCACAACAACAACAACAACAACAACAACACCTATCCGAAAACCACTGCCTCACCAGTTATAACACAATGGATTTTCTTGCTCATAGAAACAATGATCGTTTCCAAACTGTTTCTTTATTGTACATAGTTCACTGTGCCGTAAAATGTATTCATATTACTCCGCACTTACTGATGTCTTGTGGAATAAGGGGACCACACCCTGACAAAACCCCCATACAGTAACACCACCTCCTCCATATTTAACTGCTCGCAATACACGTGATGGCAGGTAGTGTACCCTAGGCATTCCACAACTCCAAACCCTTCCATCGCCTTGCCACAGCCTAGAGCGCGGTCATCACTCCAAGTCACACGTCCCAATCATCCACTGTCCAGTGCTGTCAGTCTTTACACCACCTCGAGGATCGCTTAGTGTCGAGCAATGTGTGGCTCACAGGGAGCTATCCAAGCATTGTAACCCATTCGATTTAACTGCCTACACACAATATGGACTGCTGGTATCACTTTGGAACTAACAAGTGATTCTTTCCGCTGATTTCGTACTATTTTTTACAACCACCCTCCACAGTAGTGGACGGTGCCTGTCCAGCTGTCCATGGAGTGTTCCTGGTCTTGGTCTAGCTCTGGTTCTTCCTTCATATTTGCACTTCACAATCTCATCACTGTGCCAACAGACCTGCCACGGCGCTAACACCAGTTCTCGTGAGATCACTGAAGAGAAGCAGTGTTTGGCTCGGCCAGCACTCGGATTGGTCACCGTCCGGGCCTGCCGAGTGCTGTTCGGATTGGTCACCGTCCTGGGCTGCTGACTGCTGTTTGGATTGGTCACCGTCCCGGCTTGCCGAGTGCTGTTTGGATTGGTCACTGTCCCGGCCTGCCGACGGCTGTTTGGATTGGTCACCGTCCCAGTCTGCCGAGTGCTGTTTGGATTGGTCACCGTCCCGGCTTGCCGAGTGCTGTTTGGATTGGTCACCATCCGGGCCTGCCGAGTGCTGTTTGGATTGGTCACTGTCCCAGCCTGCCGACTGCTTTTTGGATTGGTCACTGTCCCAGCCTGCCGAGTGCTGTTTGGATTGGTCACTGTCCCGGCCTGCCGATTGCTGTTTGGATTGGTCACTGTCCCGGCCTGCCGAGTGCTGTTTGGATTGGTCACCATCCTGGCCTGCCGAGTGCTGTTTGGATTGGTCACCATCCCGGCTTGCAGAGTGCTGTTTGGATTGGTCACCGTCCCGGCTTGCCGAGTGCTGTTTGGATTGGTCACCATCCGGGCCTGCCGAGTGCTGTTTCGATTGGTCACCGTCCCGGCCTGCCGACTGCTGTTTGGATTGGTCACCATCCCGGCCTGCCGAGTGCTGTTTGGATTGGTCACCGTCCCGGCTTGCTGAGTGCTGTTTGGATTGGTCACCGTCCCGGCTTGCCGAGTGCTGTTTGGATTGGTCACCGTCCCGGCTTGCCGAGTGCTGTTTGGATTGGTCACCATCCGGGCCTGCCGAGTGCTGTTTCGATTGTTCACCATCCCGGCCTGCCGACTGCTGTTTGGATTGGTCACTGTCCCGGTCTGCCGAGTGCTGTTTGGATTGGTCACCGTCCCGGCCTGCCGAGTGCTGTTTGGATTGGTCACCGTCCCGGCCTGCCGAGTGCTGTTTGGATTGGTCACCGTCCCGGCTTGCCGACTGCTGTTTGGATTGGTCACTGTCCGGGTCTGCAGAGTGCTGTCGGCAAGAGGGGTGCACTCGGCCCTTGTGAGGCCAATTGAGGAGCTAGTTGATTGAGGAGTAGCGACAACGGTCACGAAAACTGACAACGGCTGGGAGAGCAGTGTGCTGACCACATGCCCCTCTGTATCCTCGTCCAGTGCCGCCTGTGGGCTGAGGATGACACGGCGGTCGGTCGGTACCGTTGGGCCTTCGTGGCCTCTTCAGGTGTAGTTTAGTGTACTATTCCTGTCCAAGTCGTAGTACGAAAAATACCCGTAAAATATCGCAGAGCCCCCTCTGGTGTGAACCACACCTTCTGTACACTTCTGTTGAGGCACCTCAGTGGGACTTAACTACACTGGACGCCTAGCGCCATTTGAAAAGAGGCGAAACTACGTCGGACGACACTAGACGCCTCCAGCCACTCCAGCCACTGTGCATTCTCCGCTGCTTGGCCCGCAGAAGGCTTGCGCCTTTTTGTGGCGCTGTGAGCAACGGCCTTCTGTGATGATCTACACAATCTAGTGGCCGGTTCCTGGCTAGTTGCTACCGGGGCATAGCGAGTGCTGTCATATCCAGGAAGTAGCGGCGGCCAGTCACACCTACTATGACGAATGCCTGCCCTTCAGCAGACTGACAGTGATTGAGCTGCAAGTCACGCAGAATAACGCAATCAGTGGGCGCACCTTGTTTTTGCCAGGCAGCGTGCACTTCCTGCTCTAACCGCGCGGCGCTGCCTTTAGACTGTAGCAGATGTCCGCTTTACACAGAACGGTTGGGACGGTCGTAACTACTCCGTACCAGCATTTAAGACGACCCTGTAACATAGATGTTGTTATTGTCTTTGCTGTCTTGACTCACAAGGCTGGTATGGTGTAGCTTTCCATGCTACACGATACCTCTCGGCACCCCTAAAAACATACGTTTTTCATATTACGTCAATTGTGCTGCTACCTACTGCCACCTACTCCATATCAGTGACCTCAGTAGTCAGAGAGCAGAATGGGGCGCTCCACAGAACTCACAGCCTTTGAACGTGTTCTGCTGATTGAGTGTCACTTGTGTCATACGTCTGTACGAGATATTTCCATACCCATAAACATCCCTAGTTCCACTGTTTCTGATGTGACAGTGAAGTGGAAACGTGAAGGGACACGTACAGCACAAAAGCGTACTGGCCGACGTCGTCTGTTGACTGACAGAGACCGCCGACAGTTGAAGAGCGCCGTAAAGTACACTCCCGGAAATGGAAAAAAGAACACATTGACACCGGTGTGTCAGACCCACCATACTTGCTCCGGACACTACGAGAGGGCTGTACAAGCAATGATCACACGCACGGCACAGCGGACACACCAGGAACCGCGGTGTTGGCCGTCGAATGGCGCTAGCTGCGCAGCATTTGTGCACCGCCGCCGTCAGTGTCAGCCAGTTTGCCGTGGCATACGGAGCTCCATCTCAGTCTTTAACACTGGTAGCATGCCGCGACAGCGTGGACGTGAACCGTATCTGCAGTTGACGGACTTTGAGCGAGGGCGTATAGTGGGCATGCGGGAGGCCGGGTGGACGTACCGCCGAATTGCTCAACACGTGGGGCGTGAGGTCTCCACAGTACATCGATGTTGTCGCCAGTGGTCGGCGGAAGGTGCACGTGCCCGTCGACCTGGGACCGGACCGCAGCGACGCACGGATGCACGCCAAGACCGTAGGATCCTACGCAGTGCCGTAGGGGACCGCACCGCCACTTCCCAGCAAATTAGGGACACTGTTGCTCCTGGGGTATCGGCGAGGACCATTCGCAACCGTCTCCATGAAGCTGGGCTACGGTCCCGCACACCGTTAGGCCGTCTTCCGCTCACGCCCCAACATCGTGCAGCCCGCCTCCAGTGGTGTCGCGACAGGCGTGAATGGAGGGACGAATGGAGACGTGTCGTCTTCAGCGATGAGAGTCGCTTCTGCCTCGGTGGCAATGATGGTCGTATGCGTGTTTGGCGGCGTGCAGGTGAGCGCCACAATCAGGACTGCATACGACCGAGGCACACAGGGCCAACACCCGGCATCATGGTGTGGGGAGCGATCTCCCACACTGGCCGTACACCACTGGTGATCGTCGAGGGGACACTGAATAGTGCACGGTACATCCAAACCGTCATCGAACCTATCGTTCTACCATTCCTAGACCGGCAAGGGAACTTGCTGTTCCAAGAGGACAATGCACGTCCGCATGTATCCCGTGCCACCCAACGTCCTCTAGAAGGTGTAAGTCAACTACACTGGCCAGCAAGATCTCCGGATCTGTCCCCCATTGAGCATGTTTGGGACTGGATGAAGCGTCGTCTCACGCGGTCTGCACATCCAGCACGAACGCTGGTCCAACTGAGGCGCCAGGTGGAAATGGCATGGCAAGCCGTTCCACAGGACTACATCCAGCATCTCTACGATCGTCTCCATGGGAGAATAGCAGCCTGCATTGCTGCGAAAGGTGGATATACACTGTACTAGTGCCGACATTGTGCATGCTCTGTTGCCTGTGTCTATGTGCCTGTGGTTCTGTCGGTGTGATCATGTGATGTATCTGACCCCAGGAATGTGTCAATAAAGTTTCCCCTTCCTGGGACAATGAATTCACGGTGTTCTTATTTCAATTTCCAGGAGTGTATAATAGGCAGACATCTATCCAGACTGTCACACAGGAATTCCACACTGCATCAGGATCCACTCCAAGTACTATGACAGTTAGGTGGGAGGTGTGAAAACTTGCATTTCACGGTCGAGCGGCTGCTCATAAACCACACATCACGCCAGTAAATTCCAAACGACGTTCGATTGGTGTAAGAAGCGTAAATACTGGACGATTGAACAGTGCAAAAACGCTGTGTGGAGTGAGGAATCAGGGTACACAATGTGGCGATCCGATGCTCGGTGAACGTCATCTGCCAGCGTGTGTAGTGGCAACACTGAAACTCGAAGGCGGTGGTGTTATGGTGTGGTCGTGTTTTTGGCTCAAAAGGCTCTGATCACTATGGGACTTAAGGGGCTCCGGAACGCCCTATACTTGCAATGTTAAAATAAAGCTTATAAATTACATCTTTCCTCACAAAGTATTTGAGGTAGGAAGTTGAACTTTTTACAGATTATTTATTGGAATATGGGCTACAACTTAACACAGGGATTTTACAAAATTTTAGTTCAGTTATTAAAGATGATTTTTTTTTCAATTGTAATGAAAATTCACAACATTTTTTTTGCAATTTTTTTATATATTCAAAAATATACAGTTTTTTGGAAAAAGGCTGTGTTAAATTATGCAGAAGGTACTGTGTAACATTTACTGAAAGTTTGAAACAAATATGTTTGGAAGATCCTTAGAAAACATGTAATTAGTATGAGAAAATAAAAGTTTTGGGAATCGAGCGACAAACATTGGATTAACTTTTTAGTGCATTCCAGGTCCATAGGATGGATTATCTTCATCCTCTGCAAACTCCTCCTCCAGCTTCCTCTTGTTCCTCCTCCTGTTTACTCTTGCTTGTATTTCTAGACTCTTTACAGCCCTGTCTGCAGCCCGAAGGCGTTCCTTGTCTAAAGCAAGCATCGCTCGTACCATGTTAGAACCTATCTTCATTCCCATATTTCTAAATACCTTTGGCTTTCCAACATTTCTCCTTTTCTTAAAAGCCTTCAGAGGATTTCTAATAACTTTACTTTTACTCATTATTATACTTCAACAAAACAGGGACTCAAGAAACAGAATTTATTACGAATATTTTCGAGATAACGACAGAGTAAATAAACATGAAACAATCGACAATCACACCAGCGATATATATTGAACCATCACAGGTTAGCCACAACACATACTTTATCTCACATCACTAAAGTGTACCTGATGAACACGGACGTTAATAATAACACCATTTGACAGCAGTTTAACAGCGCCACAGTGGGTCACGCCCATGTAGAACACATTTCAAAAAAATTTTAAAAATACTTGTAGTCTTCGGAATTGAATAAATTATATATGTATTAAAAGGTAATAGTCTGCAGATTCAGAAAACGCAAAAAAGTAAAAATTGAACTTTTCATGATTTTGAGCCTTTCCGGAACCCCTTAAATTCCAAGGTCATCAGTCCCCGAGAACGTAGAACTACTTAAACCTAACTAACCTAAGTACATCATACACGTCCATGCCCGAGGGAGGATTCGAACCTGCGACCGTAGCGGTCGCGCGGTTCCAGACTGTAGCGCCTAGAACCGCACGGCCACCCCGGCCGGCGGTCGTGTTTTTCATGGAGGAGGCTTGCACCCCTTGTTTTTTGCGTGGCACTATCACAGAACAGGCCTACATGGATGTTTTAAGCACCTTCGTGCGTCCCAGTGTTGAAGAGCAATTCGGGAATGCCGATTACATCTTTCAACACGATCGAGCATCTATTCATAATGTACGGCCTGTGGCGGAGTGGTTACACGTCAATGTCCCTGTAATGGGCTGGCCTGCACAGAGTCCTGACCTGAATCCTATACAACAACTTTGGGATGTTTTCGAACGCTGACTTCACGCCAAGCCTCACCGACCGACGTCGATACCTCTCCTCATTGCAGTACTCTGCGAAGATTGGGCTGCCATTCCCCACGAATCCTTCCAGCACCTGACTGAAAGTATGCCTGCGAGAGTGGAAGCTGTCATCAAGGCTAAGGGTAGGCCAACACCATATTGAATTCCAGCGTTACAGATGGAGGGCTGGTTAGACACTGGACTCGCATTCGGGAGGACGACGGTTCAATCCCGTGTCCGGCCATCCTGATTTAGGTTTTCCGTGATTTCCCTAAATCGCTCCAGGCAAATGCCGGGATGGTTCCTTTCAAAGGGCACGGCCGACTTCCTTCCCCGTCCTTCCCTAATCCGATGAGACCGTTGACCTCGCTGTCTGGTCTCCTTCCCCAAAACAACCAACCAACCAGATGGAGGGCGCCACGAACCTGTAAGTAATTTTCAGCCAGGAGTTCAAAAATGGTTCAAATGGCTCTGAGCACTATGGGACTCAACTTATGAGGTCATTAGTCCCCTAGAACTTAGAACTAGTTAAACCTAACTAACCTAAGGACATCATACACGTCCATGCCCGAGGCAGGATTCGAACCTGCAACCGTAGCGGTCTCGCGGTTCCAGACTGCAGCGCCTAGAACCGCACGGCTGAGCCAGGAGTCCGCATACCTCTGATCACATGCAACCTACAAACTGTTCTTTCTCTTTGCTGTACTCAAGCTTGATCTGCCTCTACAACCCTTACTCACCACACTTTCTTCTCCGAGTGAAGTGGCGCAGTGGCTAGCACACTGGAATCGCATTCGGGAGAACGACGTGTCCAACCCGCGTCCAGCCATCGTGATTTAGGTTTCCCGTGGTTTCCCTAAATCGCTTAAGGCAAATGCTGGGCTGGGTCCTTTGAAATCCTTTGAAATAGGAAGGCTGCATTCCTTCCCATCTTTCCTTAATCCTATGCGACCGATGACCTGGCTGTTTGGTCCCCTCCCCTGTATCAGCCAAGCCAACAACACATTCCGGCCGGCGGACTTGTGTCGAGGTCCGGTGAGCCGCCCGGCCTGTGGATGGTTTTAGGCGGTTTTCTATTTGCCTCGGCGAATTTCGGCTGGTTCCTCTTATTCCGCTTCAGGTACACTTTATGTCGGCGATTGCTGCTCAAACAAGTTCTCCACGTACGCGTACACCACCATTACTCTACTACGCAAACATAGGGGTTACACTCGTCTGGTGTTAGACGTTCCCTGGCGGGGTCCACCGGGGGCCGAACCGCACAATAACCCTGGGTTCGGTGTGGGGCGACGGAGGGGTGAAGTGGACTGCGGTAGTCGTCGTGGGGTTGTGGACCACTGCGGCTGCGGTGGGGACGGAGCCTCTCCGTCGTTCCTAGGTCCCCGGTTAACACACAACACAACATCACACTTTAATGCTGGACAGTACAAGTGTGCCTGAACACACAGTGCACCGAACACTCCTAACGCTGGGCCTCCACAGCAAGCGACAATGTTAACACCACGAAATCGGCAACTAAGTATGAAACGGACGCCTGATCATCAGCACTGGACATTGCCAAAGCGTTGAATGGTCTCATTAATCCCGATGCCGTCTTCATATGCGATATCTGTTGGCGGTGTACCAAGCGCAAATAGCCTCTGGTAGAGTTGCCAAACAAGCAGCGCCAATTCGTAGCGCTTCGATGTTGCACAGCTACATTGCCGGGCAGTATAATCTACTGTATCCAGTATCAGTCGACTGTGTACGTTGCTGCAAGCAGTGACCGGCTATGTTGCCGAGAAAGTGACCACAGTCACATAGCACCAGTGTTGCTCGGTAACTTTCTCATGCAATATTGGCGGCAATATGCAGTATCTATTGGCCGTGTACCTTGCGCGAACAGTCGCTGGCAGTTACAGAACAAGTAGCTCCAGTTCGTATAGTGCCAATATCGCCCGCAACGTTGCCAGGCAATATTGACGACAGTATGTAGCATCTGTTGGCAGTGTACGTTCTCGACCCGCCAGGTCAGCTGCTTCTTGGACTCAGATAGACGCACGGGCCCCGGATCGAATCCGCCCGGCGGATTAACTACAATGGCCAGTGGGCCGGCCAGCCTGGATGTGGTTTTTAGGCGGTCTTACACATCCCACAACAGCGGGCCGCGATGGTCTCGCGGTTCTAGGCGCGCAGTCCGGAACCGTGCGACTGCTACGGTCGCAGGTTCGAATCCTGCCTCGGGCATGGATGTGTGTGATGTCCTTAGGTTAGTTAGGTTTAAGTAGTTCTAAGTTCTAGGGGATTGATGACCACAGCAGTTGAGTCCCATAGTGTTCAGAGCCATTTGAGCCTCTCCGTCCTTTCTAGGCCCCCTGGTTAACATACAATACAATACTGCGAAACAAATCTCTTCTACTCCAAGTGCTTTGTTTTCCATATTTTCGGAGGACGAAAACTTAAACAAAAAATGAGTAGTACCACGTCGTGGAAAATGCATACCTTGAAGAGCTACGAACACTTGTTCGGTAGAAGCGACGTGTTTCACAGAAGCGAGTATGAACAACTGCTCATACACCATGTGATTAAAAGTAAGCGGACACCTGGTTGAAAATTACTAACAAGTTTGTGGCGCCCTCCGCCGGCAATGCTGGAATTCAATATGGTGTTGGCCCACCCTTAGCCTTGATGACAGCTTCCACTCTCGCAGGCATACGTTCAGTCAGGTGCTGGGAGGTTTCTTGGGGAATGGCAGCCCATTCTTCACGGAGTGCTGCACTCAGGAGAGGTATCGATGTCGGTCGGTGAGGCCTGGCACGAAGTCGGCGTTCCAAAACACCCCAAACGTACTTATAGGTTTCAGGTCAAGACTCTGTGCAGGAGAGTCCATTACAGGGGTGTTATTGTCGTGTAACCACTCCGCCACAGGCCGTGCATTATGAACAGGTGCTCGATCGTGTTGATACAATCGCCATCACCGAATTGCTCTTGAACAGTGGGACGCAAGAAGGTGCTCAAAACATCAATGTAGGCCTGTACTGTGATAGTTCCATGCTAAACAACACGGGGTGCAAGCCCCCTCCATGAAAAACACGACCACACCATAACACCAGCGCCTCCGAATTTTACTGTTGGCACTACACACGCTGGCAGATGACGTTCACCGGGCATTCGCCATACCCACACCCTGCCATCTGAACGCCACATTGTGTACCGTGATTCGTCACTCCACACAACGTTTTTCCACTGTTCAGTCGTCCAATGTTTACGCTCCTTACACCGAGCGAGACGTCTTTTGGCGTTTACCGGCGTGATGTGTGGCTTATGAGCAGCCGCTCGACCATGAAATCCAAGTTTTCTCACCTCCCGCCTAACTGTCATAGTACTTGCAGTGGATCCTGATGCTGTTTGGAATTCCTGTGTGATGGTCTGGATAGATGTCTGTCTGTTACACATTACGACTCTCTTCAACTGTCAGCAGTCTCTGTCGGTCAACATACTATGTTGGCCTCCACGCATCTGTGCTGTACGTGTCCCTTCACGTTTCCACTTCAGTATCACATTGAAAACAGTGGACCTAGGGATGTTTAGGAGTGTGGAAATCTCGCGTGCAGACATATGACGCAAGTGACACCCAATGACCTGACCACGTTGGAAGTCCGCGAGTTCTGAGTAGCGCCGTCTTCTGTCCTCTCACCATGTCTAATGACCAGTGAGGTCGCTGATATGGAGTACCTGGCAGTACGTCGCAGTACATAGCACCTAATATGAAAACCTATGATTTTGATCACATAGTGTTTATCACTTAATAAGAGCAAGCCTGCCAACAGTTTATTTTGAATGGTACTGCTATGGACAAGATAACTCTCGTATATAGTAGAATGGATACAGGGTGTTACAAAAAGGTACGGCCAAACTTTCAGGAAACATTCCTCACAGACAAATAAAGAAAAGATGTTATGTGGACATGTGTCCGGAAACGCTTACTTTCCATGTTAGAGCTCATTTTAGTTTCGTCAGTATGTACTGTACTTCCTCGATTCACACCCAGTTGGCCCAATTGAAGGAAGGTAATGTTGACTTCGGTGCTTGTGTTGACATGTGACTCATTGCTGTACGGTACTAGCATCGAGCACATCAGTACGTAGCATCAACAGGTTAGTGTTCATCACAACCGTGGTTTTGCAGTCAGTGCAATGTTTACAAATGCCGAGTTGGTACATGACCATTTGATGTACGGATTAGCACGGGGCAATAGCCGTGGCGCGGTACGTCTGTATCGAGACAGATTTCCAGAACGAAGGTATCCCGACAGGAAGACGTTCGAAGCAATTGATCGGCGTCTTAGGGAGCACGGAACATTCCAGCCTACGACTCGCGACTGGGGAAGACCTAGAACGACGAGGACGCCTGCAATGGACGAGGCAATTCTTCGTGCAGTTGACGATAACCCTAATGTCAGCGTCAGAGAAGTTGCTGCTGTACAAGGTAACGTTGACCACGTCACTGTATGGAGAGTGCTACGGGAGAACCAGTTGTTTCCGTACCGTGTACAGCGTGTGCAGGCACTATCAGCAGCTGATTGGCCTCCACGGGTACACTTCTGCGAATGGTTCATCCGACAATGTGTCAATCCTCATTTCAGTGCAAATGTTCTCTTTACGGATGAGGCTTCGTTCCAACGTGATCAAATTGTAAATTTTCACAATCAACATGTGTGGGCTAACGAGAATCCGCACGCAATTGTGCCATCACGTCATCAACACAGATTTTCTGCGAACGTTTAGGCAGGCATTGTTGGTGATGTCTGGATTGGGCCCCATGTTCTTCCACCTACGGTCAATCGAGCACGTTATCACGATTTCATACGGGATACTCTACCTGTGCTGCTAGAACATGTGCCTTTACAAGTACGACACAACATGTGGTTCGTGCACGATGGACCTCCTGCACATTTCAGTCGAAGTGTTCGTACGCTTCTCGACAACAGATTCGGTGACCGACGGATTGGTAGAGGCGGACCAATTTCGTGGCCTCCACGCTCTACTGAACTCAACCCTCTTGACTTTCATTTATGGGGGCATTTGAAATCTCTTGTCTACGCAACCCCGGTACCAAATGTAGAGACTCTTCGTGATCGTATTGTGGACGGCTGTGATACAATACGCCATTCTCCAGGGCTCCATCAGCGCATCAGGGATTCCGTGCGACGGAGGGTGGATGCACGTATCCTCGCTATCGGAGGACATTTTGAACATTTCCTGTAACAAAGTGTCTGAAGTCACGCTGGTACGTTCTGTTGCTGTGTGTTTCCATTCCATCATTAATGTGATTTGAAGAGAAGTAATAAAATGAGCTCTAACATGGAAAGTAAGCGTTTCCGGACACATGTCCACATAACATATTTTCTTTCTTTGTGTATGAGGAATGTTTCCTGAAAGTTTGGCCGTACCTTTTTGTAACACCATTTATGAACTTAACAATGCTGGCGCTGATTTATTGTTGAGCATTTGACGTTGCCACAACGGCTTCAGTATATTAGGATATGTTTTTGTAAAACAGGCCTGAAGATGGCATTATAGACCGAAACCAGTAGTCTGATAATTTATAACCACAGACGTGAAGTAAAGGAAATTTTTTATCTATTCGGGTCGGTGTTCAGTTAGCGACCGTGTCGCAGCTTGTGGCTAGTATAACCCTGGCACAAGTAGTGAGCGGATTCAGAATGAAATTTTCAGTCTGCAGCGGAGTGTGCGCTGATATGAAACTTCCTGGCAGATTAAAACTGTGTGCCCGACCGAGACTCGAACTCGGGACCTTTGCCTTTCGCGGGCAAGTGCTCTACCAACTGACCTACCCAAGCACGACTCACGCCCCGTCCTCACAGCTTTACTTCCGTCAGTAACTCGTCTCCTACCTTCCAAACTTTACAGACGCTCTCCTGCGAACCTTGCAGAACTAGCACTGCTGGAAGAAAGGATACTGCGGAGACATGGCTTAGCCACAGCCTGGGGGATGTTTCCAGAATGAGATTTTCACTCTGCAGCGGAGTGTGCGCTGATATAAAACTTCCTGGCAGATTAAAACTGTGTGCCCGACCGAGACTCGAACTCGGGACCTTTGCCTTTCGCGGGCAAGTGCTCTACCAACTGAGCTACCCAAGCACGACTCACGCCCCGTCCTCACAGCTTTACTTCCGTCAGTAACTCGTCTCCTACCTTCCAAACTTTACAGACGCTCTCCTGCGAACCTTGCAGAACTAGCACTGCTGGAAGAAAGGATACTGCGGAGACATGGCTTAGCCACAGCCTGGGGGATGTTTCCAGAATGAGATTTTCACTCTGCAGCGGAGTGTGCGCTGATATGAAACTTCCTGGCAGATTAAAACTGTGTGCCCGACCGAGACTCGAACTCGGGACCTTTGCCTTTCGCGGGCAAGTGCTCTACCAACTGACCTACCCAAGCACGACTCACGCCCCGTCCTCACAGCTTTACTTCCGTCAGTAACTCGTCTCCTACCTTCCAAACTTTACAGACGCTCTCCTGCGAACCTTGCAGAACTAGCACTGCTGGAAGAAAGGATACTGCGGAGACATGGCTTAGCCACAGCCTGGGGGATGTTTCCAGAATGAGATTTTCACTCTGCAGCGGAGTGTGCGCTGATATGAAACTTCCTGGCAGATTAAAACTGTGTGCCCGACCGAGACTCGAACTCGGGACCTTTGCCTTTCGCGGGCAAGTGCTCTACCAACTGACCTACCCAAGCACGACTCACGCCCCGTCCTCACAGCTTTACTTCCGTCAGTAACTCGTCTCCTACCTTCCAAACTTTACAGACGCTCTCCTGCGAACCTTGCAGAACTAGCACTGCTAGAAGAAAGGATACTGCGGAGACATGGCTTAGCCACAGCCTGGGGGATGTTTCCAGAATGAGATTTTCACTCTGCAGCGGAGTGTGCGCTGATATGAAACTTCCTGGCAGATTAAAACTGTGTGCCCGACCGAGACTCGAACTCGGGACCTTTGCCTTTCGCGGGCAAGTGCTCTACCAACTGACCTACCCAAGCACGACTCACGCCCCGTCCTCACAGCTTTATTTCCGTCAGTAACTCGTCTCCTACCTTCCAAACTTTACAGACGCTCTCCTGCGAACCTTGCAGAACTAGCACTGCTGGAAGAAAGGATACTGCGGAGACATGGCTTAGCCACAGCCTGGGGGATGTTTCCAGAATGAGATTTTCACTCTGCAGCGGAGTGTGCGCTGATATGAAACTTCCTGGCAGATTAAAACTGTGTGCCCGACCGAGACTCGAACTCGGGACCTTTGCCTTTCGCGGGCAAGTGCTCTACCAACTGAGCTACCCAAGCACGACTCACGCCCCGTCCTCACAGCTTTACTTCCGTCAGTAACTCGTCTCCTACCTTCCAAACTTTACAGACGCTCTCCTGCGAACCTTGCAGAACTAGCACTGCTGGAAGAAAGGATACTGCGGAGACATGGCTTAGCCACAGCCTGGGGGATGTTTCCAGAATGAGATTTTCACTCTGCAGCGGAGTGTGCGCTGATATGAAACTTCCTGGCAGATTAAAACTGTGTGCCCGACCGAGACTCGAACTCGGGACCTTTGCCTTTCGCGGGCAAGTGCTCTACCAACTGACCTACCCAAGCACGACTCACGCCCCGTCCTCACAGCTTTACTTCCGTCAGTAACTCGTCTCCTACCTTCCAAACTTTACAGACGCTCTCCTGCGAACCTTGCAGAACTAGCACTGCTGGAAGAAAGGATACTGCGGAGACATGGCTTAGCCACAGCCTGGGGGATGTTTCCAGAATGAGATTTTCACTCTGCAGCGGAGTGTGCGCTGATATGAAACTTCCTGGCAGATTAAAACTGTGTGCCCGACCGAGACTCGAACTCGGGACCTTTGCCTTTCGCGGGCAAGTGCTCTACCAACTGACCTACCCAAGCACGACTCACGCCCCGTCCTCACAGCTTTATTTCCGTCAGTAACTCGTCTCCTACCTTCCAAACTTTACAGACGCTCTCCTGCGAACCTTGCAGAACTAGCACTGCTGGAAGAAAGGATACTGCGGAGACATGGCTTAGCCACAGCCTGGGGGATGTTTCCAGAATGAGATTTTCACTCTGCAGCGGAGTGTGCGCTGATATGAAACTTCCTGGCAGATTAAAACTGTGTGCCCGACCGAGACTCGAACTCGGGACCTTTGCCTTTCGCGGGCAAGTGCTCTACCAACTGAGCTACCCAAGCACGACTCACGCCCCGTCCTCACAGCTTTACTTCCGTCAGTAACTCGTCTCCTACCTTCCAAACTTTACAGACGCTCTCCTGCGAACCTTGCAGAACTAGCACTGCTGGAAGAAAGGATACTGCGGAGACATGGCTTAGCCACAGCCTGGGGGATGTTTCCAGATTGAGATTTTCACTCTGCAGCGGAGTGTGCGCTGATATGAAACTTCCTGGCAGATTAAAACTGTGTGCCCGACCGAGACTCGAACTCGGGACCTTTGCCTTTCGCGGGCAAGTGCTCTACCAACTGAGCTACCCAAGCACGACTCACGCCCCGTCCTCACAGCTTTACTTCCGTCAGTAACTCGTCTCCTACCTTCCAAACTTTACAGACGCTCTCCTGCGAACCTTGCAGAACTAGCACTGCTGGAAGAAAGGATACTGCGGAGACATGGCTTAGCCACAGCCTGGGGGATGTTTCCAGAATGAGATTTTCACTCTGCAGCGGAGTGTGCGCTGATATGAAACTTCCTGGCAGATTAAAACTGTGTGCCCGACCGAGACTCGAACTCGGGACCTTTGCCTTTCGCGGGCAAGTGCTCTACCAACTGACCTACGCAAGCACGACTCACGCCCCGTCCTCACAGCTTTACTTCCGTCAGTAACTCGTCTCCTACCTTCCAAACTTTACAGACGCTCTCCTGCGAACCTTGCAGAACTAGCACTGCTGGAAGAAAGGATACTGCGGAGACATGGCTTAGCCACAGCCTGGGGGATGTTTCCAGAATGAGATTTTCACTCTGCAGCGGAGTGTGCGCTGATATGAAACTTCCTGGCAGATTAAAACTGTGTGCCCGAGCGAGACTCGAACTCGGGACCTTTGCCTTTCGCGGGCAAGTGCTCTACCAACTGACCTACCCAAGCACGACTCACGCCCCGTCCTCACAGCTTTACTTCCGTCAGTAACTCGTCTCCTACCTTCCAAACTTTACAGACGCTCTCCTGCGAACCTTGCAGAACTAGCACTGCTAGAAGAAAGGATACTGCGGAGACATGGCTTAGCCACAGCCTGGGGGATGTTTCCAGAATGAGATTTTCACTCTGCAGCGGAGTGTGCGCTGATATGAAACTTCCTGGCAGATTAAAACTGTGTGCCCGACCGAGACTCGAACTCGGGACCTTTGCCTTTCGCGGGCAAGTGCTCTACCAACTGAGCTACCCAAGCACGACTCACGCCCCGTCCTCACAGCTTTACTTCCGTCAGTAACTCGTCTCCTACCTTCCAAACTTTACAGACGCTCTCCTGCGAACCTTGCAGAACTAGCACTGCTGGAAGAAAGGATACTGCGGAGACATGGCTTAGCCACAGCCTGGGGGATGTTTCCAGAATGAGATTTTCACTCTGCAGCGGAGTGTGCGCTGATATGAAACTTCCTGGCAGATTAAAACTGTGTGCCCGACCGAGACTCGAACTCGGGACCTTTGCCTTTCGCGGGCAAGTGCTCTACCAACTGAGCTACCCAAGCACGACTCACGCCCCGTCCTCACAGCTTTACTTCCGTCAGTAACTCGTCTCCTACCTTCCAAACTTTACAGACGCTCTCCTGCGAACCTTGCAGAACTAGCACTGCTGGAAGAAAGGATACTGCGGAGACATGGCTTAGCCACAGCCTGGGGGATGTTTCCAGAATGAGATTTTCACTCTGCAGCGGAGTGTGCGCTGATATGAAACTTCCTGGCAGATTAAAACTGTGTGCCCGACCGAGACTCGAACTCGGGACCTTTGCCTTTCGCGGGCAAGTGCTCTACCAACTGAGCTACCCAAGCACGACTCACGCCCCGTCCTCACAGCTTTACTTCCGTCAGTAACTCGTCTCCTACCTTCCAAACTTTACAGACGCTCTCCTGCGAACCTTGCAGAACTAGCACTGCTGGAAGAAAGGATACTGCGGAGACATGGCTTAGCCACAGCCTGGGGGATGTTTCCAGAATGAGATTTTCACTCTGCAGCGGAGTGTGCGCTGATATGAAACTTCCTGGCAGATTAAAACTGTGTGCCCGACCGAGACTCGAACTCGGGACCTTTGCCTTTCGCGGGCAAGTGCTCTACCAACTGACCTACCCAAGCACGACTCACGCCCCGTCCTCACAGCTTTACTTCCGTCAGTAACTCGTCTCCTACCTTCCAAACTTTACAGACGCTCTCCTGCGAACCTTGCAGAACTAGCACTGCTGGAAGAAAGGATACTGCGGAGACATGGCTTAGCCACAGCCTGGGGGATGTTTCCAGAATGAGATTTTCACTCTGCAGCGGAGTGTGCGCTGATATGAAACTTCCTGGCAGATTAAAACTGTGTGCCCGACCGAGACTCGAACTCGGGACCTTTGCCTTTCGCGGGCAAGTGCTCTACCATCTGACCTACCCAAGCACGACTCACGCCCCGTCCTCACAGCTTTACTTCCGTCAGTAACACGTCTCCTACCTTCCAAACTTTACAGACGCTCTCCTGCGAACCTTGCAGAACTAGCACTGCTGGAAGAAAGGATATTGCGGAGACATGGCTTAGCCACAGCCTGGGGGATGTTTCCAGATTGAGATTTTCACTCTGCAGCGGAGTGTGCGCTGATATGAAACTTCCTGGCAGATTAAAACTGTGTGCCCGACCGAGACTCGAACTCGGGACCTTTGCCTTTCGCGGGCAAGTGCTCTACCATCTGACCTACCCAAGCACGACTCACGCCCCGTCCTCACAGCTTTACTTCCGTCAGTAACTCGTCTCCTACCTTCCAAACTTTACAGACGCTCTCCTGCGAACCTTGCAGAACTAGCACTGCTGGAAGAAAGGATACTGCGGAGACATGGCTTAGCCACAGCCTGGGGGATGTTTCCAGAATGAGATTTTCACTCTGCAGCGGAGTGTGCGCTGATATGAAACTTCCTGGCAGATTAAAACTGTGTGCCCGACCGAGACTCGAACTCGGGACCTTTGCCTTTCGCGGGCAAGTGCTCTACCAACTGAGCTACCCAAGCACGACTCACGCCCCGTCCTCACAGCTTTACTTCCGTCAGTAACTCGTCTCCTACCTTCCAAACTTTACAGACGCTCTCCTGCGAACCTTGCAGAACTAGCACTGCTGGAAGAAAGGATACTGCGGAGACATGGCTTAGCCACAGCCTGGGGGATGTTTCCAGAATGAGATTTTCACTCTGCAGCGGAGTGTGCGCTGATATGAAACTTCCTGGCAGATTAAAACTGTGTGCCCGACCGAGACTCGAACTCGGGACCTTTGCCTTTCGCGGGCAAGTGCTCTACCAACTGAGCTACCCAAGCACGACTCACGCCCCGTCCTCACAGCTTTACTTCCGTCAGTAACTCGTCTCCTACCTTCCAAACTTTACAGACGCTCTCCTGCGAACCTTGCAGAACTAGCACTGCTGGAAGAAAGGATACTGCGGAGACATGGCTTAGCCACAGCCTGGGGGATGTTTCCAGAATGAGATTTTCACTCTGCAGCGGAGTGTGCGCTGATATGAAACTTCCTGGCAGATTAAAACTGTGTGCCCGACCGAGACTCGAACTCGGGACCTTTGCCTTTCGCGGGCAAGTGCTCTACCAACTGACCTACCCAAGCACGACTCACGCCCCGTCCTCACAGCTTTACTTCCGTCAGTAACTCGTCTCCTACCTTCCAAACTTTACAGACGCTCTCCTGCGAACCTTGCAGAACTAGCACTGCTGGAAGAAAGGATACTGCGGAGACATGGCTTAGCCACAGCCTGGGGGATGTTTCCAGAATGAGATTTTCACTCTGCAGCGGAGTGTGCGCTGATATGAAACTTCCTGGCAGATTAAAACTGTGTGCCCGACCGAGACTCGAACTCGGGACCTTTGCCTTTCGCGGGCAAGTGCTCTACCATCTGACCTACCCAAGCACGACTCACGCCCCGTCCTCACAGCTTTACTTCCGTCAGTAACACGTCTCCTACCTTCCAAACTTTACAGACGCTCTCCTGCGAACCTTGCAGAACTAGCACTGCTGGAAGAAAGGATATTGCGGAGACATGGCTTAGCCACAGCCTGGGGGATGTTTCCAGATTGAGATTTTCACTCTGCAGCGGAGTGTGCGCTGATATGAAACTTCCTGGCAGATTAAAACTGTGTGCCCGACCGAGACTCGAACTCGGGACCTTTGCCTTTCGCGGGCAAGTGCTCTACCATCTGACCTACCCAAGCACGACTCACGCCCCGTCCTCACAGCTTTACTTCCGTCAGTAACTCGTCTCCTACCTTCCAAACTTTACAGACGCTCTCCTGCGAACCTTGCAGAACTAGCACTGCTGGAAGAAAGGATACTGCGGAGACATGGCTTAGCCACAGCCTGGGGGATGTTTCCAGAATGAGATTTTCACTCTGCAGCGGAGTGTGCGCTGATATGAAACTTCCTGGCAGATTAAAACTGTGTGCCCGACCGAGACTCGAACTCGGGACCTTTGCCTTTCGCGGGCAAGTGCTCTACCAACTGAGCTACCCAAGCACGACTCACGCCCCGACCTCACAGCTTTACTTCCGCCAGTAACTCGTCTCCTACCTTCCAAACTTTACAGACGCTCTCCTGCGAACCTTGCAGAACTAGCACTCCTGAAAGAAAGGATACTGCGGAGACATGGCTTAGCCACAGCCTGGGGGATGTTTCCAGATTGAGATTTTCACTCTGCAGCGGAGTGTGCGCTGATATGAAACTTCCTGGCAGATTAAAACTGTGTGCCCGACCGAGACTCGAACTCGGGACCTTTGCCTTTCGCGGGCAAGTGCTCTACCAACTGAGCTACTCAAGCACGACTCACGCCCCGTCCTCACAGCTTTACTTCCGCCAGTAACTCGTCTCCTACCTTCCAAACTTTACAGACGCTCTCCTGCGAACCTTGCAGAACTAGCACTCCTGAAAGAAAGGATACTGCGGAGACATGGCTTAGCCACAGCCTGGGGGTTGTTTCCAGAATGAGATTTTCACTCTGCAGCGGAGTGTGCGCTGATATGAAACTTCCTGGCAGATTAAAACTGTGTGCCCGACCGAGACTCGAACTCGGGACCTTTGCCTTTCGCGGGCAAGTGCTCTACCAACTGACCTACCCAAGCACGACTCACGCCCCGTCCTCACAGCTCTACTTCCGTCAGTAACTCGTCTCCTACCTTCCAAACTTTACAGACGCTCTCCTGCGAACCTTGCGGAACTAGCACTGCTGGAAGAAAGGGTACTGCGGAGACATGGCTTAGCCACAGCCTGGGGGATGTTTCCAGAATGAGATTTTCACTCTGCAGCGGAGTGCGCGCTGATATGAAACTTCCTGGCAGATTAAAACTGGGAGCGAGCGGATTGGCTGACGCGGCGCGCACGCACGCCCCTTATCGCGGGGCAGTAAATGGCGAGCTAGCGGGGAGTTCCTGGAAGCCGGCCGCCTCCAGCGTTGGCGGCGGTTCTTTGTGTCTGCCTCTCTCTCTCTCTCAATGTCTGCCCACAGCGGGCCTGGCCCAGATTCTGCGGCCACAGGGCGCAGATAAGCCCCAGACGTGGCATTCTGACAGCGCCAGCTGCTGATACGTGCTGACGCGTCAGCCGTGCGCCGGTCGCTGACTCGCGCCCTGTCCTCCTGACGCAACACTAGCAACACTACTGTCTTCACTTTGCTGTCTGTCTGTCCCTCTGGCGCTCTCTGTGTTTTTATTATTTTTTTGGTCCCCTTTCTCACTTGTTTGGGCAGGGCGCCACGATTTCCTCTCCTGTACAGTCGTGGACAAAACGAGCGAGACCCCTCGCCTTTTCGTTATGCTGATCCGCACAGCTTTAAAGTCTGCTACACAGTATAACAGGCAAGGCGACGAAGTGCTACCAACATACTATGCACAGGCGTGAAATTGACACACTATCCTACCTTTGTTAAAAAACGGCTCTGAGCACTATGGGACTCAACTGCTGTGGTCATCAGTCCCCTAGAACTTAGAACTACTTAAACCTAACTAACCTAAGGACATCACACACATCCATGCCCGAGACAGGATTCGAACCTGCGACCGTAGCAGTCGCACGGTTCCGGACTGCGCGCCTAGAACCGCGAGACCACCGCGGCCGGCTACCTTTGTTAGACTGTTTCCAATCATGTGTAGGACGATATTAATGCTGATTAATGTGTTAAACACAACATGTAAATATAAGATATAAATGAAAGAAGAAACGCTAATTAGTATGAACTGTACTAATAAAAATGAATTTCAGCTTGCCAGCCACTGGTGGCTGAGCGGTTCTAGGCGCTTCAGTCTGTAACCGCGCGTCCGCTACGGTCGCAGGTTCGAATCCTGCCTCGGACATGGCTGTGTGTGATGTCCTTACGTTAGTTAGGTTTAGGTAGTTCTAAGTTGTAGGGGACTGATGACCTCAGATGTTAAGTCCCATAGTGCTCTGAGCCATTTAAACCATTTTTTTTTTAATTTCAGCTTATCGAGATAACACAACTGTTCTAGTAAGACAAAGTACCTCAGATCGTTACGAATTAGCAACAAATTGTGCGGATTCGGCCGAGAAACGGTTTGTGTCAACTTTCAGACCAGTCATAGTGGATTACCGTTGCTCACCTACCAAGACAGTGTGCAAATTTAGCTATGCGTGAACATTCATAACGAAATTCAGTTAAAAATCATTCAGTGCCACACGTAAGTCAATTCAATTATTGACAGAATCGGAAAAAGGAAGGCAATAACAAGTATGAAATTCTACAAGAGTTTCATATTGACATCCACAACGCGCTAGTACAGAATAAATGTAGATATAAAAAGTATTGGGGGCGCGAGAATTTCTTAAAATTGCTTTACTGATAGTCCATCTGCCTCCATCGACATTAGAACCGAAAACAAAGCAGACCTCCCTTGCAGTAGCAAACACCTCTCACTACGCTAGCAGACAACCCAGGCAAACGGCCCTCTATTATTACGCCAGACATGAATAAGCCGGCAATTTCGCAATGAAAATGGCGAAATGATGTACAGTTTCTGTTGCATAGAGCTTTCTGGACTCTAAAACATGAATTTTCTACCTTTATGTCACCGCTTATGTGACAATCATTTGGGATGTTTATCGAAATAACAAAACACTGTTATTAGCGAGTAACGGCAACGGGTTCTACACAACGCTGGTGACTACTTTGAAGGACAGTAACAGGTGCAAACATGAAACTCTTTTGTATCGGTTGCCACTATTTAAGTTCCAACCCACGTATAGTCTTACATATGATTGAAAACAGTCTCACAAAGTTAGGATAGTGTGTCAATTTCACGCCTGTGCATAGTATGTTGGTAGCACTTCGTCGCCTTGCCTGTTATACTGTGTAGCAGACTTTAAAGCTGTGCGGATCAGCATAACGAAAAGGCGAGGAGTCTCGCTCGTTTTGTCCACGACTGTACATAATCTCCTCATCCCAGAGTGCGGTTGCTGGAACAATCGGTTTTTCAATACATGTAGATATACTGTTGTTGCTAAGATTGTAGTATAGGCAGTTTTCAGAGTTGGTAGTATATGTCCAGTAAACGCCGCTATTATACGATGCGCCTAAAGCGTACACTTGTGCACCAGCGCCCCAAGCGAGCATTTCTGTAGCTACAGGCTGGTTCACGTACACCCATTACATCACCAACGCGGGATATACAAGGTGCGTGCCATAAGTAATGCGACCAAATTCACAAAAAAATCATTTATTGAATACACTACTGGCCATTAAAATTGCTACACCAAGAAGAAGCGCAGATGATGAACGGGTATTCATTGGACAAATATACTAGAACTGATATGTGATTAAATTTTCACGAAATTTCGGTGCATGGATCCTGAGAAGTCAGTACCAAGAACAACTACCTCTGGCCGTAATAACGGCCTTGATACGTCTGGGCTTTGAGTCAGAGCTTGGATGGCGTGTACATGTACAGCTGCCCATGCAACTTCAACACGATACCACAGTTCATTAATAGTAGTGACTGGCGTATTGTGACGAGCCAGTTGCTCGGCCACCATTAACCAGACGTTTTCAGATAGTGAGAGATCTGGACAATGTGCTGGCCAAGGCAGCAGTCGAACATTTTCTGTATCCAGAAAGGCCCGTACAGGAATTGCAACATGCGGTCGCCCATTATCCTGCTGAAATGGTTCAAATGGCTCTGAGCACTATGGGACTTAACTTCTCCGGTCATCAGTCCCCTAGAACTTAGAACTACTTAAACCTAACTAACCTAAGGACATCACACACATCCATGCCCGAGGCAGGATTCGAACCTGCAACCGTAGCGGTCGCACGGTTCCAGACTGTAGCGCCTAGAACCGCTCGGCCACTCCGGCCGGCCTTGCTGAAATGTAGGGTTTCACAGTGATCGAATGAAGGGTAGAACAACGAGTCGTAACACATCTGAAATGTAACGTCCACTGTTCAAAGCGCCGTCAGTGCGAACGCGAGGTGACCGAGACGTGTAACCAATGGCACGCCATACCATCACGTCGGGTGATAGGCCAATATGGCGATGACGAATACACGCTTCCAATGTGCGTTCACCGCGATTTCGCCAAACACGGATGCGACCATCGTGATGCTGTAAACAGAACCTGGATTCATACGAAAAAATGACGTTTTGCCGTTTGTGCTCCCAGGTTCGTCGTCGAGTACACCATCGCAGGCGCTCCTGTCTGTGATGCAGCGTCAAGGGTAACCGCAGCCACTGTCCCCGAGCTGATAGTCCGTGCTGCTGCAAGCGTCGTCGAACTGTTCGTGCAGATGGTTGTCGTCTTGCAAACGTCCCCATCTGTTGACTCAGGGATCGAGACGTGGCTGCACGATCCGTTACAGCCGTGCGGATAAGATGCCTGTCATCTCGACTGCTAGTGATACGAGGCCGTTGTGATTCAGCACGGCATTCAGTATTACCCTCCTGAACGCACCGATTCCATATTCTGCTAACACTCATTGGATCTCGACCAACGCGAGCAGCAATGTCGCGATACGATAAACCGCAATCGCGATAGGCTACAATCCGACCTTTATCAAAGTCGGAAACGTGATGGTACGCGTTACTTCTCCTTACACGAGGCATCACAACAACGTTTCACCAGGCAACGACGGACAACTGCTGTTTGTGTATGAGAAATGGGTTGGAAACTTTCCTCATGTCAGCACGTTGTAGGTGTCGCCACCGGCGCCAACCTTGTGTGAATGCTCTGAAAAGCTAATCATTTCCATATCACAGCATCTTCTTCCTGTCGGTTAAATTTCGCGTCTGTAGCACGTCACCCTCGTGGTGTAGCAATTTTAATAGCTATTAGTGTAATTCCCTCAGCATCAGCCGACATAATTCGACTACATTCGATTATCGTAACCAGACGTATTCAGCTGTTTTATACGTGGCAGTTCGGCTCTCTAAACCAGGATTTCAAAAAGTGCCTTCCGCAGAACACTGGCGTTGCGCGTGAAACGAATAACTGCCCCGCTAAAATTTGCGAATAACACGTTTTAATTCAACTTTTTGACGATATTCATTATTGTTCTAAATTTTATTATGACTTCCGTGTTATCATTTACGATTTAAAATTGAAGTAATCACTGAAAAAGCAGGTTTCTCTCATTTTAAAATTTTTACCAACCTTAAAATGAATAAGGTCGAAGTAGCAGGAATCTCGAGGTGTTCCGCTAGAGGAAGAGTTGCGAGAACTGCTGCTTAGGTTCAAATGGCTCTGAGCACTATGGGACTTAACATCTGAGGTCATCAATCCCCTAGAACTTAGAACTACTTAAACCTAACTAACCTAAGGACATCCCACACATCCATGCCCGAGGCGGGATTCGAACCTGCGACTGTAGCAGTCGCGCGGTTCCAGACTGAAGCGCCTAGAACCGCTCGGCCACTCCGGCCGGCGCTGCTTAGGTTCACAACTGGTGGTTCCCTTCAGGCTGTCTTCGTCACAGGATTGTTCTGCATACGTAAGCAGCAGGGCACAATGGCGTAGCTGTGTGTAAGGACATTTGCCACGACTTTAGCTGCTCCCTTGTCTCCCCCTCCTCCTCCTCATCGCTGTCGCGCAGTAAAGGTTCTTACTGAGCCTTTCCGCTGATTTACTTAACATAGGACCAGAATCTCTTTGGATTTTCCGCCACATTTCTATAGAGAGTTTCGTTGTGGAAACTATTAAATGCATCTCGCATTGAAATCCGCACCAAATTTCGAGCCTCAGTAAAACTTCGCCAATCTTGGAGATTTTGCCTTCGTCTGCTTGCCTTTTTCGGTGCTCCTGCTTTGTGTCGTGTTTTGTGTACCATGGGAGATCAGTTCCGTCTCTTATTAATTTATTTGGTATGAATCTCTCGAGTGCTGTTGATACTACACTCCTGGAAATTGACATAAGAACACCGTGAATTCATTGTCCCAGGAAGGGGAAACTTTATTGACACATTCCTGGGGTCAGATACATCACATGATCACACTGACAGAACCACAGGCACATAGACACAGGCAACAGAGCATGCACAATGTCGGCACTAGTACAGTGTATATCCACCTTTCGCAGCAATGCAGGCTGCTATTCTCCCATGGAGACGATCGTAGAGATGCTGGATGTAGTCCTGTGGAACGGCTTGCCATGCCATTTCCACCTGGCGCCTCAGTTGGACCAGCGTTCGTGCTGGACGTGCAGACCGCGTGAGACGACGCTTCATCCAGTCCCAAACATGCTCAATGGGGGACAGATCCGTAGATCTTGCTGGCCAGGGTAGTTGACTTACACCTTCCAGAGCACGTTGGGTGGCACGGGATACATGCGGACGTGCATTGTCCTGTTGGAACAGCAAGTTCCCTTGCCGGTCTAGGAATGGTAGAACGATGGGTTCGATGACGGTTTGGATGTACCGTGCACTATTCAGTGTCCCCTCGACGATCACCAGTGGTGTACGGCCAGTGTAGGAGATTGCTCCCCACACCGTGATGCCGGGTGTTGGCCCTGTGTCCCTCGGTCGTATGCAGTCCGGATTGTGGCGCTCACCTGCACGGCGCCAAACACGCATACGACCATCATTGGCACCAAGGCAGAAGCGACTCTCATCGCTGAAGACGACACGTCTCCATTCGTCCCTCCATTCACGCCTGTCGCGACACCACTGGAGGCGGGCTGCACGATGTTGGGGCGTGAGCGGAAGACGGCCTAACGGTGTGCGGGACAGTAGCCCAGCTTCATGGAGACGGTTGCGAATGGTCCTCGCCGATACCCCAGGAGCAACAGTGTCCCTAATTTGCTGGGAAGTGGCGGTGCGGTCCCCTACGGCACTGCGTAGGATCCTACGGTCTTGGCGTGCATCCGTGCGTCGCTGCGGTCCGGTCCCAGGTCGACGGGCACGTGCACCTTCCGCCGACCACTGGCGACAACATCGATGTACTGTGGAGACCTCACGCCCCACGTGTTGAGCAATTCGGCGGTACGTCCACCCGGCCTCCCGCATGCCCACTATACGCCCTCGCTCAAAGTCCGTCAACTGCACATACGGTTCACGTCCACGCTGTCGCGGCATGCTACCAGTGTTAAAGACTGCGATGTAGCTCCGTATGCCACGGCAAACTGGCCGACACTGACGGCGGCGGTGCACAAATGCTGCGCAGCTAGCGCCATTCGACGGCCAACACCGCGGTTCCTGGTGTGTCCGCTGTGCCGTGCGTGTGATCATTGCTTGTACAGCCCTCTCGCAGTGTCCGGAGCAAGTATGGTGGGTCTGACACACCGGGGTCAATGTGTTCTTTTTTCCATTTCCAGGAGTGTATTTGTTTGAATTTAAGCCACATATGGTCTTCTCCTACATAGTTTGGAAGGATTGGAAACTGTCTCTTGGAAAGACGTCAACCGAATGGAGGAGGAGGAGATTAGTGTTTAACGTCCCGTCGACAACGAGGTCATTAGAGACGGAGCGCAAGCTCGGGTGAGGGAAGGATGGGGAAGGAAATCGGCCGTGCCCTTTCAAAGGAACCATCCCGGCATTTGCCTGAAGCGATTTTAGGGAAATCACGGAAAAGTCAACCGAATGTTTAGTTGCTTTTATAAATAGATATATTTCGCGTTTAGTTTTGGGGAATTTCTCTGTTACGTAATTGAGCCTCGCTACGACTGTAATCCCTGTATCCATCGTGATGCTCAGGATTATTTGTGAGTAAGATGTCAAGTGTGTCTTCGTAACCATTTACATTTTCAATGGCCCCGTGAACTAATTGTTCAAAAAAATTTTTAAAAATTGCATTTAGAACAATTACGGAAGTTGTTTTCTATCTACAATAGGGTCTGAAAATGTATTTTTGTCAACATACGGATGGTAGAGTGAAGTCACTGCCAACTATAATTGCATGATTATGGTACCTATTTCTGATGAGACTCAAGATTTGTTTGAACTGTTCAGCAAATGTTTCATCTGAGACCGGGGGTCGGTAAAAGGAGCCAGTTATTAATTTATTCCGGTTGTCGAATAATACCTCTGCGCATACTGTCTCAGGAACTATCTGCTTTAATGTCGCTTGTGAGCTGGAACACACGTTACATTATTTTTCCTTAAGTTGTGCTTCTTGTTTCTGTTGTAGTGCAGATCATTACAATTACGGCTTTTCCCTCCAAAACCTAGGATGCTTTCTCTGTGACCCTGTAAATACCAGAGCTAAACGAAGTAGAACAATAACGTACGTTACAAGCACAGCATTCTCCATTACTTCATTTCCTTATTTCTAACATTTTAAAATTGTACGTCGACTATAGATGACATTTCAATCATAGATGTTCTTATCTCTATTTAGTGAACGTATTTTCAGTCATATGTTGAACATTGTCCCGCTACACTTTATTAACTAATGTTTCGCCGCAAGGGATATCGGATTTTAGACAGTACATTAATATGGAGTATGTCGTCCTCCTTCTTTTCAAACATTCACATTCCCATTTCTTCTTTCCTTATTGTCTTTTGGGCATGCAGTTGCAGTAATTAAAGAAGGCACAAATGCAGTGGTCCAAAAGAAATGATTAGCTTACATTCGCATTCTCTTTACATCGTTCCTTTCTTGTTGCTCCCATGCCGATGGACTGTTTCTATCGCAATCAGTAAGCGTGAAAGGAAGATACCGTACAGGCAGAGGGATCTATATTTATACTTGGCAGAACTAATTACATACTGAAACAACCGTCGGTATTGCTTTCGTTTCCGAAAAGTTATAAATATTTCGATTTCGCGAAAGAAACGCTGTATTTGGCCAAGATGTCGAAGGAGAAGGTCCCTTACGTCCTGGCTGTATCGAGTAAGATGTGGAGACGGCGGTTTGAAAGCGGACAGAAGTAGTACGAATAAGGGCGTCCCTTACCTGAGGGATCGCCACCTGGCTGATGGACAAGTGTGGCAACTGTCCGGCGTGGCAAATGTCCGGCATCCCGTAGCTGTACACTTTTTTTCCCCCTTGTTTTCAGTATCTCGACCCCCTGTCCTTTTCCTGCCGGCACTACTGAACGGCCTTATCCGCCAGTTCCTGAAGAGATACGCGCTGTAAACAAGTGTGTTTACCTGCGGGCCCGCTGTTCGCTTGAGAGGCGTGGAGGCGGTCACGCAAACTTGTTTACTGACCGCTTAGTTTTCCGTCGGAATTTGCCGCTCCGGTATCTTGTTGTGCCCTTCTTCCAATCCACACACGTACATTAAAACATTTATTTTCTATTTTTTTTTTCTGGGGTGATGGCCATTCTATTTCCTACAGCCCGAATGCCCTGTTGCACATATCTTCTTTCCGGGCTGTGAAATATTACTGTATCTCATTGCTACCTATCAGAACCCCTCGGAGAGCATTAAAGATAAACACCAGTCCTAACTGCCTGATTGTAAAGTGGACTGTTTCCAAATTACATGCAAAAATAACCACTATTTCAGTATACATATAATTCGAAAACGATGTTTTGCTGATTAACATTGTTCTTATGTGAAAAACACAGTATAAATGTGAAATTGTCGGCCGGAGTAGCCGTGCGGTTCTGGGCGCTACAGTCTGGAGCCGAGGGACCGCTCCGGTCGCGGGTTCGAATCCTGCCTCGGGCATGGATGTGTGTGATGTCCTTGGGTTAAAAATGGTTCAAATGGCTCTGAGCACTATGGGACTCAACATCTTAGGTCATAAGTCCCCTAGAACATAGAACTACTTAAACCTAACTAACCTAAGGACATCACACACACCCATGCCCGAGGCAGGATTCGAACCTGCGACCGTAGCAGTCCCGCGGTTCCAGACTGCAGCGCCAGAACTGCTAGACCACCGCCGCCGGCTGTCCTTAGGTTAGTTAGGTTTAAGTAGTTCTAAGTTCTAGGCGACTGACGACCTCAGTAGTTAAGTCGCATAGTGCTCAGAGCCATTTGAACCAAATGTGAACTTAATTCTGTAACTAATCGAAAGAAATGTAGCACATGGTCAGGATGTACCAGTAAACCTATCATTATACACTACCGGCCGTTAAAATTGCAACACTACGAAGATGACGTGCTACAGACGCGAAATTTAACCGATAGGAAGAAGATGCTGTGATATGCAAATGATTAGCTCTTCAGAGCATTCACACAAGGTTGGCGCCGGTGGTGACACCTACAATGTGCTGACATGAGTAAAGTTTCCAACCGATTTCTCATGCACAAACAGCAGTTGACCCGCGTTGTCTGGTGAAACGTTGTTGTGATGCCTCGTGTAAGGAGGAGAAATGAGTACCATCAAGTTTACGACTTTGAAAAAAGTCGGATTGTAGCCTACCGCGATTGCTGTTTATCGTATCGCGACATTGCTGCTCGCGTTGGTCGAGATCCAATGACTATTAGCAGAATATAGAATCGGTGGGTTCAGGAGGGTAATACGGAACGCCGTGCAGGATCCCAACGGCCTCGTGTCACTAGCAGTCGAGATGACAGGCATCTTATCCGCACGGCTGTAACGGATCGTGCAGCCACGTCTGGATCCCTGAGTCAACAAATGGGGACGTTTGCAAGACAACTACCATCTGCACGAACAGTTCGACGACGTTTGCAGCAGCATGGACTATCAGCTCGAGACCATGGCTACGGTTACTCTTGACGCTGCATCAAAGACAGGAGCGCATTCGATGCTGTACTCAACGACGGACCTGGCTGCACGAATGGCAAAACGTCATTTTTTCGGATGAATCCAGGTTCTGTTGACAGCATCGTGATGGTCGCATCCGTGTTTGGTCACATCGCGGTGAACGAACATCGGAAGCGTGTATTCGTCATCGCCATACTGGCGTATCACCCGGCGTGATGGTATGGGGTGCCAATGGTTAAACGTCTCGGTCACCTGTAGTTCGCACTGAGGGCACTTTGAACAGTGGACGTTACATTTCAGATGTGTTACGACCCGTGGCTCTACCCTTCATTCGATCTCTGCAAAACCCTACATTTCAGCAGGATAATGCACGACGGCAAGTTGCAGGTCCTGTACGGGCCTTTCTGGATACAGAAAATGTTCGACTGCTGCGCTGGCCAGCAAATTCTCCAGATCTCTCACCAGCTGAAAACGTCTGGTGAATGGTGGCTGAGCAACTGGCTCGTCACAATACGTCAGTCACTACTCTTGATGAACTGTGTTATCGTGTTGAAGCTGCATGGGCAGCTGTACCTGTACACGCCATCCAAGCTCTGTTTGACTCAATGCTCAGGCGTATCAAGGCCGTTATTACGGCCAGAGGTGGGTGTTCTGGGTACTTATTTCTCAGGATCTATGCACCCAAATTGCGTGAAAATGTAATCACATGTCAGTTCTAGTATAATATATTTGTCCAATGAATACCCGTTTATCATCTGCATTTCTTCTTGGTGTAGCAATTTTAATGGCCAGTAGTGTAAAATTACTACAACAATTTAAATAGAACATATAAATAAAGCACGTTAATTGAATCTCTGGTATATGTTAGCACTAAAGTTCAGGCACTAGTTGATTTGTTATAAACAAATTTAGAAATGTAATTGTTACCTGTAACATAATTAGTCAGAAAATGTTATATTAACTCGTAACTAAGTTGAAAATAGGTTCACCTTGTTCAGCACTGAGATTCTAAATTTTTAGCAATGTGTAGCTCATATTCGGTTTAACTTTTAATTGTGATTTTACATAAAATTGTAATTTTCTTTGTCTGTGATTGTTAACAAAAGTATAAATAGAGGTCACGCAGGCGCCTTGGGGCACTCGTTTTTTGGTTAGGGTTTCGAGAAAATGTATTGTGGGCTCACTCGTTTGTTAATTGTTGTGAACTCTGTGTCGTTTGATGACAGCTTTGGGTACATCTGATGTAACCGGTACAGTTCACCAGGGTCAGAGACCAGAGTCCTGGAAATATATTGGTGTTAAAACTGTACTGTACTTTGGAATTAACACTCCTGGAAATTGAAATAAGAACACCGTGAATTCATTGTCCCAGGAAGGGGAAACTTTATTGACACATTCCTGGGGGTCAGATACATCACATGATCACACTGACAGAACCACAGGCACATAGACACAGGCAACAGAGCATGCACAATGTCGGCACTAGTACAGTGTATATCCACCTTTCGCAGCAATGCAGGCTGCTATTCTCCCATGGAGACGATCGTAGAGATGCTGGATGTAGTCCTGTGGAACGGCTTGCCATGTCATTTCCACCTGGCGCCTCAGTTGGACCAGCGTTCGTGCCGGACGTACAGACCGCGTGAGACGACGCTTCATCCAGTCCCAAACATGCTCAATGGGGGACAGATCCGGAGATCTTGCTGGCCAGGGTAGTTGACTTACACCTTCTAGAGCACGTTGGGTGGCACGGGATACATGCGGACGTGCATTGTCCTGTTGGAACAGCAAGTTCCCTTGCCGGTCTAGGAATGGTAGAACGATGGGTTCGATGACGGTTTGGATGTACCGTGCACTATTCAGTGTCCCCTCGACGATCACCAGTGGTGTACGGCCAGTGTAGGTGATCGCTCCCCACACCATGATGCCGGGTGTTGGCCCTGTGTGCCTCGGTCGTATGCAGTCCTGATTGTGGCGCTCACCTGCACGGCGCCAAACACGCATACGACCATCATTGGCACCAAGGCAGAAGCGACTCTCATCGCTGAAGACGACACGTCTCCATTCGTCCCTCCATTCACGCCTGTCGCGACACCACTGGAGGCGGGCTGCACGATGTTGGGGCGTGAGCGGAAGACGGCCTAACGGTGTGCGGGACCGTAGCCCAGCTTCATGGAGACGGTTGCGAATGGTCCTCGCCGATACCCCAGGAGCAACAGTGTCCCTAATTTGCTGGGAAGTGGCGGTGCGGTCCCCTACGGCACTGCGTAGGATCCTACGGTCTTGGCGTGCATCCGTGCGCCGCTGCGGTCCGGTCCCAGGTCGACGGGCACGTGCACCTTCCGCCGACCACTGGCGACAACATCGATGTACTGTTGACACCTCACGCCCCACGTGTTGAGCAATTCGGCGGTACGTCCACCCAGCCTCCCGCATGCCCACTATACGCCCTCGCTCAAAGTCCGTCAACTGCACATACGGTTCACGTCCACGCTGTCGCGGCATGCTACCAGTGTTAAAGACTGCGATGGAGCTCCGTATGCCACGGCAAACTGGCTGACACTGACGGCGGCGGTGCACAAATGCTGCGCAGCTAGCGCCATTCGACGGCCAACACCGCGGTTCCTGGTGTGTCCGCTGTGCCGTGCGTGTGATCATTGCTTGTACAGCCCTCTCGCAGTGTCCGGAGCAAGTATGGTGGGTCTGACACACCGGTGTCAATGTGTTCTTTTTTCCATTTCCAGGAGTGTATTTGGGAGTCTTCCGCAATCGTTTTCATAGGCTGCACAGCGACGAGGAATTTTACAAAACCCCGAGAACTAAACAACTCTCAATGTTGGTAGAATTGACGTGAAAACAACAGCGCAACGACTGGGCATTTCACTAAAACACTGGCAACGCGGAGGTGGGAAAATATAAACATCTCAGCTGGAGGCGCTTACAAATGAACGCTCCATCGAATGCCGCCCGTGATATACTCCTTGTACCAGGGCTATCATAAAGTTACAATCATCACTTCCAAACAAACAAAGTTATCCCTCTCCTCTCACAGTGGCAGCAGTGCGGTTCCGGACTGAAGCGCCTAGAACCGCTCGGCCAGTAAAGTCGGCTACCGTTACCGGTTTCGAATCATTACGATTCATATTCAGACGGTTTTCATGCTTTCATTACATGCGGTGCGTTTTTTTCTTTTTTTTTCGCAGATTAATTGTCCTAAAATATAAATAATACATAATTATAAGCACGCCACACAGATGGTTGCGTTACAGAATTGCATCGGATGTGACTTACGTGAAATGTCGGCCGGCCGCTGTGGCAGAGCGGTTCTAGGAGCTTCAGTGTGGAACCGCGCGACACGTACGGCCGCAGGTTCGAATCCTGCGTCGGGCGTGGATGTGTGTGATGTGCTTAGGTTAGTTAGGTTTAAGTAGTTCTAAGTTCTAGGGGACTGATGACCTCAGATGTTAACTCCCATAGTGCTCAGACCCATTTGAAACATTTTTTTCCTCTCAGGCCGCCCCGATGCCGGCAGGGTAGCTCAGCGTGTTCGGTCAGAGGGTTACGTGCCCTCTGTAATAAAAAAAAAACTGAGTTAATCGATCAACAACGAACCTAAAACGGGTGTCTTACGACGTCCACCCGAGCAGATGCAACGAACAAAAGCGAACAAAGTGAGATTAAAAAAAAAAAAAAAAAAAAAAAAAAAAAAGTGGTCAGCGCGGCGGTCTATCACGCTAAGGGGGCCGGTTTCGATTCCCGGCTGCGTCGCAGATTTTCTCCGCTCAGGGACTGGCTGTTGTGTTGTTCTCATTATCATTTCATCAACAGTGGAAGGCAACGTGAAACCACGACTGCAATCACTTCCCTAGACGCTCATGCGGTGGACCTCTCTGACGAGGCTTCCCCCATACCACACCTGCCGTAAGGATGCTATGCTCCAAGATAGGTATACAGTGTGGGGATTAAAATTAATGGGCAGAAGATATACAGTGATTCCATGGGAGCCATGGGGTAGCGATATGCACGTATACAGATGGCGGTAGCATGATGTACACAACGTATAAAAGGGCAGTGCTTTGGGAGGGCTGTCATTTGTACTCACAAGGCAACCTCCCCATCGCACCCCCCTCAGATTTAGTTATGAGTTGGCACAGTGGATGTTGTTGTTGTGGTCTTCAGTCCTGAGACTGGTTTGATGCAGCTCTCCATGCTACTCTATCCTGTGCAAGCTTCTGCAACCTACATTCTTCTGAATCTGTTTAGTGTATTCATCTCTTGGTCTCCCTTTACGATTTTTACCCTCCACGCTGCCCTCCAACACTAAATTGGTGATCCCTTGATGCCTCAGAACATGTCCTACCACCCGATCCCTTCTTCTAGTCAAGTTGTGCCACAGACTTCTCTTCTCCTCAATCCTATTCTATACCTCCTCATTAGTTATATGATCTACCCATCTAATCTTCAGCATTCTTCTGTAGCACCACATTTCGAAAGCTTCTATTCTCTTCTTGTCCAAACTATTTACCGTCCATGTTTCACTTCCATACATGGCTACACTACATACAAACACTTTCAGAAACGACTTCCTGTCACTTCAATCTATACTCGATGTAAACAAATTTCTCTTCTTCAGAAACGCTTTCCTTGCCATTGCCAGTCTACATTTGATATCCTCTCTACTTCGACCATCATCAGTTATTTTGGTCCCCAGATAGCAAAACTCCTTTACTACTTTAAGTGGATAGACCTTGAAAAACTGAACACAGATCAATCGAGGAAACAGGAAGAAGTCGTGTGGAACTATGAAAAAAATAAGCAAAATATACAAACTGAGTAGTCCATGTGCAAGATAGTTAACATCAAGGATAATGTGAGCTCAGGAGCGTCGTGGTCCCGTGGTTAGCGTGAGCAGCTGCAGCACGTGAGGTCATTGGTTCATGTCTTCCCCGGGCGAAAAGTTTAATTTTTTACTTTCAGATAATTATCAAAGTTCAGGCGCTCACACATAATCAACTTTGCTCTCCAAAATTCCAGGACATGTTCAGATTTGCTTGGACATATGCAGGATTTGACGGTCTACACACGGAAAAATTTGAAAACGTTAAAAACATATGTTTTGACAGAGCACAGGGAAAACTGTGCGACTGTGAAACTGTTGCATTCATTTGTTGCAGTTTATGTGACAAACTCTTATGTTTTCATCATTTTTTATCGGGAGTGATTATCACATCCACAAGAAAATCTAAATTGGGCAAGGTAGAAGAATCTTTTTACCCATTCGCCAAGTGTACAAGTTAGGTGGGTCGACAACATATTCCTGTAATGTGAAGCACATGCCGTCACCAGTGTCGTATAGAATATATCAGACGTGTTTTCCTGTGGAGGAATCGGTTGACCTCTGACCTTGCGATCAAATGTTTTCGGTTCCCATTCGAGAGGCACGTCCTTTCGTCTACTAATCGCACGGTTTTGCGGTGCGGTCGCAAAACGCAGACACTAAACTTATTACAGTGAAAAGAGACGTCAATGAACGATCGGACAGAACATAACTTTGCGAAAATAAAGAAAATAAACTTTTCACTCGAGGGAAGAATTGAACCGAAGACCTCTCGTTCTGCAGCTGCTCACGCTAACCACGGGACCACGGCGCTCCTTAGCTCACACTGTCCTTGATGTGGCCTATCTTGCGCATGGACTACTCAGTTTGTATATTTTGCTTATTTTTTTCATAGTTCCACACAACTTCTTCCTGTTTTCTCTATTGATCTGTGTTCAGTTTTTCAAGGCCTATCCACTGTGCCAACTTATAACTAAATCTGAGGGGGGTGCGATGGGAAGGTTCCCTTGTCAGGTGACACCAGTGAAAAGGTTTCCGACATGATTATGGCTGCACGGCGGGAACTGACAGACTTTGAACGCGGAATGGTAGTCAGAGCTAGATGCACAGGATATTCCATTTCGGAAATCGATAGCAAATTCAATATTTCGAGATACACAGTATGACGTATATGCTGAGAACGCCAGATTTCAGGCGTTACCTCTCACCACGAACAAAACAGTGTGAGACAGCCTTCACTTAACGACCGAGAGCAGCGGCGTTTACGAAGATTTGTCAGTGCTAACAGACAAGCTAACAAGACAGCCGCAATCATCTGTGTGGAATGCTTATAATTATGTATAATTTATACGAGGTGCATTCAAGTTCTAAGGCCTCCGATCTTTTTTCTAACTAACTACTCACCCGAAATCGATGAAACTGGCTTTACTTCTCGACGTAATCGCCCTGCAGACGTACACATTTTCCACAACGCTGACGCCATGATTCCATGGCAGCGGCGAAGGCTTTTTTAGGAGTCTGTTTTGACCACTGGAAATTCGCTGAGGCAATAGCAGCACGGCTGGTGAACGTGCGGCCACGGAGAGTGTCTTTCATTGTTGGAAAAAGTCAAAAGTCACTAGGAGCCAGGTCAGGTGAGTAGGGAGCACGAGGAATCACTTCAAAGTTGTTATCACGAAGAAACTGTTGCGTAACGTTAGCTCGATGTGCGGGTGCGTTGTGTCGGTGAAACAGCACACGCGCAGCCCTTCCCGGACGTTTTTGTTGCAGTGCAGGAAGGAATTTGTTCTTCAAAACATTTTCGTAGGATGCACCTGTTACTGTAGTGCCCTTTGGAACGCAATGCGTAAGGATTACGCCCTCGCTGTCCCAGAACACGGACACCATCATTTTTTCAGCACTGGCGGTTACCCGAAATTTTTTTGGTGGCGGTGAATCTGTGTGCTACCATTGAGCTGACTGGCGCTTTGTTTCCGGATTGAAAAATGGCATCCACGTCTCATCCATTGTCACAACTGACGAAAAGAAAGTCCCATTCGTGCTGTCGTTGCGCGTCAACATTGCTCGGCAACGTGCCACACGGGCAGCCGTGTGGTCGTCCGTCAGCATTCGTGGCACCCACCTGGATGACACTTTTCGCATTTTCAGGTCGTCGTGCAGGATTGTGTACACAGAACCCACAGAAACGCCAACTCTGGAGGCGATTCGCTCAACAGTCATTCGGCGATCCCCCAAAACAATTCTCTCCACTTTCTCGATCGTGTCGTCATACGGGCTTGTGCGAGCCCGAGGTTGTTTCGGGTTGTTGTCACACGATGTTCTGCGTTCATTAAACTGTCGCACCCACGAACGCACTTTCGACACATCCGTAACTCCCGTCACCACATGTCTCCTTCAACTGTCGATGAATTTCTATTGGTTTCACACCACGCAAATTCAGAAAACGAATGATTGCACGCTGTTCAAGTAAGGAAAACGTCGCCATTTTAAGTATTGAAAACAGTTGTCATTCTCGCCGCGGCGGTAAAATTCTATCTGCCGTACGGTGCTGCCATCTCTCGGACGTATTGACAATGAACGCGGCCTCATTTTAAAACAATGCGCATGTTTCTATTTCTTTCCAGCCCGCAGAAAAAAAAATCGGAGGTCTTAGAGCTTGAATGCACCTCGTATTTTGGGACAATTAATCTGTAAAAAAACTCACCACGTGTAATGAAAGCATGAAAACGGTCTGAAGATGAACCGTGATGATTGGAAACCGGTAATGGTAGCCGGCCGTGGTGGCCGAGCGGTTCTAGGCGCTTCAGTTCCGAACCGCACTGCTGCTACAGTCGCAGGTTCGAATCCTGCCTCGGCCATGGATGTCCTTAGGTTAGTTAGGTTTCAGTAGTTCTATAGGGGACTGATGACCTCAGCTGCTAAGTCCCATAGTGCTTGGAGGCATTTGCTTTGTGAGGCAATGCTTTGTGGACAGTAGTACTCCTGAAATCGGCTTGCTTTCCCAAAGTCACGACTTTATATCTCACGGAAGACCTTTGGGGTGAGTTACACTGTCGACTTCAGACCACAGCATACATCACTACCTTCTCCAGTTTCTGTTGTTAAGGAACAATGCGTTGCAATTCCTCCACAGACATTGAGACACGTCCTGAAAAGTGTCCTCAGCAGAGAACAAGCCGTCATAAAGATGAAAACTGAGGATGTGTTAGGTGACGACCTTTAAGAAGAAATTTCTGAGAATCCATGTCTGGGGCATAGCACTGTATGGTAGTGAAACACGGGTTGTGGGAAAAGCGCAACTTCAAAGCATTTGACATTTGGTGCTACAGAAGAAGGTCAAAAATTAGCTGTTGCGTACATGTGTTGATATAAGACAATGGGGTTAGCTGAAAAGGTGTGCCCCGACCGGGACTCAAACGAGGAATCTCCTGCTTACATGGCAGACGCTCTATCCATCTGAGCCACAGAGGATAGTACAACTGTTTCGATTTATTTCTGGCACGCCTCCCGTGAGATCCACATTCCCAACTTATTGTCCCGCACTATATACTCATAGTGCCCCTGCCCCTTATACTCATTATTCGCGGCTTTTTGCCAATTACCGTAAGAGTTCTGGCACTGTTTATGCATTCGCACAGAAGAGGATGTCAAATGGCTGGTGAGCCGTATATATATATATATATATATATAGGGTGGTCCACTGATCGTGACTGGGCCAAATATCTCACGAAATAAGCGTCACACGAAAAAACTACAAAGAACGAAACTCGTCTAGCTTGAAGGGGGAAACCAGATGGCGCTATGGTTGGCCCGCTAGATGGCGCTGCCATAGATCAAACGGATATCAACTGCGTTTTTTTAAATAGGAACCCCCATTTTTTATTACATATTCGTGTAGTACGTAAAGAAATAGGAATGTTTTACTTGGACCACTTTTTCCGCTTTGTGATAGATGGCGCTGTAATAGCACAAACATATGGCTCACAATATTAGACGAACAGTTGGTAACAGGTAGGTTTTTTAAATTAAATTACAGAACGTAGGTACGTTGGAACATTTTATTTCGGTTGTTACATATGCTACATGTGCCTTAGTGAACTTATCATTTCTCAGAATGCATGCTGTTACAGCGTGATTACCCGTAAATACCACATTAATGCAATAAATGCTCAAAATGATGTACGTCAACCTCAATGCATTTGGCAATACGTGTAACGCCATTCCTCTCAAGCACATGCATTGACAATGCGATGACGCATGTTGTCAGGCGTTGTCGGTGGATCACGATAGCAAATATCCTTCAACTTTCCCCACAGAAAGAAATCCGGGGACGTCAGATGCGGTGAACGTGTGGGCCACGGTATGGTGCTTCGACGACCAATCCACCTGTCATGAAATATGCTATTCAATACAGCTTCAACCGCACGCGAGCTATGTGCCGGACATCCATCATGTTGGAAGTACATCGCCATTCTGTCATGCAGTGAAACACCTTGTAGTAACATCGGTAGAACATTAAGTAGAAAATCACCATAAATTGCACCATTCAGATTGCCATCGATAAAATGGGGGCCAATTATCCTTCCTCCCATAATGCGGCACCATACATTAACCCGCCAAGGTCGCTGATGTTCCACTTGTCGCTGCCATCGTGGTTTTTCTGTTGCCCCATAGTGCATATTATGCCGGTTTACGTTACCGCTGTCGGTGAATGACGCTTCGTCGCTAAATAGAACGCGTGCAAAAAATCTGTCATCGTCTCGTAATTTCTCTTGTGCCCAGTGCCAGAACTGTACACGACGTTCAAAGTCGTCGCCATGCAATTCCTGGTGCATAGAAATATGGTACGGGTGGAATCCATGTTGATGTAGCATTCTCAACACCGACGTTTTTGAGATTCCCGATTCTCGCGCAATTTGTCCGCAAGTGATGTGCGGATTAGCCGCGACAGCAGCTAAAACACCTACTTGGGCATCATCATTTGTTGCAGGTCGTAGTTGACGTTTCAGATGTGGCTGAACACTTCCTGTTTCCTTAAATAACGTAACTATCCGGCGAACGGTCCGGACACTTGGATGATGTCGTCCAGGATACCGAGCAGCATACATAGCACACGCCCGTTGGCCTTTTTGATCACAATAACCATACACCAACACGATATCGACCTTTTCCGCAATTGGTAAACGGTCAATTTTAACACGTGTAATGTATCACGAAGCAAATACCGTCCGCACTGGCGGAATGTTACGTGATACCACGTACTTATACGTTTGTGACTATTACAGCGCCATCTATCACAAAGCGAAAAAAGTTGTCCAACTAAAACATTCATATTTTTTTACTTACTACACGGATACGTGGTAGAAAATGGTGGTTCCTACTTAAAAAAAACGCTGTTGATATCCGTTTGACCTATGGCAGCCGGCCGGGGTGGCCGAGCGGTTCTAGGCGCAACAGTGTGGAACCGCGCGACCGCTACGGTCGCAGGTTCGATTCCTGCCTCGGGCATGGATGTGTGTGCTGTCCTTAGGTTAGATAGGTTAAAGGAGTTCTAAGTTCTAGGGGACTGATGACCTCAGAAGTTAACTCCCATAGTGCTCAGAGCCATTTTGACCTATGGCAGCGCCATCTTGCGGGCCAAGCATAGCGCCATGTGGTTTTCCCCTTCAAGCTAGACGAGTTTCGTTCTGTTAATTTTTTCGTTTGATGCTTAGTTCCTGAGATATTTGGCCCGGTCACTATCAATATACAGTAATGGAAGACAGAGATTGGAATACGTCAAGCAAATAATTGAGGACGTAGGTTGCAAGTGCTACTCTGAGATGAAGAGGTTAGCACAGGAAAGGAATTCGTGGCGGGCCGCATCAAACTAGTCAGAAGACTGCCGAAAAAAAAAAAAGAAAAAAAGAAATGGAGAGTGCAGACGCCCCAGTTAACGTCCACTAACATGTTGGTTCTGAGAACTATGGGACTTAGCGTCCGAGGTCGTTTTTATTTATTTTTTTATTTCTTTTTGGTCATCAGTCTACTGACTGGTTTGATGCGGCCCGCCACGAATTCCTTTCCTGTGCTAACCTCTTCATCTCAGAGTAGCACTTGCAACCTACGTCCTCAATTATTTGCTTGATGTATTCCAATCTCTGTCTTCCTCTACAGTTTTTGCCCTCTACAGCTCCCTCTAGTGCCATGGAAGTCATTCCCTCATGTCTTAGCAGATGTCCTATCATCCTGTGCCTTCTCCTTATCAGTGTTTTCCACATATTCCTTTCCTCTCCGATTCTGCGTAGAACCTCCTCATTCCTTACCTTATCAGTCCACCTAATTTTCAACATTCGTCTATAGCACCACATCTCAAATGCTTCGATTCTCTTCTCTTCCGGTTTTCCCACAGTCCATGTTTCACTACCATACAATGCTGTACTCCAGACGTACATCCTCAGAAATTTCTTCGTCAAATTAAGGCCGATATTTGATATTAGTAAACTTCTCTTGGCCAGAAATGCCTTTTTTGCCATAGCGAGTCTGCTTTTGATGTCCTCCTTGCTCCGTCCGTCATTGGTTGTTTTACTGCCTAGTTAGCAAAATTCCTTAACTTCATTGACTTCGTGATCATCAATCCTGATGTTAAGTTTCTCGCTGTTCTCATTTCTACTACTTCTCATTACCTTCGTCTTTCTCCGATTTATTCTCAAACCATACTGTGTACCCTTCATTCCGTTCAGCAGATCATTTAATTCTTCTTCACTTTCACTCAGGATAGCAATGCCATCAGCGAATCGTATCATTGATATCCTTTCACCTTGTATTTTAATTCCACTCCTGAACCTTTCTTTTATTTCCATCATTGCTTCCTCGATGTACAGATTGAAGAGCAGGGGCGAAAGGCTACAGCCTTGTCTTACACCCTTCTTAATACGAGCTCTTCGTTCTTGATCGTCCACTCTTATTATTCCCTCTTGGTTGTTGTACATATTGTATATGACCCGTCTCTCCCTATGGCTTACCCCTACTTTTTTCAGAATCTCGAACAGCTTGCACCATTTTATATTGTCGATCGCTTTTTCCAGGTCGACAAATCCTATGAACAGAACTACTTAATCCTAACCTAAGGACATCACACACATCCACGCCCGAGGCAGGATTCGAACCTGCGACCGTAGTGGTCGCGCTTTTCTGAAGCGCCTAGAACTGCTCGGCCACCACGGCCGGCACACTAACATGTGTCTAGATACTTCAGATCAGATAGTGCAGGTGTTCAGATAGAACTGCGGTGAAGTTTACACGTGAGGGAAGGAAGCGCAGCCGGTACTCACCTGCGGGCTGTGGAAGAACTCGTACTTGGAGAAGTCCTTGCGGAAGACGAACTTCTTGGCCTCGCGGCGGCCGAACGGCTGTACCTCGTGGTGCACGGCCAGCACCTCCTCATGGTCCTCCAGCGAGCGCTCTGGAAGCACACAGCACCACGTCACCTCGGCACGTCACCACTCCGCGCTACAGTACAGCACAGACAACCAGAGACTACAATATACACAGGGGCAGAGGCACGGCATTCAGCGCTCCCAGCGGCGCCACGGTGTACTACTGGTGCTATGTCTGCGTAAGCAGAAGACACTAACGATCAAAGTCCGAAAACAATTTATTGGACTGTTCAATTAGCCAAAACAAATTCTCCCAGTATAACACCTACACAAAACAGTGATCCGTTTTCGAATCACAGCTACATACAAGAATATACAGAGTGTTACAGAAAGGTACGGCCAAACTTTCAGGAAACATTCCTCACACACAAAGAAGGAAATATCTTATGTGGACATGTGTCCGGAAACGCTTACTTCCCACGCTAGAGCTCATCTTATTACTTCTCTTCAAATCACATTAATCATGGAATGGAAACACACAGCAACGGAACGTACCAGCGTGACTTCAGACACTTTGTTACAGGAAATGTTCAAAATGTCCTCCGTTAGCGAGGATACGTGCATCCACCCTCCATCGCACGGAATCCCTGATGCGCTGATGCAGCCCTGGAGTATGGCGTATTGTATCACAGCCGTCCACAATATGAGCGCGAAGAGTCTCTACATTTGGTACCGGGGTTGCGTAGACAAGAGCTTTCAAATGCCCCCATAAATGAAAGTCAAGACGGTTGAGGTCAGGAGAGCGTGGAGGCCACGGAATTGGTCCGCCTCTACCAATCCGTCGGTCACCGAATCTGTTGTTGAGAAGCGTACGAACACTTCGACTCAAATGTGCAGGACCTCCATCGTGCATGAACCACATGTTGTGTCGTACTTGTAAAGGCGCATGTTCTAGCAGCACAGGTAGAGTATCCCGTATGAAATCGTGATAACGTGCTCCATTGAGCGTAGGTGGAAGAACATGGGGCCCAATCGAGACATCACCAACAATGCCTGCCCAAACGTTCACAGAAAATCTCTGTTGATGACGTGATTGCACAACTGCGTGTGGATTCCCGTCAGCCCACACATGTTGATTGTGAAAATTTACAATTGGATCACGTTGGAATGAAGCCTCATCCGTAAAGAGAACATTTGCACTGAAATGAGGATTGACACATTGTCGGATGAACCATTCGCAGAAGTCTACCCGTGGAGATCAATCAGCTGCTGATAGTGCCTGCAGACGCTGTACACGGTACGGAAACAACTGGTTCTCCCGTAGCACTCTCCATACAGTGGGGTGGTCAACGTTACCTTGTACAGCAGCAACTTCTCTGACGCTGACATTAGGGTTATCGTCAACTGCACGAAGAATTGCCTCGACCATTGCAGGTGTCCTCGTCGTTCTAGGTCTTCCCCAGTCGCGAGTAATAGGCTGGAATGTTCCGTACTCCCTAAGACGCCGATCAATTGCTTCGAACGTCTTCCTGTCGGGACACCTTCGTTCTGGAAATCTGTCTCGATACAAACGTACCGCGTCACGGCTATTGCTCCGTGCTAATCCATTCACCAAATGGGCATCTGCCAACTCCGCATTTGTAAACATTGCACTGACTGCAAAACCACGTTCATGATGAAAACCTGTTGATGCTATGTACTGATGTGCTTGATGCTAGTCGCATGTCAACACAAGCACCTAAGTCAACATTACCTTCCTTCAATTGGGCCAACTGGCGGTGAATCGAGGAAGTACAGTACATACTGACGAAACTAAAATGAGCTCTAACATGGAAATTAACCGTTTCCGGACACATGTCCACATAACATCTTTTCTTTATTTGTTGTGTGAGGAATTTTTCCTGAAAGTTTGGCCGTACCTTTTTGTAACTCCCTGTAGAGAACCACTGAAATAATTGCCTACTAGCCTCCGCCAGAGACTTCTCCGATGTACCGAGCCTAATCCAGTGACCAGCCAGAAGACCCAAGCTGGGCTGACGGGGCGGCAGCTATCCACGTCTGCTGGCGGTCGATGAACTGCCGATGTGCGGCCGAGCGCCGGCGTTTATAGCGCTTCCGCGGATGGGTACCTCGGAACTATTTTCCACCACGTGGTTTGACGTGTGAAAATACACTCCTGGAAATTGAAATAAGAACACCGTGAATTCATTGTCCCAGGAAGGGGAAACTTTATTGACACATTCCTGGGGTCAGATACATCACATGATCACACTGACAGAACCACAGGCACATAGACACAGGCAACAGAGAATGCACAATGTCGGCACTAGTACAGTGTATATCCACCTTTCGCAACAATGCAGGCTGCTATTCTCCCATGGAGACGATCGTAGAGATGCTGGATGTAGTCCTGTGGAACGGCTTGCCATGCCATTTCCACCTGGCGCCTCAGTTGGACCAGCGTTCGTGCTGGACGTGCAGACCGCGTGAGACGACGCTTCATCCAGTCCCAAACATGCTCAATGGGGGACAGATCCGGAGATCTTGCTGGCCAGGGTAGTTGACTTACACCTTCTAGAGCACGTTGGGTGGCACGGGATACATGCGGACGTGCATTGTCCTGTTGGAACAGCAAGTTCCCTTGCCGGTCTAGGAATGGTAGAACGATGGGTTCGATGACGGTTTGGATGTACCGTGCACTATTCAGTGTCCCCTCGACGATCACCAGTGGTGTACGGCCAGTGTAGGAGATCGCTCCCCACACCATGATGCCGGGTGTTGGCCCTGTGTGCCTCGGTCGTATGCAGTCCTGATTGTGGCGCTCACCTGCACGGCGCCAAACACGCATACGACCATCATTGGCACCAAGGCAGAAGCGACTCTCATCGCTGAAGACGACACGTCTCCATTCGTCCCTCCATTCACGCCTGTCGCGACACCACTGGAGGCGGGCTGCACCATGTTGGGGCGTGAGCGGGAGACGGCCTAACGGTGTGCGGGACCGTAGCCCAGCTTCATGGAGACGGTTGCGAATGGTCCTCGCCGATACCCCAGGAGCAACAGTGTCCCTAATTTGCTGGGAAGTGGCGGTGCGGTCCCCTACGGCACTGCGTAGGATCCTACGGTCTTGGCGTGCATCCGTGCGTCGCTGCGGTCCGGTCCCAGGTCGACGGGCACGTGCACCTTCCGCCGACCACTGGCGACAACATCGATGTACTGTGGAGACCTCACGCCCCACGTGTTGAGCAATTCGGCGGTACGTCCACCCGGCCTCCCGCATGCTCACTATACGCCCTCGCTCAAAGTCCGTCAACTGCACATACGGTTCACGTCCACGCTGTCGCGGCATGCTACCAGTGTTAAAGACTGCGATGGAGCTCCGTATGCCACGGCAAACTGGCTGACACTGACGGCGGCGGTGCACAAATGCTGCGCAGCTAGCGCCATTCGACGGCCAACACCGCGGTTCCTGGTGTGTCCGCTGTGCCGTGCGTGTGATCATTGCTTGTACAGCCCTCTCGCAGTGTCCGGAGCAAGTATGGTGGGTCTGACACACCGGTGTCAATGTGTTCTTTTTTCCATTTCCAGGAGTGTAGTTCCGGGATCTGCAGCGACCTCTTCCTTATGTTTGTGTGCGCCGGTAGTGGCCCCTGGTGGCTGCTAGTGTCTTTGCTGTGTTGTTGTTGTGGCCGTTCATCGATATTGCCTGCCGGTTGTGAAGTGCTTCGGTGTGCCTGCGAAGCGGGCAACCCGCGGCTGCAGGCTGCCAGTTTGGTTGCTGATACTCTAGGTGGAGAAGGCCACAGCAACTGGTCGCCATGTTTTGTGTGGTCACTGACAAGAGGAACCCCCAGTGACACCCCCGTCAGATTCAGTGGTGAGATGGCCCAGTACATAGCCCGTCAAATACTGAACACAGACTAAGTATGAAAACTGGGAGAATGTGTACTAAACTGTGGAAAAAAGAAGCACAATAGAAATAGCGAACGAAAAAAATCTAATATATGCAATATCGAGCGACTTTAATGATAGTCGTGCTGTGGTGGTGTGGTCCTGGCTTTTTTTTTAATGTAGGGGGATATCCCCGTATCCTGGTTCAAATCTCCCTCGTGACCCACTTTCTTTCTTTATTTTTTTTTTTTTCAAAAATTACGAGCTGTCCGTCCGGTCATTGACGTGTCTGTCCACTGCATTGAGATTTGTGTGTCCTGGTGTAACGTCCGTTTACAATAGCGAGGTTTAACGAAGCGACATCCAGACGTATATGCCCCTTATTTGTTCTACACAAGTACCACATGGTACGACTCTTGCCTTCTACATCTACATCTACATCCATACTCCGCAAGCCACCTGACGGTGTGTGGCGGAGGGTATTTTGAGTACGTCTATCGATTCTCCCTTCTATTCCAGTCTCGTGTTGTTCGTCGGTATGCCTCTGTGTGGGCTCTAATCTCTCTGATTTTATCCTCACGGTCTCTTCGCGAGATATACTGCTTGAGTCCTCGGTGAAGGTGTGTTCTCGAAACTTCAACAAAAGCCCGTACCGAGCTACCGAGCGTCTCTCCTGCAGAGTCTTCCACTGGAGTTTATCTATCATCTCCGTAACGCTTTCGCGATTACTAAATGATCCTGTAACGAAGCGCGTTGCTCTCCGTTGGATCTTCTCTCTCTCTTCTATCAACCCTATCTTGTACGGATCCCACACTGCCGAGCAGTATTCAAGCAGTGGGCGAACAAGAGTACTGTAACCTACTTCCTTTGTTTTCGGATTGCATTTCTTTACGATTCTTCCAATGAATCTCAGTCTGGCATCTGCTTTACCGACGATCAACTTTATATGATCATTCCATTTTAAATCACTCCTAATACGTACTCCCAGATAATTTATGGAATTAACTGCTTCCAGTTGCTGACATGCTATATTGTAGCTAAGTGATAAAGGATCTTTCTTTCTATGTATTCGCAACACATTACACTTGTCTACATTGAGATTCAATTGCCATTCCCTGCACCATGCGTCAATTCGTTGCAGATCCTCCTGCATTTCAGTACAATTTTCCATTGTTACAACCTCTCGATACACCACAGCATCATCTGCAAAAAGCCACAGTGAACTTCTGATGTTATCCCCAAGGTCATTTATGTATATTGTGAATAGCAACGGTCCTACGACACTCCCCTGCGGCACACCTGGAATCAATCTTACTTCGGAAGACTTCCCTCCATTGAGAATGACGTGGTGCGTTCTGTTATGCAAGAACTCTTCAATCCAATCACGCAATTGGTCTGATAGTCCATATGCTCTTACTTTGTTGATTAAACGACTGTGGGGAACTGTATCGAACGCCTTGCGTAAGTCAAGAAACACGGCATCTACCTGTGAACCCGTGTCTATGGCCCTCTGAGTCTCGTGGACGAATAGCGCGAGCTGGGTTTCACACGATCGTCTTTTTCGAAACCCATGCTGATTCCTTCCGTTTTGGAAGTTTCGACTCTTGAATTCCGTTGTCGTAACATTTGTTCACACCCTCTGATTTCTTGTTTTCTTTCCTCTGAGAGGTCTTAGCGGCATCTCACCTGCTCTCACAACTCATGACATTTACTTGCGACGGTAATACAGGGTGTATGAATAATCGCATTTGGCACGTCTATATTTCTGTAACTAACGAACATATGCAATGTATTCCCCATCAGGGGCGGGCTGGCAGCAGCATAAGAGCCGCTCTTCAGCCGAGAGACATAAATAGACAGGAAGACATTTAAAAACAATATAAAGGAGGTAACATGGCGTAATATAGAAACAAGAAAGGCGGAGCAGAAGAAAAGAAGGCATACAAAGCGGTGACTGTAAATCGGAGATAAAAATCTAAAAATGTACGGTACACAAGAAACCACACACTACATTAAAAGGCACCAGGCAAAGCACGGCCAGAGCGTAACAATTTGTAGAACGAGTAAATCTGCCACGTGACGGACGACGTAGCAGGGAACAGTCATGGAAAGAAAACAGGTTGAGCACACAATGAAAACCACATCACTAGATGGCACCGGATAACGGCACCAAAACACATCACTAACGCAGCACACTAATAACGAAACTTCCTAGCAGATTAAAACTGTGTGCCGGACCGAGACTCGAACTCGGGACCTTTGCCTTTCGCGGGCAAGTGCTCTACCAACTGAGCTACCCAAGCACGACTCACGCCCCGTCCTCACAGCTTTACTTCTGCCAGAACCTCGTCTCAAACCTTCCAAACTTTACAGATGCTCTCCTGCGAACCTTGCAGGACTAGCACTCCTGAAAGAAAGGATATTGCGAAGACATGGCTTAGCCACAGCCTGGGGGATGTTTCCAGAATGAGATTTTTTAATATAATCCCCTGTCTTCGTTCCTTCTTTTCAGACAGGGTCGAACTCAACAACGTTTGGCTTTTTGTTTTTGTTGTCGTTCTGCCATAATCCGAAGATTAAGGGCAACAGCTCCAAAAACAAGTGGGCCCGCCATCTACAAAATTCTGTATAAATACATGTACCTGTGTAACCAAATGTCGTAATATAAACTGTTGAGTCTGCAATTCAGAACAGTAGTAACCAATACCAGAGAATAACAATTACTTAATAAATAATAATAAGAATTATTAAACTGCAACCTTGACCTCCCAGAAATAATTTGAAAGAATGACGTTCCAATATGTCACACGGTCCCCCTTGTGTTTCCCGCGGTATTGCTAACGACTTTACAAGAGAGCAGACGGTTCTATCTGCGTTTCGCGCGTTATTACATATGTTTTGACACAGTACAGGGAAAACTGTGCGACTGTGAAACTGTTGCATTCATTTGTTGCAGTTTATGTGATAAACTCTTATGTTTTCATCACTTTTTTGGGAGTGATTATCACATCCACAAGAAAACCTAAATCGGGCGAGGTAGAAGAATCTTTTCACCCATTCGCCAAGTGTACAAGTTAGGTGGGTCGACAACATATTCCTGTCATGTGACGCACATGCCGTCACCAGTGTCGTATAGAATATACACTCCTGGAAATTGAAATAAGAACACCGTGAATTCATTGTCCCAGGAAGGGGAAACTTTATTGACACATTCCTGGGGTCAGATACATCACATGATCACACTGACAGAACCACAGGCACATAGACACAGGCAACAGAGCATGCACAATGTCGGCACTAGTACAGTGTATATCCACCTTTCGCAGCAATGCAGGCTGCTATTCTCCCATGGAGACGATCGTAGAGATGCTGGATGTAGTCCTGTGGAACGGCTTGCCATGCCATTTCCACCTGGCGCCTCAGTTGGACCAGCGTTCGTGCTGGACGTGCAGACCGCGTGAGACGACGCTTCATCCAGTCCCAAACATGCTCAATGGGGGACAGATCCGGAGATCTTGCTGGCCAGGGTAGTTGACTTACACCTTCTAGAGCACGTTGGGTGGCACGGGATACATGCGGACGTGCATTGTCCTGTTGGAACAGCAAGTTCCCTTGCCGGTCTAGGAATGGTAGAACGATGGGTTCGATGACGGTTTGGATGTACCGTGCACTATTCAGTGTCCCCTCGACGATCACCAGTGGTGTACGGCCAGTGTAGGAGATCGCTCCCCACACCATGATGCCGGGTGTTGGCCCTGTGTGCCTCGGTAGTATGCAGTCCTGATTGTGGCGCTCACCTGCACGGCGCCAAACACGCATACGACCATCATTGGCACCAAGGCAGAAGCGACTCTCATCGCTGAAGACGACACGTCTCCATTCGTCCCTCCATTTACGCCTGTCGCGACACCACTGGAGGCGGGCTGCACCATGTTGGGGCGTGAGCGGAAGACGGCCTAACGGTGTGCGGGACAATAGCCCAGCTTCATGGAGACGGTTGCGAATGGTCCTCGCCGATACCCCAGGAGCAACAGTGTCCCTAATTTGCTGGGAAGTGGCGGTGCGGTCCCCTACGGCACTGCGTAGGATCCTACGGTCTTGGCGTGCATCCGTGCGTCGCTGCGGTCCGGTCCCAGGTCGACGGGCACGTGCACCTTCCGCCGACCACTGGCGACAACATCGATGTACTGTGGAGACCTCACGCCCCACGTGTTGAGCAATTCGGCGGTACGTCCACCCGGACTCCCGCATGCCCACTATACGCCCTCGCTCAAAGTCCGTCAACTGCACATACGGTTCACGTCCACGCTGTCGCGGCATGCTACCAGTGTTAAAGACTGCGATGGAGCTCCGTATGCCACGGCAAACTGGCTGACACTGACGGCGGCGGTGCACAAATGCTGCGCAGCTAGCGCCATTCGACGGCCAACACCGCGGTTCCTGGTGTGTCCGCTGTGCCGTGCGTGTGATCATTGCTTGTACAGCCCTCTCGCAGTGTCCGGAGCAAGTATGGTGGGTCTGACACACCGGTGTCAATGTGTTCTTTTTTCCATTTCCAGGAGTGTATTAGATGGCCAATTAAAAGTTTTGCAACAGTAACGTCAGACATCGATAGTCTGTAATGAATACACTACTGGCCACTGAAATTGCTACACCACGAAGATGACGTGCTACAGACGCGAAATTTAACTGACAGGAAGAAGATGCTGTGATATGCAAATGATTAGCTTCTCTGAGCATTCACGCAAGGTTGGCGCCGGTGGCGACACCTACAACTTGCTGACACGAGGAAAGTTTCCAACCGATTTCTCATACTCAAACCTTGTTGCGATACCTCGTGTAAGGAGGAGAAATGCGTACCATCACGTTTCCCACTTTCATTAAGGTCGGATTGTAGCCTATCGCGATTACGGTTTATCGTTTCGCGACATTGCTGCGCGCGTTGGTCGAGATCCAATGCCTGTTAGCAGAAAATGGAATCGGTGGGTTCAGGAGGGTAATACGGAACGCCGTGCTGGATCCCAACGGACTCTTATCACTAGCAGTCGAGATGACAGAAATCTTATCCGCACGGCTGAAACGGATCGTGCAGCCACGTCTCGATCCCTGAGTCAACAGATGGGGACGTTTGCAAGACAACCATCTGCACGAACAGTTCGACGACGTTTGCAGCAGCACGGTCTATCAGCACGGAGACCGTGGCTGCGGTTACCCTTGACGCTGCGTCACAGACAGGAGCGCCTGCGATGGTGAACTCGAGGACGAACCTGGGCGCACGAATGGCAAAACGTCATTTTTTCGGATCAATCCAGGTTCTGTCTACAGCATCACAATGGTCGCATCCTTGTTTGCGCCATGGAGGTGAACGTACATTGGAAGCATGTATTCGCCATCGCCATACTGGCGTATCACCCGGCGTGATGGTATGGGGTGCCACTGGTTACACGTCTCGGTCACCTCTTGTTCGCATTGGCGGCACTTTGAACAGTGGACGTTACATCGCAGATGTGTTACGACCCGTGGCTCTACCCTCCATTCGAGCCCTGCGAAACCCTACATTTCAGCAGAATAATGCACGACCGCATGTTTCAGATCCTGTAAGGGCCTTTCTGGATACAGAAAACGTTCGACTGCTGCCCTGGCCAGCACATTCTCTTTATCTCTCGCCAACTGAAAACGTCTGGTCAATGGTGGCCGAGCAAGTGGCTCGTCGCAATACGCCACTCACTACTCTTGGTGAACTGAGGTATCGTGTTGAAGCTGCATGGGCAGTTGTACCTGTACACGCCATCCATGTTCTGTTTGACTCAATGCCCAGGCGTATCAAGGCCGCTATTACGGCCAGAGGTGGTTGTTCTGGGTACTGATTTCTCACGATCTGTGTACCAAAATTGCATGAAAATACAATCACATGTCAGTTCTAGTATAATATATTTGTCCAATGAATACACGTTTATCACCTGCATTTATTGTTGGTGTAGCAGCTTTAACCGCCAGTAGTGTAGAAGCAGCTATCCCGATGCAAAACCAGTCGTGCCCTGAGGAAGCCCGTTGCAATTCGGGCCGAAACGTCGGTTTTATTTTATTATAGTTGTTAGTTTTTAGCAATGACGCGGCATTATACCCTGAACAATGTTAGTCACTATGACACCGGCCGCGGAAGCCAACGTTGTTACAACAAATCCACATCTACATTTACACTCCGCAAGGCACCCAACGGTGTGTGGCGGAGGGCACTTTACGTGCCACTGTCATTACCTACCTTTCCTGTTCCAGTGGCGTACGGTTCGCGGGAAGAACGACTGCCGGAAAGCCTCCGTGCGCGCTCGAATCTCTCTAATTTTAAATTCGTGATCTCCTCGGGAGGTATAAGTAGGGGGAAGCAATATATTCGATACCTCATCCAGAAACGCACCCTCTCGAAACCTGGACAGCAAGCTACACCGCGATGCAGAGCGCCTCTCTTGCAGAGTCTGCCACTCGAGTTTGCTAAACATCTCCGCAACGCTATCACGCTTACCAAATAACCCTGTGACGAAACGCGCCGCTCTTCTTTGGATCTTCTCTATCTCCTCCGTCAACCCGAGCTGGTACGGATCCCACACTGATGAGCAATACTCGAGTATAGGTCGAACGAGTGTTTTGTAAGCCACCTCCTTTGTTGATGGACTACATTTTCTAAGGACTCTCCCAATGAATCTCAACCTGGTATTCGCCTTACCGACAATTAATTTTATACGATCATTCCACTTCAAATCGATCCGCACGCATACTCCCAGATATTTTACAGAAGTAACTGCTACCATTGTTCTGCTATCATATATTCGTACAATAAGGGATCCTTCTTCCTATGTATTCGCAATACATTACATTTGTGTATGTTAAGGGTCAGTTGCCACTCCCTGCACCAAGTGCCTATCCGCTGCACATATTCCTGCATTTCGCTGCAATTTTCTAATGCTGCAAGTTCTCTGTATTCTACAGCATCATCCGCGAAAAGCCGCATGGAACTTCCGACACTATCTACTAGGTCATTTATATATATTATATATATTGTGAAATAATGATGTCTGAGGTAGAAAAGGCGGAGCGTGGGGTTGTGGGGCGTTTGTGTGTAGGAATGCCGTGGAAGAGGCTGGTCCGACAGCTGTCTGGCGACACCCCAGCTGCTGTGCTGGCGCCAGCACGGACGCAGCTGTTTAGACGGGGCGGGACCTAGCTCAACGCGGCCGCCGTTGGCCCACCTCGCTGGCGCCAGCTGCCGCGGCACCCACTGGCGCCAGTCCAGGCCAGGCAAGCCCCACGCCGCTCAAGGCGCTATCCCTGCTGCTGGCGCCGTTATTAATGGCGCCAGCCGGCGTTCTCATACCCATCTGTCGCGCACCGCTAAGCGTGTTGGGGGCAGCTTTATATTGATGCACGCACCACCTGAGCTCTACTGCGCCATATATATATATATATATATATATATATATATATATATATATATATATATATATATAGGGTGTTACAAAAAGGTACGGCCAAACTTTCAGGAAACATTCCTCACACACAAATAAAGAAAAGATGTTATGTGGACATGTGTCCGGAAACGCTTAATTTCCATCTTAGAGCTCATCTTAGTTTCGTCCACCTACGCTCAATGGAGCACGTTATCATGATTTCGTACGGAATACTCTACCTGTGCTGCTAGAACATGTGCCTTTACAAGTACGACACAACATGTGGTTCATGCACGATGGAGCTCCTGCACATTTCAGCCGAAGTATTCGTACCCTTCTCAGCAACAGATTCGGTGACCGATGGATTGCTAGAGGCGGACCAATTCCATGGCCTCCACGCTCTCCTGAACTCAACCCTCTTGACTTTCATTTATGGGAGCATTTAAAAGCTCTTGTCTACGCAACCCCGGTACCAAATGTAGAGACTCTTCGTGCTCGTATTGTGGACGGCTGTGATACAATATGCCATTCTCCAGGGCTGCATCAGCGCATCAGGGATTCCATGCGACGGAGGGTGGATGCACGTATCCTCGCTAACGGAGGACATTTTGAACATTTCCTGTAACAAAGTGTTTGAAGTCATGCTGGTACGTTCTGTTGCTGTGTGTTTCCATCCCATGATTAATGTGATTTGAAGAGAAGTAATAAAATGAGCTCTAACATGGAAAGTAAGCGTTTCCGGACAAATGTCCACATAACATATTTTCTTTCTTTGTGTGTGAGGAATGTTTCCTGAAAGTTTGGCCGTACCTTTTTGTAACACCCTATATATATATATATATATATATATATATATATATATATATATATATATATATATATTACTTTTTTTTTAAGTTCTCTGTGATGGTGAGCGTCCATCGGAGGTGAGGGTATCATCTGGAGTGCCCCAGGGAAAGGGAAGTGTGGTAGGTCCGCTGTTGTTTTCTGTCTATATAAATCATCTTTTGGTTAGTGTGGATAACAATGTGCGGCTGTTTGCTAATGATGCTGTGGTGTACGGGAAGGTGTCGTCGTTGAGTGACTGTAGGAGGATACAAGATGACTTGGACAGGATTTGTGATTGGTGTAAAGAATGGCAGCTAACTCTAAATATAGATAAATGTAAATTAATGCAGATGAATAGGAAAAAGAATCCCGTAATGTTTGAAAACTCCATTAGTAGTGTAGCGCTTGACACAGTCACGTCGATTAAATATTTGGGCGTAACATTGCAGAGCGATATGAAGTGGGACAAGCATGTAATGGCAGTTGTGGGGAAGGCGGATAGTCGTCTTCGGTTCATTGGTAGAATTTTGGGAAGATGTGGTTCATCTGTAAAGGAGACCGCTTATAAAACACTAATACGACCTGTTCTTGAGTACTGCTCGAGAGTTTGGGATCCCTGTCAGGTCGGATTGAGGGAGGACATAGAAGCAATTCAGAGGCGGGCTGCTAGATTTGTTACTGGTAGGTCTGATCATCACGCGAGTGTTACGGAAATGCTTCAGGAACTCGGGTGGGAGTCTCTGGAGGAAAGGAGGCGTTCTTTTCGTGAATCGCTACTGAGGAAATTTAGAGAACCAGCATTTGAGACTCACTGCAGTACAATTCTACTGACGCCAACTTGTATTTCGCGGAAAGACCTCAAAGATAAGAGAGATTAGGGCTCGTACAGAGGCATATAGGCAGTCATTTTTCCCTCGTTCTGTTTGCGGGTCCAACAGGGAAAGAAGATGCTAGTTGTGGTACGAGGTACCCTCCGCACGAACCGTATGTTGGATTGCGGACTATGTATGTAGATGTAGATGTCTACAGGGTGGTCCATTGATAGTGACCGGACCAAATTCTCACGAAATAAGCGTCAAACGAAAAAACTACAAATAACGAAACTTGTCTAGCTTGATGGGGCAAACCAGATGGCACTATCGTTGCCCCGCTAGATGGCGCTGCCGTAGGTCAAACGGATATCAACTGCGTTTTTTTAAAATTGGAACCCCCATTTTTTATTACATATTAGTGTAGTACGTAAAGAAATATGAGTGTTTTAGTTTGATCACTTTTTTCGCTTTGTGATAGATGGCGCTGTAATAGCCACAAAAATATGGCTCACAATTTTAGGCGAACAGTTGGCAACAGGCAGGTTCTTTAAATTAAAATACAGAACGTAGGAACGTTTGAACATATATTTCGGTTGTTCCAATGTGATAAATGTTCCTTTGTGAACTTATCATTTCTCAGAACGCTTGCTGTTATAGAGTGATTACCTGTAAATACCACATTAATGCAATAAATGCTCAAAATGATGTCCGTCAACCTCAATGCATTTGGCAATACGTGTAACGACATTCCTCTCAACAGCGAGTAGTTGTTCGCCTTCAGTAATGTTCGCACATGCGTTGACAATACGCTGACGCATGTTGTCAGGCGTTGTCGGTGGATCACGATAGCAAATATCCTTCAACTTTCCCACAGAAAGAAATCCGGGGACGTCAGATCCGGTGAACGTGTGGGCCATGGTAAGTTGCTTCGACGACCAATCCACCTGTCATGAAATATGCTATTCAATACCGCTTGAACTGCACGCGAGCTATGTGCCGGACATCCACCATGTTGGAAGTACATCGCCATTCTGTCATGCAGTGAAACATCTTGCAGTAACATCGGTAGAACATTACGTAGGAAATCAGCGTACATTGCACCATTTAGATTGCCATCGATAAAATGGGGGCCAATTATCCTTCCTCCCATAATGCCGCACCATACATCAACCCGCCAAGGTCGCTGATGTTCCACTTGTCGCTGCCATCGTGGATTTTCCGTTGCTCAATAGTGCATATTATGTCGGTTTACGTTACCGCTTTTGGTGAATGACGCTTCGTCGCTAAACAGAACGCGTCCAAAAATTCTGTCATCGTCCCGTAATTCCTTTTGTGTCCAGTGGCAGAACTGTACACGACGTTCAAAGTCGTCGCCATGCAGTTCCTAGTGCACAGAAATATGGTACTGGTGCAATCGATGTTGATGTAGCACTATCAACACCGACGTTTTCGAGATTACCGATTCTCGCGCAGTTTGTCTGCTACTGATATTCGGAATAGCCGCGACAGCAGCTAAAACACCTACTTGGGCATCGTCATTTGTTGCAGGTCGTGGTTGACGTTTCACATGTGGCTGAACACTTCCTGTTTCCTTAAATAACGCAACTATCTGGCGAACGGTCCGAACACTTGGATGATGTCGTCCAGGATACCGAGCACCATACATAGCACACGCCCGTTGGCCTTTTTGATCACAATAGCCATACACCAACACGATATCGACCTTTTGCGCAATTGGTAAACGGTCAATTTTAACACGGGTTATGTATCACGAAGCAAATACCGTCCGCACTGGCGGAATGTTACGTGATACCACGTACTTATACGTTTGTGACTATTACATCGCCATCTATCACAAAGCGAACAAAATGGTCCAACTAAAACATTCATATTTCTTCACGTACTACACGAATATGTAATAAATATGGTGGTTCCTATTTTAAAAAAGCGCAGGTGATATCCGTTTGACCTTTGGCAGCGCCATCTAGCGGGCCAACCATAGCGCCATCTGATTTCGTCCTTCAAGCTAGACGAGTTTCGTTCTTGGTAGTTTTGTCGTTTGATGCTTACTTCGTGAGATATTTGGCTCGGTCATAATCAATGGACCACCCTGTATTGTAGGGTTCATTCCAAATTTGCCAGAGACTCTGTGACCGAGTTGGTTTGTGAAAAAGTGCCTCCCAATACCATTTACTGCAGGGGAAACGAAATCCTTTGGCGTTGATGTCAACGAAGCCCCAAGCGGGGAAGTTCGGCCGCCGAGTTGCAAGTCTTTTCAGCTGACGTTACACACAGCGACTTGCGTGTCCATGATGTTGAAATAATGAAGAGGACAACAGAATACCTAGTTATTCACGTGAGTATTCATATCCGTCAGTCCCACCTGATGCAGATCCTACACTGCACAGTAGTGCTCCAGAATGGGGCGGACAAGTGTGGTGTAAGCAGTCTCTTTATTAGACCTGTTACACCTTCTACGTCTTCTGTCAGTGAATCGCAGTCTTTGGTTTGCTCTACCGACAACACTATCTATATGATCGTTCCAGTGCCGGCCGGTGTGGCCGAGCGGTTCTAGGCGCTACAGTCTGGAACCGCGCGACTGCTACGGTCGCAGGTTCGAATCCTGCCTCGGGCATGGATGTGTGTGATGTCCTTAGGTTAGTTAGGTTTAAGTAGTTCTAAGTTCTGGGGCACTGATGACCTCAGAAGTTAAGTCCCATAGTGCTCAGAGCCATTTTAACCATTTCATCGTTCCAATTTAGGTTATTTGCAATTGTAATCCGTAAGTATTTAGTTGAATTTTCATCTGTAATACGTCGTGGTCTCCTGACCTTCATTGCTTACATATTCCGCCCTCACAATCATATTCCGTACATCAAGACGCTTCATTCGAACCCAAACTCGATAAGATAAAGTCAATGTTGTATGAATTCATGTAAACGATATGCAAATAACTAATGAATCGTAAGTGCACACCGAGATTTAAATACCCGAGGCTGGCGTACACACACACATTCAAGACACGACGGTGACAAATGCTTTTAGTTCGGGAGAAGCAAACCGCACGCCAGGTGGCCGGTCCCTTCACAGGGCGAGTCAACCTCGACCGCCTGTAGAGCAGACAGCGTTTGCCCGAGTGAAAGGACGACCCCGTGTTTGGCTTGAAAGCAAATTCAGCTACACTGTGTGGGAGCACCTAGCCTACGCATTCTTTACAAACATAGTAGGCAGTTTCAGAGGTTTTCACAGGGAGACAGCAAACGCCAAACGCCGATGCTACAGATTTCCGGATTGGTCGCCTTAAACGAAACGTCATTCTCCCATTTTAGAAGAGCAATGCTGATTGTCAGACGGTATTTCTGACGCCTTGAGCTGAAGGAGTAATGGAAGAGACCGAAAGATATACCTCTTCACATCTGGCGTGGAGAGGGGCCGTTCTGTTGTCGCTCTTGGAACGAGAACACGTAACAAGAGCGTGCGCGCTCGTACACGTACTCGAGAGAGCGAGGAACAAGTCTCTCCTCAGTACTTCACTGGGAGAGCACCTCTGTCGAGAGCGAATCGGATTGCGACTCTATATTTAATCCTTGCGATGATTGCGACTCTATATTTAATCCTTGCGATTAAGCGTTGTTCACTGTGTTGGCTGCCACACTTACTGTGCAGTGTGAACGGACAGAGTTACAGTTAAACGCCTGCGATCGAATTTTTGAGTGGCATCGCGGTGGACTGGTTATCTGACCGGTGTACCACGCCAATAGTTAGACTAGGGTCGAATAGGAGTCCTCGACTTCGTCAAGGCGTAGGGAGAGTTTGATTGGCGAAGGTCAATCCAGATAGAACAAGAGTTATCTTATTTGTCAGTAGCGAGCGGCGCAGACAGCAGTCATCGCAGCTTACGGTACTGTGCGCTACAGCTCTTGCGAGCCCCATATTCCCTCCACAACAGTACACTTCACTGCATTTCACACGCGACATCCTCGACCGTACCTAGCAACATTCTAACGGATAATTATTCGAGTTGAGTAGGCGTGGCTCTCAGCCATTCTGCCAATAACAATCTTAAACTTTGTATAGAAATTTCATTAGCGAATCCTATCCTTAAGAGGTAACTTCACATTCTGAAAAGAACCCGGAAATAACTTGTTCATAACTAAAAGTGCCATTGTGCTTTCTCATAATTTTTACAAAATAAATAATAATTTTCGTTAGTTTCATGTTTTTCTTACACTAACTAGCACTACTCCAGTACCCAAGGATCCCACTAGTTACGTAAGAAATTTTGTGACTTTTTGTGTCATTTCCTTACAGCGGACGACTCCAGAAGATATTTATTGCTGAAAGTTTTTCAGGCATTTCTCTTTAGAACGTTAGGAGCGTCTGTCTGACTTCTGTAGTAGTGTGGGGGTGGAAATTGCATCTTGCAGGAGCCACAGGGTAAAGGGTACGTCTCAGATTAATCCGTTGCGCAGAATGTCAGAATAGCACCCACACACTCACACGTCCTTCACGGCTGTGTGACTTGCCGCGTAATCGAAATTTACCGGATTAAAAAAAATTCCGCAGGTATACGACTGCATATTAATAATAACTTCTTCCGAATGTTAATGTTCACCCACCTGCCGTGTCTCGTAAGCTTGCACGTAATGGCGCATTATAGTTTTTATTCGTTAAATTACTGTTAATGGAGGACAAGAAAGCGAATGCGGCTTACGCGTTTAAACGGCGTGGTAGAATTGACTATCGTGTTTGATTGTCTTCGCCTTGTGAAAGAGGGAGATAAAACCAAAGGAATGCACAGATAGGTTATTATGATGACACGTGTCATGGCCGCGCGGTTTGAGGCGCCATGTCACGGATTGTGCGGCCACTCTCGCCGGAGCTTCGAGTCCTACCTCGGGCATGGCTGTGTGTGTTGTTCTTAGCAAAAGTTAGTTTGAGTAGTGTGTGAGTCTAGGGACCGATGACCTCCATAGTTTGGTCCCTTAGGAATTCACACACATTTGAACATTTGATACGTGTCACGCAACGTTTCATGCGTGTAACATCTTTGTGCCGCTATCACGCTGACTCGGCAAAGTCGTAACAAATCGTGGTGCACCTCTATCATCATTAACAAACAACTAGCCAGTAATTAAAAAATCTATTCAGTGTCTTCTGTGAATTATTCATTTACATTGAGATTCTTGTTCGCAGAGTCCAATCCTCAATTATGCAAATTTGTTTATAATATTCCTCGTCTCAAACCCGTGGAAAGAAAGCTATCTGCTTTGTCGTTCTTGTTGTTGTTGTCTTCAGCCCGAAGGCTTGTCTCACGCAGATCTCCATGCTACTCTACCCTGCGTAAGCCTCTTCATTTCCAAGTAACTACAGCGACCTACATCCTTCTGAATCTGCTTAGTGTATTCGTCTACTGGTCTCCCCCTACGATTTTTACCCCCCTTAGAATGTGTCCTACCAGCCGATCCCTTCCTTTAGTCAAGCTGTGCCACAAATTTCTTTTCTACATCTACATGTATACTTCGCAATCCACCATACGATGCGTGGCGGAGGGTACCTCGTACCACAACTAGCATCTTCTCTCCCTGTTCCACTCCCAAACAGAACGAGGGAAAAATGACTGCCTGTATGCCTCTGTACGAGCCCTAATCTCTCTTATCTTATCTTTGTGGTCTTTCCGCGAAATATAAGTTGGCGGCAGTAAAATTGTACTGCAGTCAGCCTCAAAAGCTGGTTCTCTAAATTTCTTCAGTAGCGATTCACGAAAAGAACGCCTCCTTTCCTCTAGAGACTCCCACCCGAGCTCCTGAAGCATTTCCGTAAAACTCGCGTGATGATCAAACCTACCAGTAACAAATCTAGCAGCCCGCCTCTGAATTGCTTCTATGTCCTCCCTCAATCCGACCTGATAGGGATCCCAAACGCTCTAGCAGTACTCAAGAATAGGTCGTATTAGTGTTTCATAAGCGGTCTCCTTTACAGATGAACCACATCTTCCCAAAATTCTACCAATGAACCGAAGACGACTATCCGCCTTCCCCAAAATTGCCATTACATGTTTGTCCCACTTCATATCGCTCTGCAATGTTACGTCTAAATATTTAATCGACGTGACTGTGTCAAGCGCTACACTACTAATGGAGTATTCAAACATTACGGGATTCTTTTTCCTATTCATCTGCATTAATTTACATTTATCTATATTTAGAGTTAGCTGCCATTCTTTACACCAATCACAAATCCTGTCCAGGTCATCTTGCATCCTCCTACAGTCACTCAACGACGACACCTTCCCGTACACCACAGCATCGTCAGCAAACAGCCGCACATTGCTATCCACCCTATCCAAAAGATCATTTATGTAGACAGAAAACAACAGCGGACCTACCACACTTCCCTGGGGCACTCCAGATGATACCCTGACCTCCGATGAACACTCACCATCGAGGACAACGTACTGGGTTCTATTACTTAAGAAGTCTTCGAGCCTCTCACATACTTGGGAACAAATACCATATGCTCGTACCTTAGTTAGGAGTCTGCAGTCGGGCACCGAGTCAAACGCTTTCCGGAAGTCAAGGAATATGGCATTCGTCTGATACCCTTCATCCATGGTTCGCAAGATATCGTGTGAAAAGAGGGCGAGTTGCGTTTTGCAGGAGCGATGCTTTCTAAAGCCGTGCTGATGCGTGGACAGCAACTGTCTGAGAATATGTTCGAGAATCCTGGAGGAGACCGATGTTAAGGATATTGGTCTGTAATTTTGAGGATCCGTCCTTCTACCCTTCTTATATACAGGCGTCACCTGCGCTTTTTTCCAGTCGCTCGGGACTTTACGTTGGGCAAGAGATGCGCGATAAATGCAAGCTAAGTAAGGAGCCAATGAGGTACTCTCTGTAAAACCGAATTCGAATCCCATCAACAGTTCTATTAAGTACCTCCTCATTAGCTACGCGCAGTAACCATCTAACTTTCAGCACTCTTCTGTAGCACCACATTTAAATAGCTTCTGTCCTCTTCATTTGAGAATTTATCAACAACGCTTTGCTTCCGTACAAGGTCACACTCCAGACAAACTCATTAAGGAAATACTAGCTAACACTTAAACTTACATTCGATGTTAAAAAATCCCCTTTTTCAGATATGCTTTTATTCCCACTGCCATTCTGCGTTTTATACCCTCTCTACTGCCTCTATCAATTTTTTTTTGCCCAAATAGCAAAACTTATCTAGTACTTATAGATTCCCCCAGCACCACCTTTTTTAATGCGACTACATTCCGTTACCTTCATGTTCTTCTTCTAACCTCTATTCGAGGTTCAACTGTTCTTCAAACCACTTTACTGCCCCTAAATAAATGTACACTACTGGCCATTAAAATAGCAACACCAAGAAGAAATGCAGACGATAAACGGGTATTCATTGGACAAATATATTATACTAGAACTGACATGTAATTACTTTTTCACGCAATTTGGGTGCATAAAAAATGGTTCAAATGGCTCTGAGCACTATGGGACTTAACTTCCGAGGTCATCAGTCCCCTAGAACTTAGAACTACTTAAAACTAACTAACCTAAGGACATCACATACATCCATGCCCGAGGCAGGATTCGAACCTGGGACCGTAGCGGTCGCTCGGTTCCAGACTGTAGCGCCTAGAACCGCACGGCCACTCTGGCCGGCGGCTCATAGATCCTGAGAAATCAGTACCCAGAACAACCACCTCTGGCCATAATAAAGGCCTTGATCCGCCTGGGCATTGAGTCAAACAGAGCTCGGATGGCGTGTACAGGCACAGCTGCCCATGCAGATTCAGCACGATACCACAGTTCATCAAGAGAAGTGACTGGCGTATTGTGACGAGCCAGTTGCTCGGCCACCATATACCAGACCTTTTCAATTGGTGACAGATCTGCAGAATGTGCTGGCCAGGGCAGCAGTCTAACATTTTCTGTATCCTGAAAGGCCAATACAGGACCTGCAACATGCAGTCGTGCATTATCCTGCAGAAATGTAGGGTTTCGCAGGGATCGAATGGAGGGTAGAGCCACGGGTCGTAACACATCTGAAATGTAACGTCCACTGTTCAAAGTGGCATCAGTGCGAACAAGAGGTGACCGAGACGTGTAACCAATGGCACCCCATACCATCACGCCAGGTGATACGCCAGTATGGCGATGACGAATACACGCTTCCAATGTGCGTTCACCGCGATGTCGCCAAACCCGGATGCGACCATCGTGATGCTGTAAACAGAACCTGGATTGATCCGAAAAAATGACGTTTTGCCATTCGTGTACCCAGGTTCGTCGTCGAGTACACCATCGCAGTCGCTCCTGTCTGTGATACAGCGTCAAGGGTAACCGCAGCCACGGTCTCCGAGCTGATAGTCCGTGCTGCTGCAAACGTCGTCGAACTGTTCGTGCAGATGGTTGTTGTCTTACAAATGTCCCCATCTGTTGACTCAGGGATCGAGACGTAGCTGCACGATCCCTTACAGCCGTGCGGATAAGATGCCTGTCATCTCGACTGCTAGTGATACGAGGCCGCTGGGATGCAGCACGGCGTTCCGTATTACCCTCCTGAACCCACCGATTCCATATTCTTCTAACAGTCATTGGATCTCGACCAACGCGAGCACCAATGTCGCGATACGATAAACCGCAATAGCGATAGGCTACAATCCGACCTTTATCGAAATCGGAAACGTGATGGTACGCATTTCCCCTTCTTACACGAAGCATCACATAAACGTTTCACCAGGCACCGCCGGTCAACTGATGTTTGTGTATGAGGTATCTGTTGGAAACTTTCCTCATGTCAGCACGTTGTAGGTGTCGCCACCGGCTCCAACCTTGTGTGAATGCTCTGAAAATCATTTGCATACACCACATCTTCTTCCTCTCGGTTAAATCTTGCGTCTGTAGCACGTCATCTTCGTGGTGTAGCAATTTTAATGGCCAGTAGTGTACACGTCGTGTGGCTAGGGCCTCCCGTCGGGTAGACCATTCGCCCGGTGGAAGTCTTTCGATTTGACGCCACTTCGGCGACTAGGGCAACACAACACCCAGCCCCTGAGCGGAGAAAATCTTCGACATAGCCAGGAATCGAACCGACGTCCTTAGGATTGACATTGTGTCGCACTGACCACTCATTTACCGGGAGCGGCCTTTAGTGTCGCTCACGAATTGCGATGTAATCTAAAAATCTCGCGAACGTTTCAGTTTCCTCTCCCTCAACTTTAATGCCCTTTCCAGATTGCTATTCGCTTGCCTTCACAACTTGATCGATGTACACTACCAAACTTCTCGCTAAATTTACAAATACCGGGTGTTTAAGAAGTGCCGTATGATTGTTCGCCTGCCTGGGTTACTTCCCTTCAAGTGGAGTCTCCCAACATTCCACTGTTCCGTTTATCTCAGCCAGCTTCAGTAGTATCGTTGGTGTGTGTCGTCACGTGTTGACGTGAGCGTTTAAGTTTAGTTCCCTTGTTCCTTTGTTTATTTTTGTCACTGCTAAAATGCTAACCATTGAAGAACGTGTCTTTTTTAGTCGAACAAGTGTTCAAAGCTAGCGGTAAATACACAGTTTCAGTTCGCCAAACATTTAATTCAGTTTTCCCGGAGACAACACTCCCACATCGCGATACTGTGCGAGATCTGATTAACAAATTTCAAAGTACAAGTTCAGTTACAGATGCACCGAGAATTGGTCGTCCTAGCGTTTTGTCTGAGGATAAACTACTCGATATTTGCGATAGTATGTGCACGAGACCGAACAAGTCAGTAAGAAAACTGACCCAGGAAATCGATTTAAGTGTCGGAACGGCCAACGCAGCTGTAAGTAAAAAATAAGAACTTTCCCCATACAAAGTGACAGTCTACATCTACATGGATACTCTGCAAATTACATTTAAGTGCCTGGTAGAGGGTTCATCAAACCACCTCCACAATATTATTACAATTTCGTAAAGCGCGCGGAAAGAATGAACACCTATATCTTTCCGTACGAGCTCTGATTTCCCTTATTTTATCTTGGTGATCGTTCCGCCCTACGTCGGTCGGTGTCAACAAAATATTTTCGCATTCGGAGGAGAAAGTTGGTGATTGGAATTTCGTGAGAAGATTCCGTCGCAACGAAAAACGCCTTTCTTTTAATGATTTCCAGCGCAAATCTTGTATCATTTCTGTCGTGCAAGAACTGAAAAATACTGACCGTGGCAAGAGACTGCATTATTGTCAGTGGTTCAGAAATTTATTTCAACAAATGGAGGGGATATTCCTAATGTAACGGTTTTCACTGGTGAGGCGTGGTTGCATTTATCCGGGTATATAAGCTCGCAAAATTCTCGTATGTGGAGTACTGCAAATCCATTGTGTATTCATGAGGAACCACTTCATTCTGTGAAAATAGGAGTCTGGATTGCAATTTCTAGACGTCGGATTGTGGATCCCATATTTTTCAACGAAACAATAAAGGCACAACGGTACTGCAGTGATATTCTGTACGAATTCGTAGGAGAACTTGTGTTAAGTGAAATACTGAACGGTTATTGTGAACAAGATGGTGCAACCGCGTACACAGGACGCGTTTCAGTGTCACTGCTAGCGGATGTTTTTGGTGATCGCATAATTTCACAGGGACGTTGGCATCCACGATCGCCTGACCTAACACCACCTGACTTTTTCTTCCGGGGTGCAGCGAAAGAAACTGTCTATAAAAACCGTAAAAAATGCATCGATGAGTTGAGAACTGCAATATCCACTTTCACTGCTTCTGTTACAGAAGAAATGTTACAGCTTGTGTTCGGAAACATGATTAGACGAATTGAATTGTGTGTTCAAGAACAGGGGGGACACTATCAAATTTAATGTGAAAATTTGTAAGTAAAAATGAATATTCAAGAAATTAATAACTTGTATTTCACTGAGTTTCATTTCGGTATATTCACTGCGGAATACGGCACGCGCGGCTAACAATCATACGGCACTGCGGAGAGCTGTCTGAACACCCCGTATTGTAGACGTAGGTTTTCTCTTTTTTAAAAAGCAGTCCTTTAGGGTAAGTCGTCGGATCGTTACTGCTTTGCTTTGTGGTATAGTTGCCGGGACTGAACCTGATGTTCTCTGAAGCCGGCGTCTACTACTTTTTGCGTTCTCTGTTAAATACACTCCTGGAAATAGAAATAAGAACACCGTGAATTCATTGTCCCAGGAAGGGGAAACTTTATTGACACATTCCTGGGGTCAGATACATCACATGATCACACTGACAGAACCACAGGCACATAGACACAGGCAACAGAGCATGCACAATGTCGGCACTAGTACAGTGTATATCCACCTTTCGCAGCAATGCAGGCTGCTATTCTCCCATGGAGACGATCGTAGAGATGCTGGATGTAATCCTGTGGAACGGCTTGCCATGCCATTTCCACCTGGCGCCTCAGTTGGACCAGCGTTCGTGCTGGACGTGCAGACCGCGTGAGACGACGCTTCATCCAGTCCCAAACATGCTCAATGGGGGACAGATCCGGAGATCTTGCTGGCCAGGGTAGTTGACTTACACCTTCTAGAGCACGTTGGGTGGCACGGGATACATGCGGACGTGCATTGTCCTGTTGGAACAGCAAGTTCCCTTGCCGGTCTAGGAATGGTACAACGATGGGTTCGATGACGGTTTGGATGTACCGTGCACTATTCAGTGTCCCCTCGACGATCACCAGTGGTGTACGGCCAGTGTAGGAGATCGCTCCCCACACCATGATGCCGGGTGTTGGCCCTGTGTGCCTCGGTCGTGTGCAGTCCTGATTGTGGCGCTCACCTGCACGGCGCCAAACACGCATACGACCATCATTGGCACCGAGGCAGAAGCGACTCTCATCGCTGAAGACGACACGTCTCCATTCGTCCCTCCATTCACGCCTGTCGCGACACCACTGGAGGCGGGCTGCACGATGTTGGGGTGTGAGCGGAAGACGGCCTAACGGTGTGCGGGACCGTAGCCCAGCTTCACGGAGACGATACCCCAGCAGCAACAGTATCCCTAATTTGCTGGGAAGTGGCGGTGCGGTCCCCTACGGCACTGCGTAGGATCCTACGGTCTTGGCGTGCATCCGTGCGTCGCTGCGGTCCGGTCCCAGGTCGACGGGCACGTGCACCTTCCGCCGACCACTGGCGACAACATCGATGTACTGTGGAGACCTCACGCCCCACGTGTTGAGCAATTCGGCGGTACGTCCACCCGGCCTCCCGCATGCCCACTATACGCCCTCGCTCATAGTCCGTCGACTGCACATACGGTTCACGTCCACGCTGTCGCGGCATGCTACCAGTGTTAAAGACTGCGATGGAGCTCCGTATGCCACGGCAAACTGGCTGACACTGACGGCGGCGGTGCACAAATGCTGCGCAGCTAGCGCCATTCGACGGCCAACACCGCGGTTCCTGGTGTGTCCGCTGTGCCGTGCGTGTGATCATTGCTTGTACAGCCCTCTCGCAGTGTCCGGAGCAAGTATGGTGGGTCTGACACACCGGTGTCAATGTGTTCTTTTTTCCATTTCCAGGAGTGTAGTTGATGTCAATATTTTGCAGTTAATATGGTTTGGTGTTTTCATGCCTGTCACCACCTCTCTCCATCGTCGTAAAAGAATAACTTTTTAAGGGGCATAATTATAGGAATCATAGAATAAATGGTTCAAATGGCTCTGAGCACTATGGGACTTAACTTCTGAGGTCATCAGTCCCCTAGAACTTAGAACTACTTGAACCTAACTAACCTAAGGACATCACACACATCCATGCCCGAGGCAGAATTCGAACCTGCGACCGTAGCGGTCGCGCGGCTCCAGACTGTAGCGCCTAGAACCGCTCGGCCACTCCGGCAGGCCTGCTGTCTGTGTATGATAAATCGGTTGGAAACTTTCCTCACGTCAGCACGTTGTAGGTGTCGCCACCGGCGGCAACCTTGTGTGAATGCTCTGAAAAGCTAATCGTTTGCATATCACACCATCTTCTTCCTGTCGGTTAAATTCCGCGTCTGTAGCACGTCATCTTCGTGGTGTAGCAATCTTAATGACCAGTAGTGTAAGTTTTGAAAACAAACCAATGTGGTCACAATCGGAATTGTAAAGCGAGTAACCACAATCACGGCTGAATATGGAAAGAAAGAAAGAGGCAGTCTTCAAACAACTGCGACCGCTGAGCACTTCCCCATGAAAGGCAGAGGTCCCAAGTTCGAGCCCAGGTCCGGCACGCAATTCTAACCGGTCAGGACGTTTCATATCAGTGCATACTTCGCCACAGAGTGAAAATTCATTCTGGGAAGTTGTCAGTGATTTGACCGCATTTCCTTCCTCCTGTGTAAGCTAGTGCTGCGTCTCTGATAAGATCGACGTGGTCAGAACAACTCAAACTGAACTTGCACAACAAAGTCACTTCACAGTAGTGTCCAGTGCTGCTGGAGCTGCCTGCGACACATACGTTATCTGATGCAAATCTACTGGCTGGATGTTAATGTGGCTGGTCTTCCCCTTCACCTTTATGATTCCTTAGACTCTGCTGGGGACACTTTCAGTGCAGTGTCCCAGCGTCTGTGGAGGAATAGCAGCCCAGGTTGCTCATGCCAGCCCCACACCAGAGATGGTAGTTACACCGGACACACGACTCTACAGCAAAGACGATGGTCTGACTTTGCGAGGTGCCGGGGCTAGCAGTGTATTGAACACTAAATTCTTCTAGAATCTACATATGTAAATGATGCTCTAAGCCCCCCCCCCCTATTCTAACTCCGACTTTTGCTGTTGCACAAGGATTAAAAAAAATACGCGAACTGACTCTAATCAACCCTGCCAGTGGAGTAGAAGAGAGTTTGGCACCTGCAATAATTTAATTTGATAAATAAGTTAAATAAACGAAGGTCTCATTAACATAGTGAGGAATGATAGCGTTGCTCTACCGATTAACAGAATGAAAGTTCTGTCCAAAATAACAATATGATTTATTAAGACTAAACAAAAAATAATAAACAAAAACACATGAAACATTTATAATACATCAAATTGGCTCAAATTGGAGACTCATACAAACACTGTGAAGGTGAAGTTGTCTCTAGATTGTGAGGTTTAAGACGAAGTCGCTACGGTCGCAGGTTCGAATCCTGCCTCGGGCATGGATGTTTGTGATGTCCTTAGGTTAGTTAGGTTTAACTAGTTCTAAGTTCTAGGGGACTAATGACCTCAGCAGTTGAGTCCCATAGTGCTCAGAGCCATTTGAACCATTTTTTTAAGAGGAAGTGGTATGTGGAGCCAATTCCTTGCCACTCAAATCTTAAGAGAGACACACAGCTAACCCAACATTAATTGCTGCTACTCAAGACAGAACAAAGTTAGAAAAAGACGAACAGGCGCGCTCTGCTGAGCTCTGATTATCTCCTAGGAAAATCCCTATCTGCCGGTGCTGCGGACATACATTACCAAACTGTCTTCTTAACTGCCAGAACACGATCTGGCGTACCGGAGGCGATGGCTAGTTGCTTCGACGTCCTCGACCGAAAGGCGAGAACCGACTACCCCTGAGCACCCGTACAGGCCGAACACAGAACATTTCCGCCCCCACGACAGTGGCCGTGGTTAAACGTTCCAATCAGCAACTCGAAAACCGGCGGAAAATTCCACTCCATTGCCGGAGCACTACCATTCCACCAATGGAGATTCTTGGCGCCAATTTCTGCGCTGATTTTGCTACGTCACGGAGCTATGCCCTGAGCAAGCCAATCACAGTTACTATTTTGCAGAAAGCGCGGGAATTTTCCCGCCACAACTGCCTGGGTGCACAAGTCATTCCCACGCCTCGCTGGTGGCCCGCCAGAAAGTGTTTTCGCTAAGTTTCTGCGAAGTAACGGAACCTCTAGCCCAGCAGCTACTTCAGGCCCCTCTGGGCGTGTCTTTTGACAATGTCGGCGTCTGGAAAGCATTCTCTCGACTGCCTCACACCCATCGGCTTAACACTCTCGAGATCGGCAGAGCCCGCCTGTCACCGGACCACCTGGGTGACGAGAGACGCTGCTTGGGAAGTCCGCGTGTGAAGGAATAGCAACTTTTCACCGCATGCGATTAAAGAGGAAAATCGTAAGATAGAAATATGAGAGGGGGCTCATGCCACCTCTCATAGCCCCTACGCCATTTTAGATTGTAATTGGTGAGCGGTTGGCTCACTTGGGAGCAAGGTAGTGAGTCAATCGCCCAACATGATCATTCAACTCCCAGATATTTTACAGAAGTAACTGCTACCCATGTTTGTTCCGCTATCATATAATCGTACGATAAAGGATCCTTCTTTCTATGTATTCGCAATACATTACATTTGCCTATGTTAAGGGACAGTTGCCACTCCCTGCACCAAGTGCCTATCCGCTGTAGATCTTCCTGCATTTCGCTGCAATTTTCTAATGCTTTTCTGATTGCAGCGAAATGCAGGAAGATCTGCAGCGGATAGGCACTCGGTGCAGGGAGTGGCAACTGACCCTTAACATAGACAAATGTAATGTATTGCGAATACATAGATACTTTATAATGATAGCGGAACAAACACTGGTAGCAGTTACTTCTGTAAAATATCTGGGAGTATGCGTGCGGAACGATTTGAGGTGGAATGATCATACAAAATTAATTGTTGGTAAGTCGGGTACCAGGTTGAGATTCATTGGGAGAGTCCTTAGAAAATGTAGTCCATCATCAAAGCAGGTGGCTTACAAAAGACTCGTTCGACCTATACTTGAGTATTGCTCATCAGTGTGGGATCCGTACCAGGTTGGGTTGACAGAGGAGATAGGGAAGATTCAAAGAAGAGCGGCGCGTTTCGTCACAGGGTTATTTGGTAAGCGTGATAGCGTTACGGAGATGTTTAGCAAACTCAAGTGGCAGACTCTGCAAGAGAGGCGCTCTGCATCGCGGTGCAGCTCGCTGTCCAGCTTTCGAGAGGGTGCGTTTCTGGATGAGGTATCGAATATATTGCTTCCCCCTACTTATACCTCCCGAGGAGATCACAAGTGTAAAATTAGAGAGATTCGGGCGCGCACGGAGGCTTTCTGGCATTCGTTCTTCCCCTGAACCGTACGCGACTGGAACAGGAAAGGGAGGTAATGACAGTGGTATGTAAAATGCCCTCCGCCACACACCGTTGAGTGGCTGGCGGAGTATAAATGTAGACGTAGATGCAGATCGCTGTTTCCGGAATCCATTTTGTACCGTCCATGGTGGATTTCTTGCTCAGACCATGTCCAACGAGTAGTCCATGTGGGAAGTCACCGTGCTGTTCCTCCTCCACTGACCCCACAACACCCCCACCCCCTGCCACCACCCCCACAGTGGCAGCTCCGCTTTTGGCGTCCGGGGCCGGTGTGTCCGTGCGGTTCTAGGCGCTTCAGTCTGGAACCGCGTGACCGCTACGAACGCAGGTTCGAATCCTGCCTCGGGCATGGGTGTGAGTGTGATGTCCTTAGGTTAGTCAGGTTTAAGTCGTTGTACGTTCTAGGGGACTGATGACCATAGGTGGTAAGTCCCATAGTCCTCAGAGCCATTTGATCCTATTTTTGGCGTCCGGACACATCTGACCGGAGAGTGCCGTGCGCATGGCTGGCCCGCCTTCCAGAGGTCGCCCAGCTGGAGCCAGAGGGCAGGCAGTTGGGTCGCCGTGCAGAGGAGAAGCTAGTACTTTCTCGGCTGGCCGCGACCGCCGCTGTCCAAACTAGAGATGGGGGATCCGCTCTTGAACTAATTCATGGAGTTGAATCTTTCAAAGGAGTGAACAATCAGTGATTCAGAAAAAAAGAACGGTAGCTCCAAACGTTTCCCACGGCAGAGAGAGAGAGAGAGAGAGAGAGAGAGAGAGAGAGAGAGACGGAGCATATCAGCAGCTCCTCTGCTGGTCAGAGCACAGTGCAAGCCACACAACACAGCCAGCGCCGGCCTCTGCCCTGCTTCTACCTTGGCTGCCTGCATTGTGCAGTGCCCCATTGGATTTTGTGTTTCACATATGCCGTGCCGTCTCTGTGCGTCGTCTGCCGTGTGCAGTGTCTGGCGCAGCTTAACTTCACATCGCACTCTGTCGGCGATCGTTTCAGTCGCACGTCCTGCCCTCTGGGCAGTTGATGCGAGCAACAGGACAGAGAGCCACCTAGCGGATAACATAGGAACTACTTGCAAAAACCTGCTCGCAAGGGAACGGACGATTTGTCTCGGAGCGGGTGAGTTTACCGCTCCCCCCACCCTCGGAACTCGCCCGCTCAACGCTCACCCCACCGTCTCGACTCTAGCCAGAGCGTTGAGCAAAGCAACTCAGGAGTCTCTCTGGTCTCTGCGGTCTTAGCTCACGCAGCAATACAGCTCGCGGCTCGACCTGCTCGACTCAGCGCCTCTGCATCGGAGTTTGTCCCCACTGGATATTGTTCTTCGTAGTAATACCGCTATGTATATTACATTATTATGTTATGTATAAATCAATCGTTTTTATTTTATTTTTATTTGTTTAAACTGATTAGATTAGGTTCCTGATGACTCCTCTTACCATAGGATTTTTATTATGGACACTCGAATTTACGCTTTAATTACGAGCGAACCGATAAACGTATCGCAAAATGTGATACACCAATATTTTCCTTGTTTTATTCTGCGTAAGGCTATATGCAGCACTTTCGTTTTACAGTCAAATTTATATATTTTTTTCTTATTCTGGTACGGATTTTGCGATTTTAGGCGTCTTCGGAGGGAAACGTTCACTTTAAAAATATATGGCTTGCGATGTATTTGTATGAGGTTAATGAAATTTTAATACATTATAGCCAAATATATTGTTAATGTAAATCTCAAGTTACAACATTTTCCGATCACCCAAAAAACCACGATAGTGCAAAATAAATCAATAATCAAAAACTTTGTCATATCGTGGAAATTTCAATAAACAATACAAAATTCTTACTCATTATCTGTGTTACTTCAAAATAGGATCAAATAAGATCAAAATACAGGTATAGTACTGGAATAAACCAAGTTTAAAGGGCAATGTGCCTTCCATTTATTTTCTATTGTAAATGAGTGGTGAGTCATGAAAAAGAGCTAATTCATTTCAGGGAGTGAACAGTTCTGATCCAATCTCTGAAAAGAACAGTTTTGCCCATCTCTAGTCCAAACACGTCAGCCGGGCCGACGGCAGCCGCTCCCCGCGGTGTCTATAGGTTAGTTTGAGCAGTTACCAGAAAGCGCCAGACAACAGGCTGTACTGCGCATGCGCACCTACGATGACGTAGGCAGCTCGTGCTTGGTGCTTGCTCTGCTCATACGCTTATCGTCGTATTTCTGGTGGCGCATCACGTGACCATGTGTAGCCGTGCCGCCCGTGCGGCATGCTGTTGAGAGGACATACTGAGTTTTACTTAGAGCAATTGTTTTATCATATCCCACACAGATAAAGGATGCAAATAAGGAAGCAGTTCTTGGCAAAATATCATCTCAAAATTTGACTACACAGCTCGAAGTACCATAAAATTTTGCTAAGGGGTGACTTTGGCAGATTTTTTTTTTTTTTAATTCGTACTCTGCAATATTGTTATGTAGCATTTCCAACAGCTTTACATCTACACAGCACTGCAAAATGCTACTAGGATGGAATACAAATTACTTGCAACAAAAAAAGAGACAGTTTCTTGTGTAGCTTACACCGGAATAAAGGACAATAAATTTCATACTATTTCAAAATGTGAAAAAATTAACATGGTTGTCTGTGAGGCAAAGAAACTGTACAACTGACAGTTTATATTCCACTAGGAATAAATATGAAGCCATGTGGGGAGTTAAAACGATAAAACATGGCATACTGCCAGTCTAAAATTTAGCATAGAATGGCATTCTATAAATTTAAGACGTAAACTCAAATTAAGAAATAACTTCAGGTCCAGAGGAAGTACTAGACAAGTGCCTTGTGATCGAAAAACACTTTCACCGAAGGCAGATCTATAAAATTCTGCTACAGCTCTCATTATATTTGAAACAAAATATTTAGTTCAAAACTATTGACCAAATTTGCCTACTTAGCTTCAAGTCAATGTATACTTATGTTCGTACGTATATAGCGTTAAGAGATCTTACAGTGTCATAAAAGGACCAGGACATCAGAGACTACTCCAGCAGCATCGGAATTTCATAAACCATACTAAGATGCTTCATTCCGCTCTAATTGCACATTTATATGTCCAGATGGGCTCTGAAGTACCTGATATTCAACTTTTCATGTGGTTCTCGTGATACCAGTTTTCTCGGAGGTCCAGTACTGTATTCTCATGTTTGGTTCTTTATTATGGTATAACGTCATTCGTCCCAGAAAATGAAAACTTGCACTTTAAATTGAACGAGGTTGAAAGTAGCCAATAGCGCGGAATGAAACACTTCGTTTCAAATAAACTAACTGCCTCAGCGAAAAAAATTAAAAATTAACTCAAGCCTCTTTCTCTATAAAAGGACAGAAATAGCCTCATTAAGACATTAATGGTTGAGTGTTAATAACGTGGAAATACACTCCTGGAAATGGAAAAAAGAACACATTGACACCGGTGTGTCAGACCCACCATACTTGCTCCGGACACTGCGAGAGGGCTGTACAAGCAATGATCACACGCACGGCACAGCGGACACACCAGGAACCGCGGTGTTGGCCGTCGAATGGCGCTAGCTGCGCACCATTTGTGCACAGCCGCCGTCAGTGTCAGCCAGTTTGCCGTGGCATACGGAGCTCCATCGCAGTCTTTAACACTGGTAGCATGTCGCGACAGCGTGGACGTGAACCGTATGTGCAGTTGACGGACTTTGAGAGAGGGCGTATAGTGGGCATGCGGGAGGCCGGGTGGACGTACCGCCGAATTGCTCAACACGTGGGGCGTGAGGTCTCCACAGTACATCGATGTTGTCGCCAGTGGTCGGCGGAAGGTGCACGTGCCCGTCGACCTGGGACCGGACCGCAGCGACGCACGGATGCACGCCAAGACCGTAGGATCCTACGCAGTGCCGTAGGGGACCGCACCGCCACTTCCCAGCAAATTAGGGACACTGTTGCTCCTGGGGTATCGGCGAGGACCATTCGCAACCGTCTCCATGAAGCTGGGCTACGGTCCCACACACCGTTAGGCCGTCTTCCGCTCACGCCCCAACATCGTGCAGCCCGCCTCCAGTGGTGTCGCGACAGGCGTGAATGGAGGGACGAATGGAGACGTGTCGTCTTCAGCGATGAGAGTCGCTTCTGCCTCGGTGCCAATAATGGTCGTATGCGTGTTTGGCGCCGTGCAGGTGAGCGCCACAATCAGGACTGCATACGACCGAGGCACACAGGGCCAACACCCGGCATCACGGTGTGGGGAGCGATCTCCTACACTGGCCGTACACCACTGGTGATCGTCGAGGGGACACTGAATAGTGCACGGTACATCCAAACCGTCATCGAACCCATCGTTCTACCATTCCTAGACCGGCAAGGGAACTTGCTGTTCCAACAGGACAATGCACGTCCGCATGTATCCCGTGCCACCCAACGTGCTCTAGAAGGTGTAAGTCAACTACCCTGGCCAGCAAGATCTCCTGATCTGTCCCCCATTGAGCATGTTTGGGACTGGATGAAGCGTCGTCTCACGCGGTCTGCACGTCCAGCACGAACGCTGGTCCAACTGAGGCGCCAGGTGGAAATGGCATGGCAAGCCGTTCCACAGGACTACATCCAGCATCTCTACGATCGTCTCCATGGGAGAATAGCAGCCTGCATTGCTGCGAAAGGTGGATATACACTGTACTAGTGCCGACATTGTGCATGCTCTGTTGCCTGTGTCTATGTGCCTGTGGTTCTGTCAGTGTGATCATGTGATGTATCTGACCCCAGGAATGTGTCAATAAAGTTTCCCCTTCCTGGGACAGTGAATTCACAGTGTTCTTATTTCAATTTCCAGGAGTGTAATATAAAATCAGAAAATTGGAACTACTAACTTATTTTGGTGTTTCACGGTTATAAGAATGTATATTAATTCACTTGATGGCTCCCGGCCACAGAAATCTGTTTTGATTTCATTTGACGTGAGAGCTGTAAACGAAGACACGAAACATATACACGGGTCACGTGGGGAAGGACCCTCAATATAACTCAGCTTGCTCTGCGCATGCGCGAATCGGGCAGCCTGGGCGGGCCGTCAAAATTTTTCCGGGTAGCTTCTGGCTACTTGCTGCTACTGCTCATACGGCAAACAGCCACGCTTCAAGTAGCCAGAAGCGGGAGGAAGGCACTGCTCATACGCGGATTCAGCTCTGCGCATGCGCACGAGCCCGCTGGCAACTGCACGTACGAACCTTATTTATACTGGCGACGGGCGGGCGCCACACTTCGGCCCCTCCTAGCGCAGGTCAGCGTCGAGTTTCCCGGAACGCCAGCTGGCGCGTCACGGCGGCAGCTGCGTCCGCACCTTGAGGTATTTGGCGCCCGGCGTGGCGCCCGCCCCCCTGGTCCAGGGCCAATGTTTACAGCTTTAAATCTCGCGCGGTCCAAATAGCGCACCTCGTCCCACACCACAGCCAACACATGGACCCACACGGCAGCAGCTCTCCAGACCACATCTTTCTTTCGCTTACGCCATAGTCCCGCGGCGATCGCAGGGTCGGCGTGGTTCACATCTACATCTATCTACATCTATACTCCGCGAGCCACCTTACGGTGTGTGGCGGAGGGTACTTATTGTACCACTATCTGATCCCCCCTTCCCTGTTCCATTCACGAATTGTGCGTGGGAAGAACGACTGCTTGTAAGTCTCCGTATTTGCTCTAATTTCTCGGATCTTTTCGTTGTGATCATTACGCGAGATATATGTGGGCGGTAGTAATATGTTGCCCATCTCTTCCCGGAATGTGCTCTCTCGCAATTTCGATAATAAACCTCTCCGTATTGCGTAACGCCTTTCTTGAAGTGTCCGCCACTGGAGCTTGTTCAGCATCTCCGTAACGCTCTCGCGCTGACTAAATGTCCCCATGACGAATCGCGCTGCTTTTCGCTGGATCATGTCTATCTCTTCTATTAATCCAACCTGGTAAGGGTCCCATACTGATGAGCAATACTCAAGAATCGGACGAACAAGCGTTTTGTAAGCTACTTCTTTCGTCGATGAGTCACATTTTCTTAGAATTCTTCCTATGAATCTCAACCTGGCGCCTGCTTTTCCCACTATGGTTACAACGGATTTGGCAAGGTTGCCGGATGCCCTCCCTGCCGCCACCCTGGACCCCCAGGACGGAATCAGAGTACCACAACTGTCTGCGTCTAGTGGAAATCGTGAAATAGTGCGGACGTGATTCAAATGTAACCGAGGCGGGACGTGGGGACCAGCTCGGTATTCATCTACATCTACATTTATACTCCGCAGGCCACCCAACGGTGTGTGGCGGAGGGCACTTTACGTGCCACTGTCATTACCTCCCTTTTCTGTTCCAGTCGCGTATGGTTCGCGGGAAGAACGACTGTCTGAAAGCCTCCGTGCGCGCTCGAATCTCTCTGATTTTACATTCGTGATCTCCTCTGGAGGTATAAGTAGGGGGAAGCAATATATTCGATACATCCAGAAACGCACCCTCTCGAAACCTGGACAGCAAACTACATCGCGATGTAGAGCGCCTCTCTAGCAGAGTCTGCCACTCGAGTTTGCTAAACATCTCCGCAACGCTGTCACGCTTACCAAATAACTCCGTGACGAAACGCGCCGCTCTTCTTTGGATCTTCTCTATCTCCTCCGTCAACACGATCTGGTACGGATCCCACACTGACGAGCAATACTCAAGTATAGGTCGAACGAGTGTTTCGTAAGCCACCTGCTTTGTTGATGGACTACATTTTCTAAGGACTCTCCCAATGAATCTCAACCTGGTACCCGCCTTACCGACAATTAATTTTATATGATCATTCCAGTTCAAATCGTTCCGCACGCATACTCCCAGATATTTTACAGAAGCAACTGCTACCAGTGTTTGTTCCGCTATCATATAATCATACAATAAAGGATCCGTCTTTCTATGTAATCGCAATACATTACATTTGTCTATGTTAAGGGTCAGTTGCCACTCCCTGCACCAAGTGCCTATCCGCTGTAGATCTTCCTGCATTTCGCTGCAATTTTCTAATGCTGCAACTTCTCTGTATACTACAGCATCATCCGCGAAAAGCCACCTGGTGGGATGTGGAAAACCGCCTAAAAACCGGCCCTCCTCCGGGCGCATTCGATCCGGGGCCGGCGCGCCCTCCCGAGTCCAGGAAGCGGTGCGTTAGCGCACTCGGCTACCCTGGTGGGTCACTCCAGACCACATCTACCAGACATATACATAAAAACAGCTACAGCCGTCCTTATGATTTTATTTTATTTCGTCGCTACCAGTTACAAAGCTTCAGTGCGTCATCTTCAGGCGGTTTTTGATGCGATACAGGCTGATATGATCCCAAAGCATAACACATGTTGCCAGCTTTACTGCATACACAGATAATGTGTCACCACTCCGCCTGCCGGGGTGGGGTGGCCGAGCGGTTCTAGGCGCTTCAGTCTGGAACCGCGCGACCGCTACGGTCGCAGGTTCGAATCCTGCCTCGGGTATGGATGTGTGTGATCTCCTTAGGTTAGTTAGGTTTAAGCAGTTCTAACAAGGGAACCTCCCCATCGCACCCCCTTCAGATTCAGTTATAAGTTGGCACAGTGGATAGGCCTTGAAAAACTGAACACAGATCAATTGAGAAAACAGGAAGAAGTTGTGTGGAACTGTGAAAAAATAAGCAAAATATACAAACTGAGTAGTTCATGGGAAGATAGGCAACATTAAGGACGATGGGAACGCCGGAGCGCCGTGGTCTCGTGGTAACGTGAGCAGCTGCGGAATGATAGGTCCTTGGTTCAAATCGAGTGATTATCACATCCACAAGAAAACCTAAATCGGGCAAGGCAGAAGAATCTTTTTACCCATTCGCCAAGTGTACAAGTTAGGTGGGTCGACAACGTATTCCTGTCATGTGACGCACATGCCGTCACCAGTGTCGTATAGAATATATCAGACGTGTTTTCCTGTGGAGGAATCGGTTGACCTATGACCTTGCGATCAAATGTTTTCTGTTCCCATTGGAGAGGCACGTCCTTTCGTCTACTAATCGCACGGTTTTGCGATGCGGTCGCAAAACACAGACACTAAACTTATTACAGTGAACAGAGATGTCAATGAACGAACGGACAGATAATAACTACGCAAAAATAAAGAAAGTAAAATTTTCAGTCGAAGGAAGACTTGAACCATGGAGCCCTCGTTCTGCAGCTGCTCACGCTACCACGGGACCACGGCGCTCCTAAAGTCACATTCTCCAATAAGTTGCTTATGTGACCCATGGACTACTTAGTTTGTATATTTTGCTTATTTTTTCACAGTTCCACACAACTTCTTCCTGTTTTCTCAATTGATCTGTGTTCAGTTTATCAAGGCCTATCCACTGTGCCAACTTATAACTAAATCTGAGGGGGGTGCGATGGGGAGGTTCCCTTGTAAGTTCTAGGGGTCTGATGACCTCAGATCTTAAGTCCCATTGTGCTCAGAGCCATTTGAACGTACGTGTGCTGGCTAAGGAAACAAACATTTATAGAAGAGAAGTCCGAGAAGCGGTTGCAGTTTCCCAGAATGCATCTAATTTCAATAGAGAGGTCGGCTGCCGGCCGAAGTGGCCGTGCGGTTCTAGGCGCTGCAGTCTGGAACCGCGCGACCGCTACGGTCGCAGGTTCGAATCCTGCCTCGGGCATGGATGTGTGTGATGTCCTTAGGTTAGTTAGGTTTAACTAGTTCTAAGTTCTTGGGGACTAATGACCTCAGCAGTTGAGTCCCATAGTGCTCAGAGCCATTTGAACCATTTTTTTGAGGACGGCTATAGGCTTCCGGCATCGTGGCTCCCCGCCATTAAGGAAGTGAGTATGCGGCCGCAGTGTACGAGCGACATAAACCACGCGCTGCAAGTCGTGTTGGCAGGCAATAATATTTCAGGTAAAGATTCCCCCTCTCTTGCTCTGTCTGTTCCGTATCTAGCCAATGACGTCGGCCAACCAACAGGAATAGGAGAAATTTCAACCAATAACCCTTCTCCAGTGTGGATAGTGCCTTATCGAGCCACTAATAGAGGTAAAGGTGGGTAAATGGGCCCCCACTTTGTTTTTTTTTATATAACACATTTTATTTTTAGTATAATCACCTGAAATTAACATAAAGCATTTCTCTAGTATGTCCTGCAAATAGTTACGACATGTTTTGGCTCAACTTTTTAATAGTTAAAACAAAATTTTATTTTTCCTGATAGTCTGCATTTTGTTGCGTCAAGAATTTGTGCTGGTAATATGGGCCCCGAGATAGTTTGAAATAAAAACAAACAAAAATTTGAAAAAATTTTATTTAATTTTTGTGTATAATGAAAGAAAGATTCACTCTGAACATTGTTAATTAGTCTACTGGTGGGATGATTTTCACAGCCTACGCCTAGTCTATTCACAATAGCCACACACACAAGCATCTTTTTACACGTTACAAGTGATCCTCTTTCAGCTGCAGATAATGCACCAACTTGCCTTTTTCCCCTCAGGCCGATGACACGAGAAATTTTTCTTTGAACGACACTAAGACCTGACTCGTCTGCCGGCTGGAGTGGTCGAGCGGTTCTAGGCGCTACAGTCTGGAACCGCGCGACCGCTACGGTCGCAGATTCGAATCTTGCGTCGGGCATGGATGTGTGTGATGTCCTTAGGTTAGTTAGGTTTAAGCAGTTCTAAGTTCTAGGGGACTGATGACCTCAGATGTTAAGTCCCATAGTGCTCAGAGCCATTTTTTGATTCGTCTACATTAAAAACTCTGTCTGCAGTTACTGAACGCAGCTTCAAGTAAACTGAAGAAATTGTCGACAGCTTGTTTATTAAACTCATTAGCACGTGAAATCGAAGTTGCGGATGGCTTCAAAATAGACAGAATATTTTTGTGCCGTGACATAAATTGGTCAACCTAAGTTCGTCCAGAAACTTCGCCCTTTACAAATGGATGAGGGATTTTATTTCTTGTTCAAAGCCGGTAGGCCATGCGCCTGACGTCATTTCTGGTGAGGCTGTAGAATTTGGATTCCATAATGAGAGGATATTTGACCAGTTCGTCCTAAAGTCCCTGTGGTAAAACTGGTGGACGGCCCAGTTTAATATAAACTATTTCTTCGACCGGTTTATCGATTCGTGAAAGCCTTTGGAGCGTAGAACGAGGGACAGAGTACACTTTAACCGCTTTTTTCAACCCCATTTTTTCTCTTTATTAGCTACAATAGCATTTGACATATTTGCTTTGTCCCCCGATTGCCGTTTCGATTTTTTTGGTGGTACAAGATGTCTTCGAGGCATCTGAAACATAAAGAGTAGCAATATTTGTTCAAAATGGCTCTGAGCACTATGGGACTTAACAGCTATGGTCATCAGTCCCCTAGAACTTAGAACTACTTAAACCTAACTAACCTAAGGACAGCACACAACACCCAGCCATCACGAGGCAGAGAAAATCCCTGACCCCGCCGGGAATCGAACCCGGGAACTCGGGCGTGGGAAGCTAGAACGCTACCGCACGACCACGAGATGCGGGCAGCAATATTTGTAAATGGTCCCATAAAATCTGATTGATTTTACGTGGCCCATAATACCAGCAGCAAAAGGGGCCCATATATCCACCCTCGACATCTTGGGAAAAACGATTTTGCCTACGGTTAGTTTGGTTCGCAACCGACGTTAATTAATGCAAAACGGCATGCCAGTAACAAGCCAAATACGTACCTTACCTTAGTTTCAGTAATAACATGTTAGAAATTTGAGTTTTATTCAAATAAACACTAACCTTTCAAACTTTTGATGACAGCGAAAAAATTCACAGCACAACTACTCACAAACCATGACAGCTACTACGTCTGCGCACTCTACAGTGAAGTTTGGCAACTAGTTCTAGTAGTTCATGTGCTCTCCGCTAGAATTCGTGGTCTGTACTCCCAAATATGTAGGGGGCCCATAATACCAGCAGGGGCGCATTTTTCCACCTTTGCCTCTAGTATCCGCAAGAGTTTAGCCAATAACGCCCCCTCTACTGCATCGGTGCGGGAATATTAGCCTATGACGATGGTGGCCATAATAATTTTAACCAATACCACCACTTCTCTAGCAGGAACGCGGAAAACTCCCCTTTAGAAGAGAACGCGACACTGGCCTCTGACTGCAAGAAAATAACATCATCCGCCACGAACAGTTTGGCTTCCGGCCACGTTTATCGGAGGAGCTTCAGCTGCTTCGGATCACAGACTCCATACAACTCGAACTCTACAGCTGGAGTTTTCCCAGATATCGAAAAGGCGTATGGTGGGGTGTGGCGTGACAAGCTTATAGTCGAACTAGTCGATCAAACCCGTCTCCCCATCTGTCACATCACGCTGATTGATAGCTTTCTGCGAGACAGGCGTCTGTTTGTACAAATAGACGCGAAGAAATCTCTGAAAACTGTCTCAGCTGGCACCCCACAGGGAGCCGTGACATGGCCATACCTGTTTAATTTGTATATTAATGACATTCCCACCACTGAGCACATAACCGCCAGTCTGTACGTTGATGACACGGGCTTCCTAGCCTCTGGAAGGAACTTCGAACTACGAGGGCAGTTCAATAAGTAATGCAACACATTTTTTTTTTCTGAAACTGTTTTATTCAGCATTGAAATACACCAGGTTATTCCCCAATCTTTTAGCTACACAACACTATTTTTCAACGTAATCTCCATTCAATGCTACGGCCTTACGCCACCTTGAAATGAGGGCCTGTATGCCTGCACGGTACCATTCCACTGGTCGATGTCGGAGCCAACGTCGTACTGCATCAATAACTTCTTCACCATCCGCGTAGTGCGTCCCACGGATTACGTCCTTCATTGGGCCAAACATATGGAAATCCGACGGTGGGAGATCGGGACTGTAGGGTGCACGAGGAAGAACAGTCCACTGAAGTTTTGTGAGCTCCTCTCGGGTGCGAAGACTTGTGTGAGGTCTTGCGTTGTCACGAAGAAGGAGAAGTTCGTTCTGATTTTTGTGCCTACGAACACGCTGAAGTCGTTTCTTCAATTTCTGAAGAGTAGCACAATATTCAGAGTTGATCGTTTGACCGTGGGGAAGGACATCGAACAGAATAACCCCTTCAGCGTCCCAGAAGACTGTAACCGTGACTTTACCGGCTGAGGGTATGGCTTTAAACTTTTTCTCGGTAGGGGAGTGGGTGTGGCGCCAATCCACTGATTGCCGTTTTGTTTCAGGTTCGAAGTGATGAACCCATGTTTCATCGCCTCTAACAATCTTTGACAAGAAATTGTCACCCTCAGCCACATGACGAGCAAGCAATTCCGCACAGATGGTTCTCCTTTGCTCTTTATGGTGTTCGGTTAGACAACGAGGGACCCAGCGGGAACAAACCTTTGAATATCCCAACTGGTGAACAATTGTGACAGCACTACCAACAGAGATGTCAAGTTGAGCACTGAGTTGTTTGATGGTGATCCGTCGATCATCTCGAACGAGTGTGTTCGCACGCTCCGCCATTGCAGGAGTCACGGCTGTGCACGGCCGGCCTGCACGCGGGAGATCAGACAGTCTCGCTTGACCTTGCGGCGATGATGACACACGCTTTGCCCAACGACTCACCGTGCTTTTGTCCACTGCCAGATCACCGTAGACATTCTGCAAGCGCCTATGAATATCTGAGATGCCCTGGTTTTCCGCCAAAAGAAACTCGATCACTGCCGGTTGTTTGCAACGCACATCCGTTACGCCATTTTAACAGCTCCGTACAGGGCTGCCACCTGTCGGAAGTCAATGAAACTATACGAGACGAAGCGGGAATGTTTGCAAATATTCCACAAGAAATTTCCGGTTTTTTCAACCAAAATTGGCCGAGAAAAAAAATGTGTTGCATTACTTATTGAACTGCCCTCGTACTTATATGGATATGGTCGACCTTTTCCGCAATTGGTAAACGGTCCATTTTAACACGAAGCAAATACCGTCCGCACTGGCGGAATGATACCACGTACTCATACGTTTGTCACTATTACAGCGCCATCCATCACAAAGCGAAAAAAATGGTCCAACTAAAACATTCATATTTCTTTGCGTACTACACGAATATGTAATAAAAAATGGGGGTTCCTATTTTTAAAAAACGCAGTTGATATTCGTTTGACCTATGGCAGCGCCATCTAGAGGGCCAGTGAGATATTTGGCCCGGTCACTATCAATGGACCACCCTGTACAGCAAGGGAGGGGATAGAAAACAAATTGAGAGAAAACGAACGAGTTAAGGACGGTTGGATTCACCACATGTACCGTTATCGGGCCTTTTTTCTTCGAGGAAATGCGTGATTCTGGTTTTGTAACTGCTACCGTGACGGGTGGGAGGTACGCCGATATGTTACAGAATCGCATCATCCCCAGCCTGGCTGATAAACACCTGCTGGAACGTTTATGCAGGATGGCGGTCCACCCCATATAGCTAGACGCGTGAAAGATCTCTTGCGCGCGTCGTTTGGTGACGATCGTGTGCTCAGCCGCCTCCCAGGTCCCCAGACCTCAGTCCGTGCGATTATTGGCTTTGGGGTTACCTGAAGTCGCAAGTGTATCGTGATGGACCGACATCTCTAGGCATGCTCAAAGACAACATCCGACGCCAATGCCTCACCATAACTCCGGACATGCTTTACAGTGCTGTTCACAACATTATTCCTCGACTACAGCTATTGTTGAGGAGTGATGTCGGACATATTGAGCATTTCCTGTAAAGATCATCATCTTCGCTTTGTCTTACTTTGTTATGCCAATTATTGCTATTTTGATCAGATGAAGCGGCATATGTCGGATTTTTTTGGAGCGTTTGTATTTTTTTGTTTCTAATAAAACCCCATGCCATTCCGAGCATGTGTGCCTCTCTATCTACATTATTCCGTGATTTATTCAGTTTTCAAATTTATACTGACTTTTTGATCAACCGATATATAGTCTCTGACAGTGTTCTATCAGTGGACACTTGAAGGCCGGCCGTTGTGGCCAAGCGGTTGTAGGCGCTTCAGTCCTGAACCGCGCGACCGCTACGGTCGCAGGTTCAAATCCTGCCTCGGGCATGGATGCGTGTGATGTCGTTAGGTTAGTTAGGTTTAAGCAGTTCTAAGTTCTAGGGGACTCATGTTCTGCGAAGTCCCATAGTGCTCAGAGCCATTTGAACCATTTTGATTAAACACTGGAAGATCGTGAGAAAGATTCCAGCAGAGGGGTTGAACGTCGATTATTTTGGTTCAAATGGCTCTGAGCACCACGGGACTTAACTTCTAAGGTCATCAGTCCCCTAGAACTTAGAACTACTTAAACCTACCTAACCTAAGGAGATCACACATATCCATGCCCGAGGCAGTATTCGAACCTGCCACCGTTCAAAAAATGGCTCTGAGCACTATGCGACCTAACCTCTGAGGTCATTAGTCGCCTAGAACTTAGAACTAATTAAACCTAACCAACCTAAGGACATCAGACACATCCATGCCCGAGGCAGGATTCGAACCTGCGACCGTAGCGGTCACGCGGTTCCAGACTGAAGCGCCTTTAACCGCACGGCCACACCGGCCGGCGAACCTGCCACCGTAGCAGCAGCATGTGGTTCCTGACGGTAGCGCCTAGAACCGCTCGGCCACCCCGGCCGGCTCGATTATTTTATAGGAAATATAAAGCGGCCTAATGAACCAGAATACTCCTGTATACTTATATATTTTTATATGTCAGTAAGTCAATATTTCTTGTGTATACATCGATGGTTTTAATCGATAGATAGAGAGCCGATACTGAAGTTTTTAAACATAGATATATCGGACTGCCGGTACCGTGTGCGCCGTCGCGGCGACTGCAGCTGGGCCCTTTGCTACCGGGGCCTCAGACAACGCAGCAGTTATGGCGCGTTGCTCAGTGGCGTGGCGTGGCGAAACCTTTAGTCAGGCTCGGCGGGCAGAAGGGGAGAGCCTTGAAGCCGGTCGGCGGCATCAGATGGGCCGCGTGATTAATGGCGGCCCAGCCGCTGTGGCTGCCTACAGCACGGGACGCGGCCTGTTGCCCGTGGCAGGTGGTCGCCAGCGAGCCGAACATCCATCATGGCCGCCGCCGCCGCCTCTCTATACAGCCGGCGGCTCTGGGGAGTCGATTCTCGGAAGCGGCTTGCGGTAATCTGGCTGTCGCGGCAACTCCGTCCAGGCCTAAAGTAGCCGCTCCACAGGGGCCGCCCGAACCCTGTCGCTGCTGTACCAGCAACCCAATAACCCTTCGTTTTCGCTAAAGGAAACTCGCCAGAATGAACCTTACAGTCTCTGCTGATCCACTGTCGACAGCTCATATACAGTGAAGCGCCAAAGAAACTACACTCCGGGAAATTGAAATAAGAACACCGTGAATTCATTGTCCCAGGAAGGGGAAACTTTATTGACACATTCCTGGGGTCAGATACATCACATGACCACACTGACAGAACCACAGGCACATAGACACAGGCAACAGAGCATGCACAATGTCGGCACTAGTACAGTGTATATCCACCTTTCGCAGCAATGCAGGCTGCTATTCTCCCATGGAGACGATCGTAGAGATGCTGGATGTAGTCCTGTGGAACGGCTTGCCATGCCATTTCCACCTGGCGCCTCAGTTGGACCAGCGTTCGTGCTGGACGTGCAGACCGCGTGAGACGACGCTTCATCCAGTCCCAAACATGCTCAATGGCGGACAGATCCGGAGATCTTGCTGGCCAGGGTAGTTGACTTACACCTTCTAGAGCACGTTGGGTGGCACGGGATACATGCGGACGTGCATTGTCCTGTTGGAACAGCAAGTTCCCTTGCCGGTCTAGGAATGGTAGAACGATGGGTTCGATGACGGTTTGGATGTACCGTGCACTATTCAGTGTCCCCTCGACGATCACCAGTGGTGTACGGCCAGTGTAGGAGATCGCTCCCCACACCATGATGCCGGGTGTTGGCCGTGTGTGCGTCGGTCGTATGCAGTCCTGATTGTGGCGCTCACCTGCACGGCGCCAAACACGCATTCGACCATCATTGGCACCGAGGCAGAAGCGACTCTCATCGCTGAAGACGACACGTCTCCATTCGTCCCTCCATTCGCGCCTGTCGCGACACCACTGGAGGCGGGCTGCACGATGTTGGGGCGTGAGCGGAAGACGGCCTAACGGTGTGCGGGACCGTAGCCCAGCTTCATGGAGACGGTTGCGAATGGTCCTCGCCGATACCCCAGGAGCAACAGTGTCCCTAATTTGCTGGGAAGTGGCGGTGCGGTCCCCTACGGCACTGCGTAGGATCCTACGGTCTTGGCGTGCATCCGTGCGTCGCTGCGGTCCGGTCCCAGGTCAACGGGCTCGTGCACCTTCCGCCGACCACTGGCGACAACATGGATGTACTGTGGAGACCTCACGCCCCACGTGTTGAGCAATTCGGCGGTACGTCCACCCGGCCTCCCGCATGCCCACTATACGCCCTCGCTCAAAGTCCGTCAACTGCACATACGGTTCACGTCCACGCTGTCGCGGCATAATACCAGTGTTAAAGACTGCGATGGAGCTCCGTATGCCACGGCAAACTGGCTGACACTGACGGCGGCGGTGCACAAATGCTGCGCAGCTAGCGCCATTCGACGGCCAACACCGCGGTTCCTGGTGTGTCCGCTGTGCCGTGCGTGTGATCATTGCTTGTACAGCCCTCTCGCAGTGTCCGGACCAAGTATGGTGGGTCTGACACACCGGTGTCAATTTTTTTCCATTTCCAGGAGTGTAGTATAGGCATGCCTATCGAAATACACATACACTACTGGCCATTAAAATTGCTACACCAAGAAGAAATACAGATGATAAACGGGTATTCATTGGACAAATATACTACAACTGACATATGATTACATTTTCGCGCAATTTGGCTGCATAGATCCTGAGAAACCAGTACCCAGAACAACCACCTCTGGCCGTAACAAAAGCCTCGATACGCCGGGGCATTGAGTCAAACAGAGCTTGGATGGCGTGTACAGGTACAGCTGCCCATACAGCTTCAACATCGTACCACAGTTCATCAAGAGTAGTGACTGGCGTATTGTGACGAGCCAGTTGCTCGGCCACCATTGACCAGACGTTTTCAATTGGTGAGAGATCTGGAGAATTTGCTGGCCAGGGCACCAGTCGAACATTTTCTGTGTCCAGAAAGGCTCGTACAGGACCTGCAAGATGCGGTCGTGCATTATCCTGCTGAAATGCAGGGTTTCGCAGGGATCGAATGAAGCGTAGAGCCAAGGGTCGTAACACATCTGAAATGTAACGTCCACTGTTCAAAGTGCCGTCAACGCGAACAAGAGGTGACTGAGACGCGTAACCAATGGCATCCCCTACCATCACGCCGGGTGATACGCCAGTGTGGCGATGACGAATACACGCTTCCAATGTGCGTTCACCGCGATGTCGCCAAACACGGATGCGACCATCATGATGCTGTAAACAGAACATGGATTCATCCGAAAAAATGACGTTTTGCCATTCGTGCACCCAGGTTCGTCGTCGAGTACACCATCGTAGGCGCTCCTGTGTGTGGTGCAGCGTCAAGGGTAACCGCAGCCACGGTCTCCGAGCCGATAGTCCGTGCTGCTGTAAACGTCGTCCGACTGTTCGTGCAGATGGTTGTTGTCTTGCAAACGTCCCCGGCTGTTGACTCAGGGATCGAGACGCGGCTGCACCATCCGTTACAGCCGTGCGGATAAGATGCCTGTCATCTGGACTGCTAGTGATACGAGGCCGTTGGCATCTAGTACGCAGTTCCGTATTACCCTCCTGAATCCACCGATTCCAAATTCTGCTGACAGTCATTGGATCTCGACCAACGCGAGCAGCAATGTCGCGATACGATAAACCGACCTTTATCAAAGTCGCAAATGTGATGGTACGCATTTCTCCTCCTTACACGAGGCATCACAACAGCGTTTCACCAGGCAACGCCGGTCAACTGGTGTTTGTGTGTGAGAAATCGGTTGGAAACTTTCCTCGTGTCAGCACGTTTTAGGTGTCGCCACCGGCGCCACCCCTGTGTGAATGCCCTGAAAAGCTAATCATTTGCATATCACAGCATCTTCTTCCTGTCGGTTAAATTTCGCGTCTGTAGCACATCATGTTCGTGGTGTAGCAATTTTAATGGCCAGTAGTGTATGTAAACAGGCAGAACGCGGCGCTACGGTCGGCAACGCCTATATCAGACAGCAAGTGTCTGGTGCAGTTGTTAGATGAGTTACTGCTGCTGCAATGGCAGCTTATCAATATTTAAGTTTCTGCTACAGTCGGTCCACGAGCGATGGGACACAGCATCTCCGAGGCAGCGGGGAAGTGAGAATTTCCCCGCACGACTATTTCACGAGTGTATTGTGAATATCAGGAATCAGGCGAAACGTCAGATCTCCGACATCGCTGTGGCTGGAAAGAGGTCCGGCAAGAATGGGACCAACGACGACTGTTCAGAGTGACACAAGTCCAACACTTCCACAAATTGCTGCAGATTTCAATGCTGGGCCATCAACAAGTGTGAACCTGCGAACCATTCCTTATCTACACTCCTGGAAATGGAAAAAAGAACACATTGACACCGGTGTGTCAGACCCACCATACTTGCTCCGGACACTGCGAGAGGGCTGTACAAGCAATGATCACACGCACGGCACAGCGGACACACCAGGAACCGCGGTGTTGGCCGTCGAATGGCGCTAGCTGCGCAGCATTTGTGCACCGCCGCCGTCAGTGTCAGCCAGTTTGCCGTGGCATACGGAGCTCCATCGCAGTCTTTAACACTGGTAGCATGCCGCGACAGCGTGGACGTGAACCGTATGTGCAGTTGACGGACTTTGAGCGAGGGCGTATTGTGGGCATGCGGGAGGCCGGGTGGACGTACCGCCGAATTGCTCAACACGTGGGGCGTGAGGTCTCCACAGTACATCGATATTGTCGCCAGTGGTCGGCGGAAGGTGCACGTGCCCGTCGACCTGGGACCGGACCGCAGCGACGCACGGATGCACGCCAAGACCGTAGGATCCTACGCAGTGCCGTAGGGGACCGCACCGCCACTTCCCAGCAAATCAGGGACACTGTTGCTCCTGGGGTATCGGCGAGGACCATTCGCAACCGTCTCCATGAAGCTGGGCTACGGTCCCACACACCGTGAGGCCGTCTTCCGCTCACGCCCCAACATCGTGCAGCCCGCCTCCAGTGGTGTCGCGACAGGCGTGAATGGAGGGACGAATGGAGACGTGTCGTCTTCAGCGATGAGAGTCGCTTCTGCCTTGGTGCCAATGATGGTCGTATGCGTGTTTGGCGCCGTGCAGGTGAGCGCCACAATCAGGACTGCATACGACCGAGGCACACAGGGCCAACACCCGGCATTATGGTGTGGGGAGCGATCTCCTACACTGGCCGTACACCACTGGTGATCGTCGAGGGGCCACTGAATAGTGCACGGTACATCCAAACCGTCATCGAACCCATCGTTCTACCATTCCTAGACCGGCAAGGGAACTTGCTGTTCCAACAGGACAATGCACGTCCGCATGTATCCCGTGCCACCCAACGTGCTCTAGAAGGTGTACGTCAACTACCCTGGCCAGCAAGATCTCCGGATCTGTCCCCCATTGAGCATGTTTGGGACTGGATCAAGCGTCGTCTCACGCGGTCTGCACGTCCACCACGAACGCTGGTCCAACTGAGGCGCCAGGTGGAAATGGCATGGCAAGCCGTTCCACAGGACTACATCCAGCATCTCTACGATCGTCTCCATGGGAGAATAGCAGCCTGCATTGCTGCGAAAGGTGGATATACACTGTACTAGTGCCGACATTGTGCATGCTCTGTTGCCTGTGTCTATGTGCCTGTGGTTCTGTCAGTGTGATCATGTGATGTATCTGACCCCAGGAATGTGTCAATAAAGTTTCCCCTTCCTGGGACAATGAATTCACGGTGTTCTTATTTCAATTTCCAGGAGTGTATATAAACCATTTGGGAGACACTCTGGCTCTAATGGCTCTGAGAACTATGGAACTTAACTTCTCAGCTCATCAGTCCCCTAGAACTTAGAACTACTTAAACCTAACTAGCCTAAGGACATCACACACATCCATGCCCGAGGCAGGATTCGAACCTGCGACCGTAGCGGTCGCGCGGTTCCCGACTGTAGCGCCTAGAACCGCTCGGCCACCCCGGCCGGCCAGCCGTCTTCGGTTGTTTGCAGACGACGCTGTCGTTTATCGACTAATAAACTTTTCAGAAAATCAAAACAACCTGCAAAACGATTTAGAAAAAATATCTGAATGGTGCGAAAAGTGGCAGTTGACCCTGAACAACGAAAAGTGTGACTTCTTCCACATGAGTGCAAAAAGGAACTCGTTAAACTTCGGCTACACGATAAATCAGTCTAATCTAAAGCCGTAAATTCAACTAAATACCTAGGTATTACAATTACGAACAACTTAAATTGGAAAGAACACATAGAAAATGTTGTGGTTAAGGCTAACTAAGGCTGCGTTTTATTGGCAGGACACTTAGAAAATGTAACAGACCTACTAAGGAGACTGCCTACACTACGCTTGTCCGTCCTCTTTTAGAATACCGCTGCGCGGTGTGGGACCCTTACCAGGTATGACTGACGGAGTACATCGAAAAAGTTCAAAGAAAGACAGCACGTTTTGTATTATCCCGAAATATGGGAGAGAGTGTCAGAGAAACGATACAGGATTTGGGCTGGAAATCATTAAAAGAAACTCGTTTTTCGTTGCGACGCAATCTTCACATGAAATTCCAATCACCAACTTTCTCCTGCGGATTTTGTTGACACCGACCTACAACGGGAGAAACGATCGCCACGATAAAATAAGAGAAATCAGAGCTCGTACGGAAAAATATAGGTGTTCACTCTTTCCGCGCGCCATACGAGATTGGAATAATAGAGAATTGTGAAGATCGTTCGATGAACCCTCTGCCAGGCACTTAAATGTGATTTACAGGCTATCCATGTAGATGTAGATGTAGACGTAGATGTAGATGAAGGTATCATCGATATGGGCTTTTGGAGCTGAAGGCCATTCGGGTACCCTTGAAACTTCTTTATTTAAAAAAAAATGTTTATACTCAAGGTAAAATAACTGAGACGGTGAATCTTCTTTATTACTTAATCCTGAAACTGCTGAGTGAAACTGACGTACTGTCTCTTTGCTAGATTTTTACAATTTCAACACTGACCTACAGAATTTGCCCTGACGAACAGACCTTACATTTTTCCTATTCATTAATTACTCACAATATTTAAGGATAACGCGATCTGACTGCTTTCAAATTACATCAAAAGAATGGCCCTGAGTAAGAAGAAATGCTAACAATAACCTATACATTTCATAAGTCACTTACAAAAATCTTCATTACACGCACTACTCCCATACAGCAAGCGCCAATACAGCCAGCTAAATAAAAGATTCTAACTACTGTAGTCTCTAGCTACTAATAGGCATATGGTCAGCAAAGGAAAGATTTTGTTGCAAAGCAAACAATGTATTTTTACCTTTATAATGTGACATCCAGTTATATATATAATCGTCTGTGACATCCAGTTCCTAAAATTATATAATCATTATCTGTTTAGCAAGAGTAATAGAAGGCAGATTTCAGACTACCTAACAGATCAAAACGAAAATTTCTGTTCCGACACTGACAATGTTGAGTGTTTATGGAAAAAGTTCAAGGCAATCGTACAATGCGTTTTAGACAGGTACGTGCCGAGTAAAACTGTGAGGGACGGGAAAAACCCACCGTGGTACAACAACAAAGTTAGGAAACTACTGCGAAAGCAAAGAGAGCTTCACTCCAAGTTTAAACGCAGCGAAAACCTCTCAGACAAACAGAAGCTAAACGATGTCAAAGTTAGCGTAAGGAGGGCTATGCGTGAAGCGTTCAGTGAATTCGAAAGTAAAATTCTATGTACAGACTTGACAGAAAATCCTAGGAAGTTCTGGTCTTACGTTAAATCAGTAAGTGGCTCGAAACAGCATATCCAGACACTCCGGGATGATGATGGCATTCAAACAGAGGATGACACGCGTAAAGCTGAAATACTAAACACCTTTTTCCAAAGCTGTTTCACAGAGGAAGACCGCACTGCAGTTCCTTCTGTAAATGGCTGACATCGAAATAAGTGTCCAAGGAATAGAAAAGCAACTGGAATCACTCAACAGAGGAAAGTCCACTGGACCTGACGGGATACCAATTCGATTTTACACAGAGTACGCGAAAGAACTTGCCCCCCTTCTAACAGCCGTGTACCGCAAGTCTCTAGAGGAACGGAGGGTTCCAAATGATTGGAAAAGAGCACAGGTAGTCCCAGTCTTCAAGAAGGGTCGTCGAGCAGATGCGCAAAACTATAGACGTCGATCTGTTGTACAATTTTAGAACATGTTTTTTGCTCGAGTATCATGTCGTTATGAAAACCCAGAATCTACAATGTAGGAATCAACATGGATTCCGGAAACAGCGATCGTGTGAGACCCAACTCGCTTTATTTGTTCACGAGACCCAGAAAATATTAGATACAGGCTCCCAGGTAGATGCTATTTTTCTTGACTTCCGGAAGGCGTTCGATACAGTTCCGCACTGTCGCCTGATAAACAAAGTAAGAGTCTACGGAATATCAGACCAGCTGTGTGGCTGGATTGAAGAGTTCTTAGCAAACAGAACACAGCATGTTGTTATCAATGGAGAGACGTCTACAGACGTTAAAGTAACCTCTGGCGTGCCACAGGGGAGTGTTATGGGACCATTGCTTTTCACAATATATATAAATGACCTAGTAGATAGTGTCGGAAGTTCCATGCGGCTTTTCGCGGATGATGCTGTAGAATACAGAGAACTTGCAGCATTAGAAAATTGCAGCGAAATGCAGGAAGATCTACAGCGGATAGGCACTTGGTGCAGGGAGTGGCAACTGACCCTTAACATAGACAAATGTAATGTATTGCGAATACATAGGAAGAAGGATCCCTTATTGTACGATTATATATTATAGCAGAACAAACACTAGTAGCAGTTACTTCTGTAAAATATCTGAGAGTATGCGTGCGGATCGATTTGAAGTGGAATGACCGCATAAAATTAATTGTCGATAAGGCGGGTGCCAGGTTGAGATTCATTGGGAGAGTCCTTAGAAAATGTAGTCCATCAACAAAGCAGGTGGCTTACAAAACACTCGTTCGACCTATACTTGAGTATTGCTCATCAGTGTGGGATCCGTACCAGATCAGGTTGACGGAGGAGATAGAGAAGATCCAAAGAAGAGCGGCGCGTTTCGTCACAGGGTTATTTGGTAAGCGTGATAGCGTTACGGAGATGTTTAGCAAACTCGAGTGGCAGACTCTGCAAGAGAGGCGCTCTGCATCGCGGTGTAGCTCGCTGTCCAGGTTTCGAGAGGGTGCGTTTCTGGATGAGGTATCGAATGTACTGCTTCCCCCTACTTATAGCTCCTGAGGAGATCACGAACGTAAAATTAGAGAGATTCGAGCGCGCACGGAGGCTTTCCGGCAGTCGTTCTTTCCGCGAACCATACGCGACTGGAACAGGAAAGGGAGGTAATGACAGTGGCACGTAAAGTGCCCTCCGCCACACACCGTTGGGTCGCTTGCGGAGTATAAATGTAGATGTAGATGTGGATGAATAATATTGAATCTCCAAGTCGGACACGTCCAGATCGTCAGGTTTCTCTAACACTTCAAACCTCTAAGCTCCATCAAAGCCAACTACTCACTTCCAACCGCCACCACTGCTGGCTGTTCACCTCCAACTACTGAGTCCGACCAGGCACAGAGTCTCTTACAGTGAGCGCACAGCGCAATCAGAGTTCTTAATGCAGAGCGCTTCCAACATACAAACTCGTAAACAGCCTACTTACACCCTTGATGACTGCACGACACAATACTTTATGCCTCGCCTGGGCCAGTCCACACCGACATTGGACTGTTACCTGGTCTGACGACCTCGTTCCAAATTGTATTAAGCAAATGGACGTGTACGTGTATAGAGACAACCTCATGAATCCATGGACACTGCTTGTCACCATGGGACTGTTGAAGCTGGTGGAATCTCTGTAATAGCGTGGGGCGTGTGCTGTTGGAATGATACGGGACCCCTCATACGTCCAGATACAACTCTTGACAGGTGACACATACGAAAACATCGTGTCTGATTACCTGCATCCACTCATGCCCACTGTGCATTCTGACGGGCAATTCCAGCAGTACAATGCGTCACCCCACACGTCCAGGATTGCTACAGAGCGTCTCCAGGAAGACTCTTCAGAGATTAAACATTCCGCTGGCCACCAAACTCCCTAGACATGATCGTTATTGAGCTTATCTGGGATGCCTTGCCACGTGCTGTTCAGAAGAGATCTCCCCCCCCCCCCCCCCCCCCACCTCGTACTCTTACGGATTTATGGACAGCCCTGCAGGATTGCTGGTGTCAGTTCCCTCCAGCACTACTTCAGACATTAGTGGAGTCCATGCCACGTCGTGTTGCGACACTTCTGCTTGCTTAGGGGGGTCCTACACGATATTAGGCAGGTGTGTGTGTGTTGAAATGTGTGTGAATTCCTAAGGGACCAAACTGCTGAGGTCATCGGTCCATAGACTTACACACTACTTAAACTAACCTACTCTAACGACAACACACATACCTATGCCTGAGGGAGGATTGGTTGGTTGGTTGGTTGGTTTGGGGAAGACCAGACAGCTTGGTCATCGGTCTCATCGGATTAGGGAAGGATGGGGAAGGAAGTCGGCCGTGCCCTTTCAGAGGAACCATCCCGGCATTTGCCTGGAGTGATTTAGGGAAATCACGGAAAACCTAAATCAGGATGCGAGTCCAGTGTCTAACCACTGCGCCATCTCGCTCGGTCTGAGGGAGGACTCGAACCTCTGGCAGGAGGGGCCATGCAATCTTTGACATGGCAGGTATACCAGTTTCTTTGGCTCTTCAGTGTATTTAACAATTAAATTCGTCAAACAGCCTTGCAATTGACATGTTACTTTATTTTATTGTCTCGTGTTGGCAATTCAGTATGTCATCTTCAGGCCCCACATGAACCTCTCAAAAAATAATCTATATTAGTTTACAGGGGCCATATTTTCCTGGATGGTGTCTATTCGTAGCTCTAGTGCTTCGTTTGAAGATTTGACTGCATCTCCAGTCCACTTGTGTAGGTACTGGGATGCAACTTCAAATTCCTGTCAGCTAACAACCTTCAAGTCGGGCGATGCTGAGGGAATTAGATTAGGAAATGAGACAAAGTAGTAAAGGAGTTTTGCTATTTGGGGAGCAAAACAAATCATGATGGTCGAAATAGAGAAGATATAAAATGTACACTGTCAATGGCAAGAAAAGTGTTTCTGAAGAAGAGAAATTTGTTAACATCGAGTATAGATTTAAGTGTCAGGAAGCCGTTTCTGAAAGTATTTGTATGGAGTGTAGCCATGTATGGAAGTGAAACGTGGACGATAAATAGTTTGGACAAGAAGAGAATAGAAGCTTTCGAAATGTGGTGCTATAGAAGAATGCTGAAGGTTAGATGGGTAGATCACGTAACTAATGAGGAGGTACTGAATAGGATTGGGGAGAAGAGGAGCTTGTGGTACATCTTGACAAGAAGGAGGGACCGGTTGGTAGGACATGTTCTGAGGCATAAAGGGATCACTAATTTAGCATTGGAGGGCAGCGTGGAGGGTAAAAATCGTAGAGGGAGACTAAGAGATGAATATACTAATCAGATTCAGAAGGATGTAGGTTGCAGTAGGTACTGGGAGACGAAGAACCTTGCACAGGATAGGGTAGCTGCATCAAACCAGTCTCAGGACTGAAGACAACAACAACAACTACAACAACCTACATGGGCGGCACTGGGAAAATACTGGTGATCAATTGCCCGTACCTGGCGTTGATAAAGTACTGGAGCTTCTTTCTTGGATTCCTTAACTATTTACGTTAGCTCACACCCTACATGCTATTATTCCAAGGATGTCACAGAGCCGCATTTCTACCATCAGTACAGTGCCAGGAAAAGTGCCTTTAGCCAGGTCCTGTAGATAAATGCCCTAGCAATATTCTTAAACTACAGACACAAAATCACCAGTGAGGAAATAGTTCTGCAGGTACACAGTTTTATCTTGCAGCATTCACACACTTATATCAGTGCTATTTCTCAACTCATCCACTTTGTGACCAGCAGTTAGCAGTCCATCACTATTGCAGTACAGTTTTAGAAAGGCTATGAGAAGAAAGTCTGTTGGGCATATATCTACACAGAGCTATAGCCAGGTTTTATGGATGGCCACTGTGGCCGAGCAGTTCTAGGCGCTTCAGCCCAGGACCACACTGCTGCTATGGTCGCAGGTTCGAACCCTGTCTCAGGCATGAACGTGAGTGGTGTCCTTAGGTTAGTTAGGTTTAAGTAATTCTAAGTCCAAGGGACTGATGACCTCAGATGTTAAGTCCCATAGTGCTTAGAGCCATTTGAAGCAACAAGGTTTTCTGATGGCCTAGCTGGTTCCGTTGGACTCTTCAGTCAGCAGCGAGCACATATTTTAGGCATCACCATTCCTATTCAGTCTTACAGTGGTAATGGGAAAGCAGCTTGATGTGTGTATATCAGTTCACAGCTGTGATCTCTGTTCTATGATAATGCACTTGCTGTCGTTGGAAGCCACTTTCAGGTCAACAGGAAGCAGAAACTGCACTGACATTCCAATGTACAGGGTTATTACAAATGATTGAAGCGATTTCACAGCTCCACAATAACTTTATTATTTGAGATACTTTCACAATGCTTTGCACTCACATACAAAAACTCAAAAAGTTTTTTTAGGCATTCACAAATGTTCTATATGTGCGCAGCACATCCCCATTCAATGAGTTCGAAAGCATCGTTGATGCGAGCTCGCAGTTCTGGCACGTTTCTTGGTAGAGGAGGTTTAAACACTGAATCTTTCACATAACCCCACAGAAAGAAATCGCATGGGGTTAAGTCGGGAGAGCGTGGAGGCCATGACATGAATTGCTGATCATGATCTCCACCACGACCGATCCATCGGTTTTCCAATCTCCCGTTTAAGAAATGCCGAACATCATGATGGAAGTGCGGTGGAGCACCATCCTGTTGAAAGATGAAGTCGGCGCTGTCGGTCTCCAGTTGTGGTACGAGCCAATTTTCCAGCATGTCCAGATACACGTGTCCTGTAACGTTTTTTTCGCAGAAGAAAAAGGGGCCGTAAACTTTAAACTGTGAGGCATCCAGAAGCTTTAAACTGCACATACCATCGCCGAATGGAGTTAGCAGTTGGTGGATCTTTGTTGAACTTCGTCCTGAAGTGTCGTTGCACTGTTATGACTGACTGATGTGAGTGCATTTCAAGCACGACATACGCTTTCTCGGCTCCTGTCGCCATTTTGTCTCACTGCGCTCTCGAGCGCTCTGGCGGCAGAAACCTGAAGTGCGGCTTCAGCCGAACAAAACTTTATGAGTTTTTCTACGTATCTGTAGTGTGTCGTGACCATATGTCAATGAATGGAGCTACAGTGAATTTATGAAATCGCTTCAATCATTTGTAACAGCCCTGTGGGTACATAATGGGTGCCAGCAAGGGGACTGTTGAAGGTACACCCAGTGATGAGGTACTGCCACAGCTGTATGATGAATAAATTTGTATCCTTGGCGGCTAATAACTTTGCATCAGCAGTAATTACAACTTTCAGACTCTGTTATTCTAAGTTAGCTGTTTAATGGTAGTGAGGGAGGAGTTAGTTACTTTCTGATTCTGAACCATGGAAAAATATTTTAAGGTGGCACACATGCTATCCCTGTTGACAGCACATTTTGTAGTCACCATTGTCAATCCCATTTATACAGAAAATGACAGAGAGGAAGGAGTTTTTTTGGGAATGCATCAATTCGAAGCCACAACCAGACCTCGAGAATGGCGCAGATGGGGACCTTGCAGTCCATATTCTCATTTCCATAAGTACACAGAAGAGCAGTGAGGAAGGAGTTTTTTTGGGTATGTACCAATGCTGAGATGTGGCAATATCTTGATGGTGCCCCAGCAGGAGTCTATGGCAACCAGGGACTTTGCAGTCAGCATTACTATTACACTTATACTGAGGATAGCACGAGGATGGAGTTTTTGGGAAACATATCAGTGCTGAACAATCAAGAGATCTCAGTGATGGGCCAGCTGGGGTCTTTGGCAGCCAGGGACTGTGCATTCAGTAATATCATTACCACTTATACAGAGGACTGCAGTGAGGAAGGAGTTTTTTGGGAAAATATTAATGCCAAGCTGTAGTCAGACCTTGATGATGCCCAAAGTGGGGTCTTTGGCAGCCAGGGACTCCGAACATTATCATTATCACTCATACACATAGTATCAGGGAGGAAGGAGTTTTTTGGAAATGTACCAATGCCAAACTGCGGCCCGTCCTTGACGATTGCGCAGCTGGGGTCATTGGTTCAAATGGCTCTGAGCACTATGAGTCCCCTGGAACTTAGAACTACTTAAACCTAACTAACCTAAGGACATCACACACATCTATGCCTGAGGCAGGATTCGAACCTGCGACGTAGCGGTCACGCAGTTCCAGACTGAAGCGCCTTGAACCGCTCGGCCACCAGCGGCCGGGAAGTGTGGGGTCCTTGGCAGCCAGGCACTTTGCAGTCAGCATTACTATTACGACTTATACTGAGCATAGCATGAGGATGGAGCTTTTAGGAAACATATCAGTGCTGAACAATGACCAGACCTCAGTGATGGCACAGCTGGGGCCTTTGGAAGCCAAGGACTGTGCAGTCAGTAATATCATTACCACTTATACAGAGGACAACAGTGAGAAAGGAATTTTTTGGGAATGTATTAATGCCAAGCTGTAGTCAGACCTCAGTGAGGGCCCAGCTTGAGTCTTTGGCAGCCAGGGACTGTTCGGTCAGCAATATCGTTACAACTTGCACAGAGGACAGCAGTGAGGATGGAGTTTTTTGGGAATGTATTAATGCCAAGCTGTAGTCAGACCTTGACGATGCCCAAGGTGGGGTCTTTGGCAGCCACGGGGGGACTCTGCAGACACACTTTATCATTATCACTCACACACAAAGTAGCAGTCCAGAAGAAGGTTTTTGGAAACATACCAATGGAGAGATGTGGCCATACCTTGATGATGCCCCAGCAGGAGTCTATGGCAACCAGGGACTTTGCAATTACCATTACCACTTATACTGAGGATAGCACAAGGATAGAATGTTTGGGAAACATATTAGTGCCGAACAATGACCAGACCTCAGTGATGGCCCAGCTGGGGTCTTTGGCAGCCAGGGACTGTGCAGTCAGTAATATCATTATCACTTATACAGAGGTCAGCAGTGAGGAAGGAGTTTTTGGGGAATGTATTAATGCCAAGTTGTAGTCAGACCTTGGTGAGGGCCCAGCTTGAGTCTTTGGCAGACAGGGACCGTTCGGTCAGCAATATCGTTACAACTTGCACAGAGGACAGCAGTGAGGATGGAGTTTTTTGGGAATGTATTAATGCCAAGCTGCAGTCAGACCTTGACGATGCCCCAGGTGGGGTCTTTGGCAGCCACGGGGGGACTCTGCAGACAACATTATCATTATCACTCACACACATAGTAGCAGTCCAGAAGAAGGTTTTTGGAAACATACCAATGGAGAGATGTGGCCATACCTTGATGATGCCCCAGCAGGAGTCTATGGCAACCAGGGACTTTGCAATTACCATTACCACTTATACTGAGGATAGCACAAGGATAGAATGTTTGGGAAACATATTAGTGCCGAACAATGAACAGATCTCAGTGATGGCCCAGCTGGGGTCTTTGGCAGCCAGGGACTGTGCATTCAGTAATATCATTACCACTTATACAGAGGACTGCAGTGAGGAAGGAGTTTTTTGGGAAAATATTAATGCCAAGCTGTAGTCAGACCTTGATGATGCCCAAAGTGGGGTCTTTGGCAGCCAGGGACTCCGAACATTATCATTATCACTCATACACATAGTATCAGGGAGGAAGGAGTTTTTTGGAAATGTACCAATGCCAAACTGCGGCCCGTCCTTGACGATTGCGCAGCTGGGGTCATTGGTTCAAATGGCTCTGAGCACTATGAGTCCCCTGGAACTTAGAACTACTTAAACCTAACTAACCTAAGGACATCACACACATCTATGCCTGAGGCAGGATTCGAACCTGCGACGTAGCGGTCACGCAGTTCCAGACTGAAGCGCCTTGAACCGCTCGGCCACCAGCGGCCGGGAAGTGTGGGGTCCTTGGCAGCCAGGCACTTTGCAGTCAGCATTACTATTACGACTTATACTGAGCATAGCATGAGGATGGAGCTTTTAGGAAACATATCAGTGCTGAACAATGACCAGACCTCAGTGATGGCACAGCTGGGGCCTTTGGAAGCCAAGGACTGTGCAGTCAGTAATATCATTACCACTTATACAGAGGACAACAGTGAGAAAGGAATTTTTTGGGAATGTATTAATGCCAAGCTGTAGTCAGACCTCAGTGAGGGCCCAGCTTGAGTCTTTGGCAGCCAGGGACTGTTCGGTCAGCAATATCGTTACAACTTGCACAGAGGACAGCAGTGAGGATGGAGTTTTTTGGGAATGTATTAATGCCAAGCTGTAGTCAGACCTTGACGATGCCCAAGGTGGGGTCTTTGGCAGCCACGGGGGGACTCTGCAGACACACTTTATCATTATCACTCACACACAAAGTAGCAGTCCAGAAGAAGGTTTTTGGAAACATACCAATGGAGAGATGTGGCCATACCTTGATGATGCCCCAGCAGGAGTCTATGGCAACCAGGGACTTTGCAATTACCATTACCACTTATACTGAGGATAGCACAAGGATAGAATGTTTGGGAAACATATTAGTGCCGAACAATGACCAGACCTCAGTGATGGCCCAGCTGGGGTCTTTGGCAGCCAGGGACTGTGCAGTCAGTAATATCATTATCACTTATACAGAGGTCAGCAGTGAGGAAGGAGTTTTTGGGGAATGTATTAATGCCAAGTTGTAGTCAGACCTCGGTGAGGGCCCAGCTTGAGTCTTTGGCAGCCAGGGACTGTTCGGTCAGCAATATCGTTACAACTTGCACAGAGGACAGCAGTGAGGATGGAGTTTTTTGGGAATGTATTAATGCCAAGCTGTAGTCAGACCTTGACGATGCCCCAGGTGGGGTCTTTGGCAGCCACGGGGGGACTCTGCAGACAACATTATCATTATCACTCACACACATAGTAGCAGTCCAGAAGAAGGTTTTTGGAAACATACCAATGGAGAGATGTGGCCATACCTTGATGATGCCCCGGCAGGAGTCTATGGCAACCAGGGACTTTGCAATTACCATTACCACTTATACTGAGGATAGCACAAGGATAGAATGTTTGGGAAACATATTAGTGCCGAACAATGAACAGATCTCAGTGATGGCCCAGCTGGGGTCTTTGGCAGCCAGGGACTGTGCATTCAGTAATATCATTACCACTTATACAGAGGACTGCAGTGAGGAAGGAGTTTTTTGGGAAAATATTAATGTCAAGCTGTAGTCAGACCTTGATGATGCCCAAAGTGGGGTCTTTGGCAGCCAGGGACTCCGAACATTATCATTATCACTCATACACATAGTATCACTGAGGAAGGAGTTTTTTGGAAATGTACCAATGCCAAACTGCGGCCAGACCTTGACGATTGCGCAGCTGGGGTCCTTGGTTCAAATGGCTCTGAGCACTATGGGACTTAACATCTCAGGTCATGAGTCCCCTAGAACTTAGAACTACTTAAACCTAACTAAACTAAGGACATCACACACATCCATGCCTGAGGCAGGATTCGAACCTGCGACGTAGCGGTCGCGCAGTTCCAGACTGAAGTGCCTTGAACCGCTCAGCCACCAGCGGCCGGGAAGTGTGCGGTACTTGGCAGCCAGGCACTTTGCAGTCAGCATTACTATTATGACTTATACTGAGCATAGCATGAGGATGGAGCTTTTAGGAAACATATCAGTGCTGAACAATGACCAGACCTCAGTGATGGCACAGCTGGGGCCTTTGGCAGCCAGGGACTGTGCAGTCAGTAATATCATTACCACTTATACAGAGGACAACAGTGAGAAAGGAGTTTTTTGGGAATGTATTAATGCCAAGGTGTAGTCAGACCTCGGTGATGGCCCAGCTTGCGTCTTTGGCAGCCAGGGACTGTGCCGTCAGCAATATCGTTACAACTTGCACAGCACAGAGGACAGCAGTGAGGATGGAGTTTTTTGGGAATGTATTAATGCTAAGCTGTAGTCAGACCTTGACGATGCCCCAGGTGGGGTCTTTGGCAGCCACGGGGGGACTCTGCAGACAACATTATCATTATCACTCACACACACAGTAGCAGTCCAGAAGAAGTTTTTTGGAAACATACCAATGGAGAGATGTGGCCATACCTTGATGATGCCCCAGCAGGAGTCTATGGCAACCAGGGACTTTGCAATTACCATTACCACTTATACTGAGGATAGCACAAGGATAGAATGTTTGGGAAACATATTAGTGCCGAACAATGACCAGACCTCAGTGATGGCCCAGCTGGGCTCTTTGGCAGCCAGGGACTGTGCAGTCAGTAATATCATTACCACTTATACAGAGGTCAGCAGTGAGGAAGGAGTTTTTTGGGAATTTATTAATGCCAAGCTGTAGTCAGACCTCGGTGAGGGCCCAGCTTGAGCCTTTGGCAGCCAGGGACTGTTCGGTCAGCAATATCGTTACAACTTGCACACAGAGGACAGCAGCAAGGATGGAGTTTTTTGGGAATGTATTAATTCCAAGGTGTAGTCAGACCTTGATGATACCCCAGGTGGGGTCTTTGGCAGCCAGGGACTCTGCAGACAACATTATCATTATCATACACACATAGTAGCAGTGAGGAAGGAGTTTTTTGGAAGCATACCAATGCTGCCATGTGGCCATCCCTTGATGATGCCCCAGCATGAGTCTATGGCAACAATGCAGTCAACATTACAACTACCGCTTACACTGAGGATAGCATGGGGATGGAGCTTTTGGGAAACATATCAATGCTGAACAATGACCAGACCTCAGTGATGGCCCAGCTGGGTCTTTGGCAGCCAGAGACTGTGCAGTCGGTAATATCATTACCACTTATACAGAGGACAGCAGTAAGGAAGCAGTTTTTTGGGAACATATTAATGCCAAGCTGTAGTTAGTCACAACATTACCATTACCACTCACACACATAGCAGTGAGTAAGGAGTTTTTTGGAAACGTACCAATGCCGAGTCGCGGCCAGACCTCGACGATTGCCCAGCTGGGGTCCTTGGCAGCCAGGGACTTGGCGGCCAGCAGCAGGCACAGGTCCCCAGCACATAGGTCGCGGCCCACCACCGCGCTCAGGCGTCCGCCACCGCCGTAGTCCTCACTGTGGAACACCAGCTCCTCCTGAAAAGTACAACACCGTGCTGTTTCACACACTAGCAGGAGGGACAAAGGACAGCCGCTGCGGTACTGTGCCACAAATCTGGAAGGTACAGCTCGAGACGGCAGTCAAGCAATCTCAAGAAATTTGCTATGTGCCTGGATACACAAGTGATTACCATTTCAGAGTGATGTCACAAAGTAGGCTGGAGTTGGATTTTCACATGAGGAAAGGTCATGCAGTAGCTTTCTCGTTCAGAAATCGCATTTGGCTGGTGGTTCTGGGAAGACCACATTAAGAATCTTGTAATATGTGTTGGAATTTGACAGCGGCGCGATGGTGACCAATTTAGACTTTTTTTCACTTGCTGCTCTTATTTTGGATCCACCGTCTGATTTCTTTTGGTGGGTCGTTGAAAGCCACTTGGCCGCTGTTGCTGGATTCAGGGATCAGAGTGGCTGGTGATACACCACCCTGACTCCCGACCCCACACACACCGTTGCCCGGCCGGCCGGAGTGGCCGAGCGGTCCTAGGCGCTACAGTCCGGAACCGCGCGACCGTTACGGTCGGAGTTTCGAATCCTGCCTTAGGTTAGTTAGGTTTAAGTAGTTCTAAGTTCTAGGGGACTGATGACGTCAGAAGTTCAGTCCCATAGTGCTCAGAGCCACATGAACCATTTTTGAACCGTTGCCCGTGTCCTGCCACGTGGAGATGGGCTCTATTTGTTTTGTTTCTACAAATGGTGTAATGTGCAGCATCTGATAACTTTACAAACAATATAATGGTAAGAGGATGATAATACAAAATAAAGTTTTGATATATAAGAAGAGTTGAAAAAAGGAGATAGGAAAGAGTATAGGAGGAGAGGTTCCCATCACCTGGTGGCCAGTGCCTTGGAATGGACTTCAAGCCACTGGATGCCACTCACAATTCCTTTACTATATCTACCATTTTAAGCTAATATAAAATAAAGAAAGAGAATACAAAATGACACTTCATGTCCATCCCACTTTTTTGACTCTGGTCAACTGATCTGCAAGTGGCACCTCCCGACTGCACAAACCACCCAGCCTGGACGGTGGTTTTCCCCAATCTACATCACTATATCCGCTGGGTTGGGCTCTGGAACACAATTAAGGTCCTTCCATCCAGGCCGTGCATCGTTGCTCACCAGGAGGCATGGGCACCTTGAAGAGGTACCTAACTTTAAACCCCTCCTCAGTCACTATGCACCTCTCGCTAGACATGATGGTGTTACTACATATGTACGTATTTACAGTTGTGGTGCTTAATGGTTTTGTATGGGTTTGTTGAGTCATAAGCACCTAGCATCGGCTTTCCTGGCCTGTTAATGTCGCCCAGGTTACCGCAATGGATCATCGACGTCGTCGTTTTGGTCCGAATCTGTGTCTTCTTCTTGACTAGAGATATCAGTGGTGTCATCCAAGCCATGGGCACTCTGCTGTCTTAGTAACCCGACTTGCCTTCTGTATGGTCTGTTGCGTAGGTATTCTGTGTATGTGATTTTAGAGGTTTCTTCAGTCAGTGTCCGCAGCCTGTGGTCTTGCAGTAGCATTCTCGCTTACCGCGCACAGGGTCCCGGGATCGATTCCCGGCGGGTTCAGGCATTTTTGCTGCCACGAGGTGAGTGGATGTTGTATAGTCTTCATCATCATCGTTCATCCCCATTATGGTCGGAGGAAGGCAATGGTAAACCACCTCCACTAGGACCTTGCCTAGTACAGCGGTGTGGGTCTCCCGCTTCGTACCCTATGCTCCTCAGAGTATGGGACATCATCATCATCTTCATCATCATCATCATCTTCAATCAGTGTATTTAGTTCTGTCCATTGGTATGGGTCACGCAATACGGCATGTAATTCGTTCTGTGTGTTCTGGTGGTTGACATGTAGTGTGTGTCTTATGTTTATGTGCTGCCCGCAGAAAACGACAATGTGTTCTGGGGAACCTTCTTCCCCACATGTGCATATACTTATCTGTTGCAGACTCAAGCGGCTCAGGTGCGTGGGATAAGGGCCATGTCCTGGGATCAATATGCTTTAGTTTTAGTCTTTCCCCAATATCAGAGAAGAAGTTGTAGACTCGGTGGCTCTTATCACTATTGTCCCACTGGCTCTGCCAGGTATCCACTCCCCATGCTCTGAGTTGGCGTGTTGTCTCCAGTGGAGCACCAGTGATCTGTCGAACCTGGTCTAGTCTCCCCGTCCTCCAGTTGAGACTGAAGTTGATCGTTCTGCAGAATTTCTGATCCCACTGGTTGGTATCTGACGACTGTCAAATGAATATGGAGTCGATATTGAGGATGGCCAATGCAGTATCTAGTTGACCTCTTTTGGCTATCACCCGAGAGAACAGGTATACTGTTTGCTTAGTCGTGCACCATTGGAAAGCTGTGTCACATACCTCGAGTCAAGAAATGGACTCGTTCGCAGTAAGACGAGTATCCCGTTGGGCAATGAGAGGAGCAGGAATGTCAGCAGCAGGGACAGTGGTGCGCCCAACGACGGTAGTGGCGCCAAGTCGTCTTCTTCACAGGACTTCTGACTCAACGTAGAGCGTCACGGTGGAAACTATCCAGGTGTGGGGGTTCAGAGGTCATTTGGCGCAGCACTTGCCGTCACGGTATGGGATGCCACTGGATACACAACACGATCACCTCTGATATGCGTAGCTGCTCATTTGGACAGCAGATGTGTTATGACCGGAGGCTTCAAGGTGTCCATGACATTATCTTTCAACAAGATAACGCAAGACTGCAAGTCACCTGCGTTATACTGCCCTAGGGGACTGAGAGCCATTTGTACTGACCTACCTCGATGGGGTGGTGGCCTATTGCCATGGCTTATACCTGCTGAAACCTTCTGGACATGTGTAGCCCAGAGCCTAGACTGCCAAGACTCGTAACCCACACTGATTGATTACCTATGGTTGTTGTTGTTGTTGTGGTCTTCAGTCCTGAGACTGGTTTGATGCAGCTCTCTCCATGCTACTCTATCCTGTGCAAGCTTCTTCATCTCCCAGTACCTACTGCAACCTATGTCCTTCTGAATCTGCTTAGTGTATTCATCTCTTGGTCTCCCTCTACGATTTTTACCCTCCACGCTGCCCTCCAATGCTAAATTTGTGATCCCTTGATGCCTCAAAACATGTCCTACCAACCGATCCCTTCTTCTAGTCAAGTTGTGCCACAAACTCCTCTTCTCCCCAATTCTATTCAATACCTCCTCATTAGTTACGTGATCTACCCATCTAATCTTCAGCATTCTTCTGTAGCACCACATTTCGAAAGCTTCTATTCTCTTCTTGTCCAAACTGGTTATCGTCCATGTTTCACTTCCATACATGGCTACAGTCCATACAAATACTTTCAGAAACGACTTCCTGACACTTAAATCTATACTAGATGTTAACAAATTTCTCTTCTTCAGAAACGATTTCCTTGCCATTGCCAGTCTACATTTTATATGTCAGGTCTATATTAAAAATTTTCAGGTCCGAGGAAGGATTGGAGTCCGAGTAGGGAAGTTTACACCCCGCTTTATAGGTCCATGTACGGTGCTCCGTTTGTTGGGGCCGGTTAACCTGTTAGTGGAACAAGATCAGACAGGTAGGGAATAACAAGTCCATTTGAGCCAGGTTATGTCCTGCTGAAGTGTCGGGCGCCTGTTCTAGTTTGAGAGGAGGAGGTTTGGCGCAGCCCCCGCGTAGCCATGGACTCAATTTATCAACAAGGCACAGTGCAAGCTGGTGGTGGCTCCATAATAGTGCGGGCTGTGGTTAGAGGGATTGCATTGGGTCCTCTGCTCCAATTGTATCTATCATTGAGTGGAAATGGTTATGCTCAGCTAGCCATTCATGGACTTCATTATTCCAAATAACGGTGGATTTTTTTATGGATGACATTTTATATCATCAAGAGCGTCGAATTAGCATACAATGACGCACCTGCGTCTGTCATCCAAGCTCAGTTTTCTCTCAGCAGGTTAGATTTGATCTGTTTTTGATGCCAGAACTGGTAGCTCTATCTGCAGAGTTTCACACCCTGTACACCCTCATTATTTTACTTACACACTGAGGTGACAAACTTCATGGGATATCTCCTAATACCGTGTAGGACCTCCTTCTGCCCCGTGTAGTGCAGCAACTCGATGTTGCGTGGACTTAACAAGTCGTCGGAAGTCTCTTGCAGAAATATTGAGCCACGCTGGCTCTATAGCCGTCCATAACTGCGAAAGTGTTGCTGGAGCAGGATTTGTGCATGAACTGATCAGTCGATTATGTCCAGTAAATTTTCGGTGGGGTTCATGTCAGGCGATCTCTGTGGCCAAATCATTCGCTCGAATTGTCCAGAATGTTCTTCAGATCAGTTGTGAACAACTGTGGTCTGGCTAGATGGCGCACTGTCATCCATAAAAAAATCCATCGTTATTTGGAATCGTTGTTGTTGTGGTCCTCAGTCCTGAGACTGGTTTGATGCAGCTCTCCATGCTACTCTGTCCTGTGCAATCTTCTTCATCTCTCAGTACCTACTGCAACCTACATCCTTCTGAATCTGCTTAGTGTATTCATCTCTTGGTCTCCCCCTACGATTTTTACCCTCCACGCTGCCCTCCAATACTAAATTTGTGATCCCTTGATGCCTCAGAACATGTCCTACCAACCGATCCCTTCTTCTGGTCAAGTTGTGCCACAAACTCCTCTTCTCCCCAATCCTTTTCAATACCTCCTCATTAGTTATGTGATCTACCCATCTAATCTTCAGCATTCTTCTGTAGCACCACATTTCGAAAGCTTCTATTCTCTTCTTGTCCAAACTATTTACCGTCCATGTTTCACTTCCATACATGGCTACACTCCATACAAATACTTTCAGACATGACTTCCCGACACTTAAATCTATACTCGACGTTAACAAATTTCTCTTCTTCAGAAACGCTTTCCTTGCCATTGCCAGTCTACATTTTATATCCTCTCTACTTCGACCATCATCAGTTATTTTGGTCCCCAAATAGCAAAACTCCTTTACTACTTTAAGTGTCTCACTTCCTAATCTAATACCCTCAACATCACCTGACTTAATTCGACTACATTCCATTATCCTCGTTTTGCTTTTGCTGATGTTCATCTTATATCCTCCTTTCAAGACACTGTCCATTCCGTTCAACTCCTCTTCCAGGTCCTTTGCTGTCTCTGACAGAATTACAATGTCATCGGCAAACCTCAAAGTTTTTATTTCTTCTCCATGGATTTTAATACCTATTCCGAATTTTTCTTTTGTTTCCTTTACTGCTTGCTCAATATACAGATTGAATAACATCGGGGAGAAGCTACAACCCTGTCTAACTCCCTTCCCAACTACTGCTTCCCTTTCATGTCCCTCGACTCTTATAACTGCCATCTGGTTTCTGTACAAATTGTAAATAGCCTTTCGCTCCCTGTATTTTAGCCCTGCCACCTATAGAATTTGAAAGAGAGTATTCCAGTCAACATTGTCAAAAGCTTTCTCTAAATCTACAAATGCTAGAAACGTAGGTTTGCCTTTCCTTAATCTTTCTTCTAAGATAAATCGTAAGGTCAGTATTGCCTCACGTGTTCCAGTATTTCTACGGAATCCAAACTGATCTTCCCCGAGGTCGGCTTCTACTAGTTTTTCCATTCGTCTGTAAAGAATTCGTGTTAGTATTTTGCAGCTGTGGCTTATTAAACTGATTGTTCGGTGATTTTCACATCTGTCAACACCTGCTTTCTTTGGTATTGGAATTATTATATTCTTCTTGAAGTCTGTGGGTATTTCGCCTGTCTCATACATCTTGCTCACCAGATGGTAGAGTTTTGTCAGGACTGGCTCTCCCAAGGCCATCAGTAGTTCCAATGGAATGTTGTCTACTCCGGGGGCCTTGTTTCGACTCAGGTCTTTCAGTGCTCTGTCAAACTCTTCACGCAGTATCATATCTCCCATTTCATCTTCATCTACATCCTCCTCCATTTCCATAATATTGTCCTCAAGTACATCGCCCTTGTATAGATCCTCTATATACTCCTTCCACCTTTCTGCTTTCCCTTCTTTGCTTAGAACAGGGTTTCCATCTGAGCTCTTGATATTCATGCAAGTGGTTCTCTTATCTCCAAAGGTCTCTTTAATTTTCCTGTAGGCAGTATCCATCTTACCCCTAGTGAGATAACCCTCTACATCCTTACATTTGTCCTCTAGCCATCCCTGCTTAGCCATTTTGCACTTCCTGTCGATCTCATTTTTGAGACGTTTGTATTCCTTTTTCCCTGCTTCATTTACTGCATTTTTATATTTTCTCCTTTCATCAATTAAATTCAATATTTCTTCTGTTACCCAAGGATTTCTACTAGCCCTCGTCTTTTTACCTACTTAATCCTCTGCTGCCTTCACTACTTCATCCCTCAAAGCTACCCATTCTTCTTCTACTGTATTTCTTTCCCCCACTCCTGTCAATTGTTCCCCTATGCTCTCCCTGAAACTCTGTACAACCCCTGGTTCTTTCAGTTTATCCAGGTCCCATCTCCTTAAATTCCCACCTTTGGAATCATGAAGTCCATGAATGGCTAGCTGAGCCAGGTTATGTCCTGCTGAAGTGTCGGGCACCTGTTCTAGTTCGAGGGGAGGAGGTTTGGCGCAGCCCCCGCGTAGCCATGGACTCAATTTATCAACAAGGCACAGTGCAAGCTGGTGGTGGCTCCATAATAGTGTGGGCTGTGGTTAGAGGGATTGCATTGGGTCCTCTGCTCCAACTGTATCTGTCGCTGAGTGGAAATGGACTTCTTATTCCCTACCTGTCTGATCTTGTTTCACTAACAGGTTAACCGGCCCCAAGAAACGGAGCCACCGTACATGGACCTATAAATCGGGGTGTAAACTTCCCTACTCGGACTTCAATCCTTCCTCGGCCCTGAAAATTTTTAATATAGACCTGATTACCCGGTTTCCTTGATAGGGGCGCCTATTGCGGTTGAACCGCACGGCCTGGCGACCATGAGCAGCCGATATATTGCGACGTGCCCGATTCCAGTTCCTTCTAATAAACCCCGGGGTTACCCGCTCAGGAAGCATATCTTGGACATGTCATAAATTAGACAAAGGCGAATTGACAGGATAGGCAAATAAGAGAGAAGACGTAGCCTTCAGTGCCTCATGGGCTGCAGTGTTGAAAGCAAAATTAATCCAGGACAAATAAGAATCCCACCTACTCGGTTTAAATTGATGGTAAATTATTAGAGCTGATTTTAAATTGCGATTCACGCGTTCAGCAAAGGACCCATGAGGACAATACGGTGTTCTGTTTACATGCTTAATGCCATCCCTGAAACAAAAAGCTTTAAACTTATTCGACACAAAGGCAGGGGCATTATCACTGACCAAGCTCTTAGGAGGCCCGAAGACAGAAAAGATGTTAGTAGGGTGAGAGATCTTTACGTCGGTAGTAACACTTCTACTGGGAATAAACCAAGTAAATCGAGAAAAGACATCAATTACCACCAAAATATACATATTCCCTCTACTGGAACGTGGCAACGGACCCACATAATCGATATAAAAACGATTCATCGGATAATTTTCGAGTTCCGAAGATAATAGACCTTGCTGTAGGGCATTGCTAGGTTTCGCGGCCCAACACAAATGACAACCGGCTACTAATTTCTTAATGTCACTCTCAAGATGAGGCCAGGTCACATAATGCTTAATTTTCTGAATCGTTTTATATGTGCCTAAGTGACCTCCCACCGAAGAGCAATGATAATACTGGAATATAGGCTGGATTAATATTAGTGGCAGACAAATTCGGATGTGGCGCTCTCGACCCACTGCCTTACACGGAATAAGAGGTGCATTCAAGTTCTAAGGCCTCCGATTTTTTTTCTCCAGACTGGAAAGAGATAGAAACACGCGCATTGTTTTAAAATGAGGCTGCGTTCATTGTCAATATGTCCCAGAGATGGCAGCACTGTACGGCAGATGGAATTTTACCGCCACCGGCGAGAATGAGAACTGTTTTAAATACTTAAAATGGCGACGTTTTCCTTTCTTGAACAGCGTGCAGTCATTTGTTTTCTGAATTTGCGTGGTGTGAAACCAATGGAAATTCATCGACAGTTGAAGGAGACATGTGGTGACGGAGTTATGGATGTGTCGAAAGTGCGTTCGTGGGTGCGACAGTTTAATGAGGGCAGAACATCGTGTGACAACAAAACCGAAACAACCTCGGGCTCGCACGAGCCGGTCTGACGACACGATCGAGAAAGTGGAGAGAATTGTTTTGGGGGATCGCCAAATAACTCTCGAACAGATCGCCTCCAGAGTTGGCATTTCTGTGGGATCTGTCCACACAATCCTGCACGACGACCTGAAAATGCGAAAAGTGTCATCCAGGTGGGTGCCACGAATGCTGACGGACGACCACACGGCTGCCCGTGTGGCACGTTGCCGAGCAATGTTGACGCACAACGACAGCACGAATGGGACTTTCTTTTCGTCGGTTGTGACAATGGATGAGACGTGGATGCCATTTTCCAATCCAGAAACAAAGCGCCAGTCAGCTCAATGGAAGCACACAGATTCACCGCCACCAAAAAAATTTCGGGTAACCGCCAGTGCTGAAAAAATGATGGTGTCCACGTTCTGGGACAGCGAGGGCGTAATCCTTACCCATTGCGTTCCAAAGGGCACTATGGTAACAGGTGCATCCTACGAAAATGTTTTGAAGAACAAATTCCTTCCTGCACTGCAACAAAAACGTCCGGGATGGGCTGCACGTGTGGTGATTCACCGAGACAACGCACCCGCACATCGAGCTAACGTCACGCAACAGTTTCTTCGTGATAACAACTTTGAAGTGATTCCTCGTGCTCCCTACTCACCTGACCTGGCTCCTAGTGACTTTTGGCTTTTTCCAACAATGAAAGACACTTTCCATGGCCGCACATTCACCAGCCGTGCTGCTATTGCCTCAGCGAATTTCCAGTGGTCAAAACAGACTCCTAAAGAAGCCTTCACCGCTGCCATGGAACCGTGGCGTCAGCGTTGTGAAAAATGTGTACGTCTGCAGGGCGATTACGTCGAGAAGTAACGCCAGTTTCATCGATTTCGGGTGAGAATTAGAAAAAAAAATCGGAGGCCTTAGAACTTGAATGCACCTCGTACCTTTCCTCAAGCTGTAGCCTCCGACTACCTCACCCGACCTAATCCGTTGTTTGATGGAACCCAATTCAACATCCTGTTCCTGGTTTTCTTCGAGATTACTGAACAGTTGGGGTACTTCCCCCAAAACCAAAAGCTGATAACGGCACTTCTCTGACCAGGCCACGGTTTTACAGTCATCTAGGGACCAGCTGATGGTCACGGGTCCAGGAGAGAGGTTGAAGGCGATGTGCTGTTATCAAAGACACTCCAGTCGCTCGCGTATGCTACCACAGCTTATTAACGCCAAATTTCGCCCCACTGTACTAACTGATATCTTCGCAGTATGTCCCACACTGATTTCTGCGGTTATTTCAAACAGTTTTGCTTGTCTGTTAGCACTGACATCTCTACGTAAACAGCGCTGTTCTCGGTCGTTACGTGAAGGCCGCCGGCCATTCTGCTGTCCGTGGTTGAGAGGCAGAGCCTGAAGTGTGGTGTACTCGGGAGACCCTGGACCCAGTGATACTCGGAATATAGAATTGCGTAACGATATCCGAAATGGAATGTCCCACGCATTTACCTCCAAATACCAAGTGTGTTCATTTCCGTCGTGCGGTCAGTTTAACGTCGGAGATGTTTTACACAGAATCAGCTGAGTATAAATCAGAGCTCCGCCAATGCACTGCCCTTTTACACCTTTTGTACGCGATACTGCCACCGTACTGTGCATCTACATGTACATCCGGATCCCGCTCCAGCTACTGCCGGGTCTGGGTGCTGACGAGTCCTCTCCATTTGGCTCGGTCCTCCCACCACTTTTCTTCCTCCACTTGCTGCCAGGTCACACCTCTCCTTTCCACAGATATTCTCACTCCCATTTTCCACCATATTCTTGGGCGCCCTATAGGTCTTTTCCCATCTATCTTTGTTGTTATTGTTGTGGTCTTCAGTCCTGAGACTGGTTTGATGCAGCTCTCCATGCTACTCTATCCTGTGCAAGCTTCTTCATCTCCCAGTACCTACTGCAACCTACATCCTTCTGAATCTGCTTAGTGTATTCATCTCTTGGTCTCCCTCTACGATTGTTACCCCCCACACTGCCCTCCAATGCTAAATTTCTGATGCCTTGATGCCTCAAGATATGTCCTACCGACTGGTCCCTTGTTCTTGTCAAGTTGTGCCACAAACTCCTCTTCTCCCCAATTCTATTCAATATCTCCTCATTAGTTATGTGATCTACCCATCTAATCTTCAGCATTCCTGTGTAGCACCATATTTCCAAAAGCTTCTATTGTCTTCTTGTCTAAACTATTTATAGCCCATGTTTCACTTCCATACATGACTACACTCCATACAAAAACTTTCAGAAACGACTTCCTGACACATCTATATTCGATGTTAACAAATTTCTCTTCTTCAGAAACGCTTTCCTTGCCATTGGCAGTCTACATTTTATATCCTCTCTACTTCGACCATCATCAGTTATTTTGCTCCCTAGATAGCAAAACTCCTTTACTACTTTAAGTGTCTCATTTCCTATTCTAATTCCATGAGCATCACCCGACTTAATTGGACTACATTCCATTATCCTCGTTTTGCTTTTGTTGATGTTCATCTTATATCCTCCTTTCAAGACACTGTCCATTCCATTCAACTGCTCTTCCAAGTCCTTTTGTGTCTCTGACAGAATTACAATGTCATCGGCAAACCTCAAAGTTTTTATTTCTTCTCCATCGATTTTAATACGTACTCTGAATTTTTGTTTTGTTTCCTTTACTGCTTGCTCAATATACAGATTGAATAGCATCGGGGATAGGCTACAATCCTGTCTCACTCCTTTCCCAACCACTGCATCCCTTTCATGCCCCTCGACTCTTATAACTGCCATCTGGTTTCTGTACAAATTGTAAATAGCCTTTCGCTCCCTGTATTTTACCCCTGACACCTCCAGAATTTGAAAGAGAGTATTCCAGTCAACATTGCCAAAAGCTTTCTCTAAGTCTACAAATGCTGGAAACGTAGGTTTGCCTTTCCTTAATCTTTCTTCTAAGATAAGTCGTAAGGTCAGTATTGCCTCACGTGTTCTACGGAATCCAATCTGAGGCCGGCTTCTACCAGTTTTTCCATTCGTCTGTAAAGAATTCGCGTTAGTATTTTGCAGCCGTGGCTTATTAAGCTGACAGTTCGGTAATTTTCACATCTGTCAACACCTGCTTTCTTTGGGATTGGAATTATTATATTCTCCTTGAAGCCTGACTGTGCGTACATTATGATATTTTTCACCTCAGTGCAGAGAGAGTTTAGCAAAACTTGGTTATCTGCTCCCCTTGCTAGTGATGCAACTTTACTGAGCAGTGGTGTATGTAGATGGTAAGAACGCGCGCCCACGCTGCGGAACGCCGGAGCTGGGGGATTTCCCCACCTGCAGCCCGGGGCATCCACCGCTCCAGAGCTGCAGATGAGGACCGACACCCGCAATTATTCGCGATAATAAAACATGTGCTCGCGCGGCCTTGACGTCCGTCCGTGCGCGTGTGTGTTTCTTTTTCTTCGCCGCCCCCCGCCTTCCATTACTCCAGCGGACAACGCCCTCAAGGTTTCCGCAACCTGCCGCACGCTCTTTGTCTGACTCCCCGCACGGGACAAAAGGCACGCGCTGAGTCGGGCGGCCGCCGCTTCGGACGCCATTCTCGGCGACCTGCCTTCTCGCGTCCCATATTCGGAACGGCCGCAGTTCGAAACCGACACTGTTGTTCAAACTGCCAGCCACGACAAGACTGTGTGCCGTAGCGGGATTCGAACCCGGTATACTTTGCTTTTTGCGGGCAGTGATTGGTCTTACCGCCTGAGCTATCCATCAGGCACACTCCCCCCGCCCCCCCCCCCCCGACCTCTCTCACCATCTCACAGCTTTATCCTCGCCAGTTACTCTTATCCTTCCTATTAAACTTCACACAACTTGTCCTGCGTACGTCGTGAGGCTATTAATGCCCCCGTAAACGATCAAACATTTTCAAAATGACATTTTCACTCTGCAGCGGAGTGTGCGCTGATATGAAACTTCCTGGCAGATTAAAACTGAACTCGGGACCTGTCTCCGCAATATCCTTTGTTTCAGGAGTGCTAGTTCTGCAAGGTTCGCAGGAGAGCTTCTGTAAAGTTTGGAAGGTAGGAGACGAGGTACTGGCAGAAGTAAAGCTGTGAGGACGGGGCGTGAGTCGTGCTTGGGTAGCTCAGATGGAAGAGTACTTGCCTGTAGACAACGACACCACAGAATTGCGCTTCAGTTATCTTTTAGTTCGAAATACGAAATGTACATCATACTAATTGTAGGATGTTGATGACAAATAATTGTTTGTCTTTTGTGATGCAACGTGTGGCCAATTATAAAAGCATAGCAGGTGATTGTCCAGTAGCCGAGGGAAAAATTCTTATACATTTGGATTTATCTAGAGAATGAGACCATTAAAATAATACGAGGGACCGACACTAGGTCTGCGCTGATCACCAGTAATTAGTTTTTTTCTGTCCTGCATTATATGACTACACTAAACCAAGCTGTAACCGCGCGAACTCCGCGGCTTGCGGACGCGGCACTGACGCCACTGAATAGCTCGCATTACTTGAGACCAGAGGCAGATATCAGTATCATTATCATTTCAAAAACTTTTTGGTACTTTTAGCTACATTTCATTCTCGGTCCGGCACACGGTTTCAATCTGCCAGGAAGTTTGAGATCAAACATTTTGTCAAATTTAACTATTCCTGCCAATTATTTGACCGTGTAGGATGCAGTTTGACGTGTTTGTGAGTTTTCATTGACAGAAAGTTTGACATGGTGGCGGACGTTTTCAGCGTCGATGTTTCGCCCCATCTGTTTACTGAAAATTTGTTCAAAAAAAATGGCTCTGAGCACTATGGGACTCAACTGCTGTGGTCATAAGTCCCCTAGAACTTAGAACTACTTAAACCTAACTAACCTAAGGACAGCACGAAACACCCAGCCATCACGAGGCAGAGAAAATCCCTGACCCCGCCGGGAATCGAACCCGGGAACCCGGGCGTGGGAAGCGAGAACGCTACCACACGACCACGAGATGCGGGCGAAAATTTGTTTTATTACGATTTATCTCACTGTATCGCGACTTTCCACTACTACGAAAACTACGATCAAATTTAAAAACACAACAGTACTGACGATTACCAAAAAGGTAGAGGTGCTGCTTCTTTTACAGTCATACATACTGAAACGCCAAAAATTGGTATAGGCATGCGTATTCAAATACAGAGACAGGCAGACTACGGCGCCGCGGTCGGCAGCGCCTGTATAAGACAAGAAGTGTCTGGCACATTTGTTGGATCGGTTACTGCTGCTACAATGGCAGGTTATCAAGATTTATGTGAGTTTCTACATGGTGTTATAGTCGGCGCACGGGCGATGGGACGCAGCAAAAATGGCTCAAATGGCTCTGAAAACTATGGGACTTACTTCTCAGGTCATCAGTCTCCTGGAACTTGGAACTACTTAAACCTAACTAACCTAAGGACATCACACAGATCAGTTCCAGAGGCAGGATTCGAACCTGCGACCGTAGCTGTCGCGCGGTTCCAGACTGTAGCACCTAGAACCGGTCGGCCACTCCGGCCAGCCGGACGCAGCATCTCCGAGGTAGCGATGAAGTGGGGATTTTCCCGTACGGCCATTCCACGAGTGTACCGCGAATATCAGGAATGTGATAAAACATCAAATTTCCGGCATTGCTGTGGCCGGAAAAAGATCCTGCAAGAACGGGACCGACGACGAGTGAAGAGAATCGTTCAACGTGGTCATCGTGGGAACCATTCAACGAAACATCGTCGATATGGGCTTTCGGAGCCGAAGGCCCACTCGTGTACGCTTGATGACTGGACGACAAAAACCTTTACGCCTCACCTGGGCCCGTCAACACCGACATTGGTCTGTTGACGACTGGAAACGAGTTGCCTGGTCGGACAAGTCTCTTTTCAAAATGTATCGAGCGAATGGACGTGGACGGGTTGACCCTGCATGTCAGCAGGGGACTGTCGAAGCTGATGGAGGCTCTGTAATGATGCGGGGCTTGTGCAGTCGGAGTGATGTGGAACTCCCGACACGTCTAGACACGACTCAGACAGGTTACACGTACGTAAGCATCATGTCTGATCACCTGTGTCCATTCATGTTCATTGTGCATTCCGACGGACTTGAGCAATTCCAGCAGGACAATGCGACACCCCACACGATAGAATTGCTACAGAGTGGCACCAGGAACACTCTTCCGAGTTTAAACACTTCCGCTGGCCACCAAACTCCATAGACATGAACATTATTGAGCATACCTGGGATGCCTTGCAACGTGCTGTTCAGAAGAAATCTCCGCCCCCTCGTGCTCTTACGGATGTATGGAGAGCCTTTCAGGATTCGTGGTGTCAGTTCCCTGCAGCACTACTTCAGGCATTAGTCGAGTCCATGCCACGTCCTGTTGCAGCACTTCTGCGTGCTCGCGGGTTCAAAATGGTTCAAATGGCTCTGAGCACTATGGGACTCAACTGCTGTGGTCATCAGTCCCCTAGAACTTAGAACTACTTAAACCTAACCAACCTAAGGACATCACACACACCCATGCCCGAGGCAGGATTCGAACCTGCGACCGTAGCAGCAGCGTGGCTCCGGACTGGAGCGCCTAGAACCGCACGGCCACCGCGGCCGGCCGTGCTCGCGGGGACCCAACTCGATATTAGGTAGGTATACTAGTTTCTTTGGCTCTTCAGTGTAGCTCTGGTTTTATTGATGACAAAAAGCTAAGAATCAAGTCGTTTTGATAGCCCTTGGGTTAAGAACATCTGTATACCCTACAGAAGGATCGCCTTACTGTGACTATCCTACTTTACAGGTTCAAAGTATGAATATTACACACTTCCTCCTGCTTATGCAAAGGGAGCGGTTCCGGATTGAAGCGCCTAGGACCGCTCCGCCACAGCGGCCGGCTGTACTGAATAAAACACGAAAAATTGTGACTGAAGGCGTTTTTTAATTCATACCTCCAGTGTACTGAATACAGTCACGTTTGAAGCTGCACAATATGGAAAAAATTAAATTCCTCCGCTGGTTTTAGGTTATAACTGAAGAACATTGGGAGTTATCTATGATTTTGATGAAGATGTCTGGGTTGTGGGACGCTCAACTGCGGAGTTATCGATGGAAGTATGCTTAAAATGGCCGTGACTAAACATGTTCAGCCATACTCTATGACGCCATGCTTACATGCAACTCTGCTTGCAGAAGAGCAAAACTGTGTTTCGGAAACCAATTTATGTTGTTGTGTTAACATGTTACGCCTGAATCTATTTTGTGGGAACGGTCAAGCACAAATTTTTCGAGCATATTTGTTTTAGACGTGCAATATGTGTAGTAGATAGGAGGAGAGAGACAGAGAGACAGAGAGGGAGAGAGAGTGAGAGAGAGAGAGAGAAAGAGAGAGAGAGACAGAGAGAGAGAGAGAGAGAGAGAGAGAGAGAGAGAATAACGTAGATAGAGAGGTAAAAATTGACACACATGCTTGGAATGACATGGGGTTTTATTAGAACAAAAAAAAACTGCTACCGTGGTGGTGAGAGGTACGCCGTTAGATAGAGAGGTAAAAATTGACACACATGCTTGGAATGACATGGGGTTTTATTAGAACAAAGAAAAAAAAAACTGCTACCGTGGTGGTGAGAGGTACGCCGTTATGTTACAGAACTGCATCATCCCCAGCCTGGCTGATAAATACCATCTGGAACGTACGATGTTTATGCAGGGAGGCGCTCCGCCCCATATTGCTAGACGCGAAAGATCTCTTGCGCGCGTCGTTTGCTGTTGATCGTGTGCTCAGCCGCCACTTTCGTCATGCTTGGCCTCCCAGGTCCCCAGACCTCAGCCCGTGCGATTATTGCCTTTTGGGTTACCTGAAGTCGCAAGTGATCGACCGACATCTCTAGGGATACTGAAAGACATCATCCGACGCCAATGCCTCTCCATAACTCCGGACATGCTTTACAATGCTGTTCACAACATTATTCCTCGACTACAGCTATTGTTGAGGAATGATGGTGGACATATTGAGCATTTTCCTGTGAACAACATCATCTTTGCTTTGTCTTACTTTGTTATGCTAATTATTGCTATTCTGATCAGATAAAGCGCCATCTGTCGGACATTTTTTGAACTATTTTTTGGTTCTAATAAAACCCCATGTCATTCGAAGCATGTGTGTCAATTTGTACCTACCTACATTATTCCGTGATTTATTCAGTTTTCAAATTTATACTGACTTTCTCATCACCCGGTATGTTGTTGTGTTAACATGTTACACCTGAATCTGTTTTGTGAGAATGATCAGGCACAGATTTTTCGAGCACATTTGTTCTAGACGTGCAATGTCTGTAAGAGATAGGAGAGAGAGGGAGGGAGGGAGAGAGAGAGAGAGAGAGAGAGAGAGAGAGAGAGAGAGAGTAATGTGTTCAAGGGAAGAGTAGAGCAGAAGTAGATGTAGAGGTTGAAATACAGAAGACAAGAGAAAAACTTGTACAGAAGTGAGGAGATAAAGGAGCCAAAAAGAGAGTTTGAGGTATAGTGGAGAGGAGATAAAGAAGAAAAGAGAAGAATCATGGATGGGAGAAGAGAAGAGAAGAGAAGAGAAGAGAAGAGAAGAGAAGAGAAGAGAAGAGAAGAGAAGAGAAGAGAAGAGAAGAGAAGAGAAGAGAAGAGAAGAGAAGAGAAGAGAAGAGAAGAGAAGAGAAGAGAAGAGAAGAGAAGAGAAGAGAAGAGAAGAGAAGAGAAGAGAAGAGAAGAGAATATAGAGTTAGAAGTAGAGGGTAGAGAAAGAGAGAGGCAGAGTTACACAAGAGATAGAGCAGAAGAGGCAGAGTTACACAAGAGATAGAGCAGAAGAGGCAGAGTTACACAAGAGATAGAGTAGAAGAGGCAGAGTTACACAAGAGATAGAGCAGAAGAGGCAGAGTTACACAAGAGATAGAGTAGAAGAGGCAGAGTTACACAAGAGATAGAGCAGAAGAGGCAGAGTTACACAAGAGATGAGTGCAGAGAAAAATAAGAGATGGAAGTAGAGGACAGAAGAAATAATACAGAGGTAAAAGAAATAAATATAAAGTTATTTATAAAGAGAGAGTGGAAGAAAGAAACATGTATGAGAAAGAAGGGACTCTGACGTAAACATTTATTAGAAAACGACTGACAAGGAGAAAGGTATTACTAAAAAGAGATATAGAGAGACAAAGAAAGGCGCATTACATAACAGAGAGCGAGAGAGAGAAGCTATCCGCGCAACCTGTGACCGTAGTTCCTCATGCGTACGCCTCCAACCAGGGACGGACAGTCCGGTCTGGTTGCTGCGTTCTCCCCAAGCCATTACCTCTGCCGGGTAAACGAACTTTCAAGGAAAGCAATTATCCACAGGAGCGTCTGCGAAACCCAGTCGTCTGCAGCCAGTTCTCAAGTACACTCTGATTCCGCCGACAGAGACTTTGTGAAGCTCCTGCACTCAACGTCTCAAAAGTTTCACGCTTCAGAATCCGAATTCTTATGATAGCGCTAGGCACGAATGCTCCGCCTTTGTTGCTGGCCTCATTCTCAACTGCGTGTACACCTTCGACCATAGATACTAGTAGACTGGCCTTGCTGTGCAGAAGCTATGGGGCTGGTGTGGCTCCAACATAAACCACGGGACTTGGCAAAACGTGTCGGGATTTCAAATCAGCGGTCTGCCATCCTATGTTTGTATCGTATTTTACCCACATTTCTCAACTGACTGCCAAACGCTTCCAACAAAAATTACTTTTTTATTTGCGAAAAATTCTGGTTAGGTTAGTGTTTAACGTCCCGTCGACAACGAGGTCATTAGAGACGGAGCGCAAGCTCGGGTTAGGGGAGGATTGGGAAGGAAATCGGCCGTGCCCTTTCAAAGGAACCATCCCGGCATTTGCCTGAAACGATTTAGGGAAATCACGGAAAACCTAAATGAGGATGGCCGGACGCGGGATTGAACCGTCGTCCTCCCGCATGCGAGTCCAGTGTGCTACCACTGCGCCACCTCGCTCGGTGCGAAAAATTCTGTCAGAACTACATTTGACCTGGAGTTGTTCACAGTACCATTTATAAAATCTACGCCACTCTGCTGGGCAGCGGGACGAAATTACTATAAACTATCAGTTAAAGTAAAATGTCGTTAAAATTCTTTTAAACAGTGAGAGTTGGCTCGTGTGAAAACTTTAAACATTGGATTCGCCGTGTTTTGAGCTCTAGTCACTTATAACAGAAAATGGGATATGGGAATTATGTCAACTATAGGTGCCAAAATTGTCGACTTCAGGAGCAGGTCCATTTTAGAGTATCAATTTTAGGTGCACTTCATAGGTTCAGCTCCTACTATTTTTACAAAAGTTTAAAGTCTCACTTTCAAAAAAATTATACTTTGGATGAAAGGTGAGACGTTGAAGTTTCAGAAAATAATTTTGGAGCCTCTATTTATTTAATAGTATTAGAAGGTAGAAAAAAATTCTCATGTGTCGACTATAGGTGCTCTTACCTCATTATATCTCACTTGTATATACAAAAAGGCGCGTATGTGCAGATGGGTTAAATTTTTCCGTTTCAGGGCCTGTATCCAAAGCTGCCTTCGGTTTTCAGCCTTAGGGAACCTCTGAGTAGGAACGAGAAACAGCTATACTTATTTCTGTAACCGAATTATCACAGACACTTTCCAAAATGTAATATGAGTCTGACTTTACAGGCATCACTTTCAACACTTTAATTTACGTGATACTCTTTTTCAAGTGCAAAAAACATATAAAAGTGACTTCAGCAGGTTTCAATAAACGCATCTGCACTATCATAGAAACACTTACACGTGAAATGTAATGCCATTTCCCCCGACAAAACGCTGAGTACAGCCATAAGCGCAACACGAAATAACCATGTTTTGCCAACATTCACGTGACGTCAGCCCAGAGATGTTGGAGCCACGAATACGACGTCAGGGCCAGTCTGTTATATTTATGATCGAAGGTGTACACACTGAAATCCGCACGCTATAGTACCATAGCACGCCGCTAGAGGAACTAAAATAAAATGGCGCAGATGATGGATCAGTTGTACTAAGACTGAGGGTAATTACCTACTGACTAGTAAAATATAATTTTCTGAGGGCAAAAAAAAAAAAAAAAAAAAAAAAAAAAACGAAGGACCTCACCGTTTCACGGTACATTGAAAGACTGGATGCCATTAGTCGAGGAAGAGAAACTAAATTTTAAAAAGTACATCTTAGCAAAAATAGGCCGTCCTGTGAAGTACAGTAATAGTGTTAAGACTAGTACACGGTCTACATCTACGTGATTACTATTCACGATAAAGTGCCTGGCAGAGGGTTCAATGAACCATCTTCAAAACAATGATCAAATGTGTGTGAAATCTTATGGGACTTAACTGCTAAGGTCATCAGTCCCTAAGCTTACACACTACTTAACCTACATTATCCTAAGGACAAACACACACACCCATGCCCGAGGGAGGACTCGAACCTCCGCCGGGACCAGCCGCAATCTCTATGACTGCAGCGCCCTAGGCCGCTCGGCTAAACCCGCACGGCAAACCTTCTTCATGCTGTCTCTCTACCGTTCCACTCCCTAATGGCACGCGGGAAAAACGAGCACTTAAATTTTTCTGTGCGAGCCCTGATTTCTCTTATTTTATCGTGATGATCATTTCCCCCTATGTAGGTGGGTTCCAAAACAATGTTTTCGCAATCGGAGGAGAAAACTGGTGATTGAAATTTCATGAGAAGATCCCGTCGCAACGAGAAACGCCTTTGTTTTAATGATTGCCACTCCAGTTCACGTATCATGTCTGTGACACTGTCTCCCCTATTTCGCGATGATGCAAAACGAGCTGCCCTTCTTTGTACTTTTTCGTTGTCATCCGTCAGTCCCACCTGATGCGGATCCCGCACCGCACGCGAACACTCCAGAATGGGGCGGACAAGCGTGGTGTAAGCAGTCTCTTTAGTAGACCTGTAGCACCTTCTAAGTGTTCTGCCAATGAATCGCAGTCTGTGGTTTGCTCTACCCACAATATTATCTATGTGATCGTTTCAATTTAGGTTATTTGTAATTGTAATCCCTATGTATTTAGTTGAATTGCAGCCTTCACGGTTGTGTGACTTATCGCGTAATGGAAATTTAGCTGATTTCTTTTATTACTAATGTGAATAATTTCACACTTTTCTTTATTCAGGGTCAATTGGCACTTTTCGCACCACACAGATATCTTATCTAAATCATTTTGCAAGTCGTTTTGATCATCTGATGACTTTACAAGACGGTAAATGACTGCATCATCTGCAAACAATCTAAGACGGGTAATCAGATAGTCTCCTATGTCGTTAATATACATCAGGAACAATAGAGGGCCCGTAACACTTCCTTGGGGACCGCCGGATATTACTTCTGTTTTACTCGACGACTTTCCGTCTATCACTACGAATGGCACAGTTATTGCCAACAATAGCCATGGAGAGAATTTGAAAATCACAACGGGAGTAAAACAAGGTTGTGTGGTAACTCGCACTTTGTTCTCTGTATCTGTTGGAACTACATTTCATCCTGAAACTCCCTGGCAGATGAAAACTGTGTACCGGTCCTAGACTCGAACTGGGGAACTTTGGCTTTCGCGGGCAAGAGCTCTACCAACCTTTTTTTTTGCGTTTTGTTCGTTATTAATCGTTGTATTTGGTAGTAGTGGACGTCACATAACATCCGTTGAAGTTCGTTGTTGATCCTTTCACTCAGCTTCTTTTTTTTTTTTTTTTTTTTTTTTTTTTTTGACCGAACGCGCTGAGCTACCGTGCGGCATACAATCTGAGCCACCCGCGCACAACTCACGACCCGTCCTCAATGCTTTACTTCCGCGAGTACCTCGTCTCCTACCTTCCAAACAGTTTTAATCTGCCAGGAAGTTTCATATCAGCGCACACTCCGCTGCAGAGTGAAAATCTCATTCTGGAAACATCCCCCAGGCTGTGGCTAAGCCATGTCTCCGCAATATCCTTTCTTTCAGGAGTGCTGGTTCTGCAAGGTTCGCAGGAGAGCTTCTGTAAACTTTGGAAGGTAGGAGACGAGGTACTGGCAGAAGCAAAGCTGTGAGTACCGGGTGTGAGTCGTGCTTCAGTAGCTCAGTTGGTAGAGCACTTGCCCGCGAAAGGCAAAGGTCCCGAGTTCGAGTCTCGGTCGGGCACACAGTTTTAATCTGCCAGGAAGTTTCATATCAGCGCACACACCGCTGCAGAGTGAAAATCTCATTCTGGAAACATCCCCCATGCTGTGGCTAAGCCATGTCTCCGCTATATCCTTTCTATAAGGAGCGCTAGTTCTGCAAGGTTCGCAGGAGAGCTTCTGTAAAGTTTGGGAGGTAGGAGACGAGGTACTGGCAGAAGCAAAGCTGTGAGTACCGGGTGTGAGTCGTGCTTCAGTAGCTCAGTTGGTAGAGCACTTGCCCGCGAAAGGCAAAGGTCCCGAGTTCGAGTCTCGGTCGGGCACACAGTTTTAATCTGCCAGGAAGTTTCATATCAGCGCACACACCGCTGCAGAGTGAAAATCTCATTCTATACTTCATCGACGGGAAGCTGGCAAAGGGCATACAAATGGGATCCAGGGCTGAGGTGGTTTGTCCAGTCTCAACGGACTACGGGTTCAGACTAGAATATCTTCTATAACTATCACTGAACTTCAGTACGCATGCCGGCCGGGGTGGCCGAGCGGTTCTAGGCGCTACAGGCTTGGAATCGCGCGACCGCTACGGTGGCAGGTTCGAATCCTGCCTCGGACATGGATGTGTGTGATGTCCTTAGGTTGGTTAGGCTTAAGTAGTTCTAAGTTCTAGGGGACTGATGACCTCAGATGTTAAGTCCCATAGTGCTCAGAGCCATTTGAGCCCATTTGCTAAAGAGTGGCTCCAGGAACACTTCGTCTGACCACCAAACTCACCAGACATGAACATTATTGAGCATATCTGGGATGCCTTGCAAGGTGCTGTTCAGATCAGATCTCCACTCCCTCGTACTCTTACGGATTTATGGACAGCTCTGCAGGATTCATGGTTTGAATTCCCTGCAGCACTACTTCAGACATTACTCGAGTCCATGCCACATCGTGTTGCGGCACTTTCGCGTGCTCGCGGGGGCCCTACACGACACTGTGCTGGTGTACCACTTTCTTTGGCTCTTCGGTGTATAAGTCATAAATCGATGACTGTGTAAGGTTTTCGGTTGCATTTGTTTCAGTTTAGTGTTCCCTGCTTACCGGTTGGTCGGATAGTTTACACCTGGTTGTGCTGCGTTTTCACTAATTAATGCCATTTGTAGACTGGTTTTTGTTGCTCATTTTCAATTTCTTGCAAAACTGATGTGTCATCTGTACAGATAAGAATATTAGCATATCCGGGCGGGGTAGCCACGCGGTCTGAGGCACCTTGTCACGGTCCGTGTGGCTCCCCCCGTCGGAGGTTTGAGTCCTCCCTCGTGCATGTGCGTGTGTGTGTGTGAGTTGTACATAGCGTAAGTTAGATTAAGTAGTGTGTAGGGTTACGAACCGATGACCTCAGTAGTTTGGTCCCATAAGACCTTACCACAAATTTTCGATATTAACAAGTTTGTTTTTATTCATACGTATAACCGGATTTGTTTCCTGTCTCGAGTTCTTAATCACGTCATTTGTATATACGCTAAATAAAGTTTCTTCTGGTCCCCCCACCCCCCTTCCGAAGACCGTATGAAATAACTCACGACTTCTTTCGCTTGTCCTTTCTGTCGTTCGAGTAGTTTCTATTTTCCATCTGATTGTCTCCGTATCTCATTCCTTCTGTACATGCTATGCATGCCATTCTCTTTGTTTTCTCGTCCAAGGCCTCGAAACTTTTTACTTTTGTTCTGAACTTCTCTCTTTCTCCTTTTTCTTCCTCCATTATTTCAATTCCCCTCAGGTCTGATTTAACGTCTTTGATTGACGTTATTCATATTTTTGTGTCCTTGTACTTAAGCTATTTATCGCTACAACGAGACGTATATGATATCCGGCTTTAGTCATTATGACCGATAGTTACTTCCTGTTGACACTCTCACAAGGTTTTTCGAAGTCAATAAAAACTGTATCTGTTTCGAAACTGACTTCTCTTCAGATTAGATTAGAATAGATTAGATTAATACTTGTTCCATAGATCATGAATACGACACTTCGTAATGATGTGGAACGTGTCGGTTAGTAAAAGATGTCTGTGCCAGATATTACATTACACAAAATATTGCATGACACTAATGTTTAAGGTTTTTTTTTTGCCCCCCTTAATTTATATCTAAAAATTTAGCCAGTGAGTACAAGGAGTTGTCATCTAGAAATTCTTTTAACTTATTTTTAAATGTTAGTTGGCTATCTGTCAAGCTTTTGATGCTGTTTGGTAGGTGACCAAAGACTTTTGTGGCAGCATAATTTACCCCTTTCTGTGCCAAAGTCAGATTTAACCCTGCATAGTGAAGATCATCCTTTCTCCTGGTGTTATAGCTATGCACACTGCTATTACTTTTGAACTGGGCTGGATTATTAATAACAAATTTCATAAGTGAATATATACACTCCTGGAAATGGAAAAAAGAACACATTGACACCGGTGTGTCAGACCCACCATACTTGCTCCGGACACTGCGAGAGGGCTGTACAAGCAATGATCACACGCACGGCACAGCGGACACACCAGGAACCGCGGTGTTGGCCGTCGAATGGCGCTAGCTGCGCAGTATTTGTGCACCGCCGCCGTCAGTGTCAGCCAGTTTGCCGTGGCATACGGAGCTCCATCGCAGTCTTTAACACTGGTAGCATGCCGCGACAGCGTGGACGTGAACCGTATGTGCCGTTGACGGACTTTGAGCGAGGGCGTATAGTGGGCATGCGGGAGGCCGGGTGGACGTACCGCCGAATTGCTCAACACGTGGGGCGTGAGGTCTCCACAGTACATCGATGTTGTCGCCAGTGGTCGGCGGAAGGTGCACGTGCCCGTCGACCTGGGACCGGACCGCAGCGACGCACGGATGCACGCCACGACCGTAGGATCCTACGCAGTGCCGTAGGGGACCGCACCGCCACTTCCCAGCAAATTAGGGACACTGTTGCTCCTGGGGTATCGGCGAGGACCATTCGCAACCGTCTCCATGAAGCTGGGCTACGGTCCCGCACACCGTTAGGCCGTCTTCCGCTCACGCCCCAACATCGTGCAGCCCGCCTCCAGTGGTGTCGCGACAGGCGTGAATGGAGGGACGAATGGAGACGTGTCGTCTTCAGCGATGAGAGTCGCTTCTGCCTCGGTGCCAATGATGGTCGTATGCGTGTTTGGCGCCGTGCAGGTGAGCGCCACAATCAGGACTGCATACGACCGAGGCACACAGGGCCAACACCCGGCATCATGGTGTGGGGAGCGTTCTGCTACACTGGCCGTACACCACTGGTGATCGTCGAGGGGACACTGAATAGTGCACGGTACATCCAAACCGTCATCGAACCCATCGTTCTAACATTCCTAGACCGGCAAGGGAACTTGCTGTTCCAACAGGACAATGCACGTCCGCATGTATCCCGTGCCACCCAACGTGCTCTAGAAGGTGTAAGTCAACTACCCTGGACAGCAAGATCTCCGGATCTGTCCCCCATTGAGCATGTTTGGGACTGGATGAAGCGTCGTCTCACGTGGTCTGCACGTCCAGCACGAACGCTGGTCCAACTGAGGCGCCAGGTGGAAATGGCATGGCAAGCCGTTCCACAGGACTACATCCAGCATCTCTACGATCGTCTCCATGGGAGAATAGCGGCCTGCATTGCTGCGAAAGGTGGATATACACTGTACTAGTGCCGACATTGTGCATGCTCTGTTGCCTGTGTCTATGTGCCTGTGGTTCTGTCAGTGTGATCATGTGATGTATCTGACCCCAGGAATGTGTCAATAAAGTTTCCCCTTCCTGGGACAATGAATTCACGGTGTTCTTATTTCAATTTCCAGGAGTGTATACTGTGAGGTTACTGTAAGGATCCCTAGATCCTTAAATAGATGTCTGCAGGATGACCGTGGGTGGGCTCCAGCAATTATTCTGATTACACGTTTTTGAGCAATGAATACTTTTCTACTCAACGATGAATTACCCCAGAATATGATGCCATACGAAAGCACTGAATGAAAGTAGGCATAGAATGGAAGTCTAAAACTGTCTTTATGGTAAATACATCATCACTGCTTCACCGGAAACCGCTTTGTTGTCCTAATAGGACAGCCTTTGTTACCGTCTTTATACCACTGATAACTATTTTTGCAAATGTTTTGTAGGGTGAGTACAGAAGGCCTTTTTTTTTTGTCCTGGACTAAACCATCACGGGTAAATGTGACGGGCGATAGGCAAAAAAGTGATGTATAGTTCTGCCGGGCCCACACGGAACTTTATCTCGCTGGCGGGTCACGCCTCTGCCAGATATCGCCTTCCACCGCGAGAACTGAGATAAGCCGGCAACGCCAACGACACAGGTGTAAACCCGTGCGCGCGCACACGGCGCAGATAACGGGACTTTATCTGCAGTTCGCGCGCAAAACAACGTGGCAGTCACGTTTTTTTGGTGTGCCAGCATCAAACTGGGCCACATACGAGGGTCACTCCAAAAGAAATGCACATAATTTTTTTTTAAATACATCTTTTATTCTACATGTTTGAATGTTTTACAGTGTTTAGATGCATCGTTTAGGAACAATATTTTCGTTTCTCCACATAATTTCCATCCCTCTCAACTGCCTTACGCCATCTTGGAACCAGCGCCTATATACCCGCACGGCAAAATTCTGGACCAACCTGTTGGAGCCAGTGTTTGGCACCGTGCACAAGGGAGTCATCATCTTCAAGCCGTGTTCCACGAAGAGGGTCTTTCAGTTTCCCAAAGAGATGACAGTCACATGGAGCCAGGTCATGACTGTAATGCGGGCGTTTCAGTGTTGTCCATCCGAGTTTTGTGATCGCTTCGACGGTTTCTTGACTGAATGGTTCAAATGGCTCTGGGCACTATGGGACTTAACATTTGTGGTCATCAGTCCCCTAGAACTTAGAACTACTTAAACCTAACTAACCTAAGGACATCACACACATCCATGCCCCAGGCAGGATTCGAACCTGCGACCGTAGCGGTCGCTTGGTCACTCCGGCCGGCGTTTTTTGACTGACATGTGGTCGTGCATTGTCGTGCAACAGAAAAACATCCTGCTTTTGCCGATGTGGTCGAACACGACTTAGTCGAGCTCGAAGTTTCTTCCGTGTCGTCACATATGCATCAGAATTTATGGTGGTTCCACTTGGCACGATGTCCACAAGCAAGATTCCTTCGGAATCGAAAAACACCGTAGCCATAACTTTTCCAGCAGAAGGTGTGGTTTTGAAATTTTTTTTCTTGGGTGAATTTGCATGATGCCAGTCCACTGACTGCCTCTTCGTCTCTGGTGAAAAATGATGGAGGCATGTTTCATCACCTGTCACAATTCTTCCAAGACATTCATCTCCGCCATTCTCGTACTGTTCCAAAAGTTGGCTGCTTACCGTTTTTCTGTTTTCTTTGTGAGCCACTATCAACATCATGGGAACCCACCTGGCACAAACTTTTTTCAACGCCAACACTTTCAGTATTCTGCAAACACTTCCTTCCCCTATCCCGACGTAGCGTGACAATTCGTTCACTGTGATGCGTCTGTCAGCAGTCACCAGTTCGTTAGCTCTCTGCACATTGTCTGGAGTGTGTGCAGTACGAGGCCTGCCGCTGCGAGGACAATCCTCAATATTGCCGTGCCCGCTTTCGTCACGTAACCAGCTCGCCCACCGACCAACTGTACTGCGATCGACAGCAGCATCTCCGTACACCTTTTTTAACCTCTTGTGGATGTTTCCCACTGTCTCGTTTACACAGCACAGGGATTCTATGACAGCACGTTGCTTCTGACGAACGTCAAGTGTAGCAGCCATCTTGAAGACATGCTGTGACGGCGCCACTCACGGGAACAGGTTGAACTAAGTTTGAAAACAAGCGGAAAGGATGTATCTACACACTGTAAAACTTTCACACATGCAGAATGAAAACTGTATTTTTACAGAAATAGTATGAATTTGTTTTTCGATTCCGAAGGACTCTTGCTTGTGGACATCGTGCCAAGTGGAACCACCATAAATTCTAATGGTTATGTGACGACACGGAAGAAATTTCGAGCTCGACTGATGTTCTGCTGTTTCACGACATTGCACCGCCACATGTCGGTCAAAACACCGTGGAAGCGATCACAAAACTCGGACGGACAACACTGAAACACCCGCCTTACAGTCCTGACCTGGCTCCATGTGACTATCATCTCTTTGGGAAACTGAAAGGCTCTCTTCGTGGAACAAGGTTTGAAGATGATGACTCCCTTGTGCACGCTGCCAAACAGTGGCTCCAACAGATTGGTCCAGAATTTTACCGTGCGGGTATACAGGCGCTGGTTCCAAGATGGCGTAAGGCAGTTGAGAGGCATAGAAATTATGTGGAGAAATGAAAATATTGTTCCTAAAGGATGTATCTACACACTGTAAAACTTTCAAACATGTAGAATAAAAGATGGATTTAAAAAAAAAATAGTGTGCATTTCTTTTGGAGTGACCCTCGTACATAGAATCAAAATATTAAATTAAATAGGCAAATAAAAGGAAACTTACAAGGAGAGGTTCCTAGCGGTGTGATCAACTTTTTGAAACTATCTGTACGGTGATGTAGGTTAAGTTCCCAGATATCACACACTACAGCTATTCACCCTGGTCGGCTCCCGTTTCCGAGTAATCAACGAAAAATAGCGTTAAAGAAGGCACATTACATAGCGTGGTTACGTGGTATAATGGACAGGGTAACAGTTTCACAAGCGGGAGTTTTCTGGGTTGGCGCCCTCCACACCACTGAGGTGTACCAGATGTGGGAAAAGATTGAGATGTAGTACGTGATGGACTGATCAGAGACATCAACAGTACTTATGGGGTGTTTCACCCTCGCTAAACGAGAAGACGACCAGGACATCCCGGTGTGTGGCTGCTGTGGGCACCCGCGAAAGATGATAAAAAAGTAATAAAATTACGAATAAAAACGTAACAAAAAAAACAAATAAAATATACTACATGTATTGTATCCCTTCCTTTATCCTTTCCTTTTTTTAACAAAACGTTCAGAGGCGTATTTTATTTTTGTTCGTGGGCTGAGCCGGAAGTGGTGGCAAACAACCGACCTAGTTAGCTTTTAGGATGAAAGTGGCGGCGACACTAGCTTTGTTTTTGTTCCCACAGAAAGCAGGTGTCGACAGATGTGAAAATTACCGAACTACCAGTTTAATAAGTCACAGCTGCAAAATAATAACGCGAATTCTTTAAGGACGAATGGAAAGCTGGTACAAGCCGACCTTGGGGAAGATCAGTTTAGATTCCGTAGAAATGTTGGAACACGTGAGGCAACACTGCCCCAACGACTTATCTTAGAAGAAAGATTAAGGAAAGGCAAACCTACGTTTCTAGCACTTGTAGACTTGGAGAAAGCTTTTGACAATGTTGACTGGAATAATCTCTTACGAATTCTGAAGGTGGCAGGGGTAAAATACAAGGAGCGGAAGTCTATTTACAATTTGTACAGAAACCAGATGGCAGTTATAAGAGTCGAGGGGCATGAAAGGGAAGCAGTGGTTGGGAAGGGAGTGAGACACGGTTGTAGCCTCTCCCAGCTCTTGTTTAATCTGTATATTCAGCAAGCAGTAAATGAAAAACAAAAGAAAAATTCGTAGTTGGAATTAAAATCCATGGAGAAGAAATTAAAACTTTGAGGTTCGCCGATGACATTGTAATTCTGTCAGATACAGCAAAGGACTTGGAAGAGCAGTTGAACGGAATGGACAGTGTCTTGAAACAAGGATATAGGATGAACATCAACAAAAGCAAAACGAGGATAATGCAATGTACTCGAATTAAGTCGGTTGATGCTGAGGGTATTAGATTAGGAAATGAGACACTTAAAGTAGTAAAGGAGTTTTACTATTTGGGGAGCAAAATAACAGATGGCTGGCTCTGAGCACTATGGGACTTAACATCTATGGTCATCAGTCCCCTAGAACTTAGAACTACTTAAACCTAACTAACTTAAGGACATCACACAACACCCAGTCATCACAAGGCAGAGAAAATCCCTGACCCCGCCGGGAATCGAACCCGGGAACCCGGGCGCGGGAAGCGAGAACGCTACCGCACGACCACGAGCTGCGGACAAAATAACTGATGATGGTCGAAGTAGAGAGGATATAAAATGTAGACTGGCAATGGCAAGGAAAGCGTTTCTGAAGAAGAGAAATTTGTTAACATCGAGTATAGATTTAAGTGTGAGGAAGTCGTTTCTGAAAGTATTTGTATGGAGTGTAGCCATGTATGGAAGTGAAACATGGACGGTCAATAGTTTGGACAAGAAGAGAATAGAAGCTTTCGAAATGTGGTGCTACAGAAGGATGCTGAAGATTAGATGGGTAGATCACATAACTAATGAGGAGGTACTGAATAGGATTGGGGAGAAGAGGAGTTTGTGGCACAACTTGACTAGAAGAAGGGATCGGTTGGTAGGATATGTTCTGAGGCATCAAGGGATCACCAATTTAGTACTGGAGGGCAGCGTGGAGGGTAAAAATCGTAGAGGGAGACCAAGAGATGAATACACTAAACAGATTCAGAAGGATGTAGGTTGCAGTAGGTACTGGGAGATGAAGAAGGTTGCACAGGATAGAGTAGCATGGAGAGCTGCATCAGACCAGTCTCAGGACTGAAGACCACAACAACGACAAGTTTGTGAGGGTAGTATGGGCGATAGAAGCGAACGGCTGATGTGGAAGAGGTCTCAAAAAAATAAATGATAGAACACTTGCCGGCGAAAAAATAATTGAAAAAAAAGAATAAAAAGATGGTAGAGCACTTGTCCGCGAAAGGCAAAGGTCTCGACTCAATTCTAATTACGTAAAAAAGAAAAAAAACCAACAGGTGCGGGACCTTTTTTTAAATCTTTATCGAAATGTCTTTACTCATCATTTTTAATCAATTAATTGGTTTAATCACCGTATGAACTTTTTCAAACACATGGACAACGATTTCAAGTGAATAAATATTAGGAGGAAAAATGAGAGCAAATGAAGAAGTTGATATTATGTTTAAAAATATGGGTCAAAGGAATGAAATTAAAAATTACGTTTGCATCAATTAACTGGATAAAAACGATGATCAAAGTAATTCTGATAAAGATTTAAAAATTAAAAAAAAATTACATCTGACGAGATTCGAATCCACACTCTTCTGCATGCGAATCTATTAGTCTACCCGTTACACTACACAAGCACGTTGTATACCGAAGCTTTTTAACGCTATTGAGAATCACATAACATTCGGAATACTTTTTTCGTCTACTAGCACTCGCAAACGAGAGTGCCCGAGGGCGAATGACTGCGTGATACCTGGGAACTTAAACTACATCACCGTACAGATAGTTTTAAAGTGTCAGTCGCACAGCTGGGGGCCTCTGCTTGTAAGTGCGTGTCCACACATCGCTACTTTTCTCGAAACGTGGTAAGTGGTTGACTACTGCAACAAAATCACCAGTATTCTCCTACTGATCCTAATTTTTTTGAAACTCTCCTGTAAAATCATATTGTAGTCGGGGATCATACCACTATTTGGACGATACGAGTAGTCAGTGCTTAAAGGTGGAAACTCTGGTTTGAAGAACTCAGTTTTTAGTGTTAATTTGTGTGTTTTCAAGGGCAACAGGCACACAAAGGCATGTCATGTACACACAGACAGCAAATCAGCTACTTTCTAAACAAACAGTCAAGTTTTCTTCTTGTGCTGGATAATAAGTTTGTTGTGGATTCTCCCGTTTTTCATCTTTTACAGAAAATGGAACATTGTAGATTAGATCACATTAGATTCAGTTTCATTCCAAAGACCCAAAAATGATTTGCTTCTCGTGGGTTTGGAACAAGTCAGAAAGTATAACATAAAAAACACAAAACATCTGAATATAATAGAAAGAGATTTTCACTCTGGAGCGGAGTGTACGCTGATATGAAACTTCCTGGCAGATTAAAACTGTGTGCCGGTAGAGCACTTGCCCCCGAAAGGCAAAGGTCCCGAGTTCGAGTCTCGGTCCGGCACACAGTTTTAATCTGCCAGGAGGTTTCATATCAGCGCACACTCCGCTGCAGAATGAAAATCTCGTTCTGGGAACACCCCCAGGCTGAGGCTAAGCCATTTCTCCGCATATCCTTTCCTTCAGGAGTGCTAGTTCAAATGGCTCTGAGGACTATGGGACTTAACTTCTGAGGTCATCAGTCCCCTAGAACTAAGAACTACTTAAACCTAACCTAAGGACATGACACACATCCATGCCCGAGGCTGGATTCGAACCTGCGCCGTAGCGGTCGCGCGGTTCCAGACTGAAGCGCCTAGAAACGCTCGGCCATTCCGGCCGGCGGAGTGCTAGTTCTGCAAGGTTCGCAGGAGAGCTTCTGTAAAGTTTGGAAGGTAGGAGACGAGGTACTGGCAGAAGTAAAGCTGTGAGTACCGGGCGTGAGTCGTGCTTGGGTAGCTCAGTTGGTAGAGCACTTGCCCGCGAAAGGCAAAGGTCCCGAGTTCGAGTCTCGGTCGGGCACACAGTTTTAATCTGCCACGAAGTTTCATATCAGCGCACACTCCGCTGCAGAGTGAAAATCTCATTCTGGAAACATCCCCCAGGCTGTGGCTAAGCCATGTCTCCACAACATCCTTTCCTTCAGGAGTGCTAGTTCTGCAAGGTTCGCAGGAGAGCTTCTGTAAAGTTTGGAAGGTAGGAGACGAGGTACTGGCAGAAGTAAAGCTGTGAGGACGGGGCGTGAGTCGTGCTCGGGTAGCTCAGATGGTAGAGCACTTGCCCGCGAAAGACAAAGGTCCCGAGTTCGAGTCTCGGTCCGGCACACACTTTTAATCAGCCAGAAAGTTTTTTCTGACATTAATACTCACTAACCTGATCATTTGTCAGGAGATTGACACGATACGTGAATACATTACAGTAAACTGGAACTGCTAATATTTACAGAATTAATACACTGTCAGAATGAAACACAGTTACGCACTTTTTAATAAATTTATCATACACAAAATACCTTATCTTGACTGTTGTGACAAAGTACTGTTAGAACTGAAATCTAAAAGACATTTATACTTAAGGTGGTTTAACAGTCTCTTTTAATATATTCATCTCTAGAGTAGGAGGAGTTACGTATCAAATATTCTTTCAGACTCTGTTTAAACTGTGCTTTATCTGAAACCAAGTTTTTAATGTTGCTGGCAATTTATTGAAAATGTGTGTTCCTGAATATTGGACCCCTCACTGAACCAAGGTCTTAAGTCTAAATGTAGATTGTTCTTATTCCTACATGTACATCAACATCTGCATGGATACTCTGCAAATCACATTTAACTGCCTGGCAGAGGGTTCATCGAACCACCTTCACAATTCTCTTGTTATTCCAATCTCGTATAGCGCGCGGAAACAATGAACACCTATATCTTTCCGTACGAGCTCTGATTACCCTTATTTTATCGTGGTGATCGGTCCTTCCTATGTAGGTGTCAACAAAATATTTTCGCATTCGGAGGAGAAAGTTGGTGATTGGAATTTCGTGAGAAGATTCCGTCGCAGCGGAAAACGATTTTCTTTTAACAATTTCCAGCCCAAATCCTGAATCATTTCTGTGACACTCTCCCATATTTCGTGATAATACAAAACGTGCTGCCTTTCTTTGTGCTTTTTCGATGCACTCCCTCAGTCCTACCTGGTAAGGTTCCCACATCGCGCAGCAGTATTCTAAAAGAGGACGGACAAGCGTAGTGTAGACAGTCTCCTTAGTAGGTCTGTTACATTTTCTAAGTGTCCTGCCAATAAAACGCAGTCTTTGGTTAGCCTTCCCCACAACATATACTGTGTGTTCCTTTCAATTTAAGTTGTTCGTAATTGTAATGCCTAGGTATTTACTTGTAATTACGGCTTTTAGATTAGACTGATTTATCGTGTAACCGAAGTTTAACAAGTTCCTTTTAGCACTCATGTGGATGACCTCACACTTTTCGTTATTCAGGGTCAACTGCCACTTTTCGCACCATTCAGATATTTTTTCTAAATATTGATACTATGTATTGAGCCATTGGTTGGAAACATAAGAGTTAGTTCTTGCAACAAATTTCATTGAGGAATGAATATACTGATAAGCAGTGGTTGGAATAAAAAGTTCCTTGAACAGTTTCTACATAATGTTCTTGAATTTACACCACAAATGAGTCTTATTACACGCTTTTGCATGCCAAACATTTTTGCTCGGTTTGTCGATTTACCCCAGAGTATGATGGCATATGATATAATAGAATGTAACTAGGCAAAGAATGCGAGCTTTTTTTTTATATCTCCTACATCTGACATCATTCTCACTGCAAATACAGGCTTGTTTAGGCGCTTCAGCAAATGTATGGTGTGCCCTTCCCAACTGAATTTCTTATCGAGTTGTGATCCCAGGAATTTAACACTGTCTATCTCTTCGATCTGCATGTCTTCATATGTTGTAAACATGCTGGAAGAAAATATCTTACAGGTTGTGAACTGCATATAGTGGGTCTTTGCAAAGTTTAATGACATTGAGTTAGCTTTAAACCATTTATTAATGTCATACTTGCAGTGTTGGTATCATGTGCAAACAAAAAAAGCTTGGTATCTGGCAATGTAACACATGAAAGATCGTTAATGTGCACAAGAAAAAGCAACTGGCCCAATATTGAACCCTGAGGAAAGTTACACATAAGTAACAACCCATCGCATGGAGACTGACTGCTTACTGCACAGGTATTTCGCTAGGACACCCTTTGTTTCCTGTTAGATAGATAATCTTCGAACGATTTCACAGCATTGCCGGTGACGCCACAAAATTCTAATTTACTTAAGAGAATGCTGTGATTCACACAGTCAAAGGCTTTTGACAGGTCACAGAAAATGCCAGTAGCTTCTAATTTGTTACCTAATGAATTAAGCATATTCCAACTGTATGTGTTAATAGCTTTCTCTGGACTGGAACTCTTAAGGAACCCAAAGTGTGACTTGGACAATATATTATTTGCAGTCAGATGCTTAAGGAGACACCTGAACACGACATTTTCAAATATTTTTGAAAAAGCCGGCAAAAGTGAAATTGGTCGATAGTTTGATGGTATCTCTTTATCGCCCTTTTTGTAAAGAGGCTTAACTTCAGCATATGTCAGACAGTCTGGAAATGTTTTGCTGATAAGAGATTGATTACACAAATAACTTAAGATAGAACTCAACTCGCATGAGCACTCTTTGATTATCTTCGTTGATTTGTTATCATAATCACTAGAGTACTTTGATTTTAAGAATTTTGTGATGGATGCTGCTTCTTGGGGAGACGTTAGTGTACTTCGTTGCTACAGCACTTCATAAAATACTTCCATACTACGGATGGTACAATTCTGGAATACAACTGATGTTCCAGGGCGACAGCGAGAAATTACCGTATAGACCACGTGGGGGCGAGTCTTTACACACTGCATGTACACCCGTACCGTCTAACAGGCCACGCCCTGCACCTACTGGTACATATGACGCAACAGTGCTGTACCAATTCTTATGCCAGGCGTTTGTTGCACGTTTCTGTCGTCACTGTTATTACACTAGCATTGATCGCTTTTCCCATTTTCTATAATTACGGAATATTTCAAGCCAAAGAAAATTTTACAAATAAAAATTACTCGCTCTTTACAAAAAGTTTATTTAAAAACGAAAAATTTTAGCACTGCTGCTGTCGATAATTAATATTTTGGTTCTTTTTACTCGGTTATTAGTAAAAAATAAAAATACCTGTTATAACCGAGGCTAAACAAAAGCCGCAAAATGGCGGTCATTCAGAACTAAAATACCGGTATCGATTTTAACCAGTCGACTTTTTCCATCCCTACTTCAAAGCCGGCGCCGCCATGTTGGATGCCCAAAAACATTCGACGACCGTTGTTGTACTTATAAGTTAGTTAGTTAGCAACTTTCATGTTCCATGGAACATTTTGCACGATAAATCGTCATGATGCGGACCTAGTCATTTTACATTCATATTGCAAATTAATTTGTACATCTATTTGCAGTCTAAACATCACCATATAATTTTTTCCCCGAAATGAAAACAACATGTACAGAGTGAGTTAGCAATTACTACCTACCACCTTTTTACACATTACAAACATAGAAATTCTTCTACGGAATAGAATGAGTTGTCAAGGAGAAACTTTTTTCAACTTATTTAAAAATTTTATCTTGCTGTCAGACATTTTATAACACTGTGTAAGTGTTCAAAAATTTTTGTTGCAGCGTTGTGTACCCCTTTCTGAGCTAAACATAACCTTAATGTTGAGTAATGAATGTCATTTTTTCTTCTCGTATTGTAATTATGTACCTCATTGCTCCTTTTGAACTGCAGTGGATTATTTACAACAAGCTTGATGAGGGAATAAATATACTGTGAAACCAGAGCACTGACTACTCGTGTCGTCCAAATAGTGGTATGATCCCCGATTACAGTATGATTTTACAGCAGAGTTTAAAAAAAAATTAGAATCGATAGGAGAATACTGGCGATTTGGTTGCAGTAGTCAACCACGTTCCACGTTTCGAGAAAAGCAGCCATGTGTGGACGCATTTACAAGCAGAGGTCCCCAGCTGTTCGACTGACCCTTTGAAACTATGAGTGTGGTGATGTAGGTTAAGTTCCCAGGTATCACGCACAGCAGTCATTCGCTCTGGCGCACTCTCATTCGAGAGTAATACGAGATGCATTCAAGTTCTAAAGCCTCCGATTTTTTTTCTCCGGACTGGAAAGAGATAGAAACACGCGCATTGTTTTAAAATCATGCCGCGTTCATTGTCAATACGTCCCAGAGATGGCAGCACCGTACGGCAGATGGAATTTTACCGCCAGCGGCGAGAATAGGAACTGTTTTAAATACTTAAAATGGCGACGTTTTCCTTACTTGAACAGCGTGCAATCATTCGTTTTCTGAATTTGCGTGGTGCGAAACCAATTGAAATTCATCGACGGTTGAAGGAGACATGTGGTGACGGAGTTACGGATGTGTCGAAAGTGCGTTCGTGGGTGCGACAGTTCAATGAAGGCAGAACATCGTGTGACAACAAACCGAAACAACCTCGGGCTCGCACAAGCCGGTCTGACGACACGATCGAGAAAGTGGAGAGAATTGTTTTGGGGGATCGCCGAATGACTGTTGAGCGAATCGCCTCCAGAGTTGGCATTTCTGTGGGTTCTGTGCACACAATCCTGCATGACGACGTGAAAATGCGAAAAGTGTCATCCAGGTGGGTGCCACGAATGCTGACGGACGACCACACGGCTGCCCGTGTGGCACGTTGCCGAGAAATGTTGACGCGCAACGGCAGCACGAATGGGAGTTTCTTTTCGTCGGTTGTGACAATGGATGAGTCGTGGATGCCATTTTTCAATCCAGAAACAAAGCGCTAGTCAGCTCAATGGAAGCACACAGATTCACCGCCACCAAAAAAATTTCGGGTAACCGCCAGTGCTGAAAAAATGATGGTGTCCGTGTTCTGGGACAGCGAGGGCGTAATCCTTACCCATTGCGTTCCAAAGGGCACTACGGTAACAGGTGCATCCTACGAAAATGTTTTGAAGAACAAATTCCTTCCTGCTCTGCAACAAAAACGTCCGGGAAGGGCTGCGCGTGTACTGTTCCACCGAGACAACGCACCCGCACATCGAGCTAACGGTACGCAACAGTTTCTTCGTGATAACAACTTGATTCCTCATGCTCCCTACTCACCTGACCTGGCTCGTGGTGAGTTTTGGCTTTTTCCAACCATGAAAGACACTCTCCGTGGCCGCACATTCACCAGCCGTGCTGCTATTGCCTCAGCGATTTTCCAGTGGTCAAAACAGACTCCTAAAGAAGCCTTCGCCGCTGCCATGGAATCATGGCGTCAGCGTTGTAAAAAATGTGTACGTCTGCAGGGCGATTACGTCGAGAAGTAACGCCAGTTTCATCGATTTCGGGTGAGTAGTTAATTAGAAAAAAAATCGGAGGCCTTAGAACTTGAATGCACCTCGAATGTCCTCCCTCAGTCCGATCTGAGGGATCCCAAACGCTCGAGCAGTACTCAAGAATAGGTCGTATTAGTGTTTTATAAGCGGTCTCCTTCACAGATGAACCACATCTTCCCAAAATTCTAGCAGTGAACCGAAGACGACTATCCGCCTTCCCCACAACTGCCATTACATGCTTGTCCCACTTCACATCGCTTTCCGATGTTACGCCCAAATATTTAATCGACGTGACTGTGTCAAGCGCTACACCACTAATGGAGTATTAAAACATTACAGGATGCTTTTTCCTATTCATCCGCATTAATTTACATTTGTCTACATTTACAGTCAGCTGCCATTCTTTACACCAATCACATACAGAATTTCGCGGGCACGGCAAGCTAAAATCTGGAATATGGTATCTGGCGAAACTGGAAATAAAAAGGGAGTCACCGTCGGGCTATTAAGGTCAACAGCCGCCGCTCAGACGTTTTAATGAATCCGCTCCGGCCCAACAGACTCTAAATGCAGTCACGGTGGCATTAGGAGCGGCCGATGCCTCGATTCTGCGAAAACTGCCATCTGCCGAACAACGACCACACGTACCACGGAGTCGCTCAAAATTAAAATTTAATTACCCACGCTATTATATCTACGCCGTTAATTGCTGCTGGCCGATAAAGGCTATCACAGGCCATACGCGATACACCACGTTAAGGACATTATCTCTGACACCCGCGTAATCTGATACCCGCGTTAAACGTTACCTTGCCGCTAACAGCCTGTACAGATATGGGTAGTCCAACCCCATACACTCGTTTGCAGCTATAATCATGTTATGTTGATCTTGATGGAGTCTTAATCCTTTATCTGGCAAACAAATAAACGTAACCAAAAAAGTTTTTAGTAACCTGGATGAACGGGGTGATTTTTTCCACCGTGTACAAACTCTAGGGATTGATCGATGAGAGGATACGGAACAAAAAAAGTCTAATGAACTTACGTCTAGAAATGCATGGTTTCCATGTTAGAGACCATTCATTCAGTCATACTTTGTTACAGATACTGCGTCTATGCCGGCCGCTGTGGCCGAGCGGTTCTAGGCGATTCAGTCCGCAACCGTGCTCCTGCTACGGTCGGAGGTTCGAATCCCGCCTCGGGCATGGATGTGTGTGATGACCTCAGATGTTAAGTCCCATAGTGCTTAGAGCCATTTGGACCATTTGAAAATTAATGACGTGAGAAGAAAACGAAAGAAATGAAGGATAAACTAAAGAAATGAGGGACAAATTAACGAACTCATGGGAAGACTAGCGAACTGAGGAGAAAACGAAGGAGTAGGCGTGAAAACAAAATAATTGCGGGGAAAAGAAACGAACTGAGGTGAAAAATAAGGAACTGTGGAGAAAATCAACGAATGAAGAGAGAAACAAATGAGTAGAAGAGAAAACGAACGAACTGAGTTGTAAAGTAATGGACTGGATATACGGGGCCAAAATCTCACGAAATAAGCGTCAGACGAAAAAACTACAATGGACGAAACTTGTCTAGCTTTGAGGGGGAAACCAGATGGCGCTATGGTTGGCCCGCTAGATGGCGCTGCCATAGGTCAAACGGATATCAACTGCGTTTTTTTTTAAATAGGAGTCCCCATTTTAATTACATATTCCTGTAGTAAGTAAATAAAAATGAATGTTTTAGTTGGTCCACTTTTTTCACTTTGTGACAGTTGGCGCTGTAATAGTCACAAACATATGGCTCCCAATTTTAGACAAACAGCTGATGTTCCAATTCTCGCAGCCATTGTGGATTTTCCGTTGCGCAATAGTGCATATTATGCCTGTTTACGTTATCGCTGTTGGTGAATGACGCTTCGTCGCTAAATAGAACGCGTGCAAAAAATCTGTCATCGTCCGGTAATTTCTCTTATGCCCAGTGGCAGAAATGTACACGACGTTCAAAGTCGTCGCCGTGCAATTCCTGGTGCATAGAAATATGGTACGGGTGCAATCGATATTGATGTAGCATTCTCGACACCGACGTTTTTGAGATTCCCGAGTGCTACTGATCTGCGGATTAGTCGCGACAGCAGCTAAAACACTTACTTGGGCATCATCCTTTGTTGCAGGTCGTGGTCGACGTTTCACATGTGGCTGAACACTTCCTGTTTCCTTAAATAACGTAACTATCCGGCGAACGGTCCGGACACTTGGATGATGTCGTCCAGGATACCGAGCAGCATACATAGCACACGCCCGTTGGCCATTTTGCTCACAATAGCCATACATCAACACGATATCGACCTTTTCCACAACTGGTAAAGGGTAATGTATCACGAAGCAAATACCATCCCCACTAGCGGAATGTTACGTGATGTTGTTGTTGTTGTGGTCTTTAATCCTGAGACTGGTTTAATGCAGCTCCCCATGCTACTCTATCCTGTGCAAGCTTCTTCATCTCCCAGTACTTACTGCAACCTACAACCTTCTGAATCTGCTTAGTGTATACATCTCTTGGTCTCCCTGTACGATTTTTACCCTCCACGTTGTCCTCCAGTACTAAATTGGTTATCCGTTGATGCCTTAGAACACGTCCTACCAACCGATCCCTTCTTCTGGTCAAGTTGTACCACAAACTCCTCTTCTCCCCAATTCTATTCAATACCTCCCCATTAGTTATGTGATCTACCCATCTAATCTTCAGCATTCTTCTGTAGCACCACATTTCGAAAGCTTCTATTCTCTTCTTGTCCAAACTATTTATCGTCCATGTTTCAGTTCCATACATGGCTACACTCCATACAAATACTTTCAGAAACGACTTCCTATGTTCAATACTCGATGTTAACAAATTTTTCTCCTTCAGAAATGCTTTCCTTCCCATAGTCTACATTTTATATCCTCTCTACTTCGACCATCATCAGTTATTTTGCTCCCCAAATAGCAAGACTCCTTTTCTATTTTGTCTCATTTCCTAATCTAATTCCCTTAGCATCACCCGACTTAATTCACTACATTCCATTATCCTCGTTTTGCCTTTGTTGATGTTCATCTTATACCCTCCTTTCAAAACACTGTCCATTCCGTTCAACTGCTCTTCCAAGTCCATTGCTGTCTCTGACAGAATTACAATTTCATCGGCGAACCTCAAGATTTTTATTTCTTCTCCATGCACTTTAATACGTACTACGTGATACCACCTACTTATACGTTTGTGACTGTTACAGCGCCATCTATCACAAAGCGAAAAAAGTGGTCCGAAAAACGTTCATATTTCTTTACGTACAACACGAATATGTAATAAAAAATGGGAGTTCCTATTTTTTAAAAATGCAGTTGATATCCGTCTGACCTATGGCAGCGCCATCTAGCGGGCCAACCATAGCGGCATCTGGTTTCCCCCTTCAAGCTAGACGAGTTTCGTTCTTTGCAGTTTTTTCGTTTGATACTTATTTCGTGAGATTTCTGGCCCGGTCGCTATTAATGGACCACACTGTACAGGAAAGGAGGGGAAAGCAAATTGAGAGAAAACGAACGAGTTAAGGACAGAATGAAATAGCGTTACACCTGCAGCATCAGCTGCGAGCCGGCCTGGCTGGCCGAGCGGTTCTAGGCGCTTCAGTCTGGCACCGCGCGACCGCTACGGTCGCAGGCTCGAATCCTGCCTCGGGCATGGGTGTGTGTGATGTCCTTAGGTTAGTTAGGTTGCACGCTGCTCATGAGCGCACAGCGCTGCACGTGTGCTGCTCGCTGAAATTGGGGAAGAGTACGGTGCCGTACCATACCACAGTGAAGTCCGCTGCCTTAGCCGCGGTAATATACTCGAAAGATTTTTTGAGGTGAGCCAATAAATCAGTTTTTAAAGGACAAAGGAAGGTACGACACCAAGTTAGAAGATCCAGAGTGAGTTGCCGACCTTGCATTTTTAGTGGACATTACTGGACACATGAATGCATTGAACACAAGTTTGCAAGGAGAAAATCAGCTAATTTGTGAAATGGCTGAAAAGGTGCAATCTTTCTCTAGCAAGCCTGAGCTGTGGGAACGAGAGCTCTCGTCAGGGAACGCAGTGCGTTTCCCTACTCTGTCTACTGTGCGAGAACAGAATTGCAAAGAATATGTTTCTGTGCAATAAAAGAGGAAGATTAATCCAGAACTAATAAAAGTAGGAACAAAAATCAAAGTAAACTGTTTAGGTTTTGCGGACGACTTAGCGCTATTAGCAAACAACATAAAAGAGGCAAGAACGCAAATTGAGACACTACAAGAGATATCTGGGAAAATTGGACTAAAAACCTCGTTCCAAAAGACCAAAATCATGGTCAGGGATCCTCTCTGCGTTGATCACATATCAATTTTCAACACTAAAGTAGAACTGGTGAAAAAATTCAAGTATCTAGGGGAAACAATAACACACAACAATAACGAGAAAATAAACTGGAAAGAAAGAACTGACAAACTGAAGAAGTCTCTATTCACAACTCAGAACATATACAATAAGAGATGCCTATCAACAAAAACCAAAATCAGACATTACCAGACGGTGATTCTCCCGGAAATACAATACGCATGCGAGACAATCTCCGGACCGTATAAAATAGGAGAGATAGAAGCAATAGAAAAAATAGAAAGAAGGATAGTAAGAAAGTGTATAAACAAGAAGAACCTAGTGGAAGGCCAATGGAGAATAATCCCAAACGAAACCGTCTACAAAACAATCACTCCACTAACAGAATTCTTCAGAAGGAAAAGGATATCATTCCTGGGACACATACTGAGAACGGAAGACACTAGACTAGCTAAACGACTGATCGACTTTTATTGGAATAAAAAAATCAAGTCAAACTGGGTGAGAGAAGTGCAGAAGGACATGGAAGAACTAGGAATCTCGAAGGAGGATCTTGTAACAAAATCACAGAAATACAGCGAATGGGTAAAAACAAACACAATAACACTCACGCACAAACCAAGGCAGAGACGAAATGTGGTGTATTCAGAGGAGGAAAGAAAACGAAGATCGGAACGGCTCAAAAAAATATGGGCTAAAAAGAAAGAAGAAACAGCCAAACAAATGAAACGGCTAAGGACGACTACAAGATTTGAACTAAAGTGATCCAATAGGGTCGTAAAAGCAATAAATAAATAAATAAATAAAAGAGGAATTTCTCAAGCGATTTGGGGATATATCATATTTATCCCAAGTTTTTGAATGGTTCTCGAGACCATTTGTTGTTTCTGTATATGATATTCATCCCAATTTGCAAATGAATTAGTAGATCTACAGTGTAATTCTCATCTGAGAGACAAATTCCTTTTGGCAAGACGTGTAATAGATTTTTATCACGACTTTCCACAGCAAGAGTTTCCTCGTCTCCATCGTGAAGCCGCGAAGAGAATGTCAATGTTTGGCTCGACATGTGAGAATTTTTTTCTGTTATGATAATTAATGTCTCGGTTAAGAGCTAACATACTAACTACACTCATGGAAATGGAAAAAAGAACACATTGACACCGGTGTGTCAGACCCACCATACTTGCTCCGGACACTGCGAGAGGGCTGTACAAGCAATGATCACACGCACGGCACAGCGGACACACCAGGAACCGCGGTGTTGGCCGTCGAATGGCGCTAGCTGCGCAGCATTTGTGCACCGCCGCCGTCAGTGTCAGCCAGTTTGCCGTGGCATACGGAGCTCCATCGCAGTCTTTAACACTGGTAGCATGCCGCGACAGCGTGGACGTGAACCGTATGTGCAGTTGACGGACTTTGAGCGAGGGCGTATAGTGGGCATGCGGGAGGCCGGGTGGACGTACCGCCGAATTGCTCAACACGTGGGGCGTGAGGTCTCCACAGTACATCGATGTTGTCGCCAGTGGTCGGCGGAAGGTGCACGTGCCCGTCGACCTGGGACCGGACTGCAGCGACGCACGGATGCACGCCAAGACCGTAGGATCCTACGCAGTGCCGTAGGGGACCGCACCGCCACTTCCCAGCAAATTAAGGACACTGTTGCTCCTGGGGTATCGGCGAGGACCATTCGCAACCGTCTCCATGAAGCTGGGCTACGGTCCCGCACACCGTTAGGCCGTCTTCCGCTCACGCCCCAACATCGTGCAGCCCGCCTCCAGTGGTGTCGCGACAGGCGTGAATGGAGGGACGAATGGAGACGTGTCGTCTTCAGCGATGAGAGTCGCTTCTGCCTTGGTGCCAATGCGTGTTTGGCGCCGTGCAGGTGAGCGCCACAATCAGGACTGCATACGACCGACGCACACAGGGCCAACACCCGGCATCATGGTGTGGGGAGCGATCTCCTACACTGGCCGTACACCACTGGTGATCGTCGAGGGGACACTGAATAGTGCACGGTACATCCAAACCGTCATCGAACGCATCGTTCTACCATTCCTAAACCGGCAAGGGAACTTGCTGTTCCAACAGGACAATGCACGTCCGCATGTATCCCGTGCCACCCAACGTGCTCTAGAAGGTGTAAGTCAACTACCCTGGCCAGCAAGATCTCCGGATCTGTCCCCCATTGAGCATGTTTGGGACTCGATGAAGCGTCGTCTCACGCGGTCTGCACGTCCAGCACGAACGCTGGTCCAACTGAGGCGCCAGGTGGAAATGGCATGGCAAGCCGTTCCACAGGACTACATCCAGCATCTCTACGATCGTCTCCATGGGAGAATAGCAGCCTGCATTGCTGCGAAAGGTGGATATACACTGTACTAGTGCCGACATTGTGCATGCTCTGTTGCCTGTGTCTATGCGCCTGTGGTTCTGTCGGTGTGATCATGTGATGTATCTGATCCCAGGAATGTGTCAATAAAGTTTCCCCTTCCTGGGACAATGAATTCACGGTGTTCTTATTTCAATTTCCAGGAGTGTAGTTACTTAAAGTTAGAATAGCTGCAACTAAAACTATTGTATCACTTTTTCGGCCCACTAATCACATAAGGTAGTGAGTTAAATTGTATAATTAATAAGTTTTTGGAAATAAAGAATTTTAAAAAAAAAATCAGTGATGAAAATTTACGAAACTGTTTGCATTTGTCTGTATGCAGAAATTTTGTTCCAGACATTAAACGTATTGTAAACTCCACCAGTGATAATTAAATAAAACGTCTCGTAGGTAATAGGTACTCTTTGAAACGACGATTACTTTCAAGCACTCCTACTGACGTTATTCCTTTATTCAATAAAGCAAGTTAGGAAACAAAACGTATTACAAAGGACGGAGTCGGAGACGGTATGGTGGGGAGAGAAGCGGCTGGCCAGCTTGCCCCTGTGTGCACGCGGTACTCCTGTTAACTGCACGCGTGCAAGTGCACCGCACACGTGCAGGATTCCTGCCCGCCCCTGGTTTAAGTAGTTCTAAGTTCTAGGGGACTGATGACCTCAGATGTTAAGTCCCATGGTGCTCAGAGCCATTTGAACCACGAGCTACGGACAGTGTCATCAGGCAGCCGCCCGCAGGCAGGAAACTCCGCTAGTGAAAACCGCAGGTCCGGCCGAGCTAGCGTACGCACGCACACGCGGCTCGGCTCGGATTACGCTGTGCACACCGCAGCGCCAGGCAGACACGCGCCGCCTCCGGAAATACGCAGGCGACACACGCAGCGCGCGGAACTCCACACGGCAAATGACGTGGCGGACGAGTTGAAAGGAATGGAGAGTGTCTTGAAAAGAGGTTTATACGGTGAGGAGCAACAGAAAAACAACGGTAATGGGATGCAGGCGAATTACAGGGTGGCGCCAGAAATGTGTTACCATTTTATTTTTGAATATAAACTTTATTGTCAATATACGAGGTGCATTCAAGTTCTAAGGCCTCCGATTTTTTTTCTAATTAACTACTCACCCGAAATCGATGAAACTGGCGTTACTTCTCGACGTAATCGCCCTGCAGACGTACACATTTTTCACAACGCTGACGCCACGGTTCCATGGCAGCGGCGAAGGCTTCTTTAGGAGTCTCTTTTGACCACTGGAAAATCGCTGAGGCAATAGCAGCACGGCTGGTGAATGCGCGGCCACGGAGAGTTACTTTCATTGTTGGAAAAAGCCAAAAGTCACTAGGAGCCAGGTCAGGTGAGTAGGGAGCATGACGAATCACTTCAAAGTTGTTATCACGAAGAAACTGTTGCGTAACGTTAGCTCGATGTGCGGGTGCATTGTCTCGGTGAAACAGCACACGCGCAGCCCTTCCCGGACGTTTTTGTTGCAGTGCAGCAAGGAATTTGTTCTTCAAAACATTTTCGTAGGATGCACCTATTACCGTAGTGCCCTTTGGAACGCAATGGGTAAGGATTACGCCCTCGCTGTCCCAGAACGTGGACACCATCATTTTTTCAGCACTGGCGGTTACCCGAAATTTTTTTGCTGGCGGTGAATCTGTGTGCTTACATTGAGCTGACTGGCGCTTTGTTTCTGGATTGGAAAATGGCATCCACGTCTCATCCATTGTCACAACCGACGAAAAGAAAGTCCCATTCGTGCTGTCGTTGTGCGTCAACATTGCTCGGCAACGTGCCACACGGCCAGACGTGTGGTCGTCCGTCAGCATTCGTGGCACCCACCTGGCTGACACTTTTCGCATTTTCAGGTCGTCGTGCAGGATTGTGTGCACAGAACTCACAGAAATGCCAACTCTGAAGCGATCTGTTGGACAGTCATTCGGCGATCCCCCAAAACAATTCTCTCCACTTTCTGGATCGTGTCGTCAGACCGGCTCGTCCGAGCCCGAGGTTGTTTCGGTTTGTTGTCACACGATGTTCTGCCTTCGTTAAACTGTCGCACCCACGAACGCACTTTCGACACATCCGTAACTCCATCACCACATGTCTCCTTCGACTGTCGATGAATTTCAATTGGTTTCACACCAAGCAAATTCAGAAAACGAATGATTGCACCCTGTTCAAGTAAGGAAAACGTCGCCATTTTAAGTATTTAAAACAGTTCTCACTCTCGCCGCTGGCGGTCAAGTTCAATCTGCCGTACGGTGCTGCCATCTCTGGGACGTATTGACAATGAACGCAGCCTCATTTTAAAACAATGCGCATGTTTCTATCATTTTCCAGTCCGGAGAAAAAAAATCGGAGGCCTTAGAACTTGAATGCACCTCGTAATGTGAAAGGAACATATACTACAATGAAAAGCCGTCCATGGAGATCTGTTCCAACCTAGCACATGCTCAATGTGTCCACCATTTCGTTTCCTAACTTCCTTCAAACGAACACTGAACTTAGTGACTACCTTACGGCACATGTCTTCCGTAATTTCACTGCAAGCTTGAAGAATTAGTCCTCTGAGCTCCATTAAATCACGTGGACGTTTCGGGAAAATATTTTCCTTTAGGTACCCCCAAAGAAAAAAGTCACACGGATTAAGGTCTGGACTATTGGGGGGGAGGGGGGCAATTTTGTCCGTCATTGAAGCGACCGGGAAACTTGAGTGAAATGATCCGCATGTCGAAATGCTCGTTTAAAAATTCCAACACAGTGTTTGCAGTATGTGGCGTTGCTCCATCTTGCACGAACCACTGCGTGTCGAAGGCCAAGGCAGTAGCAAGAGGCTGTGGAACGAAGCTATTGCGAAGCATGCTCAAATAACGCTCGCTGTTCACAGTTTCTTCAAAGAAAAAGGGTCCAATAAGTCCGTGACTGGAAATTGCTGCCCACGCTGTAATCCTCGGAGCATAATGTTGTCGTCCGTGAAGCACTTGTGGGTTTTCAGTGGCCCAAAAGCGTACATTTTGTTTGTTAACCACACCGTCTAAATGAAAATGCGCCTCGTCTGAAAACCAAACGTTGTTGAGAATTTCTTTCCTATCCTCCGCCCACTGAGCAAACAGCAGCCTCTGCTGCTTGTGTTCTTCAGTGAGCTTCTGTGCACAGGTCACCTTGTATGGGTACATATCGAGGTCACTTTTAAGAATGCGTTGAACGGAGCGTCTGGATATTCCCAGTTGCACTGCTGCCTTTCTACACGATTTCCCGGGACTTCTCTGTACAGCAACTCGTACCGCTTCAGTATGTTCCGGCGAACAAACAGGCTTAGGCCGAGGTCGCTTCGCTTCCAATACTGTTCCTTCCTGTACAAATTTATCTTACAACCTGTGGATGGTCTTCTTTCAAGGAACCCATCGTGTGTTAAACTGTTGTCGAAAACGCCTCTGAGTCACAACAAGGCTTTTCGTTTCATGAAAAAGTAACACAATTGCCGATCGTTGCTGTGTTGTCAGTCTTCCATTGTCAGCCATTGCTGCTTACTAGTCTCCTAGCGGCAGTATCGTGAATTACACGTCATTTCGTAACTCGTTTGTTTTTACGAGCTCTGCTGGTACTGCTGTAGAGATCCCAGCGGGATATCTAATGTGCGTCGTAAATTGTGAAAGAAACAATTGGTAACACATTTCGTGCGCCACCCTGTAAATCAGAATACGCTGATGGACAGGTGTAGTAATTCATTGCCAACGAATAGATAAGAAATGCCGATGATATAGCTGTCCTAGCTGAAAGTGAAGACGTTCTTGTAGTCCTACTGAATAGAATGGATAAAGTTATGGGGGAAGAATATAATACGAGAATGAATAAAGCAAAAACAAAAGTAATGGCATGAGACAAAAAAGATCAAGTGAAAGTCCAAGTTCATGTAGGCAATGAACTGCTAGAACAAGTTGATAAGCCGGCCGTGGTGGCCGAGCGGTTCTAGGCGCTACAGTCTGGAACCGCGTGGCCGCTACGGTCGCAGGTTCGAATCCTGCCTCGGGCATGGATGTGTGCGATCTCCTTAGGTTAGTTAGGTTTAAGTAGTTCTAAGTTCTAGGGGACTGATGACCTTAGAAGTTAAGTCCCATAGTGCTCAGAGCCATTTGAACCAAGTTGATAAATTTACTTATCTGGGCATTAATATTACCCGGGATGGAAGGAGCAAGGCAGAAGTGAGAAGTAGAATTGATCAAGCAAAGGCTGCTTTCAACAAGAAGAAAGACATCTTAACATGTAAGAGCATCACCCTTGAAATCAGGAAAAGATTTTTGAAATCATATGTGTGTAATGTGGCATGCTATGGGTGTGAAACATGGACTCTCGGGACAGAGGAAGACAAGAAGCTAAATTCTTTTGAAATGTGGTGCTATAGACGCATGCTAAAAATAAAATGTATCGACAAGGTCACAAACGGAGTGGTACTGGAAAGAGCAGGTGAGAAGAGAAGCTTCTGGAGTTTCATTGTTAAAAGAACAGTGCAATTGACAGACAACCTATTAAGACATAAAGGACTCCTGAAAATCATAGAGGGATATGTCGAGGGAAAAAGACCAAGAGGAAGACCACAGCGGAGGTACATGGATCAAATCGTGAAAGATGTGGGATGTAACACCTAGAAAGACATCAAGAGAAAAGCTGAAAGACGCACAGAATGCAGACAAGCTGCCATTGTAGCTGTTGCAAACAAATCCTTGGATTGACCACTACAGAAGAAGAAGACGCTGATGGAATTAGATTACGAAATAAGCTAAAAGTGGTCGCTGAATTTTGTTATTTGGGCAAGAAACTAACACAATAGTCAGAAGCAGGGAGTACATGCGATGTACACTGGTAATTGCATCGAAAGTGTTTTTGAAGTGAAGAAATAATATCGAATATAAATTAAATTCTGACAAGTGTCTTCTAAGGGTACCAATAAATCACCCAGTCTTCACATAATCGAATTTCCATGTATAAAGAGATTCAGACTTCTGATTTGTTTAGAAATGGGCTGATGTGTTAATACGAGGGTAATCCTAAAAGTTGTTGTTGTGGTCTTCAGTCGAGAGACTGGTTTGATGCAGCTCTCCATGCTACTCTATCCTGTGCAAGCTTCTTCATCTCCCAGTACCTACTGCAACCTACATCCTTCTGAATCTGCTTAGTGTATTCATCTCTTGGTCTCCCTCTACCATTTTTACCCTCCACGCTGCCCTCCAGTACTAAATTTGTGATCCCTTGATGCCTCAGAATATGCCCCACCAACCGATCCCTTCTTCTAGTCAAGTTGTGCCACAAACTCCTCTTCTCCCCTATTCTATTCAACACCTCCTCATTAGTTACGTGATCTACCAATCTAATCTTCAGCATTCTTCTGTAGCACCACATTTTGAAAGCTTGTATTCTCTTCTTGTCCAAACTATTTATCGTCCACGTTTCACTTCCATGTGTGGCTACACTCCATACAAATACTCTCAGAAACGACTTCCTCACACTTAAATCTATACTCGATGTTAACAAATTTCTGTTCTTCAGAAACGATTTCCTTGCCATTGCCAGTCTACATTTTATATCCTCTCTACTTCTACCATCATCAGTTATTTTGCTCCCCAAACAGCAAAACTCGTTTACTACTTTAAGTGTCTCATTACCTAACCTAATTCCCTCAGCATCACTCGACTTAATTCGACTACATTCCATTATCCTCGTTTTGCTTTTGTTGATGTTCATCTTATATCCTCCTTTCAAGACACTATCCATTCCGTTCAACTGCTCTTCCAAGTCCTTTGCTGTTTCTGGCAGAATTACAATGTCATCGGCGAACCTCAAAGTTTTAAGTTCTTATCCACGGATTTTAATACCTACTCCGAATTTTTCTTTTGTTTCCTTCACTGCTTGCTCAATATACAGATTGAATAACATCGGGGAGAGGCTACAACCCTGTCTCACTCCCAAAAGTAAGGTCTCCTATTTTTTATAAGTACGTAGACCTGTTTATTCCTACAATGGTTTACATCAGTTTACGGCTTGAACATTTAGCTGTTTTTCGACATAATCACCATTTCTGTCGATGCATTTTTGTAGACGCTGCGGCAGTTTTTGTATGCCCATGTCATACCAGCTCGCCGCCATGCTGTTCAGAAAGTTATCAACCTCTTCTTTAACCTCGTCGTCGGAGCTGAAACACTGGGACCGCAATTAACGCTGACAGGTACTGTGAGACTCTGAAGAAACTCAAACGGGCAATTCAGAACCGGAGAAGATGTTGAGCAAGGGCGTACACATTCTCCATAACAACGCTCGCCCACACATCGCTCGGCAAACCGTTGCTCTCCTGCAACAGTTTCAGTGGAACATAATCACCCTACCCATCCTATAGTCCTGACTTGGCAACCAGTGACGATCACCTGTTCCCTAGGTTAAAAGAACATTTGGCCGGAAAGCGATTCAGCTCCGACGACGAGGTGAAAGAAGGTGTTCGTAACTTTCTGAACAGCATGGCGGCGAGCTGGTATGACATGGGCATACAGAAACTGGCACAGTATCTACAAAATTGCATCGACAGAAATGGTGATTATGTCGAAACCTAAATGTTGAAGACAAATGTTGATGGTGTTAAGACAGCAACCAGCCACAAATTTACTTTGAGTTCCTTTATTCAAAGGAAACCGTTACCGGTTTCGAATCGTTGCGATTCATCATCAGACGGTTTACACGCTTTCTTTCTACATTTGGTGTGTTTTTATAGATTAATTGTCGTGAAACGTCGGTTTCGAGTGTTTGTTTCCATAACGTTCATCCAATCGATGTAAATGCATTCGCACTGCATCCTCGTTGTTGCACACGTAATAGTTCTCACTGTACACTTTAGATCTGTCGCTGAGATCATTCCAACCACGCACCACATGTTTTGGTACATACAAAGAGCCTTTGTACCAAAACATGTGGTGCGTGGTTGGAATGATCTCAGCGACAGATCTAAAGTGTACAGTGAGAACTATTACGTGTGCAACAACGAGGATGCAGTGCGAATGCATTTACATCGATTGGATGAACGTTATGGAAACAAACACTCGAAACCGACGTTTCACGACAATTAATCTATAAAAACACACCAAATGTAGAAAGAAAGCGTGTAAACCGTCTGATGATGAATCGCAACGATTCGAAACCGGTAACGGTTTCCTTTGAATAAAGGAACTCAAAGTAAATTTGTGGCTGGTTGCTGTCTTAACACCATCAACATTTGTCTTCAAAAACAGCCACGGTCTCCAACATGTCATCATATGACAAAATTGCACTAAATGTTGAAGCTGTAAACTGATGTAGACCATTGTAGAAATATAGAGTTCTATGTATTTATAAAAAAAATAGAATCCTTACTTTTGGGATTACCCCCGTATTAAGCACGTAAGCGGAAAAAGCGTAGAAAAAGTTTGAAACTGCGTTCAAAGTTCGTTGGAATCGCTAGGTACTCTCACTGTAAACACTGGGTGAGTATAACAAACGCGTTCCTCATTGCAGCGGGATCTTCACACGAAATGTCAATCGCCAACTTTCTCCTCCGAATCCGAAAATATTTTGTTGCCGCTCACCTATATAAGGAGAACTACTATCATAATAAAATAAGGAATATCAGAGCTCGCACGGATGATATAGGCGTTCGCTTCTTCCGCACGTTGTTCGAGAGTGGAATTTCATCACTTACTACACTTCCGGGGTTCATGTAATAGAACTTCAGCACCAGGGCCGACGTTTTTAATTTATTACTTTTTTTGTAGCAACTCTATTCGTAAGACATTCTGCTGGCGGTATCCAGACATACTACTGAATGTGCATGCAAATCTGTATCATTGTCCGACACACGTTCTACGGAATGCGAGAAAAAACAGGTTTTTTTTATTTATTTATTTATTTTTTAAAAAGAGAAGAAATTATTGAGTCTGAAGTCATCCAGTGTTTGAATATGAGAGAACTTTGCGACTTCCATCAAACGTCAAACGCGCCGTTGTATACACGGGAATTCGACTGTTTAAACAATCGTGGTGGGAAGCGGCAGTTCTTAGTAGAAAATATTGCGGGCGATCTTAAGACAACAGGCGCTCAAATACACACGAAATTCATCACATTTCGAACCCAGTATGGGCATGAAAGTAATAAAATGCGTCTTGAGAAGTTAAATTTTTATTCCTCTCTATCCATTTCTTCCCTTTCATGTCCCTTGACTCCTATAGGGACATTAGAGGGAAGCAGTGGTTGGGAAAGGAGTGAGACAGGGTTGTAGCCTCTCCCCGATGGTATTCAATCTGTATATTGAGCAAGCAGTAAAGGAAACAGAAGAAAAATTCGGAGTAGGTATTAAAGTCCATGGAGAAGAAATTAAAACTTTGAGGTTCGCCGATGACATTGTAATTCTGTCAGAGACAGCAAAGGGCTTGGAAGAGCAGTTGAACGGAATGGACAGTGTCTTGAAAGGAGGATATAAGATGAACATCAACAAAAGCAAAACGAGGATAATGGAATGTAGTCGAATTAAATCAGGTGATGCTGAGGGAATTAGATTAGGAAATGAGACACTTAAAGTTGTAAATGAGTTTTGCTATTTTGGGAGCAAAATAACTGATGATGGTCGAAGTACAGAGGATATAAAATGTAGACTGGCAATGGCAAGGAAAGAGTTTCTGAAGAAGTGAAATGTGGACGATAAATAGTTTAGACAAGAAGAGAATAGAAGCTTTCGAAATGTGCTGCTACAAAAGAATGCTGAAGATTAGATGGGTAGATCACATAACTAATGAGGAGGTATTGAACAGAATTGGGGAGAAGAGGAGTTTGTGGCACAACTTGACTAGAAGAAGGGATCGGTTGGTAGGACATGTTCTGAGGCATCAGGGGATCACAAATTTAGCATTGGAGGGCAGCGTGGAGGGTAAAAATCGTAGAGGGAGACCAAGAGATGAATACACTATGCAGATTCAGAAGGATGTAGGTTTCAGTAAGTACTGGGAGATGAAGAAGCTTGCACAGAATAGAGTAGCATGTAATAAAAATGGGGGTTTTATTTTTAAAAATCCAGTTGATACCCGTTTGACCTATGGCAGCGCCATCTAGCGGGCCAACCATACCGCCATGTGGTTTCCCCCTCCAAGATAGACGAGTTTCGTTGTTTGTAGTTTTTTAGCTTGACGCTTATTTCGTCAGATATTTGTCCCGGTCACGATCAATGGACCACCCTGTATATTAGTGTTACTAGTTATTTTTAAGACCACTTCCGTTAGTAAACCTCAGCGTGTGCTCCTTTGGTGGCTCGGAGAATGTCGAGACGGTATTCCAGATCCCGCCAGGTGTTTCGTACCATGTGTTCTGTCACAGTACCCACAGCATCTTGTACCCTAGCCTTCAGTTCGTCTACGTCAGCAAATGGTGTGACGAAGACTCTGTCCTTGATACAGCCTCAGAAGAAAAAGTCAATGGGCGTAAAATCTGGATCCGCGGATTGGAAGGAACGGTCCAACACCTCGGCCACCCCGCTCTCCAGACATTACGCCCCTTGACTTTTTTTCTGGAGCTATATCAAGGGCAGAGTCTTCGTCACACCAGTCGCTGACGTCGATGAACTGAAGGCTAGGATACAAGCTGCTGTAGGTACTGTGACGGAACACATGTTACGAAACAACTGGCTGGAACTGGAATACCGCCTCGACATTCTCCGAGCTACCAAGGGAGCAAACGTCGAGGTTTACTAGCGTAAGTGGTCTTAAAAAAAACTAGTAACACTAACCCATTTAACGGCATCAAATGTAAATTATTATGTGAAACGCTTATTCTGTAAAAACGTGTTATAACCAGGGAAAGACTTTGTGCTCACCCTGTATTATTGATGACTAAAGTCTCTGTCATGCATAGCCTGCCTCGAGATGACTGGGCGTTTCTATTGTTCTCAGATTAGACTAGATCAGATTAGATTTACTTTCCAATTGATCCGTAGTGAGGAGGTCCTGCAGGATGTAGAACATGTCAGAAAAACAACAAAACATGACAAATATTTACAATTCAAACAAATAAGCTAATGTACCATTCCACATGTCCCAAGTGGCATGGTCGTCGTTTTTTAATGAACGCTATATGAAAGAATCATTTTACAAATACTAATGCACTGAATTTAAAATAAAAAAGTTGTTTTATTTACTTATAAGGTAATAAACGTGTAATACAACTGCTAAATACTTATTTACAATGAACACATTACTGCATTGAACTGGTGCAGAAGTGCAGAAGTTAAGATTGTACTTAAACACACACACACTTATTTACAATGAACACATTACTGCACTGAAATTGTGCAGAATATATAATACAGGGAAACTTTCCACGTGGGAAAATATATCTAAAAATAAAGATTCTGTAACTTAGCAAACGAAAGCGTTGGTATGTTGATAGACACACAAACAAACAGAAACACACACAAAATTCAAGCTTTCGCAACCCACGGTTGCTTCATCAGGAAAGAGGGAAGGAGAGGAGAGGGAAAGACGAAAGGATCTGGGTTTTAAGGAAGAGGGTAAGGAGTCATTCCAATCCCGGGAGCGGAAAGACTTACCTTAGGGGGTAAAAAGAACAGGTATACACTCGCACACACACACACATATCCATCCGCACATAACAGACACAAGCAGATATATATATATATATATATATATATATATATATATATATATAAATCAATTGGTTTTACTGAGAAATTCATCAATGGAGTAGAAGGAGTTGGCCACCAATAAATCCTTTAGGCATCTCTCAAACCGAATTTCATTGGTTGTTAAGCTTTTTATGGCTGCTGGCAAGTTATTGAAAATGTGTGTTCCTGAATAATGCACACCTTTTTGAACAAGAGTAAATGACTTTAAATCCTTGTGTAGATTATTCTTATTTCTAGTATTGATTCCATGAATTGAGCTGTTGGTTTGAAAAAGTGATATATTTTTAATGACAAATTTCATTAAGGAATAAATATATTGAGAAGCAGTAGTTAGCATCCCTTGTTCCCTAAACAGGCTTCTGCAGGATGTTCTTGAGTTCACACCACATATAACTCTTACTGCACGTTTTTGTGCTGGAAAAACTTTAGCTTGGCTTGATGAATTACCCCAAAAAATAATCCCATATGACGTTATGCATAGTATGCCAGCTTTTTCATTTTTATATCCCCTATGTCTGACACAATTCGCATTGCAAATAGAGATTTGTTAAGACGCTTCAGCAGTTCTGTGGTGTGCTCCTCCCAGTTGAATGTATTATCAAGCTGTAATCCCAAGAATTTAACACTGTCCACTTCTTCTATCTGCCTGTCATCGTATGTTCGGCATATACTCGCAGGACACCCCTTACAAGTTCTGAACTGCATGTAGGGTGTTTTTTCAAAGTTTAGTGACAAAGGTCATTTCATCATCATTCATGAAAGTGGGCCGGCCGCTGTGGCCGAGCGGTTCTACGCGCTTTAGTCCGGAACCGCGAGAGTGCTACGGTCACAGGTTCGAATCCTGCGTAGGGCATGGATGTGTGTGATGTCCTTAGGTTGGTTAGGTTTAAGTAGGTCTAAATTCTAGGGGACTGGTGACCTCAAATGGGTAGTCCCATAGTGCTCAGATCCATTTGAACCATTTTTTTTCCCCAAACGAGGCTACTGAAACTTTCGTTCACGATTTGAGTAAAACCGGCGAAACAACGCTTCAGCAAACCAAGCTTACTCAAATCGGTATAAATAGGGGTGACAATGGCGGTTTGCGCAGTGCACACTCGTCTTCAAACGCTCACGGAATCGTTACTTATTCTAGTTCACGCATAATGCAGTGTTTATTAAAAAGAATCATCCGATTTAAAAAAGCGGTAACTACTATGTTATTTGAGATATGTGCGTATACAGCGTAGTGTCGGAAAGATCAAACTCTTGAGTTTTACATGGTTCCCGATATGTAGCACCAGTGTGCGCCCACATCAGTTCTAGTAAAAATGGTGTCGGGACAACAGAAAGCGTTTTGTGTTCTATGTTTTGCGCAGTGCGGGTCAGTAATATACAGGGTGATTCAAAAAGAATACCACAACTTTAGGAATTTAAAACTCTGCAACGACAAAAGGCAGAGCTAAGCACTATCTGTCGGCGAATTAAGGGAGCTATAAAGTTTCATTTAGTTGTACATTTGTTCGCCTGAGGCGCTGTTGACTAGGCGTCAGCGTCAGTTGATGCTAAGATGGCGACCGCTCAACAGAAAGCTTTTTGTGTTATTGAGTACGGCAGAAGTGAATCGACGACAGTTGTTCAGCGTGCATTTCTAACGAAGTATGGTGTTAAACCTCCTGATAGGTGGTGTATTAAACGTTGGTATAAACAGTTTACACAGAATGGGTGTTTGTGCAAAGGGAAAAGTTCTGGACGGCCGAGAACGAGTGATGAAAATGTAGCACGCATCCAGCAAGCATTTGTTCGCAGCCCAGGAAAATCGACTCGCAGAGCTAGCAGAGAGCTGCAAATTCCACAATCAACTGTATGGAGAGTCCTACGAAAAAGGTTAGTTATGTTATGTGAATCGGCCGCCAGGCAGCCCGTGACAGAGCACTTCATCACTGGCCTCCAAGAAGCCCTGATCTTACCCCCTGCGATTTTTTGTTATGGGGGTATGTTAAGGATATGGTGTTTCGGCCACCTCTCCCAGCCACCATTGATGATTTGAAACGAGAAATAACAGCAGCTATCCAAACTGTTACGCCTGATATGCTACAGAGAGTGTGGAACGAGTTGGAGTATCGGGTTGATATTGCTCGTGTGTCTGGAGGGGGCCATATTGAACATCTCTGAACTTGTTTCTGAGTGAAAAAAAAACCTTTTTAAATACTCTTTGTAATGATGTATAACAGAAGGTTATATTATGTTTCTTTCATTAAATACACATTTTTAAAGTTGTGGTATTCTTTTTGAATCACCCTGTACATATATATTACAGGAAATGTCAGTAATATATATATATTACAGTAAATGTTCAAAATGTCCTCCATTAGCGAGGATACACCACACACACACACACACACACACATATATATATATATATATATATATATATATATATATATATATATATATATATATATAGCGTGTTGCTCCAACGCAATTTGAATCACGCGCCAAAAACACAACAACCAATCAGAGACTGTGCTCGACATCTATTGAGGATCCCAGAGTGCCCCAGAGAGCTAAAACACTAAGAAGAATCGCTTCTCGTCTTTTGGCAAGATCAATGTGTAGTATTTGTGGCCCTTAAAAGGACTGTTTATTGAGAACTGCTTTCAATGATTATATAAAGTACAATCACCCACAATGCGACAATCTTCCAAAGAAGAAGGACCACTAGCCTTCACCCATAAGTGAATACTACAATCGGAATTTATCTTACAACGTCTGCGACAAGACAAAGACAAACTCCCGTGTGGAAAAAGGTAGGAACCCTCACTAGCAATAATAACCTCAGAAACAGGAATAGTACGGTAAGCTAAGATCTCCCGACTTTCAAAGGATTCCAAACCGGCTCTTCCTGCATTGTTACAAGCAACGAAAGCTACAGTTAGCCATCCGTTACCCAAACTGGAGGAATAAGAAACTTTCATTAAATAAAAAGTTAATATCGCACCACAAAATAAAGTAGGTCCATGAATAATAACAAATTGAGCAGTTTTAGAAACTCCTCTGGTTTCGTTCTTTTTACCCTTACCAGAAGATGTCGAAGCACCAAGAGTGCCGTCCACATTGACAACTGATTTGTAAACCAACATTCGCCGGCGACGACGAAAATAGCGTTATATATATATAAAGAAAGAAAATATGTTATGTGGACATGTGTCCGGAAACGCTTACTTTCCATGTTAGAGCTCATTTTATTACTTCTCTCCAAATCACATTAATCATGGAATGGAAACACACACCAACAGAACGTACCAGGGTGGCTTCAAACACTTTGTTGCAGGAAATGTTCAAAATGTCCTCCGTTAGCGAGGATACGTGCATCCACCCTCCGTTGCACGGAATCCCTGATGCGCTGATGCAGCCCTGGAGAATGGCGTATTGTATCACAGCCGTCCACAATACGAGCACGAAGAGTCTCTACATTTGGTACCGGGGTTGCGTAGACGAGACCTTTCAAATGCCCCCATAAATGAAAGTCAAGAGGGTTGAGGTCAGGAGAGCGTGGAGGCCACGGAATTAGTCCGCCTCTACCAATCCGTCGGTCACCGAATCTGTTGTTGAGAAGCGTATGAACACTTCGACTGAAACGTGCAGGAGCTCCATCGTGCATGAACCACATGTTGTGTCGTACTTGTAAAGGCACATGTTCTAGCAGCACAGGTAGAGTATCCCGTATGAAATCATGATAACGTGCTCCATTGAGCGTAGGTGGAAGAACATGGAGCCCAATCAAGACATCACCAACAATGCCTGCCCAAACTGATGTGCTTGATGCTAGTGCTGTAGAGCAATGAGTCGCATGTCAACACAAGCACCGAAGTCAACATTACCTCCCTTCAATTGCGCCAACTGGCGGTGATTCGAGAAAGTACAGTACATACTGACGAAACTAAAATGAGCTCTAACATGGAAATTAAGCGTTTCCGGACACATGTCCACATAACGTCTTTTCTTTATTTGTGTGTGAGGAATGTTTCCTGAAAGTTGGGCCGTACCTTTTTGTAACACCATATATATATATATATATATATATATATATATATATATATATATATATATATATATATATATGAGGATGGTATCTGTTGTAGGCGCTACAGTCTGGAACCGCGCGACCGCTACGATCGCAGGTTCGAATCCTGCCTCGGGCATGGGTGTGTGTGATGTCCTTAGGTTAGTTAGGTTTAAGTAGTTCTAAGTTCTAGCGGACTGATGATCTCCGATGTTAAGTCCCATAGTGCTCAGAACCATTTGAACCATGAAAGAGGCTAGCTTGGACTGAGCAGAGGTTGGGAATTTGTACGGGCGCTGATAACAGCGCAGTTGAACTCCATCACCACTGTTTTGACTTCGTCATGGTCTTGAAGACGCTGACCGCCCAGGTGTTTCTTCAGGTGCAGCAACAGACGGTAGTCACTGGGCGCAAGATTGGGGCTGTACGAAGGATGATCTAGAGATTCCCATCGAAAAAATGTGATGAGATCTTTGGTCTGATTCGCCACATGCGGACGGGCATTGTCTTGCAGCAAAACGATGCCCTTGCTCAACTTCCACGGACTATTGCTTTGATTCTGGTGTGACCTAGGCCCCACATGTTTCATCGCCCATATCAATTTGGCTTAAGAAATCATGACCATCGTTGTGGTACCGCTCCAAGAAAGTCAATGCACTGTCTAAACGTTTGGTTTTTTGCACATCCGTCAACATTTTCGGTACCCAACGTGCGCACAATTTTCGGTAATTCGAGTGCTCGGTCACAATGGCATACAAAACACTACGAGAAACATTACGAACGTCATCCCCCAAGGAGGAAATCGTAAAGCGTCTGTTTTCTCTCACCTTATTGTCCACTTCCTGCACCAAACTTTCATTAAAATGGTTCAAATGGCTCTGAGCACTATGGGACTCAACTGCTGTGGTCATAAGTCCCCTAGAACTTAGAACTACTTAACCCTAACCAACCTAAGGACAGCACACAACACCCAGCCATCACGAGGCAGAGAAAATCCCTGACCCCGCCGGGAATCGAACCCGGGAACCCGGGAAACTTTCATTAACGACCGAAGGACGCCCACACCGTTGTTCATCGTGCACATTTGTGCGGCCATCTTTGAATGCTCTCACCCGCTTTCTTACCATTCCATCACTCAATGTTTTCTCCGTAAACTGAACAGATCTCACGATGAATATCGATCGCTTTTACGCCTTCAGCAGTAAGAAATCTTATAACAGCCCGTACTTCACAGTCGGCGGGACTCACGATTATCGGAGGCATCTTAAACACTCACAAGGGAACCGCCCCATGGCACCCCCCTCAGATTTAGTTGTAAGTTGGCACAGTGGATAGGCCTTGAAAAACTGAACACAGATCAATCGAGAAAATAGGAAGAAGTTCTGTGGAACAGTGAAAAAAATTAGTAAAATATACAAACTGAGTAGTCCATGCACAGGATAGGCTACATCAAGGATAACGTGAGCTCAGGAGCGCCGTGGTCCCGTGGTTAGCGTGAGTAGCTGCAGAACGCGAGGTCCTTGGTTCAAGTCTTCCCTCGACTGAAAATTTTACTTTCTTTATTTTCCCAAAGTTATGATCTGTCCGTTCGTTCACTGACGTCTCTGTTCACTATAATAAGTTTAGTGTCTGTGTTTTGCGACCGCACCGCAAAACCGTGCGATTAGTAGACGAAAGGACGTGCCTCTCCAATGGGAACCGAAAACATCTGATCGCAAGGTCATAGGTCAACCGATTCCTCCACGGGAAAACACGTCTGATATATTCTATACGACACTGGTGACGGCATGTGCGTCACATGACAGGAATATGATGTCGACCCACCTAACTTGTACACTTGGCGAATGGGTAAAAAGATTCTTCTACCTTTCCCGATTTAGGTTTTCTTGTGGATGTGATAATCACTCCCAAAAAAGTGATGAAAACATAAGAGTTTGTCACATAAACTGAAAATAAAAAATTAAACTTTTCACTCGAGGCAGCACTTGAACCTAGGACCTCTCGTTCCGTAGCTACTCTCGCTAACCACGGACCCCGGCGCTCCTTGACTCCCAGTGTCCTTGATATTGCCTATCTTCGCATGTTCTCAGTTTGTATATTTTACTAATTTTTTTCATAGTTCCACACAACTTCTTCCTGTTTTCTCGATTGATCTGTGTTCAGTTTTTCAAGGCCTATCCACTGTGCCAACTTATAAGTAAATCTGGGGGGGGGGGGGGGGGTGCGATGGGGAGGTTCCCTTGTCAGTAGACAACGTAAACAAGGAAGAATCAGACTGTAATGGCGTCAGTGCGTAGATTAAGGTACCGGCTTTCAAGCAAAATTAAATTATTGAGATATCTCAGCAAGTCTTTTTTTAATTTCAAAACGGTACATACTTAAAAAACACGCCTCATATTAAACTTCTGGACGAAGGCTACGAAATAACACACGAACCCATGACCTGCTGGCGTTACTTGTTAGTGGACACACGCCCTTGAGATCTGGAGATGTCCGCTGCCGCCTATGTACAGTAGGCTGGAAGGTGACCCTGCAGCTGTGTGTGAGGCCAGAAGGCGAGCCCTGCGTCACCAGCAGATAGCGCGACGAGCCAGGGGTTATCTCGCCATTGTTCTGCGCCCCGGCCCGTACCGTTCCGCACCACGCAGGACCAAATAACTGTGCCCACAGTTCGTCCCGACTCACGGCCATCTCTATTGCCATCTGTTGCACCATATCGTGTACACGTAAGCTCGGCAGGCTAAACACTTCTCACGTCCGCTTAAAAGGGCACAACCATAAGCGGAAACAAAAATGGTTCAAATGGCTGTGAGCGCTATGGGACAACATCTGAGGTCATCATCAGTCCCCTAGACTTAGAACTACTTAAACCTAAGGCTAGGCCCAAGTTGAGACGCGTACAGCGCGTGTGGCGCGACGCAGCGCAGCGCGCGTTTTTGCAACTTCACAGGTCAAATGGGACCGCGCAAATTGCGACGCGACGCGACTGGGACGCGACACGCCCCTGCGCCAGGTCGCGCGGCGTCACAGGTCAAATGGGGCCGCACAAATTGCGACGCGACGCGACTGGGACGCGACACGCGCCTGCGCCAGGTCGCGCGGCGTCACAGGTCAAATGGGGCCGCGCAAATTGCGACGCGACGCGACTGGGACGCGACACGCGCCTGCGCCAGGTCGCGCGGCGTTGTGGTCGCGTCACAGTTTCTCGCGCGTGCCTCCCTAGCACTATGGCAAATATTGAGGCAGGGAGCGGAAAAGTAGTCCGGCCACATGCTCACACCGGAACGGCGCATAACAGCAGTGGTAGTATTGCCCAAAAGATAAATTTTGCCTTACTGTGTACTAAATTTTATTGCCTTTGGATGTTATTCAATCTGTATATTGAGCAAGCAGTAAAGGAAACAAAAGAAAAATTCGGAGTAGGTATTATAATCCATGGAGAAGAAATAAAAACTTTGAGGTTCGCCGTGGACATTGTAATTCTGTCAGAGACAGCAAAGGACTTGGAAGAGCAGTTGAACGGAATGGACGGTGTCTTGAAAGGAGGATATAAGATGAACATCAACAAAAGCAAAACGAGGATAATGGAATGTAGTCGAATTAAATCGGGTGATGCTGAGGGAATTAGATCAGGAAATCAGACACTTAAAGTAGTAAAGGAGTTTTGCTAGTTGGGGAGCAAAATATCTCATGATGGTCGAAGTAGAGAGGATATAAAATGTAGACTGGCAGTGGCAAGGAAAGCGTTTCTGAAGAAGAGAAATTATTTATTTAACATCGAGTATAGATTTAAGTGTCAGGAAGTCGTTTCTGAAAGTATTTGTATGGAGTGTAGCCATGTATGGAAGTGAAACGTGGACGATAAATAGTCTAGACAAGAAGAGAATAAAAGCTTTCGAAATGTGGTGCTACAGAAGAATGCTGAAGATTAGATGGGTAGATCACGTAACTAATCAGGAGGTATTGAATAGAATAGGGGAGAAGAGGAGTTTGTGGCACAACTTGACCAGAAGAAGGGACTGGTTGGTAGGACATGTTCTGAGGCATCAAGGGATCACAAATTTAGCATTGGAGGGCAGCGTGGAGGGCAAAAATCGTAGAGGGAGACCAAGAGATGAATACACTAAGCAGATTCAGAAGGATGTAGGTTGCAGTAAGTACTGGGAGATGAAGAAGCTTGCACAGGATAGAGTAGCATGGAGATCTGCATCAAACCAGTCTCAGGACTGAAGACCACAACAACAACATTGGATAGTGTTCCGTTTCTCGCCATTTAAACGCTCCAGCTTTCTTCGTTAGTACATTATACTTCTCTGTTATTTATATCTGTATGGTTTTGTTTTGTTTTTCTTATGTCAAGAAAAATGCGTACTTCAGTAACTGATGAGCCATTGGCCGCTGGAATTGCACCATATGCCTCCGCGATGTTTTTAGATCGCAAGGAGGGACAGAGGGTAGTGAATAAGGAAGCAAGGAATATTATCAAATCATGTGATTAAGAATCAAGGCAGGAAAGTAAAGCAAGGTTATCTTCTCGCTGCCTAGTAAGCTAGCGTATCTGTACGATCTGTTACAAAAATTTAGAAAGGGATAATCTCCACATGTGTGATCCCTTTGTGCTTCTGGTAAAAACCGTCCAAGATCTGAAGTATAGACGTTTCACTGTGATTACTCTGATATGGATGTAATAATGTAATACGACACACTACACTACATGCAACATATTTCCACTGCAAGCTAGAAACAGTCGAAAAGCAGTCACAAATAACAATGTTTTAATTGGTTCGCTGTTATGAAAAAAAACATTTCAATTGTCGCATGCTCATTGCCAGCATTAATAAACTAATTATACAACAGGCTACACAAATGAAGAAAATGGTCGGTATTATTACGAAAGTAGGAATATCCTAAAAGAGTGTTATGATTAGATATATTTAATTTGTTGGACTGTACTGCGGATCCACTTTCGTGAGAATGTTTTTCGAACTGGATCTCACAAGGCACACATGGCTAGCTTGTGGATTCCTGTAGCGCGCATTATCCTCCGCTGCTGACAATACACTGACCATTGTGTTGTGCGACAGATCAATTGTTTATTTTTGTCAATGGCAACTATTTTATTCGCGATCACACATTGTCAGTTTGGCAAGCCCTAGGTGAGTAAACAGTACCTGGCATGTGCCTATCATTCCGCCTGAATTAACGCTCGTCATTATTTTAATAATGCTCAGATCAAGAGAAGGAATAAAATCCTTTGGTAAGTTTCCATTCCAGTCGCTCAGTGTCAAAAATACGATGGGTTACGGGGATTCCACCAAACTTCCAACAGAATTGCCAATATGTTTTTGTGTGAGTTGTTAACGTTTTCTCATTGGAGGAAGTTTGTGAGTAACGGCCACATTTCTCTTGGTGATTGGTTTAATTGTACTTCCTTTGTCACAGTGTAATTTGCCAAACTGATCTCACAGCAGCTATTGAGCCAGAATTCCGAAAACGGAGTGCCTCATTAAACAACTAATTGGCAATCGCAGAGCTCAATAGCTTACGAAAAACCTTTTAGTGTCGGTTTGCAGTGACATAAAAGAAGAAATTTCATGTTTATTTTCATGCTAGCAAACTCTTATTTCGCTAGGTGTCGATAATTCTTAGTCACTGGGGTGAAATAAATAAATAGGGAAGTATAAGTACTGATATATAGCCATAGATAAGGAAGTTCCGTGTGTTTAAGAATTGGCAAAACACTCTCCTCCTTGTGTGCTGTCATTCCGCAAACTTTTGTTTCGATGTCTCGAGCGGTTTAGGAGATACGAGAGATGTTGCGAGTATTTCGTTCTCGCGGGCGTGAGATCGGAAGTGAGCGCGCTACATAGGATCCATTTTCTCGAGATCGGAGGCAGATAGAGACCTCCTCCCAAGTCTAAACAAAAATTCAACATGTTAGCTGAATTTCATACGCAGCAACATACGGTGTAATACGCACCAAACGCAAAATCACAGCGACCCCTAATTTTCGTTGCAAACTTTGAGCTTTGCGTAGTGTCTTACTAAAATGTGTACATCACAATAAGAACGGTCATTAGCGAGATGATGGGCACTTCGCCACGAAGCTGATATATAACGCTACAAGTGAGGCAAAAATCAAACATTTTCGGTGAATAGTTTCTGTAAAATCGTTTGAGAAAGATAAGAGGTTGCGCGCGCTTCGGTTCAGTCAGCGCAGAGCGTCGCCAGTCGGCGCGTGCGAAGTACGGTGTACGCGTCGCAATATGCGCTGCACCCGCGTGACTCGTGCGGCACGTGCGTGTCGCGCTGTAGTGTCGCGTCAAGTCACACGCGCTGTACGCGTCTCAATTTGCGCCTAGCCTAACTAACCTAAGGACATTACACACATCCATGCCCGAGGCAGGATTCGAACCTGCGACCGTAGCAGCCGCGTGGTTCCGGACTGAAGCGCCTAGAACCGCTCGGCCACAGCGACCGGCAAGTGGAAACACAAACGCCCAAAAACGCTACTAGTCAGGAACAATTAAATACTTGTGTTTAACACCAACACACAAACATGACAAATACTTGTGAATCCGTGCAGCTATGCATAATTGGCACCGCCAAGTGTAAACTATCCGACCACCCGGCAAGCAGGGAACACTAAACACAAGCAAATGTAATCGAAAACCTTACACAGTCATCGATTTATGATCAGTCGACCACTTATACGTCGAAGAGCCAAAGTAACTGGTACACCTGCGTAATATCGTGTAGGGCCCCTGCGAGCAGGCAGAAGTGCCGCCAACACGACGAGGCGTGGACTCGACTAATGTCTGAAGTAGTGCTGGAGGGAACTGACACCATGAATCCTGCAGGGCTGTCCATAGATCCGTAAGAGTACGAGGGGATGGAGATCTGTTCTGAACAGCACGTTGCAAGCCATCCCAGACATCTGGGGAGTTTGATGGCCAGAGGAAGTGTTCCTGGAGCAATTCTAGACATGTGGGGTATAGCATTGACCTGCAGCAATTGCGCATGTCCGTCGCAACGCATAGTGGACACGAATAGATGCGGGTGGTCTGACTTACGTGCGTGTCACCTGTCAGAGTCGTATCTAGACGTATCAGGGTGAGAGGTGGCATGAGCCCCCTCTCATATTTCTATCTTACGATATTCGTCTCTAATTGTATGCGGTGAAAAGTTGCTATTCCTTCACACGCGGACTTCCCACGCAGCGTCTCTCGTCACCTGGGTGGTCCGGTGACGGGCGTGATCCGCTGATCTGGAAAGGGTTAAGCCGACGGGTGTGTGGAAGTCGAGTGAATGCTTTGCAGACGCCGACACTGTCTGGGAGGGGTCTGAAGTAGCGGCTGGGCTAGAGGTTCCGTTACTTCGCAGAATCTTAGCGAAAACACTTTCTGGCGGGCTACCAGCGAGGCGTGGGAATAACTTGTGTACCCAGGCAGTTGTGGCGGGAAAATTCCCGCGCTTTCTGCAAAATAGTAACTGTGATTGGTTTGCTCAGGGCATAGCTCCGTGACGTAGCAAAATCAGCGCAGAAATTGGCGCCAAGAATCTCCATTGGTGGAATGGTAGTGCTCCGGCAATGGAGTGGAATTTTCCGCCGGTTTTCGAGTTGCTGATTGGAACGTTTAACCACGGCCACTGTCGTGGGGGCGGGAATGTTGTGTGTTCGGCCTGTACGGGTGCTCAGGAGAGTCGTCTCTCCCCTTTCGGTCGAGGACGTCGAAGCAACCAGCCATCGCCTCCGGTATGCCAGATCGTGTTCTGGCAGTTAAGAAGACAGTTTGGTAATGTATGTCCGCAGCACCGGCAGATAGGGATTTTCCTAGGTGATAATCAGAGCTCAGCAGAGGGCGCCTGTTCGTCTTTTTCTAACTTTGTTCTGCCTTGAGTAGCAGCAATTAATGTTGGGTTAGCTGTGTGTCTCTCTTAAGATTTCGTCATAAACCTCACAATCTAGTTTAGGGACAACTTCACCTTCACAGCGTTTGTTTGAGTATCCAATTTGAGCCAGTTTGATGTATTATGTTTCATGCGTTTTTGTTTATTATTTTGTGTTTAGTCTTAATAAATCATATTGTTATTTTGGACAGAACTTTCATTCTGTTAATCGGTAGAGCAACCCTATCATTCCTCACTATGTTAATGAGACCTTCGTTTATTTAACTTATTTATCAAATTAAATTATTGCAGGTGCCAAACTCTCTTCTACTCCACTGGCAGGTTTGATCAGAGTCAGTTCGCGTATTTTTTTAATCCTTGTGCAACAGCAAAAGTCGGAGTTAGAATAGGGGGGGGGGGGGCTTAGAGCATCATTTACATATGTAGATTCTAGAAGAATTTAGTGTTAAATACACTGCTAGCCCTGGCACCTCGCAGGGGGTCCCATATCACTCCAACTGCACACGCCCCACACCATTAGAGAGCCTCCACCAGCTTGAAAAGTCCCCTGCTGACATGCAGGGTCTGTGGATTCATGAGGGTGTCTCCATACCCGCATATGTACAGCCTCTCGATGCAATTTGAAACGAGACTCGTCCGACAACGCATCAACAGTCCAATGTCGGTGTTGGCGGTCCCAGGCGAGACGTGCAGTCATCAAGGGTACACGAGGGGGGTTTCGGCTCCAGAAGCCTATATCGATGAAGTTTCGATGAATGGTTCGCAAGCTTGACCCTCTCGAGACATTACGCTCCTTGACTGTTCTGGGACTATATCGAGGACAGAGTCTTCGTCACACCAGTTGCTGACGTCGATGAACTGAAGGCTGGGATACAAGCTGCTGTGGGTACTGTGACAGTCCAGACGTTACGAAACACCTGGCAGCAACTGGAATACAGTCTCGACATTCTCCGAGCTACCAAGGGAGCACACGTTGAGGTTTGCTAACGTAAGTGGTCTTAAAAAGAACTAGTAACAGTAATATATATTAAGATGGTATCTGTTCTTTCGGTTTATGAATTTGGACAGGTACGGCGTTTCTTTTTCTTCCGTTCTTCCCAGTACTTCTTCATTTTCTCGCCAACTGCTCGTCTCTGCTCATCTGTCCACACTCTCTTGGGTGGAGGTTTTGGCTCATCTTCTTCATAGTTTGCGTTTTCTGTCAGTGATTCCTGTCACATATTATTTCTTCTGTAACAGCTATTTCGTTGGCGTCTTTCTTTACTGTTTCTATCCATTCTACAGTTTTTTTCAGCTTACTAACGTAATTAAAAATTTTCTTTGTAGTCCCTGTTTCTTCCATTCTTCTTAAATGTCCATACAATTTTAGCCGTCTCTTCCTCATTGTATCTATGATCTTTTCTGTATTTTTGTATAATTCTTCATTTCTCCTTTTCATCCACCTATTTTCCTTCTTTTTCTCATGATCTAGAATTTTTCTTAATATTTTTCTCTGTTTTTTCTAGTTCTCTTATTTCGCCTTTCTTAGTCAATGTTAGGCAGTCTGATCCACAGGTTGCTTGTGTCCTAATAACTACGTTGCTTCTGTCCTAACGATCTGTATTTGATGGCCCAGGTTTGAAATCTGCAGCAATTTGCGGATGGCTTCTGTCACCTTGAACGATTCTCTTCAGACGTCGTAGCTCCCGTTCTTGCATGATCTTTTTCCGGCCGCAGCGACGCCGGAGATTTGATGTTTCACCGGATTTCTGATATTCACGGTACGCTAGTGAAATGGTCGCACGGGAAAATCCCCACTTCATCGCTACCTCGGAGATCCTGTGTCCCATCGCTTGTGCGCTGACTGTAACACCACGTTCAGACTCACTTAAATCTTGATAAACTGCCATTGTGTCAGCAGTAACCCATCTAACAACAGCGTTGGCGACCGTTGCGGCGTATTCTGCCTGTTTACATATCTCTGTATTCAAATACGCATGCCTATACCACTTTCTTCGTCGCTTCAGTGTATATGATTCTTGGCATGTTACAGGTACAGGCGCTGCAGCTGGCCCAGGAGACGTCACAGGTCTCAGCCTAGCAGGACCCCCCCCCCCCCCCCCCCTCGAAAGGACTGGCGCTCATTACGACAACGGTACCGAGCATTGCACGATACCCAAAACCAACATCTAACCCTACCCGTGCATGGTCTGTCGCAGATAGCAAGAAACACCTACAGCTCTTACTACCCGGCGAGACTGTCGCGGAGATTTTACCCCTTGGCGCTTGGCTTGGCCCTTTTTTTGGCTTCCGCCCTTGAAACCACTACCCTTCTTTCGCTTTTCGTCCACTATCTCCTCGATGCGACCGTGTGAGGGGGGAATCCCACCTAGACGTACGGAAAATATCAGGGCCCCACTCCCATGGAGTCCAAGATTGGTAACTAACAAATACAGAGGTGGCAGTAGATCTCTTGAGATGGTTACCATGTCGGTGCGGGCGCGGAGCGGCTCCACACGTCAAAATAATAATTATAATAGTAATAAAAAAACTACCAGGTGGTTATGTCACCTTACACTCTTCACGTTATTTCTTGGTTGGTGTGTGTGTGTGTGGGGGGGGGGGGTCAATGTGGAGCCATGTCAGAAAAGAGCTGTCGTGTTGGTGCGTGCACATGACCACAACATGAATGAAGTTTCCAGATTTGGTGGTGAATCAAGCAGGACTGTACGTGGTGTCTGCAAGGGGCGGTGTACCACCAGCAGTCAAGCAACACAGCGGCCGTAAAAACACGCCAACCGACAGGGAGAACGGAGACGAATATCACGACTTCTCAGGGACAATCGTCTACATCTACGTGATTACTCTGCTATTCACAATAAAGTGCCTGGCAGAGGGTTCAATGAACCAGCAACAGTCGACAGGAATCGCCGCAGTCAATGAATGTAGGTACACCCCCACCAGTTGCGAGAAAACACTGGGAAGGGAACTGCACGGATTCGACATTTCGAGTCGAGAGCCTCACGGAAGTCCATTGCTCCCAGTGGCTCACAAAACTGCACCTCTCCAGCGGGCCAAACCAACACAGGAGCTGTACAGCAACTGGCTGCATAGGGTGTAGTGTGCTCAGACGAATCGCGATGTATCATCATTTACAAATGATGCAATGCGCTGAATGCACCAACGGCCTAATCAGGACCACTGATACAGTTGGCGCCGGCCGGCGTGGCCGAGCGGTTCTAGTCGCTACAGTCTGGAACCGCGGGACCGCTACGGTCGCAGGTTCGAATCCTGCCTCGGGCATGCATGTGAGTGATGTCCTTAGGTTAGTTAGGTTTAAGTAGTTCTAAGTTCTAGGGGACTGATGAACTCAGCATAGTGCTCAGAGCCATTTGAACCATTTTTGATACAGTTGGCGCTAAGAGGTTCTGTGATGAAACTTCCTGGCAGATTAAAACTGTTTGCCGGACCGAGATTCGAACTCGGGACCTTTGCCTTTCGCGGGCAAGTGCTCTACCAACCGAGCTACCCAAGCACGACCGACGCCCCGTCCTCACAGCCTTACTTCTGCCAGTATCTCGTGTCCTACCTTCCAAACTTTACAGAAGCTCTCCTGCGAACAATGCAGAACTTGCACTCCTGAAAGAAAGGATATTGCGGAGACATGGCTTAGCCACAGCCCGGGGGATGTTTCCAGAATGTGATTTTCACTCTGCAGCGCAGTGTGCTCTGATATGAAAATTCTTGGCAGATTAAAACTGTTTGCCGGATCGAGACTCAATCTCGGGACCTTTGCCTTTTGCGGGCAAGCGCTCTACGTACTGGCAGCTGTGAGGAGGGGGCGTGAGTTGTGCTTGGGTAGCTCAGTTGGTAGAGCACTTGCGCGTGAAGGCAAAGGTCCTGAGTTCGATACAAAGTGCTTCTCACCAAATATCTGTCATGCTCGCAGCCGAAACAGTGTCAAAAGTATGCACAGTAGTACTACCAGTTTTTTTTAATTAACTTTTCTTCCATTATTTGTACTATACTGAATAGGAAACAAGCATTACTTAGTGGAAAGTGCCAACTACTCATTATTATTATTAGATTATTTTTAAATGATTTCCTTTACTTTGCGCCTATAAAATTCTATTGATTACTCACACTATCCTTTCTGCTTCTCTTATGTAATATGACAAAATTTTCTCTCTTCTTCAATTTAGGTATATTCTGTAGTATATGTAAAAAAAAAAGTTTCTTCCACTTCTGCTCCACCTACCATGGTGACGTTTCCCTCATACTCTCCCACTTAACAGTGTCACTAGAGGAAGAGATCAAACCAGAATACACAATGTGTCTGTGGCATCAGAAGTGCATCACATACAGAAACATAAACTCAAAATCAATGCATCGATGCCAAATATAAACTGTTATGCCTGTCCTGCAATGCCCACCCCCTAAAAAAAAAAAAAAAAAAAAAAAAAAAAAAAAAAAAAAAAAAAAAAACACGACAAATGGCCATGTAAAAGGGTTTAAGGAACAACAATAAGAGAAAAACGAAAAAGGAAAATATAAAAACGAAAACATATAAAATTACAGTAATATTAACCAACACTAGGAATATAATAGATTAATAGAATAAAATGTCTTTTTTTATGTATCGTTGTTAATATATTTAAATAAATATATATGGTTACAAAAAAAAAAGTTCGAATCTCGGTCCGGTACACAGTTTTAATCTGGTAGGAAGTTTCATATCGGTGCACACTCCGCTGCAGAGTGAAAATCTCATTCACGTTCTGTGATACTTTTTTTTTTTTGGGGGGGGGGGGTAAAAATTTTACCTAATATGGATGAGGATCACTGCGACTGTGATGAACAGAGGTTTCCTACAAGTACTGCAACCAGTCGCCTTTTGTTTTGTTCTTCAATTTTTATTATGCCGTTACCGGTTTCGAACCGCCTAGTGATACATCATCATGGTGCATATTTATTGTTTGTCTGCAGCAGTGCGGAGTCGTGCATCTGTGGCAAGATGTATAATCGAAACATGTAAGCACTGAGCTATACATCCATCTTACAGCCTTTTCAATCCGAACGCTTCGCCCTTGGTCAACCACTCTTATTATTCCCTCTTGGCTCTTGTACATACTGTATATTACCCGTCTCTCCCTATAGCTTAGCCCTATTCCTCTCGTAATTTCGAACAACTTGCACCATTTTACATTGTCGAACGCTTTTTCCAGGTCGAAAAATCCTATGAACGTGTCCTGATTTTTGTTCAGCCTTGCTTCCATTATCAAACGCAACGTCAGAATTGTCTCTCTGTTGCCTTCACTTTTCCTAAAGCCAAACTGATCGTCACCTAAATCAAAAAAATTTTTTTCCATCCCTCTCTATATTATTCTTGTCAGCAACTTGGATGCATTAGCTGTTAAGCTGATTGCGCAATAATTCTTCCACTTGTCTGCTTTTGCAGTCATCAAAACTGTGTGGATGATATTTTTCCGAAAGTCAATTGGTATTTCGCCAGACTCATACATTCTATATACCAACGTGAATAGTCGTTTTGTTGCCACTTCCGCAATGATTCTAGAAGTTCTGATGGAATGTTATCCATACCTTCTGTCTTATTTGATTTAAGTCGTCCACAGCTCTCTTAAATTCTGGTTCGAATACTCAATCCCCTGTCTCTTTTTAATCGACTCCTGTTTCTTGTTCTATCAGGCAAAGCTTTCCTCTCATACAGGCCTTCGCAATGTACTCTCTCCACGTATTCGCTCTCTCTCCGCTGCATTTAAAATTGGAATTCCCGCTTCAGTTTTAATGTTACGAGCCTTGCTTTTAATTTCACCGAAACTTGTTTTGACTCTCCTATATTCTAAGTCAGTCCTTCCGACAATAATTTCTTTTTCGATTTCTTCATATTTATAATGCAGCCAATTCGTCATAGCTTCCCTGTTGTACCTGTTTACTTCATTCCTCAGTCACTTGTATTTTTTCATTCCTGAATTTCCCTGAACAATTTTGTACAGTATGTGATCAAAAGTATCCGGACACCCACAAAAACATACTTTTTCAAAAAAAAAGAAAATGGTTCAAATGGCTCTATGGGACTTAACTTCTCAGGTCATCAGTCTCCTAGGACTTAGAACTACTTAAACCTAACTAACCTAGGTACATCACACACATCCATGCCCGACGCAGGATTCGAACTTGCGACCGCAGCGGTCGCGCGTTCCAGACTGTAGCGCCTAGAACCGCTCGGCCATACTTTTCCATATTAGCTCCATTGTGCTGCCACCTACTGCCAGGTACTCCATATCAGCGACCTCAGTAGTCATTAGACATCGTGAGAGAGCAGAATGTGTCGCTCCGCGGAACTCACGGACTTCAAACATGCTCAGGTGATTGGGTGTCACTTGTGTCATACGTCTGTACGCGAGAGTTCCACACTCCTAAACATCCCTAGGTCCACTGTTTCCGATGTGATAGTGAAGTGCCGGCTGCTGGTGGCCGAGCGGTTCTGGCGCTACAGTCTGGAACCGCGCGACCGCTACGGTCGCAGGTTCGAATCCTGCCTCGGGCATGGATGTGTGTGTTGTCCTTAGGTTAGTTAGGTTTAAGTAGTTCTAAGTTCTAGGGGACTTATGACCTCAGCAGTTGAGTCCCATAGTGCTCAGAGCCATTTGAACCATTTTTTGATAGTGAAGTGGAAAAGTGAAGGGACACGTACAGCACAAAAGCGTACAGGCCGACAGTTGAAGAGGTCGTAATGTGTAAGAGGCAGACATTTACCCAGACCATCACACAGGAATTCCAAACTGCAGCAGGATGCACTGCAAGTACTATGACAGGCGGGAGGTGAGAAAACTTGGATTTCATGGTCGGGCGGTGCTCATAAGCCACACATCACGCAGGTAAATGCCACACGACGCCTCGCTTGGTATAAGGAGCGTAAACATTGGACGACTGAACATGCTCGATGCTGCACCATGATAATGCACGGCCGCATATTGCCAATGTTTTCGCTGGCTATCTTGGCAAAATCAATGTGAAGTGCCGGCCAGGGTGGCCGAGCTCAGCGTGCTCGGTAAGAGGGTTTAGCTACCCTCTGTAATAAAAAAACTAACGGATCAACGAAAAACCTGAACAGGTGTGATCGGACGTCCGCCCCGAACAAATTCAACGAACAATATAGAGAAAAATGAAATCTACAAAAAAATCCGGCACGGTAACTCAGCGTGTTCGGTCAGAGGGTTAGCTGCTCTCTCTAATAAAAAAATTGAGTTAGTAGATAAACGACGAGCTGAAACGGGTGTCTTGCGACGTCCGCCCCGAGCAGAAACAGCGAACAAAAAGGAACAAAAAGTGAGATTAAAAAAAAAAGCGGTTCTAGGCGCTACAGTCTGGAACCGCGCGACCGCTATGGTCGCAGGTTCGAATCCTGCCTCTGGCATGGATGTGTGTGATGTCCTTAGGTTGGTTAGGTTTAAGTAGTTCTAAGTTCTAGGGGACTGATGACCACAGCAGTTAAGTCCCATAGTGCTCATCGCCATTTCAACGTGAGTGCATGCCGCACCTTCCTATAGCCTTATTTAGCCCCACGTGTCTTTTTTCTACCCCCTAACATGAAGAAACGGCTGCGTGGGACGCATTATCAAGGCTGCGGAGACGATTTTGAAGGGCCTCTCAAAAACTGGTTTCCAGCATGTATTTGAAGACCGGCAGAAACGCTGGGACAAGTGTGTCGCATTCGTGGGAGACTAGTTTGAGAAGCACCATCAAAATTACGGGGATGAGTAAAGGTATGTTGTCCAAAAAAAAAAAAAATTTGATAATTCTTTATTGAACAGCCCTCGTCCCGGTGATCAGTCACGCGCCTAACTGGCAGTTGCAGCGATGGCGACCTGTGCGACAAGAAAGTTTCTCTCGAGTTCGAGGAACTGATTTGCATGAGGGCGTCGAAATCTGAAGACTTGTTTGTGACAGGCGCCCTAGTAAGCTTCAGAAAAATACACTGGGCAACGAGGTTAAGTAAAGCAGGGCACGTCGAGTGAAATGCGGTAGCAGTGATTGCTGCCAAGGGGCCCGTCAAACTGCACTGTATGTTAAAGCTTTTACATCCGCTGGCTACAGCAGTAAACATTAACTTTTACTGTGCTTCAGTTGCAAGAAAAGTATTTTTTTACCCCAATGGAAACCTGAGTTATACAGGGTGTTACAAAAAGGTACGGCCAAACTTTCAGGAAACATTCCTCGCACACAAATAAAGAAAAGATGTTGTGTGGACATGCGTCCGGAAACGCTTAATTTCCATGTTAGAGCTCATTTTAGTTTCGTCGTCCACCTACGCTCAATGGAGCACGTTATCATGATTTCATACGGGATACTCTACCTGTGCTGCTAGAACATGTGCCTTTACAAGTACGACACAACATGTGGTTCATGCACGATGGAGCTCCTGCACATTTCAGTCGAAGTGTTCGTACGCTTCTCAACAGCAGATTCGGTGACCGACGGATTGGTAGAGGCGGACCAATTCCGTGGCCTCCACGCTCTCCTGACCTCAACCCTCTTGACTTTCATTTAAGGGGGCATTTGAAAGCTCTCGTCTACGCAACCCCGGTACCAAATGTAGAGACTCTTCGTGCTCGTATTGTGGACGGCTGTGATACAATACGCCATTCTCCAGGGCTGCATCAGCGCATCAGGGATTCCGTGCGACGGAGGGTGGATGCAAGTATCCTCGCTAACGGAGGACATTTTGAACATTTCCCGTAACAAAGTGTTTGAAGTCACGCTGGTACGTTCTGTTGCTGTGTGTTTCCGTTCCATGATTAATGTGATTTGAAGAGAAGTAATAAAATGAGCTCTAACATGGAAAGTAAGCGTTTCCGGACATATGTCGACATAACATATTTCCTTTCTTTGTGTGTGAGGAATGTTTCCTGAAAGTTTGGCCGTACCATTCTGTAAAACCCTGTATATTTGTGAATGTTCAGCTTTTTCCTCATGCGCAAATGCTGCCAACTGTTGGGCATCACTGTGAAAATATCAGCAAGTCAACGCAGCAGTGCGCTACAGCTCGTGACCGACTGAATACACCGATGTGGTTGGTTTGCTGTATTCCACTGTATAACTGAATATTGTTGTAGTTACTTTTCACGGTAATTACTGAATGAGCATTTTACTATATATTACTCTAGAGAGTATTTCGTAATTTGTTATTTTAGTCCATAAAATGAAGGCAAGTGCACAAAGTACGTTTTGAAAACAGGTACATATTTTTGTGTAAATCTTGCATCTAAAACCATTAAATGAATCACCTATGAAAAATTTTCCTTCCTCCACAAAAATGCAAGTTTGAAACGGTTAATAATGTTATATACTGGGTGATCAAAAAGTCAGTATAAATTTGAAAACTTAATAAACCGCAGAATAATGTAGATAGAGAGGTAAAAATTGACACACATGCTTGGAAGACATGGGGTTTTATTAGAACAAAAAAAAAAAAAAAACAAAGTTCACAAAATGTCCGACAGATGGCGCTGAACAGAAAAACGTCAGTGACTGCGCATGATAATTGTGTATAAAAGGAGCTGTAATGAGAGAATCAGACCCCCACCCTGAAATACCTTGGCCTCGCCCTTGACCGCCACCTCACCTGGACCCCTCATCTCCTGACCATCCAGCAGAAAGCCCATTCCCGCCTCCGCCTTCTGAAACTCCTGTCTGGCCGGACATGGGGATTGCATCCTTCTACCATCCTCCACACCTACAAATCCGTCATCCGTCCTGTCCTCTGTTATGCCAGCGTTGCCTGGATCTCCGCCCCCACCCGCTTTTACAAGGCCCTCCAAATCCTTGAACGCCATGCGCTCCGCCTTGCCTTCCGTATCCGCCTTCCTTCCCCCACACGGCTCCTGTATGAACTGATCCCCTTCCCCCACCTCCTCCTGTTCCTCCAACATCTCCGCATCCTTTACATTGTTCGCAGGCTCGATCCCCCCCACCCTCTGGTTTCCTCCTTCCTCTCCACCCCCCGCCCGTTGCCGCGCCTCTATCGCTGTATCCCTCCCTCTCTCCACCTCCACATGGAGGGCAATTTCCAACGCCTCCCCCTCCCGGATGACGAACTTCGCCGTGACATTTACCCTTCCTTCCAACTATAACCTGGCCTTGTTCCCCCCCCCCCCTCTCCCCAGGGCCCCCTTTTCCTCTTTCCTCCTCCTCCCAGAGCGGATTTTCCTCCGTCCCCCCCCCTCCCCTGAGACCCTGCACCCCATACTTGCCTCTCTCCTTCCCACATCCCTCACTACCTGGCCCTCTTCCGCGCGCCCCCCGGTCACCTCCCCCATCTCTTCCCCTCCCTCCCTTCTCCAGGTCTCCCTCATCTCCTAGCGCCTGGCAGATCCTCTGTATTGCTCTTCATCAGTGTGCCACGTCAGTGTTGTTTAGTGCTGTTTCTCGTGTGCGTCAAGAGGTGTGCTTTTGTGTCCTGCCTTGAGGTTCGCCGTCAGTGTTACGTTATGTGCTATGCCATCCGTCGCTACCTTTATGCTCCAGTCTTACTGTGCCTTGTGTTCTTTTAACCATCGCAGTGTGTGGCTTTTTGTGTGTGCTACTTTTAAACAGTTTTTTTTATCTCCATTTTACAGTCACCCCGTTTTTTGTCTATTGTCTTCCATTATGTTCCCCTTTTTTATATCTATGTTCACCTTATTCTCTCCTTTGCTGTTTTTAAATGTCTTCTATTGTTTTGTTCTATGTCTTTCGGCTGAAGAGCAGCGCCTATGCTGCTGCCAGCCCGCCCCGATGGGGAATTGAAATAGAATAAAGGAAAAAAGAAACAAAAAAAAAAAGAGAATCAGATGCGCCAGCATCGCAGCATGTTGACGTTACCTGAAAAGGCGCTTTTAGTGAAGCTCTATTATCGGAATGGGGAATGTGCTAGTTCAGCGTTACGATCCTATCGCCATAGGAAGGGGATTCGAACGGGTGAAGGTCCGTTGACAAATGCAGCTGTGGCGAGAGTGATTTCGAAGTTCGAAGTCACGGGTTGTTTAGACGATAGACCCCGAGCACAAGGCGTAATGCTGCTGAGGCAGTTCAGGAATAAATGGAGACAGTAGCGGGTTCGTCTATGCACGGGGAAGTCAGCGCTCGTGCAGTCGCACGTCGCACCGGCATTCCATTCACTACTGTATGGTTGGCACTTAGGCGTACTCTCCGATGCTATCCGTACAAAATCCATCGGCATCGTGAACTGTTACCTGGCGATTTTGTGAAGCGGAGGGCATTTGCGATGTGGGCGTTTCTAAAGATGGCGGGAGATGGCGATTGGTTGAGTAACGTGTTGTGGACCGACGAAGCTCATTTCACAATCCGAGGGTCTGTCAACGCCCACAACTGCAGAATTTGGGCTACCGAAAATCCTAGAACTGTCGTGGAAACTCCATTGCACGACGAGAAAGCCACGGTACGGGTTGGATTTACCACATCTACCGTTATTGGGCCTTTTTTCTTCGAGGAAATGCGTGATTCTGGTTTTGTAACTGCTACCGTGACGGGTGAGAGGTACGCCGATATGTTACAGAATCGCATCATCCCAGCCTGGCTGATAAACACCTGCCGAAACGTACGATGTTTATGCAGGATGGCGCTCCAGCCCATATTACTAGACGCGTGAAAGATCTGTTGCGCACGTCGTTTGGTGTTGATGGTGTGCTCATCCTCCACTTTCGTCATTCTTGGCCTCCCAGGTCCCCAGACCTCAGTCCGTGCGATTATTGACTTTGGGGTTACCTGAAGTCGCAAGTGTATCGTGATCGACCGACATGTCTAAGGATGCTGAAAGACAACATCCGACGCCAATGCCTCACCATAACTCCGGACATGCTTTACAGTGCTGTTCACAACATTATTCCTCGACTACAGCTATTGTTGAGGAATGATGGTGGACATATTGAGCATTTCCTGTAAAGAACTTCATCTTTGCTTTGTCTTACTTTGTTATGCTAATTATTAGTATCCTGATCAGATGAAGCGCCATGTGTCGGACATTTTTCGAACGTTTGTATTTTTTTGGTTCCAATAAAACCCCATCTCATTCCAAGCATGTGTCAATTTGTACCTCTCTATCTACATTATTCCGTGAGTTATTCAGTTTTCAAATTTATACTGACTTTTTGATGACCCGATATATATATATATATATATTCATGTGGCAAGATCAGCCCCATAAGTGTGGGGGCTGTTCCTGATCTATATAAATGGCCTGGGTGACAATCTGAGCAGTTCTCTTAGGTTGTTCGCAGATGATGCTGTAATTTACCGTCTAGTAAGGTCATCCGAAGACCAGTATCAGTTGCAAAGCGATTTAGAAAAGATTGCTGTACGGTGTGGCAGGTGGCAGTTGACGCTAAATAACGAAAAGTGTGAGGTGATGCACACGAGTTCGAAAAGAAATCCGTTGGAATTCGATTACTCGATAAATAGTACAATTCTCAAGGCTGTCAATTCAACTGAGTACCTGGGTGTTAAAATTACGAACAACTTCAGTTGGAAAGACCACATAGATAATATTGTGGGGAAGGCGAGCCAAAGGTTGCGTTTCATTGGCAGGACACTTTGAAGGTGCAACAAGTCCACTAAAGAGACAGCTTACAGTACACTCGTTCGTCCTCTGTTAGAATATTGCTGCGCGGTGTGGGATCCTTACCAGGTGGGATTGACGGAGGACATCGAAAGGGTGCAAAAAAGGGCAGCTCGTTTTGTATTATCACGTAATAGGGGAGAGAGCGTGGCAGATATGATACGGGAGTTGGGATGGAAGTCATTAAAGCAAAGACGTTTTTCGTCGCGGCGAGATCTATTTACGAAGTTTCAGTCACCAACTTTCTCTTCCGAATGCGAAAATATTTTGTTGAGCCCAACCTACATAGGTAGGAATGATCATCAAAATAAAATGAGAGAAATCAGAGGTCGAACAGAAAGGTTTAGGTGTTCGTCTTTCCCGCGCGCTGTTCGGGAGTGGAATGGTAGAGAGATAGTATGATTGTGGTTCGATGAACCCTCTGCCAAGCATTTAAATGTGAATTGCAGAGTAATCATGTAGATGTAGATGTAGACAATGCCCAACATGTCCGTGGAAAAGCTTCATCCGATTTTCACAATGGTTTCCACTTCGCGCCCGATCGGACCTTACTTTCTGAACTGCCCTTGTAGTTATCGCAGAAATAGTAAAGACACAAGTTGCCATAGCAGACGGGATCTGTTAATATTTGTCTGTGAAAAACAAAAAATGGTTCAAATGGCTCTGAGCACTATAGGACATCTGAGGTCATCAGTCCCCTAGAACTTAGAACTACTTACACCTAACTAACCTAAAGACATCATACATCCATGCCCGAGGCAGTATTCGAACCTGCGACCGTAGCAGTCGCGCGGTTCCGGACTGAGCGCCTAGAAGGCAAAAGCAGAACAATGAAGAAATTTTACAGCCAGGTAAATACAGGCACTAGGCCACAGAAGCTACAGATGGTTAAGCGGGAATGGGAGAGAGAAACAAGGAGGAACGTGTCAGAACGCAAGTACTGAAGAGAAAGTGGGGATGCTAATTTAGGGAAGTTAGGAGAAGAAACTGTACGCAGGAGACATGGGGAGCAAACAAGTACCGTTTGAATTGTGTAATCCGGAACTGAGCACTAAGTGTCAGAGGAATGGACCCACCACTGTAACAGAAGGTGAGGAGTCTCTACTGAAATGCAGTGACTGCAGAATGGGCCAGTCAACGGAGTTCAGTGACCTCTAACGTGGTCCATTCACTGGATGTCGCACCATCACGCATATTTCAACGACTGTAAAGTTGTCTGAGTGGGCTGCCAGTGATGAGATCGTGGAATATCAAGTGCTGATGGGGAGCGACTCGTGAGTCCTAATGTGCTGCCACCAGTTTAGCTAGCACAGTGGTTCCCATCCTGGGGGTAATTATCCCCAGAGGGGTAAAATGAAATTCCCGGAGGGGTAAAAACTCGACGACTCGGTTCTGTTTCAGCCACGAAACTAAATTATTTTCAAAACACCATTAACATTGTCACCTTTTTGTAAGATTCTAATACTGATCATATAAGTTATCAATAACTTCTTTTTCTCAATTAGTAGCATTAACATGGTGGAGGATACAGGTTCCTCACAAGGTTCACCCACTACACACACGTTGTGCTTTGTCCCATACACGTTGTTGTTGTTGTTGTGGTCTTCAGTCCTGAGACTGGTTTGATGCAGCTCTCCATGCTACTCTATCCTGTGCAAGACTCCTCGTCTCCCAGTACCCACTGCAGCCTACATCCTTCAAAAAAATGGCTCTGTGGTCATCAGTCCCCTAGAACTCAGAACTAACATAAGGTCATCACACACATCCATGCCCGAGGCAGGATTCGAACCAGCGACCGTAGCAGTAGCGCGGTTCGGGACTGAGCGCCTTAACCCCGAGACCACGGCGGCCGGCCCTACATCCTTCTCAATCTGCTTAGTGTATTCGTCTCTTGGTCTCCCTCTACGATTTTTACCCTCCACGCTGCCCTCCAGTACTAAATTGATGCCTCAGAACAAATTCCTACCAACCCATCTTCTAGTCAAGTTGTGCCACAGACTCCTCCCCAATTCTATTCAATACCTCCTCATTAGTTACGTGATCTACCCATCTAATCTTCAGCATTCTTCTGTAGCAACACATTTCGAAAGCTTCTATTCTCTTCTTGGCCAAACTATTTATCGTCCATGTTTCATTTCCATACATGGCTACACTCCATACAAATACTTTCAGAAACGACTTCCAGACAAATCTATACTCGATGTTAACAAATTTCTCTTCTTCAGAAACGCTTTCCTTGCCATTGCCTGTCTACATTTTATATCCTCTCTACTTCGACCATCATCAGTTATTTTACTCCCTAAAAAGCAAAACTCCTTTACTACTTTAAGTGTCTCATTTCCTAATCTAATTCGCTCAGCATCACCCGACTTAATTCGACTACATTCCATTATCCTCGTTTTGCTTTTGTTGATCTTCATCTTATACCCTCCTTTCAAGACACTGTCCATTCTGTTCAACCGCTCTTCCAAGTCCTTTGCTCTCTCTGACAGAATTACAACGTCATCGGCGAACCTTAAAGTTTTTATTTCTTTTCCATGGATTTTAATGCCTACTCCGAACTTTTCTTTTGTTTCCTTTAGTGCTTGCTCAATATACAGATTGAGTAGCATCGGGGAGAGGCTACAACCCTGTCTCACTCCCTTCCCAACCACTGCTTCACTTTCATGTCCCTCGACTCTTATAACAGCCATGTGGTTTCTGTACAAATTGTAAATAGCCTTTCGCTCCCTGTATTTTAACCCTGCCACCTTCAGAATTTGAAACAGAGTATTCCAGTCAACATTGTCAAAAGCTTTCTCTAAGTCTACAAATGCTAGAAACGTACGTTTGCCTTTCCTTAATCTTTCTTCTAAGATAAGTAAAACTATGATAAATATCTCAAGGAAATGTCTTCTCCAATTTAGAGATAATACCTGCAGTAGTCCAGAAATTGCGTCATTGCTCGCATCGGAACAAATAAATGAATTAACTGACAGCAAGACATAGTAGTAACTGCATAAGGTTGTACAAACTATTATTATTAATGTTATTATTATTGGCCTGGTTAGACACAAAGTATTAACAGTTTGAAGTCGTCCGATTTCTGCCATTTCAGTCCGGCCCCGGTAGCTGAGTGGTCCGCGTGACAGAATGTCAATCCAAAGGTCCCGTGTTCGATTCCCGGCTGTGTCGGAGATTTTCTCCGCTCAGGGACTGGGTGTTGTGTTGTCCTAATCATCATCATTTCACTGCCATCGACGCGCAAGTCGCCGAAGTGGCGTCAAATCGAAAGACTTGCACCCGGCGAACGGTCTACCCGACGGGGGGGCCCTAGACACACATTTCATTTCATTTCTGCCATTTCAAAAGTAAGGAGTGCAGCAGTAAAGTGAGTCATCAACAGTAAGTATACTGCACACATCTGAATTTGTTTCGTTTTAAATGGGGTTGCAGTGTGCAGGTCAGGCAAGTGCCGCAATGGAGAGCAGTAATGCAGGGGAAGCATATTTTGTAACAAGTGTCTACCCTAACTGTGGGTAGTTACCTTCTTTTCTGAGAGTTTTGAGGACTTGTGGGGAGTTGTGAGTAGCACTTGAGGTGCACCATAGATTCCTTCGCGATTCATTCACTCTAAAACACACACACAAATTACACTATGTGATCAAAAGAATCCGGACACCACCAAAAACATACGTTCTTCATATTAGGTGTATTGTGCTGCCAGGTACTCCATGTCAGCGACCTCATTAGTCTAGGGTGACCAAACGTCCCGGAAAACCTGGATTGTCCCGGTTTTCATCCCTGTGTTCCAGTATCCCGAAAATTTGTTTCGTATGTTATTTTTTCACCGTACATATTAATGGCGAATATACTTTTTGATAAAACAATTTTTTTGAGTGGGCCATGAACCGAAATAATTTCCACTAATGTAAAAATTTCATAAGGAAACTTAAAATACACTCCTGGAAATGGAAAAAAGAACACATTGACACCGGTGTGTCAGACCCACCATACTTGCTCCGGACACTGCGAGAGGGCTGTACAAGCAATGATCACACGCACGGCACAGCGGACACACCAGGAACCGCGGTGTTGGCCGTCGAATGGCGCTAGCTGCGCAGCATTTGTGCACCGCCGCCGTCAGTGTCAGCCAGTTTGCCGTGGCATACGGAGCTCCATCGCAGTCTTTAACACTGGTAGCATGCCGCGACAGCGTGGACGTGAACCGTATGTGCAGTTGACGGACTTTGAGCGAGGGCGTATAGTGGGCATGCGGGAGGCCGGGTGGACGTACCGCCGAATTGCTCAACACGTGGGGCGTGAGGTCTCCACAGTACATCGATGTTGTCGCCAGTGGTCGGCGGAAGGTGCACGTGCCCGTCGACCTGGGACCGGACCGCAGCGACGCACGGATGCACGCCAAGACCGTAGGATCCTACGCAGTGCCGTAGGGGACCGCACCGCCACTTCCCAGCAAATTAGGGACACTGTTGCTCCTGGGGTATCGGCGAGGACCATTCGCAACCGTCTCCGTGAAGCTGGGCTACGGTCCCGCACACCGTTAGGCCGTCTTCCGCTCACGCCCCGACATCGTGCAGCCCGCCTCCAGTGGTGTCGCGACAGGCGTGAATGGAGGGACGAATGGAGACGTGTCGTCTTCAGCGATGAGAGTCGCTTCTGCCTTGGTGCCAATGATGGTCGTATGCGTGTTTGGCGCCGTGCAGGTGAGCGCCACAATCAGGACTGCATACGACCGAGGCACACAGGGCCAACACCCGGCATCGTGGTGTGGGGAGCGATCTCCTACACTGGCCGTACACCACTGGTGATCGTCGAGGGGACACTGAATAGTGCACGGTACATCCAAACCGTCATCGAACCCATCGTTTTACCATTCCTAGACCGGCAAGGGAACTTGCTGTTCCAACAGGACAATGCACGTCCGCATGTATCCCGTGCCACCCAACGTGCTCTAGAAGGCGTAAGTCAACTACCCTGGCCAGCAAGATCTCCGGATCTGTCCCCCATTGAGCATGTTTGGGACTGGATGAAGCGTCGTCTCACGCGGTCTGCACGTCCAGCACGAACGATGGTCCAACTGAGGCGCCAGGTGGAAATGGCATGGCAAGCCGTTCCACAGGACTACATCCAGCATCTCTACGATCGTCTCCATGGGAGAATAGCAGCCTGCATTGCTGCGAAAGGTGGATATACACTGTACTAGTGCCGACATTGTGCATGCTCTGTTGCCTGTGTCTATTTGCCTGTGGTTCTGTCAGTGTGATCATGTGATGTATCTGACCCCAGGAATGTGTCAATAAAGTTTCCCCTTCCTGGGACAATGAATTCACGGTGTTCTTATTTCAATTTCCAGGAGTGTATAATAAAAATGTAGATATTCTTTCGAAAGAGTAACATATGCACAATTCTTATAGGTAGAGGGCACTTTTTACTGTTTCCAATCAGGTTTCTCCAAAACTGCGATATAATCTTTTAACAGATTAAAATTTACTTTAGTTATGACAGTGAACCGATAGTTCTGTACTGACAAGTTACCCTTCAACTGCAATATATGGTATGTTGGCGTTTAATAGATTCCAAAATTTCCTCTTTTTGTATAGTACGATATTTCTCTCAGTAAATGTAACTCTCTTGTTAATTATATTTTTAACTTTGTCTAACACATCTGTAGATGGGCAGCTAGCCTGAAACCGGTCATTGAAAATAAAAAATAGCTATCAAAGACTGAAATGACATATTTTTATTCCACAGTAAGTTGTGAATGTGGGTCTCACGGGACGTGGGCCAGAGATAAGTCCCTGCAGATGCTAGCCGGCACGGGAGCTCAGTGTGCTCGGTTAGAGAGCCGGTTCGCTTCTGAAATAAAAAAAAAAACTGAGTGGAAGGAACAACAAACGAACTTAAACGGATGTCACGTAACGTCCGCAACGACCAAACCCAACGATCAACAACGAACAAAAATGGAAAAAAAAGAGATGGATAGGGCGTCTGCCCTGTAAGCAGGAGATCCCGGGTTCGAGTCCCGGTCGGGGCACACATTTTCAACTGTCCCCGATGACTCATATCAACGCCTGTATGCAGCTCGGGGTATTCATTTCATTGTAATTTCATCATTTTTTTTCTCGTTCAGTTTGAAATACCTACATCTCATCATCATTTTTCATGAATATAGCACGTCTTCTTGTTTGTAATTACGTATTGGACCCGAAATTCCTGTTTCCATTTCAAACATAAATTCTTAATTATTGATGTTTTATGAAAGACTGTTCATAAAAGTTGCTTAAACAAAAAAAGTATAAGAAAATAATTTTTAACGCAAAAATGAGAAAGCAAATCTTCTTTATGTGGACTGTGTCCAACGTTTTATACCACACAGGGAGATAAGTATCGTAGAAACACGAAAAACAATCATTTTCGCGACATCGAGCACACCATACAAATGCTGAATTTTTACATTTCGTACGTACCATTACAATATGAACGCAAGAGAACTGATCTGGAGCCAAGCTGAGGGATTTGACCCGAGAAGCAACGAAACTGTTAAGCTGACAGACGTACCGGAACTAACGCACGCAGCTTTTCACGTCACTGCCGAACGCTGGCGGCATATACACTCCTGGAAATGGAAAAAAGAACACATTGACACCGGTGTGTCAGACCCACCATACTTGCTCCGGACACTGCGAGAGGGCTGTACAAGCAATGATCACATGCACGGCACAGCGGACACACCAGGAACCGCGGTGTTGGTCGTCGAATGGCGCTAGCTGCGCAGCATTTGTGCACCGCCGCCGTCAGTGTCAGCCAGTTTGCCGTGGCATACGGAGCTCCATCGCAGTCTTTAACACTGGTAGCATGCCGCGACAGCGTGGACGTGAACCGTATGTGCAGTTGACGGACCTTGAGCGAGGGCGTATAGTGGGCATGCGGGAGGCCGGGTGGACGTACCGCCGAATTGCTCAACACGTGGGGCGTGAGGTCTCCACAGTACATCGATGTTGTCGCCAGTCGTCGGCGGAAGGTGCACGTGCCCGTCGACCTGGGACCGGACCGCAGCGACGCACGGATGCACGCCAAGACCGTAGGATCCTACGCAGTGCCGTAGGGGACCGCACCGCCACTTCCCAGCAAATTAGGGACACTGTTGCTCCTGGGGTATCGGCGAGGACCATTCGCAACCGTCTCCATGAAGCTGGGCTACGGTCCCGCACACCGTTAGGCCGTCTTCCGCTCACGCCCCAACATCGTGCAGCCCGCCTCCAGTGGTGTCGCGACAGGCGTGAATGGAGGGACGAATGGAGACGTGTCGTCTTCAGCGATGAGAGTCGCTTCTGCCTCGGTGCCAATGATGGTCGTATGCGTGTTTGGCGCCGTGCAGGTGAGCGCCACAATCAGGACTGCATACGACCGAGGCACACAGGGCCAACACCCGGCATCACGGTGTGGGGAGCGATCTCCTACACTGGCCGTACACCACTGGTGAGGGGACACTGAATAGTGCACGGTACATCCAAACCGTCATCGAACCCATCGTTCTACCATTCCTAGACCGGCAAGGGAACTTGCTGTTCCAACAGGACAATGCACGTCCGCATGTATCCCGTGCCACCCAACGTGCTCTAGAAGGTGTAAGTCAACTACCCTGGCCAGCAAGATCTCCGGATCTGTCCATTGAGCATGTTTGGGACTGGATGAAGCGTCGTCTCACGCGGTCTGCACGTCCAGCACGAACGCTGGTCCAACTGAGGCGCCAGGTGGAAATGGCATGGCAAGCCGTTCCACAGGACTACATCCAGCATCTCTACGATCGTCTCCATGGGAGAATAGCAGCCTGCATTGCTGCGAAAGGTGGATATACACTGTACTAGTGCCGACATTGTGCATGCTCTGTTGCCTGTGTCTATGTGCCTGTGGTTCTGTCAGTGTGATCATGTGATGTATCTGACCCCAGGAATGTGTCAATAAAGTTTCCCCTTCCTGGGACAATGAATTCACGGTGTTCTTATTTCAATTGCCAGGAGTGTAGAACGGCTCGTCATAAAAAATGAAGAGATAATGCTGCGCCTGGTTGGCTTCGTGGATTCTGTTGTTGATAGGTTTGCTATCAACATGGCAGGTGACACTCTCAGAAGTGAAATGTATTTCCGGGACTCGGATAAGGCAGGAGCTAAGAGATTACCAGACGACTGACTCTAATACCGTCAGTCGCTTCAGTATTTAACTCTACGGTGAAATCCTTAAGTACTCTCTTACACTACACATAGCTTATGCAGAAAAATTACCCTGTGGCTAAGTCAAAAATTTTCATGATTCTTGTTTTTAATTACAGTAGCACGTTAACTAAAAACGATAACGTGTTGCGGTTTTCGTGTAGTCGTCTTCAGGTGCGTATTTTGGAGATTTGCAGTGTATTATTTCATTCTGCTTAAAAATTAAACGACATTCGAAGCTGTATTGCTCCTCTGCTCGCCTATCTTTAACTGTGAACTGCAGCCGGCCACGCCACTGCAGGCTAGCTGCACCAGCTGACCGGCCACTGGTGTCCGAGTCAAATGCGCCGCCGAAGCTGTTGTCCCGTATTGTCGCTAAGGCCGGTATTACACTATCAAATTTCTTTGTCCAATATCTTTGTCCAATATCTTTGTCAAAGATATTTGATAGTGTAATAGGGATCTTTGACAAATGTCGTCCAATATTTGATCAAATCTAGGCTGAGGCCGTATATTTGATCAAAGAAATCGCTTGTCTTCTGTTCACTGCAATGCGATATGTTACCACGCGGAGCGCTAGCATCGCTGCAGCGTTCTGTCGTCTGTAGTGTTTTTATAACCATTGCCGGTAAATACAATTGGTGTGTGCCGACAACTACAGAATTAATAGAGATGTCTGAAGCTTATGAGGCGCTTTACAACGTGAGGCATCCTGAATACAAAAATAGATTAAGAAGATTGGAGACCTAACCTGACCTAACCTAACCCTCTCCTGTAGGAAGGAATCTGAGTGTTATAGTGAGCCTGTCTTCTGAAGATGTAGCAGTTCTTAAGTGAAAATTGTGCTTTGTGATATGAGGATACACTTCATTGAGCACATACAGAAATGTATGCCCATCCATTCTTAAGTAATTGATGTACGACTTGACGTCTTCCACTGTAAGCTCACGTAACAAGTTTTGTTGAATGCTTTTATCGTGTCGTCGTAAAACCCACGGCTTCACCCAGATTAGATTAGTTTTTCATTCCATAGATCCGTGCTGAGGAGATCCTCGTGGATGTGGAACATGTCGATTTTTTTAAGCTGAAATAAAAATACTAATAGTATGAATAAATACATCATTTGTTTCTATTAAAAAATTCGTCAATGGAGTAGAAGGAGTTGGCCAGTAGTAAGTCTTTCAGGCTCCTTTTAAACTGATCTTTATTTCTAACTAATTTTTTTATGTTTCCTGGCAAATTATTGAAGATGAGTGTTCCTGAGTAGTGGACCCCTTTTTGAACTAAAGTAAGTGCTTTCAAGTCCTTGTGCAGATCATTTTTGTTCCTGGTATTGTATGTATGAACTGAGTTGTTTGTTGGAAAGAGAGATATATTATTTACGACAAATTTTATTAAGAAGTAAATATACTGAGAGGCAGTAGTTAGTATACCCAGTTCTTTGAAGAGGTTTCTGCAGGAGGTCCGTGAATTTACTCCACAAATAATACGTATTACACACTTTTGGACCTTGAAAACTTTTGTTTGACTTCAAGATTTACCTCAAAATATTATCCCATATGACATTATGGAATGAAAGTATGCAAGCTTTTTCATTTTTATGTTGCCTATGTCTGCTAACACTCGAATTGCAAATACAGATTTGTTAAGGCGTTTCTGCAGTTCTGTGGTGTGCTCCTCCCAACTGAATTTATTATCAAGTTGTAATCCCAGGACTTTTAAGACTGTCAGCCTCGTATGTATGGTTCCATTTTTTCCCCCTACTTCTTTTCCGCATGTGCACACAATGCAATTGGAGTACGTACAACTGCTGCGGTTAATAACAAGTTGTTGTCAGCCATCTTGAACTTTGACGAAAAATTTGATGACAGTGTAATACCCCTTGTAGCGCTACGTCAAAGATCTTTGTCAAATATATTGGACGGAATATTGGATCACATCTTTGATCAAATCTTTGACAAAGAAATTTGATAGTGTAATACCGGCCTAAGCGGATGTGCGCGTAACGCACACCACAAAACGTTTCTTTATTATCGTACTTGACAGTACTCGAGACAGCTTGGCTGCAGTCCCCACGTGAAACAGAAATCCAATGAGCTTCCAGCAAACGCGGAAGAATACATAGTGCAATGTTTACATCAGGCTTATTCTTATTATGAAGGGATTATACACTACACGGCAGAGTTCTACGAGGGTCATTCAATAACAAAAGAGACAAATTGGAAAATACTGTTTGTAGGACAAGTTTGGTACTTTTATGGCTTTAAGTTGGCATCGCTGGGATGAGTCCTGATCAGTTCATGTATCAACATTGTTTTGTTTACAACACCAAAAATTCATTTGAAGATGGCAAGTCCGCTTCAAACGTCCACATTAGTTTAACAACGTTCTTTTATTCGTTTTTACTTGCTGAACACGAGAAACCAGTGAATATATACTGTAGAATGTCTAAAGTTTGTGTTGAAGGTTGTACGAATCGTGCAAGTGGGTAGAGCAGTTCAAAAATGGTCGCGACTCATCGTTCTGGCCGACCAGTTGCAGTTGCAACTCGCTCACTTGAAAGTCGACCGCCGTGTGGCTGTGGAAACGATGGTTGACAATGTTCAAGTTAGTATTGGTACGGTTCATAAGATTATCTGTAACAAGCTGAAGTACGCAAAACATGTGCAAGATGGGTCCCGAAGGAATTGACGCGGCTACGCAAGGAAATAAGGTTGAGAGTGTGCACACAGAGTTAAAGGAACGTTTTGAAAGAGAAGGTGAGCACTTCCTCAACAAAATTTTAACTTGTGACGAAACTCGAGTTCACTACTGGCCATTAAAATTGCTACACCAAGAAGAAATGCAGATGATAAACGGGTATTCGTTGGACAAATATATTATACTAGAACTGACATGTGATTACATTTTCACGCAATTTGGGTGCATAGATCCTGAGAAATCAGTACCCAGAACAACCACCTCTGGCCGTAATAACGGCCTTGTTACGCCTGGGCATTGAGTCAAACAGAGCTTGGATGGCGTGTACAGGTACAGCTGCCCATGCAGCTTCATCCAGAGTAGTGACTGGCGTATTGTGACGAGCCAGTTGCTCGGCCACCATTGACCAGAGGTTTTCAATTGGTGAGAGATCTGGACAGTGTGCTGGCCAGGGCAGTAGTCGAACATTTTCTGTATCCAGAAAGGCCCGTACAGGACCTGCAACGTGCGGTCGTGCATTATCCTGCTGAAATGTAAGGTTTCGCAGGGATCGAATGAAGGGTAGAGCCACTGGTAGCAACACATCTGAAATGTAACGTCCACTGTTCAAAGTGCTGTCAATGCGATCAAGAGGTGACCGACACGTGTAACCAATGGCACCCCATACCGTCACGCCGGGTGATACCCCAGTATGGCGATGACGAATAGACGCTTCCAATGTGCGTTCACCGCGATGTCGCCAAACACGGATGCGACCATCGTGATGCTGTAAATGGAACCTGGATTCACGCGAAAATATGACGTTTTGCCATTCGTGCACCCAGGTTCGTCGTCGAGTACACCATCGCAGGCGCTCCTGTCTGTGATGGAGTGTCAAGGGTAACCGCAGCCACGGTCTCCGAGCTGATATTCCATGCTGCTGCAAATGTCGTCGAACTGTTCGTGCAGGTGGCTGTTGTCTTGGAAACGTCCCCATCTGTTGACTCAGGGATCGAGACGTGGCTGCACGATCCGTTACAGCCGTGCGGATAAGATGCCTGTCATCTCGACTGCTAGTGATACGAGGCCGTTGGGATCCGGCACGGCGTTCCGTATTACCCTCCTGAACCCCCGATTCCATATTCTGCTAACAGTCATTGGATCTCGACCAACGCGAGCAGCAATGTCGCGATACGATAAACCGCAATCGCTATAGGCTACAATCCGACCTTTATCAAAGTCGGAAACGGGATGGTACGCAATTCTCCTCCTTACACGAGGCATCACAACAACGTTTCACCGGGCAACGCCGGTCAACTGCTGTTTGTGTATAAGAAATCGGTTGGAAACTTTCCTCGTGTCAGCACTTTGAAGGGGTCGCCACCGGTGCCACCCTTGTGCGAATGCTCTGAAAAGCTAATCATTTGCATATCACAGCATCTTCTTCCTGTCGGTTAAATTTCTCGTCTGTAGCAATTTTAATGGCCAGTAGTGTATGAGCCAGAAACAAAAAGACAAAGCATGGCCGGCCGGAGAGGCGGAGCGGTTCTAGGCGCTACAGTCTGGAACCGCGCGACCGCTACGGTCGCAGGTTCGAATCCTGCCTCGGGCATGGATGTGTGTGACATCCTTAGGTTAGTTAGGTTTAAGTAGTTCTAACTTCTAGGGGACTGATGACCACAGCAGTTAAGTCCCATAGTGCTCAGAGCCATTTGAACCATTTTTGAACAAAGCATGGAGGGGAAGCACACCAACTCATGTATCAAGAAAAAATCAGAACGCAAGCAGCAGCAGGAAAAGTCATGTTGACGGTCTTTTGGGATTATTTCGAAGAGCAGCGTACAGTGAACAGCCAACACTAATCGGATTTGCTTTTAAACAAGGTGCTGCCAGCCGCGAGAGAGAGACGTCGTGGATCTCAGAGGAGAGGTGTGATTCCCCAGCAAGACAACGCACGCCCTCATATTGCTCAACTAACCCGTGAAACAATCGACAAAATGGGCTGGGAAGTACTGCCTCATCCCCCTTAGTCCGGTTTCAGCACCTAGATTTTTCCATTTGTTTGATGCACTAAAGGAGGCATTACGTGTGAAGACGTTCCATGACAACGAGGATGGAGGAGTTGGTTCAAACATGAAGATCAAGAGTTGTTTGCAGCCGGAATAAAAGAGCCCGTTGCAACAAGTGCATAAATGTTCAAGGGGATTATGTTGAAATGTGGAAAAGTATTGTTTTGTAAAAGTAAACGTTTTTTTCTCCAGACCAGTTTGTCTCTTTAATCATTGAATGAGCCTCGTACTTGAGAGCCAGCTATTGCAGCGCGGGCGCACCTACCTCCTTCTCGCTGTGCCCGCAGTCTGCCTTCTCGTAGTGAAGGTCGCCACAGCTGGAGGCGGGGGAGGCGCCGCCCCTGAGCCGCGTGTAGCCGCCGCCCCCCGTGGGGGCGGAATGCGCCGCCCCCAGCGGCGGCGAGCCCGCCTCTAGGCAGCCACACGCCGGCATGCGGTCGTAGCCGCCGGAATCTGCAACACACGACAGCAAAGGCTCGCCTCAGTCGTCACTCGTCTACACCACACAGCAAAAAGAACGGCATACTGTTTGTAACATGGCCGTCAATCAGCGACTGTTGTACAGGGTGATTCAAAAAGAATACCACAACTTTAAAAATGTGTATTTAATGAAAGAAACATAATATAACCTTCTGTTATACACCATTACAAAGAGTATTTAAAAAGGTTTTTTTTTCACTCAAAAACAACTTCAGGGATGTTCAATATGGCCCCCCTCCAGACACACGAGCAATATGAACCCGATACTCCAACTCGTTCCACACTCTCTGTAGCATATCAGGCGTAACAGTTTGGATAGCTGCTGTTATTTCTCGTTTCAAATCATCAATGGTGGCTGCGAGAGGTGGCCGAAACACCATATCCTTAACATACCCCCATAAGAAAAAATCGCAGGGGGTAAGATCAGGGCTTCTTGGAGGCCAGTGATGAAGTGCTCTGTCACGGGCTGCCTGGCGGCCGATCCATCGCCTCGTTTAGTTGACGTTCAGGTTTCATAACTAACCTTTTTCGTAGGACTCTCCATACAGTCGATTGTGGAATTTGCAGCTCTCTGCTAGCTCTGCGAGTCGATTTTCCTGGGCTGCGAACAAATGCTTGCTGGATGCGTGCTACATTTTCATCACTCGTTCTCGGCCGTCCAGAACTTTTCCCTTTGCACAAACACCCATTCTCTGTAAACTGTTTATACCAACGTTTAATACACCACCTATCAGGAGGTTTAACACCATACTTCGTTCGAAATGCACGCTGAACAACTGTCGTCGATTCACTTCTGCCGTACTCAATAACACAAAAAGCTTTCTGTTGAGCGGTCGCCATCTTAGCATCAACTAACGCTGACGCCTAGTCAACAGCGCCTCAAGCGAACAAATGTACAACTAAATGAAACTTTATAGCTCCCTTAATTCGCCGACAGATAGTGCTTAGCTCTGCCTTTTGTCGTTGCAGAGTTTTAAATTCCTAAAGTTGTGGTATTCTTTTTGAATCACCCTGTATAATACAAAATTTTGAAAAACACAGCCCTCAGTCGCGATCACAATTAATGTGTGACCTAGGTTTCGGTGTCACAAGGGACACCTTCTTCGGACAAAATTAAAACTAAATGTTACAGCAAAACGCACCAAAAAATACGAAAGCTGCGGTCATACCTGACAGCGTCAGGCTTAAAATAAAATGCAACAGACGTGCAAGCCACTAAGGACTGCCATGTCTCCTGTGTTACAGTCAACACAAAACGGAAACATCGTGTGACTTGTGCGCCACGTAAACTTCAAGACACTGCCGCCATCTGGCTGGCTAATTGGTAAAACAAGCTATTTTGTAAACATCTCTCGTAATTGCAGAGAGGGAAATAAACAAGCACCTGAACGGTGTACATGAAGTAATTACAATAGCGCGATATTGCATCATATACAGGGTGTTACGAAAAGGTACGGCCAAACTTTTAGGAAACATTCCTCACACACAAAGAAAGAAAATATCTTATGTGGACATGTGTCCCGAAACGCTTACTTTCCATGTTAGAGCTCATTTTATTACTTATCTACAAATCACATTAATCGTGGAATGCAAACACACAGCAACAGAACGTACCAGCGTGACTTCAAACACTTTGTTACAGGAAATGTCCAAAATGTCCTCCGTTAGCGAGGATACGTGCATCCACCCTCTGTCGCATGGAATCCCTGATGCGCTGATGCAGCCCTGGAGAAGGGCGTATTGTATCACAGCCGTCCACAATACGAGCACGAAGAGTCTTTACATTTGGTACCGGGGTTGCATAGACAAGAGCTTTCAAATGCCCCCGTAAATGAAAGTCAAGACGGTTGAGGTCAGGAGAGCGTGGAGGCCACGGAATTGGTCCGCCTCTACTAATCCATCGGTCACCGAATCTGTTGTTGAGAAGCGTACGAACACTTCGACTCAAATGTGCAGGACCTCCATCGTGCATGAACCACATGTTGTGTCGTACTTGTAAAGGCACATGTTCTAGCAGCACAGGTAGAGTATCCCGTATGAAATCATGATAACGTGCTCCATTGAGCGTAGGTGGAAGAACGTGGGGCCCAATCGAGACATCACCAACAATGCCTGCCCAAACGTTCACAGAAAATCTGTGTTGATGACGTGATTGCACAACTGCGTGCGGATTCTCGTCAGCCCACACATGTTGATTGTAAAAATTTACAATTTGATGACGTTGGAATGAAGCCTCATCCGTAAAGAGAACATTTGCACTGAAATGAGGATTGACACATTGTCGGATGAACCATTCGCAGAAGTGTACCCGTGGAGGCCAATCAGCTGCTGATAGTGCCTGCACACGCTGTACACGGTACGGAAACAACTGGTTCTCCCGTAGCACTCTCCATACAGTGACGTGGTCAACGTTACCTTGTACAGCAGCAACTTCTCTGACGCTGACATTAGGGTTATCGTCAACTGCACGAAGAATTGCCTCGTCCATTGCAGGTGTCCTCGTCGTTCTAGGTCTTCCCCAGTCGCGAGTCATAGGCTGGAATGTTCCGTGCTCCCTAAGACGCCGATCAATTGCTTCGAACGTCTTCCTGTCGGGACACCTTCGTTCTGGAAATCTGTCTCGATACAAACGTACCGCGCCACGCCTATCGCCCTGTGCTAATCCGTACATCAAATGGGCATCTGCCAACTCCTCATTTGTAACCACGTTCGTGATGAACACTAACCTGTTGATGCTACGTACTGATGTGCTTTATGCTAGTACTGTAGAGCAATGAGTCGCATGTCAACACAAGCAGCGAAGTCAACATTACCTTCCTTCAATTGGGCCAACTGGCGGTGAATCGAGGAAGTACAGTACATAGTGACGAAACTAAAATAAGCTCTAACATGGAAAAAAATGGTTCAAATGGCTCTGAGCACTATGGGACTTAACATCTGTGGTCATGTCCCCTAGAACTTAGAACTACTTAGACCTAACTAACTTAAGGGCATCACACACATCCATTCCCGAGGCATTATTCGAACCTGCGACCGTAGCGGTCACGCGGTTCCAGATTGAAGCGCCTAGAACCGCACGGCCACACCGGCCGGCTCTAACATGGAAATTAAGCGTTTCCGGACACATGTCCAGATAACATCTTTTCTTTATTTGTGTGTGAGGAATGTTTCCTGAATGTTTGGCCGTACCTTTTTGTAACACTCTGTATAATACAACTAATGAATGGCTGGCTGTAGTATAAAAATTGCAAAATAATCCATTAAATGACATTACTGCTTGCTACAAGAGATACGTTATAAAAACCAAAAAAGTTTTTTTTTTTAATTTACGTAAATGAGCCGTAAAAAGTAGAAAGGAAAGGTATCTCTGAATCTGCAAGAAGTAGTGGTACATCAGTGTTAGGTCTCGTCAAGCAGCGATTTTATACCATAGAAATAACTTCTTCCGCGCAACTTCACCTGCTCGTTGAGTAAAAGTCCGTCATTCGAAAGTAAATGCTTGAAAATTTCCAGCTCCTCCAAAATATCAAGTTTACGCCCTTCTTTTTCCATATGCAAAATTTCCAACTTCTCAACCCCTTTAGGAGAGTGCCCTGTGATTAACACGTGATCTGCAGAAGAAGAATTAGGGGCACACGAACCGGTTTTCATCCGAAAATGTTCTTTACAGCGAATTGAAAAGGCACGTCCTGTTTGACCAATAGGCACCGCAAGTGTCAGATGAAATCTTGTAGACAGCAGAATTCTGCGGAGGGCTAGTAGTTGACTTTAAATTATGGATGACATTTTTTCTCAAGTTGTTATCAGTAGAAAAGGCAATATTATATTTGTATTTAATCCGAAGTAACCTTTGAATCTGGCATGACACTGGAGCTAAAAATGGAACTGAGAAGAATTTTTTCTCGCTGATGAAAGAACCAAGTGTAGTACCCTTCTTGCCAATCTTCTTTCTGAGGATATCATCTACTGACCGTAACCACAGTTTTAATAAGATCAATCTCATTATTAAAGTTTTCTTTCGAGGGGTGAATGGAAAGCGCTCTGTGAATAGCTGAGAAAAAGAAAGCAGTTTTGTGAGAGGCTGGATGCGTAGAAGAAGCAGGAACGATTTGATCAGTTTGAGTCTCTTTACGGAAAATGATGAAGGAAATTCTGTATTCAATTAATGGCAACGTAAGATCGAGGAAATTTAATTGACGATTTTCATTTTCTAGTTCACAAGTGAACTTAATATTATCATGAAGATCATTAAACAGATTGAAAATGTGGCTGATCCCATCAGTAGGACCTTTGCAGACTACTAATACATCGTCAATGTATCGGCAGTACGACGAAATGCCCAGATCTGTAGCTGAAAACGCCGGCCGGTGTGGCCAAGCGGTTCTAGGCGCTTCAGTCTGGAACCACGCGACCGCTACGGTCGCAGGTTCGAATCCTGCCTCGGGCATGACTGTGTGTGATGTCCTTAGGTTAGTTAGGTTTAAGTAGTTCTAACTTCTAGGGGACTCATGACCACAGGTGTTAAGTCCCATAGTGCTCAGAGCCATTTGAACCATTTTGTAGCTGAAAACAACGTAAATAATTTCACCTCTAACGAATTGATAAAAATATCGGCAAGAATTCCGGCTAGCGGGTTCCCCATGGCTAGGCCGTCATCTTGTTGGAACAGTTGCCCATTGAACTGAAAGTAACTGTACTTAACTACAACGGTGATCAAATTCATGAAATCTGTAATTTCATCATCACCAATATATTTCTTAAACCTATGCAGATTTTCCTCCACAATCTTAAGGGTTTCTTGCACGGGAACATTGGTGTAAAGGTTTTTTTATGTCTAACGAAAACAATCTAGTAGCCTGGTCACAGTCTATATCCTCTACTTTGAGAACTACAGCAGCACTATTTAAGACAGAACAGCAGTGAGTGAAGACGGAAAACTTTTTCATCATGTAAAATTCTAGCAAGCACTGTTCTGACTGTTCGAAATCGGACGAATGGGATGGCCAAGATTATGTATCTTAAATTGCGCTCTTAATTTGGGAGGTTTGGGATTCATACTAATAAGTGACTTTATGTGAAATGGCTTAAGCAAGAAATTGGCGTTGTTAACAGCTGGTGAGCAAGATGTATGAGACAGGCGAAATACCCTCGGACTTCAAGAAGAATATAATAATTCCAATCCCAAAGAAAGCAGGTGTTGACAGATGTGAAAATTACCGGACTATCAGTTTAATAAGTCACAGCTGCAAAATACTAACGTGAATTCTTTACAGACGAATGGAAAAACTGGTAGAAGCGGACCTCGGGGAAGATCAGTTTGGATTCCGTAGAAATGTTGGAACACGTGAGGCAATACTGACCTTACGACTTATCTTAGAAGAAAGATTAAGAAAAGGCAAACCTACGTTTCTAGCATTTGTAGACTTAGAGAAAGCTTTTGACAATGTTAACTGGAATACTCTCTTTCAAATTCTGAAGGTGGCAGGGGTAAAATAGAGGGAGCGAAAGGCTATTTACAATTTGTACAGAAACCAGATGGCAGTTATAAGAGTCGAGGGGCATGAAAGGTAAGCAGTGGTTGGGAAAGGAGTGAGACAGGGTTGTAGCCTATCCCCGATGTTATTCAATCTGTATATTGAGCAAGCAGTAAAGGAAACAAAAGAAAAATTCGGAGTAGGTATTAAAATTCATGGAGAAGAAGTAAAAACTTTGAGGTTCGCCGATGACATTGTAACTCTGTCAGAGACAGCAAAAGACTTGGAAGAGCAGTTGAACGGAATGGACAGTGTCTTGAAAGGAGGATATAAGATGAACATCAACAAAAGCAAAACGAGGATAATGCAATGTAGTCAAATTAAGTCGGGTGATGCTGAGGGAATTAGGTTAAGAAATGAGACACTTAAAGTAGTAAAGGAGTTTTGCTATTTAGGGAGTAAAATAACCGATGATGGTCGAAGTAGAGAGGATATAAAATGTAGACTGGCAATGGCAAGGGAAGTGTTTGTGAAGAAGAGAAATTTGTTAACATGGAGTATAGATTTAAGTGTCAGGAAGTCGTTTCTGAAAGTATTTGTATGGAGTGTAGCCATGTATGGAAGTGAAACATGGACGGTAAATAGTTTGGACAAGAAGAGAATAGAAGCTTTCGAAATGTGGTGCTACAGAAGAATGCTGAAGATAAGGTGGGTAGATCACGTAACTAATGAGGCGGTACTGGATAGGATTGGGGAGAAGAGAAGTTTGTGGCACACCTTGACTAGAAGAAGGGATCGGTTGGTAGGACATGTTTTGAGGCATCAAGGGATCACAAATTTAGCATTGTAGGGCAGCGTGGAGGGTAAAAACCGTAGAGGGAGACCAAGAGATGAATACACTAAGCAGATTCAGAAGGATGTAGGTTGCAGTAGGTACTGGGAGATGAAGAAGCTTGCACAGGATAGAGTAGCGTGGAGATCTGCATCAAACCAGTCTCAGGACTGAAGACCACAACAACAACAACAACGGCTGATCTGATTTCTTTCTGGAGGGAGGGAGTGGGACTGACTTGCAGTTCAGAAATACCATTTTCTTCGAAAAAAGACATGGTTTTCGAAATATATTCTTCATTATATGCAATTACTAGTGAAGAGCCCTTACCAGCTTTCGTTATAATAGCATCATTATCTTTGAGTTTCTTAATAATATTTCTAATCATGGTCTTGTCATTACATGAGGCATTAGGGGAAGCTGCCTGGCATTTACTAAAAACATTTGTTACATCATAAGCAATCCTAGTTTGCACAGCACTATCCATTTTTATGCAATCTAAACCAGTTTTCAGGTCTACAACACGTCAGGAGAACACTAGCGAGGCAGAGTGCTACACTGGAGGAAAAAAAAGGCGCAACACCATAAAAGGGACTGGTGCGCCACAAATCGCGTGCTTCTACATCTGAAAGATGACTTCTTTTCAAATTCCACACCAGTTGCGTAAGAGTGGCGCTAGCAGCCCACCTATGATAAAGCTCTGTGTACGGAAAGTATGACGATCCTTTTACCCAGCGTTTGCCGCCGTCCGCAGTTCAGGATTGGCTGAAACCACGTCGCGTGACATTGGCAGCCCTTGTGGACCCAATCGTTATGTGTGAAGCATAGGAAGTGTTTCCAGAATGAGGTTTCCACTCTGCAGCGGAGTGTGCGCTGATATGAAACTTCCTGGCAGATTAAAACTGTGGGCCGAACCGAGACTCGAACTCGGGACCTTTGCCTTTCGCGGGCAAGTGCTCTACCACCAGTTTTAATCTGCGAGGAAGTTTCATAGGAAGTGTTGTGTACCTTCGAAGTTTTAAGTAGACTAATACCTCAGTGCTGTGGCTGTTCGTTTCGAGGCGAAAAGGGAGGAAACAAGTACAGAATTCTTTCCGCAGGGAAAGATTGAACAAGAAGGAGAATATTCGTCGCAATGGGAAACGTTGCGGGAACTCGACTTAACCATTCACTTAATTTTATTCGTTTCTGGCCTTTTGTCTTTGTCACCTTTTTTACATTTCTCTTACATACAAACCATTTCATTCGAGCAGCAAAAAAAAAAAAATCTAATAGGATGGTTTAATGGTAATTTAATTAAAAAAGTGCCACTGTTAGCACATAAAACGAAAAATAGTAAGTGGTACCGTACAAAGTTACCATGACTGGTAAAAAATTTTACCTCACAGTACAGTGTGGTTTAAACTTATATTTACGATGCTCACAATAATAAATTGTACTTTGTTCCACACGATATAATGTACAAATAATTTATTTATTTATTTATTTTTTTTGTACAAGGTAAGTACCGAACAAACGACCTTTCATTCAGTAAGTATTAATGCTACCAGAAGACTATTATAACTATTGAAACTTCGACGGTAATGTACATTATACCATTACAAATAGAGTTGTTACTGTTTACTACAGCGCACTTTTGATCAAAGGCCAAGTTTTATTCGAACACACTTTAAAAATATTCTCTTGTACGAGGGCTATTCGGAAAGTAAGGTCCGATCGGTCGCGAAATGGAAACGACTATGAAAATCCGATAAAGCTTTGCACAGATGTGTTGGGTAGTGTCTCTAGTATAACCCCAGTTAGCATCACGTCGCTCTTCTCATTTCTGAGCTCGCAGTGAGTGCGTAAAGATGTCTAGAAAATAGTGTCTGCCGCCAAGTACGGGGGCCTGGTGAGAAATTTCCCCTGAAGCTATGCAGCTAACATTACATAACTGTCGTGCTGTTTCGTCTTCAAGACAATTCTCAGCCTCATTCTGCAGGGGCAATGAAGATGCTCCTGCATCGTTTCAATTGGAAATGTTTGGTTACCCACAATACAGCCCGTAATTGTCTCCCTCTGAGTTTCAGCTCAGGTCACATGAACCGCTGGTTATGAAGACAACATTTCGGCACAAGACAACGAGCCGTAGGCCAGCGTAGAGAATTGGCGGAGAGCACTGGCGGCTGCCTTCTATAGCGAGGGTATGGGAAAGTTGGTACAACGCTACGATACACGTCTACGTCGGGTCGGCGACTATGGAGATAAGTAGCTGCAAGGTGTATCTAACTGTTGCAAATAAAACATTTTTGATTTTTACCGTGGTTTCCATTTCGCAACCTATCGGACCTTACTTTCCGAATAGCCCTCGTACTTTCCTCATCATTCTCCTAATGTTCAAGAAATGGTTCAAATGGCTCTCAGCACTATGGGACTTAACTGCTGTGGTCATCGGTCCCCTAGAACTTAGAACTACTTAAACATAACTAACCTAAGGACATCACACACATCCATACCCGAGGCAGGATTCGAACCTGCGATCGTACCGGTCGCGCGGTCCCAGATTGTTGCGCGTAAAACCGCTCGGCCACCCGGCCGGCTAAACGATGAATGATTACAACGCGCCACCGTGGAGATGAACAATCTGATACACTCGGGGTCTGTCAACTAGGGAAACTACCTGAAACTGGCTTATAAAAACCACCGAACCTACAGCGAATGCGAGATTTTCAGTATTTCCTAGCTCTCTGCAAGCAAACTAATAGTGCTAAAGAAAAAAAAAAACAAAAAACTAGTAGGACTTTTTTTGCAGGAAATGTAACAGGTTAATTTTTTAGTGGGATACGACATCGCTAGAGGCCGTCATTTTCGAGTTATTCTAGAAAAAACGTACCAAAGTGGTCTTTTAGTGCGTTCCCACTTCTATAGTCACCCCCACCGGTTACGGTTTTTAGCATGCTGTAATTTTTGAACAGCTTAAAAGTAACAATTGTATCGTTTCGTTTGTCTAGCCTCCTCAACACGAAACTACTGTGCTTGTGAAGCTTAAGTTCAGACGGAATTGTCAATCCTCAATTAATTTTTGCATAAAGTTTAGAAAGTTTTTCTTTCAATAATTTTACTGCAACGTTTAAATTGAGAATGTTAAACGAAACAGCCGATTATGACGGTGGAGTCATAGGCCAGTGGATGACGACCAAAAAATGAAGAATACGGCAACTAATTAGTGTGGTCACAAATTTTTGGCCCGCCGATGTGGCCGAGCGGTTCTAGGCGCTTCAGTCCGGAACCGCGCGACTGCCACGGCCGCAGGTTCGAATCCTGCCTCGGGCATGGATGTGTGTGATGTTCTAAGGTTAGTTAGGTTTAAGTAGTTGTAAGTTCTAAGGGACTGATGATGACCTCAGAGCCGGCCGAAGTGGCCGTGCGGTTAAAGGCGCTGCAGTCTGGAACCGCAAGACCGCTACGGTCGCAGGTTCGAATCCTGCCTCGGGCATGGATGTTTGTGATGTCCTTAGGTTAGTTAGGTTTAACTAGTTCTAAGTTCTAGCGGACTAATGACCTCAGCAGTTGAGTCCCATAGTGCTCAGAGCCATTTGAACCATTTTTGATGACCTCAGATGTTAAGTTCCATAGTGGTCAGAGCCATTTCAACCATTGTTGAACTTTTTTTTTTTTTTTTTTGCAGTGATGCGAGGAAGTGCCATGAAGAACATATTAAAAACCCTGACGAGTGTGGGGGATGAGTGTCCGAGTGGCGGTGTGTTTGAATGTCACTTCCTGACGTTTTTCTTGAATAACTCGAAAATCACGGCCTCTAGCGAAAATGTATCGCAGTACAAACTGCAGCTACATTAAATTTCCTACAAGACAAGGTCCTATTCATTTTTTTAATCTAGAGCCAACTGTGCGAAGAGAGAGAGAGAGAGAGAGAGAGAGAGAGAGAGAGAGAGAGAGAGAGAGAGGGAGACAATTTGGAAAACTTGGACGCCGCATCGGACACTGTATCTTAGCAGGCTTTTATAGGCCGTTTCGCGGCTTGATAGACCACAGAGCCCTCTATCAAATTGATCGGGTCGCCGTCATCTACAGCACTGTCCTATGTTGTTGAGTTATATTTACAGCCTATATTGTTGTCTGCTTCTTCGAAAGAGATGTATACCTCACTGCACTGGTTGACAGGTGTCGTTGTTACACAGACGGAAAGAGAGAGAGAGAGAGAGAAAGAGAGCAGGCAGGTGGTGAAGGAGAGGGAGAGAGAGAGAGAGATCAGGAACATAGTAGAGAGAGGGGGGAAGAGAGAGAGGGGGAGAGAGACACAGAGAGAGAGAGAGAGAGAGAGAGAGCAGGAACGTAGAGAGAGATACAGCAGGAAGATAGTGACAGAGAGAGAGATAGAGAGGGGGGGAGAGAGAGAGACAGAGAGAGAGGGGGGAGCAGGAAGGTAGTGACAGAGAGAGAGAGGTTGACAGGTGTCGTTTTTATACAGAGAGAGTGACAAAGTTTGAAGATAGTGGCAGAGGGAGAGAGTGAGGAAGCGAGAGAGTGGAGAGGAGGAAGAGAGATGGTGCAGCGAGGGAGGTAGCGAGAGGGATGGGAGAGAGAGAGAGAGAGAGAGAGAGAGACGAGAGAGAGACAATAGCCAAAACCAAAGAAGCACCTTACCTGCTCTACGATCTCATTCGGTTTGCAAATCCAGAACGATATACCGTTTGTGTTGGCTGGGAAAGGCAAGTTGTCGATGTGAAAGCCTTTGCGCTTGTATCGCTCGTACACAAGAAGCAGCAGGTGGCGGCCGTGTAGATGGCGACCCTGCCAGGCACACAGACAGCGGGAGTGGACTACTTGTGGGGGGACCTGCGTGCTACGCAGCTGATGCGCTTCCCGTGCTGGCGGGACGTTTCCGTTCCGCTGACGGCGGCTGCTGGCGCGTCAGCCAGAGATGCGTGGCTGCATTTGGTCTGGTCGTTGACACGAGCGCCCGTCTACCTCAGCACCGCACCTTCCCCAGCGGAAGTCTCCTCGTAACATTCAGCTGCTGGCGTGCTCAAAGACTGGGCACCCGTCGACTCTACGCCCAATCACCTAACTATGGGGTCTGATTGCGTCGATCAGAAAATACTACTGCAGAAACTGGACCATTATGGAATATGATTAGTCTCATACTTTAATAACAAGTAGTAAAAGAGCTTTCTGCACAGTAATGAGATCGATTATGAGGTTGCGATTGTTGGGGCTTACTAAACTGTTGAATGGGGGCGAGGGGGGGGGGGGGGCTGAAGGGTCAGTACTGCGGCCACCACTACTATTTCTTATACACGCTCCAGGACAAAAAAGAACCGACGCACGACACGAAGGAATTATCTGAATGGGATGAAATCGACAGATCTGTTGTGCATATACAGACAAACAAATGAAATTAGAAGGAAGGTCAGCATTGGCCGTAATTTTGATGATTTATTAACAGCAAATTTTCGATCACATAATGATCATCTTCAGTGCTGGAAGTTAAACATTTCATTTTTTTTTTCCTTTATTGAGTTTCGATTCCACCCAAAGGGGGCGGGCTTGCAGCAGCTCAGTACGCCGCTCTTCAGCCTACAGAATTTCTTTTTTAAAAAAGATGAAGATAATAAATAAATAATAAGAACAGGGGATAAAATCGGTGATTTAAATGGTAAAATGGCGGAAAATCGTGGAACTTAAAACATAAAACAAAGGGTTGATGATGCTAATAAACTACATAAGAAGCAGACAGGTAAAAGAATAGACATACAATTAAAAAAAAAAAAAAACACGGCGACAGTCTGGTTTCTGTTCGCAAGAGACATAAAATTTACACCCAACGACAGCATGGTTTCTGTTCGCAACACTTTGGAAAGACGAACAACACTGAACATTCACTTGAACACTGCACTAAAAAGTTGGCAAATATACCACAGACGAGGGCAGGTGGGTGGAACCTGGACAGATGATGGGAAAATAAAGAAAGGGGGAAGGAGAGGAAAAACGAAGGGGGGGGGGGGGTTAAACATTTCACATAGCGATCAGTGAATAAGAAAAAAAAAAACAAATACACCTGAGTATAAACCAACAGTGGTAAGAACATACCTTTAGCGTACAAATTACAGCTCGTAGGCACTGGTGTCTAGTTTCATTGCTTCTGTTACTGCTAAGTAACAGAAGCTATGAAACAATCACAATAATAGACGCCGTTGTTTACATTCACCTATACAGCAGACCTCGGTGTTGGGTTGTTCGGGGAAGGAGACCAGACAGCGAGGTCATCGGTCTCATCGGATTAGGGAAGGACGGGGAAGGAAGTCGGCCGTGCCCTTTGAAAGGAACCATCCCGGCATTTGCTTGGAGCGATTTAGGGAAATCACGGAAAACACAAATCAGGATGGCCGGACGCGGGATTGAACCGTAGACCTCGGTGTGACAGGGACTTGGAACGCCCTCTATGTGACACGTGTCACGTGAAGACTTAACATTACTTTAATTGGCAATAGATTACCACAAAATACCAATGTGCACTCGCAACTCATTAATTGAATATTTCAAATTTATAATTGTACATTAAAAACGCACAGCAAGAAGGAAGGGGGAAATGCACATCTTGCCAACATACACTGGTGTGTTATTTTCGAAACAACTTAAAAAAGAAACATGCAAGAATAGATATTTACTATCAAAAACAGTCTTGATCACAATTTATTTATTACGGTATGCATAAATTGTGATCAAGACTGTTTTTGACAGTAAATATTTGTAACACATTGATCACTGTCACACCTATATTGTATTCAAAAATAATGCAAGAATCAACAGGTAAATTATAAGATGTCAGATTAGAGGACTAGTAGAAAAGAAAAATATGAAAATAGCATGACATCAAATATAACAGAATTTGTTATAACACAGTAACCGCCATCTGGCGTGAGAAGGCAGAGGTGCAAAATTCATGATTTAATTAAAATATTACGTTGAAACCAAGAAGTGGTGATTGTACAATATATGCCACGATTTAACATGTCAAAATGTCATGAAACACAATATTCTTTATAAAAAAAAATTTTATAAAAATTTTTTAGGATGCAGTCTAACAATTTTGTATCGTATTTAACGACATGATGATACACACATTTCATTCGTCCCGTTCGGACATGTTAACACATTATAACTGTTTCTGAGGCTTAATTCCAAAAATCATCGTAATTATGAAAAGCAGAATGATATAAAAGCACATTGCGGATGCCGAGTTCGTTTAGCGCACATATGCATTCGCATATGAATGCTTGCATCATGAACAGTTTCCTTGTGGGTGTCTTTCATACGTTCTATGTATGTGGATCCTAAATTCGGGCTATACCACGTCTCGGACGTTCATTTTATAGATATTGCATAGTGTATGCCCCTCATTTGTGTACACATAAGCATTTGATACTTTGACACGACACATGTCATGTTCCTTCTTTTTACTTTCTTGTGAGGTATTGTTTCCTTCCATTCATCATTTTTATACAGTTATTTTGTCTTACAGTAAGTTATTTCAAGGTTGTGCAGATAATGCATGACCGACTGTCAAATAAAAATCGTGAATAGTATTCAAAGAAGTTTTAATAGATAGCATAATTGTACAATGTACTGAGTGAGAATTCATGATGGTACATCTTAGATATGTGACAATGGATGTATCTGTTCTTTCTGTCAAAATGTTCGGTGTAAATTCATTTGTAGAGTCTTGTCTTTGTTCTCATTCTATTTTAATTAGTTTCTATGTAACTTGACCGATAAGTTGATAATGCCATCTTTAATGTTTTATGCATACAGGCCTGAAGACGACGCAATGAAGCGTCGAAACTGGTAGCGACAAAATACAATAAAACCATAAGGACGGCTGTAGGTGTTCTTATTTTTTGTCACGATAGAAAAAGGCCGTCGTCCCAGAGGCATCCTGCTAAAAGGATGGACATACAAAACCTTTAGTTGAAACTTCCTGGCAGATTAAAACTGTGTGCCCGACCGAGACTCGAACTCGGGACCTTTGCCTTTCGCGGGCAAGTGCTCTACCATCTGAGCTACCGAAGCACGACTCGGCCGTGAGTAGGAAGGTAGGAGACGAGATACTGGCAGAAGTAAAGCTGTGAGGACGGGGCGTGAGTCGTGCTTCGGTAGCTCAGTTGGTAGAGCATTTGCCCGCGAAAGGCAAAGGTCCCGAGTTCGAGTCTCAGTCGGGCACACAGTTTTAATCTGCCAGGAAGTTTCATATCAGCGCACACTCCGCTGCAGAGTGAAAATCTCATTCTCAAAACCTTTAGTTGTTATCAGCAGCACCCATACACAACAGCGGTACGTCGGGCCGTTACGTTGCCCTTCATGACAAGTCATCCCGGTGTTACGTTTCAGCAAGATAATGCCCGCCCACAGGCGGCCAGATATTCTACTGCTCGTCCTCGTACTTGCCAAACCTTGCCTTGGCCAGCATGGCCGATGGGTCTCTCCCCAACTGAGAAATTTTGGCGCATTCAGGGCTCTCCAGCGAGCTCGGCATTTTGACGATCTAACGAACCAATTGGACAGAATTTGACACGGTATCCCCCTGGAGGAGACGCAGCAACTCTACGAATAAATGCCAAGCCGACTAACTACTTGTATAAGGGCCGGAATGGGACCAATACGTCATTGGCTAGCTCAACTTGTGAATCTCTTTGTCTTGAACAGAACATCCAATTTTTCTTGTGCAACTGTAATCATTTGTTTGTGTGTACATTTAGACCACATCTACCGATTTCTTTCGCACTGGAATTATTCGTTCGCAGTGCATCTTGTTAGAGTTTATACAGGGTGGTCCATGGATCGTGACCGGGCCAAATATCTCACGAAATAAGCGTGAAACGAAAAGACCTACAGAGAAAGAAACCTGTCCACCGTCAAGGCGGAAACCAGATGGTATGGTTGGCCAGCTAGATGGTGCTGCCATAGGTCAAACGGGTATCAACTCCGTTTTTTTAAATAGGAACCCCATTTTTATTACATTCGCTTAGTACCTAAAGAAATATGAATGTGTTAGTTGGACCACTTCTTTCGCTTTGTGACAGATGGCGCCGTAATAGTCACAAACATATGGCTCACAATTCTAGAGGAACAGTTGGTAACAGATAGGTTTTCTAAATTAAAATACAGAACGTAGGTACGTTTGAACATTTTATTTCGGTTGTTCCAATGTGAAACATGTACCTCCGTGAACTTATCATTTCTTAGAACACATGCTGTTACAGCGTGATTACCTATAAATACCACATTAATGCAATAAATGCTCAAAATGATGTCCGTCAACCTCAATGCATTTGAAGATACGTGTAACGACATTCCTCTCAACAGCGAGTAGTTCGCCTTCCGTAATATTCGCACATGCATTCACAATGCGCTAACTAACGCATGTTGTCTGGCGTTGTCTCTGGATCACGATAGCACATACCCTTCAACTTTGCCCACAGAAAGAAATCCGGGGACGTCATATCCGGTGAACGTGCGGGCCACGGTATGGTGCTTCGACGACCAATCCACCTCTCATGAAATATGCTATTCAATACCGCTTCAACCGCACGCGAGCTATGTGCCGGACACCCTCATTTTGGAAGTACGTCGCCATTCTGTCATCTTGTAGTAACATCGGTAGAACAGGTAGGAAATCAGCATACATTGCACCATTTAGATTGACATCGATAATGGGGGCCAATTATCCTTCCTCCCATAATGCCGCACCATACATTAACCCGCCAAGGTCGCAGCCATCGTGGATTCTCCGTTGCCCAATAGTGCATATTATGCCGGTTTACGTTACCGCTGTTGGTGAATGACGCTTCGTTCCTAAATAGAACGCGTGCAAAAAATCTGTCATCGTTCCGTAATATCTCTTGTGCCCAGTGGCAGAACTGTACACGACGTTCAAAGTCGTCGCCATGCAATTCCTGGAGCATAGAAATATGGTACGGGTGCAATCGATGTTAATGCGACATTCTGAACACCGAAGTTTTTGAGATTCCCGATTCTCGCGCAATTTGTCTGCTACTGATTTGTGGATATGCCGCGACAGCAGCTAAAACACCTACTCGGGCATCATCATTTGTTGCAGGTCGTGGTTGACGTTTCACATGTGGCTCAGCACTTCCTGCTTCCTTAAATAACGTAACTACCCGGCGAACGGTCCGGACATTTGGATCATGTCGTCCAGGATACCGAGCAGCATACATAGCACACGCCCGTTGGGCATTTTGATTACAATAGCCATACATCAACACGATATAGACCTTTTCCGCAGTTGGTAAACGGACCATTTTAACACGAGTAATGTATCACGAAGCAAATACGGTCCGCAATGGTGGAATGTTACGTGATACCAAGTACTTATACGTTTGTGACTATTACAGCGCCATCTATCACAAAGCGAAAAAAGTGGTCGAACTAAAACATTCATCTTTCTTTGCATACTACACGAATATGTAATAAAAATGGGGGTTCCTATTTTAAAAAAACGCAATTGATATCCGTTTGACCTATGGCAGTGCCATCTAGCGGGCCAACCATAGCGCCTTCTGGTTTCCCCCTTCAAGCTAGACGAGTTTCGTTCTTTGTAGGAAGGCGAACTACTCGCTGTTGAGAGGAAAGTCGTTACACGTATTGCCAAATGCATTGAGCATTTATTGCATTAATGTGGTATCTACAGGTAATCACGCTGTAACAGCATGCGTTCTCAGAAATGATAAGTTCACAAAGGCACATGTATTACATTGGAACAACCGAAATAAAATGTTCAAACGTAGCTACGTTCTGTATTTTAATTTAAAAAACCTACCCCCCATGAACACATGAACCCGTTGGTGGGGAGGCTTGCGTGCCTCAGCGATACAGATGGCCGAACCACAACGGAGGGGTATCTGTTGAGAGGCCAGACAAACATGTGGTTCCTGAAGAGGGGCAGCAGCCTTTTCAGTAGTTGCAGGGGCAACAGTCTGGATGATTGACTGATCTGACCTTGTTACACTAACCAAAACGGCCTTGCTGTGCTGGTACTGCGAACGGCTGAAAGCAAGGGGAAACTACAGCCGTAATTTTTCCCGAGGACATGCAGCTTTACTGTATGTTTAAATGGTGATGGCGTTCTCTTGGGTAAAATATTCCGGAGGTAAAATAGCCCCGCATTCGGATCTCCGGTCGGGAACTACTCAAGTGGACGTCGTTATCAGGAGAAAGAAAACTGGCGTTCTACGGATCGGAGCGTGGAATGTCAGATCCCTTAATCGGGCAGGTAGGTTAGAAAATTTAAAAAGGGAAATGGATAGGTTAAAGTTAGATATAGTGGGAATTAGTTAAGTTCGGTGGCAGGAGGAACAAGACTTTTGGTCAGATGAATACAGGGTTGTAAATACAAAATCAAATAGGGGTAATGCAGGAGTAGGTTTAATAATGAATCAAAAAAATAGTAGTACGGGTTAGCTACTACAAACAGCATAGTGAACGCATTATTGTGGCCAAGATAGACACAAAGCCCATGCCTACTACAGTAGTACAAGTTTATATGCCAACTAGCTGTGCACATGATGAAGACATTAATAAAATGTATGATGAGATAAAAGAAATTATTCAGGTAGTGAAGGGAGACGAAAATTTAATAGCCATGGGTGACTGGAATTCGAGAGTAGGAAAAGGATGAGAAGGAAACATAGCTGGTGAATGTGAATTGGGGATAAGAAATGAAAGAGGAAGCCGTCTGGTAGAATTTTGCATGAAGTAGTGAATTAATCATAGCTAACACTTGGTTCAAGAATCATAAAAGAAGGTTGTATACATGGAAGAATCCTGGAGATACTAGAAGGTATCAGATAGATTGCATAATGCTAAGATAGAGATATAGGAACCAGGTTTTAAATTGTAAGACATTTCCAGGGGCAGATATGTACTCTGACCACAATATACTGGTTATGAACTGTAGATTAAAACTGAAGAAACTGCAAAAAGGTGGGAATTTAAGGAGATGGGACCTGGATAAACTGACTAAACCAGAGGTTGTACAGAGTTTCAGGGAGAGCATAAGGGAACAATTGACAAGAATGGGGGAAAGAAATACAGTAGAAGAAGAATGGGTAGCTTTGAGGGATGAAGTAGTGAAGGCAGCAGAGGATCAAGTAGGTAAAAAGACGAGGGCTTGTAGAAATCGTTGGGTAACAGAAGAAATATTGAATTTAATTGATGAAAGGAGAAAATATAAAAATGCAGTAAATGAAGCGGGCAAAAATGAATACAAACGTCTCAAACATGAGATCGACAGGAAGTCCAAAATGGCTAAGCAGGGATGGCTACAGGACAAATTTAGAGATGTAGAGGCTTATCTCACTAGGGACAAGATAGATACTGGCTACAGGAAAATCAAACAGACCTTTGGAGAAAAGAGAACCACTTGCATGAATATCAAGAGCTCAGATGGAAACCCAGTTCTAAGCAAAGAAGGGAAAGCAGAAAGGTGGAAGGAGTATATAGAGGGTCTATACAAGGGCGATGTACTTGATGAACAATATTATGGAAATGGAAGAGGATGTAGATGAAGATGAAATGGGAGATACGATACTGCGTGAAGAGTTTGACAGAGCACTGAAAGACCTGAGTCCAAACAAGGCCCCGGGAGTAGACAACATCCCATTACAACTACTGACGGCCTTGGGGGAGCCAGTCATGACAAAACTCTACCATCTGGTGATCAAGATGTATGAGACAGGCGAAATACCCTCAGACTTCAAGCAGAATATAGTAATTCCAATACCAAAGAAAGCAGGTGTTGACAGATGTGAAAATTATCGAACTATCAGTTTAATAAGCCACGGCTACAAAATACTAACACGAATTCCTTACAGATGAATGGAAAAACTGGTAGAAGCCGACCTCGGGGAAGGTCAGTTTGGATTTCGTCGAATTGTGGAACACGTAAGGCAATACTGACCTTACGACTTATCTTAGAAGTAAGACTACGGAAACGCAAACCTACGTTTCTAGCATTTGTAGACTTAGAGAAAGATTTGACATTGTTGACTGCAATACTCTCTTTCAAATTCTAAAGGTGGCAGGGGTCAAATACAGGGAGCGAATGGCTATTTACAAATTGTACAGAAACCAGATGGCAATTATAATAGTCGAGGTGCATGTAAGGGAAGCAGCGGTTGGGAAGGGAGTGAGACAAGGTTGTAGCCTCTCCCCGATGTTATTCAATCCGTATATTGAGCAAGCAGTAAAGGAAACAAAAGAAGAATTCGGAGTAGGTATTAAAATCCATGGTGAAGAAATAAAAACGTTGAGGTTCACCGATGACATTGTAACTCTGTCAGAGACAGCAAAGGACTCGGAAGAGCAGTTGAACGGAATGGATGGTGTCTTGAAGGGAGGATATAAGATGAACATCAACAAAACTAAAGCGAGGATAATGGAATGTAGTCGAATTAAGTCGAGTGATGCTGAGGGAATTAGATTAGGAAATGAAACACTTAAAGTAATAAAAGAGTTTTGCTGCTTGGGGAGAAAAATAACTGATGATGGTCGAAGTAGAGAGGATATAAAATGTAGACTGGTAATGGCAAGGAAAGCGTTTCTGAAGAAGAGAAATTTGTTAACATCGAGTATAGATTTAAGTGTAAGGAAGTCGTTTCTGAAAGTTTTTGTATAGAGTGTAGCCATGTATGGAAGTGAAATGTGGACGATAAATAGTATAGGCAAAAAGAGAATAGAAGCTTTCGAAATGTGGTGCTACAGAAGAATGCTGAAGATTAGATGGATAGATCACATAACTAATGAGGAGGTATTGAAGAGAATTGGGGAGGAGTTTGTGGCACAACTCAACTAGAAGAAGAGATCGGTTGGTAGGACATTTTCTGAGGCATCAAGGGATCACAAATTTAGTACTGGAGGGCAGCGCGGAGGGTAAAAATCGTAGAGGGAGACCAAGAGATGAATACAGTAAACAGATTCAGAAGGATGTAGGTTGCAGTAGGTGCTGGGAGATGAAGAAGCTTGCACAGGATAGAGTAGCACGGAGAGCTGCACCAAACCAGTCTCTGGACTGAAGACCACAACAACAACTTTTTGATACACACTGTATTTTGGGGAATAATTGTTCAATGTATATACATTCGAATTTGGTAATAAAGAAAATTTCGAGTTTTTTTCTACTATCGGCCTGTCATTCCCCTTAATACACTCCTGGAAATGGAAAAAAGAACACATTGACACCGGTGTGTCAGACCCACCATACTTGCTCCGGACACTGCGAGAGGGCTGTACAAGCAATGATCACACGCACGGCACAGCGGACACACCAGGAACCGCGGTGTTGGCCGTCGAATGGCGCTAGCTGCGCAGCATTTGTGCACCGCCGCCGTCAGTGTCAGCCAGTTTGCCGTGGCATACGGAGCTCCATCGCAGTCTTTAACACTGGTAGCATGCCGCGACAGCGTGGACGTGAACCGTATGTGCAGTTGACGGACTTTGAGCGAGGGCGTATAGTGGGCATGCGGGAGGCCGGGTGGACGTACCGCCGAATTGCTCAACACGTGGGGGGCGTGAGGTCTCCACAGTACATCGATCTTGTCGCCAGTGGTCGGCGGAAGGTGCACGTGCCCGTCGACCTGGGACCGGACCGCAGCGACGCACGGATGTACGCCAAGACCGTCGGATCCTACGCAGTGCCGTAGGGGACCGCACTGCCACTTCCCAGCAAATTAGGGACACTGTTGCTCCTGGGGTATCGGCGAGGACCATTCGCAACCGTCTCCATGCAGCTGGGCTACGGTCCCGCACACCGTTAGGCCGTCTTCCGCTCACGCCCCAACATCGTGCAGCCCGCCTCCAGTGGTGTCGCGACAGGCGCGAATGGAGGGACGAATGGAGACGTGTCGTCTTCAGCGATGAGAGTCGCTTCTGCCTCGGTGCCAATGATGGTCGTATGCGTGTTTGGCGCCGTGCAGGTGAGCGCCACAATCAGGACTGCATACGACCGAGGCACACAGGGCCAACACCCGGCATCACGGTGTGGGGAGCGATCTCCTACACTGGCCGTACACCACTGGTGATCGTCGAGGGGACACTGAATAGTGCACGGTACATCCAAACCGTCATCGAACCCATCGTTCTACCATTCCTAGACCGGCAAGGGAACTTGCTGTTCCAACAGGACAATGCACGTCCGCATGTATCCCGTGCCACCCAACGTGCTCTAGAAGGTGTAAGTCTACTACCCTGGCCAGCAAGATCTCCGGATCTGTCCCCCATTGAGCATGTTTGGGACTGGATGAAGCGTCGTCTCACGCGGTCTGCACGTCCAGCACGAACGCTGGTCCAACTGAGGCGCCAGGTGGAAATGGCATGGCAAGCCGTTCCACAGGACTACATCCAGCATCTCTACGATCGTCTCCATGGGAGAATAGCAGCCTGCATTGCTGCAAAAGGTGGATATACACTGTACTAGTGCCGACATTGTGCATGCTCTGTTGCCTGTGTCTATGTGCCTGTGGTTCTGTCAGTGTGATCATGTGATGTATCTGACCCCAGGAATGTGTCAATAAAGTTTCCCCTTCCTGATACAATGAATTCACGGTGTTCTTATTTCAATGTCCAGGAGTGTATGTCTGCTCTGTAGGAATTTTTGAATCAGACGATACAGTGTAAAGGGCGGGCCCAAACGAGGAGGGAACACGCAGCAGGGACAGCAGCTGCAGCGCTGGGAGATACCGGCTGGGGCGACCCATTCATGCCGTCTGGTCGCACTCACACACAGGCGCGCGGAGATAGCGCGGCCGTGACGTAGGCAGCGCTATTCAGGCCTGGCGGCACAATGAGCGGGCAGCCACAAAGCCGGGCCTCTGCAATGGTTGGTAGCCACGGCGCGCAGCAGCTCAATAAAAAGTGGGAAAAAAAGGCAGAGGGAGAGAGAACTGCAACGGGAGGCGCCACCAGGGGTGCAGCCTGGCTGCCAGCCGGGAACTGCGGGGGCTCCGTGCGCTGTACACCCACACACTGCTTTTGTTGATGTTCATCTTATATCCTCCTTTCAAGACACTGTCCATTCCATTCAACTGCTCTACCAGGTCCTTTGCTGTCTCTGACAGAATTACAATGTCATCGGCGAACCTCAAAGTACTTACTTCTTCTCCGTGGATTTTAATACCTACTCCGAATTTTTCTTTTGATTCCTTCACTGCTTGCTCAATATACAGATTGAATAACATCGGAGAGAGGCTACAACCCTGTCTTACTCCCTTCCCAACCACTGCTTCCCTTTCATGTCCCTCGACTCATAACTGCCATCTGGTTTCTGTACAAATTGTAAATAGCCTTTCGCTCCCTGTATTTTACCCCTGCCACCTTCAGAATATGAAAGAGAGTATTCCAATCAACATTGTCAAAAGCTTTCTGTAAGTCTACAAATGCCAGAAACGTAGGTTTGCCTTTCATTAATCTTTCTTCTAAGATAAGTCGTAAGGTCAGTATTGCCTCACGTGTTCCAAGATTTCTACGGAATCCAAACTGATCTTCTCCAAGGTTGGCTTCTACTACTTTTTCCATTCGTCTGTAAAGAATTCGAGTTAGTATATTGCAGCTGTGGCTTATTAAACTGTTAGGTCGATAATTTCCACATCTGTCGACACCTTCCTTTGGAATTGGAATTATAATATTCTTCTTGAAGCCTGAGGGTATTTCGCCGGTCTCATACATCTTGTTCACCAGATGGTAGAGTTTTCTCAGGACTGGCTCTCTCGCAAGGCTGTCAGTAGTTCTAATGGAATGTTGTCTACTCCCGGGGCCTTGTTTCGACTCAGGTCTTTCAGTGCTCTGTCAAACTCTTCACGCAGTAGCGTATCTCCCATTTCATCTTCATCTACATCCTCTTCCATTTCCATAATATTGTCCTCAAGTACATCGCCTTTGTATAGACCCTCTATATACTCCTTCCACCTTTCTGCTTTCCCTTCTTTGCTTAGATCTGGGTGTCCATCTGAGCTCTTGATGTTCATACAAGTGGTTCTCTTATCTCCAAAGGTCTCTTTAATTTTCCTGTACGCAGTATCTATCTTATCCCTAGTGCGACAAGCCTCTACATCCTTACATTTGTCCTTTAGCCATCCCTGCTTAGCCATTTTGGACTTCCTGTCGATCTCATTTTTGAGACGTTTGTATTCCTTTTTGCCTGCTTCATTTACTGCATTTTTATATTTTCTCCTTTCATCAATTAAATTCGATATCCCTTCTGTTCCTCAAGGATTTCTATTAGCCCTCGTCTTTTTACCTGCTTGATCCTCTGCTGCCTGCACTATTTCATCCCTGAAAGCTACCCATTCTTCTTCCATTGTATTTCTTTCCCCCATTCTCGTCAATTGTTGCCTAATGCTCTCCCTGAAGCTCTCTACAACCTCTGGTTCTTTCAGTTTTCCAGGTGCCATCTTCTCAGATTCCTACCTTTTTGAAGTTTCTTCGGTTTTAATCTACAGTTCATAACCAGTATATTGTGGTCAGCTTCCATATCTGCCCCTGGAAATGTCTTACAATTTAAAACCTGGTTCCTGAATCTCTGTCTTACCATTATATAATCTATCTGAGACTTTCCAGGTTTCTTTCATGTATACAGCCATGATTCTTGACCCAAGTGTTAGCTATGATTAAATTACGCTCTGTGCAAAATTCTACAAGGCGGCTCCCCCTTTCATTTCTTACCCCCAATCCACATTCACCTACTATGTTTTCCTCTCACCCTTTTCCTACTCTCCTTACTACCATTCCATATTCACCTACTACGTTTCCTTCATGTGCTTTTCCTACTACTGAGTTCCAGTCACTATTACATTTTCGTCTCGCTTCTCTATCTGAATAATTTCTTTCATCTCATCATACATTTCAGCAATCTGTTCGTCTTCTGAGGAGCAAGTTGGCATATAGACTTATACTACTGTGGTAGCCGTGGGCTTCGTATCTATCATGGCCACAATAATGTGTTCCCTATGCTGTTTGTAGTAGCTTACCCGCATTCCTATTTTCCTATTCATTATTAAACCTACTCCTGCACAACCACTATTTCATTTTGCATTTACGAGGTGCATTCAAGTTCTAAGGCCTCCCATTTTTTTTTCTCCGGACTCGCAAGAGATAGAAACGTGCGCATTGTTTTAAAATGAGGCCGCGTTCGTTGTCAATACATCCCAGAGATGGCAGCACCATACGGCAGATGGAATTTTACCGCCAGCGGCGAGAATGAGAACTGTTTTAAATACTTAAAATGGCGACGTTTTCCTTACTTCAACAGCATGCAATCATTCGTTTTCTGAATTTGCGTGGTGTGAAACCAATTGAAATTCACCGACAGTTGAAGGAGACGTGTGGTGACGGAGTTACGGATGTGTCGAAAGTGCGTTCGTGGGTGCGACAGTTTAATGAAGGCAGAACATCGTGTGACAACAAACCGAAACGACCTCGGGCTCGCACGAGCCGGTTTGACGACACGATCGAGAAAGTGGAGAGAATCGTTTTGGGGGATCGCCGAATGACTGTCGAACACATCGCCTCCAGAGTTGGCATTTCTGTGGGTTCTGTGCACACAATCCTGCACGACGACCTGAAAATGCGAAAAGTGTCATCCAGGTGGGTGCCACGAATGCTGACGGACGACCACACGGCTGCCCATGTGGCATGTTGCCGAGCAATGTTGACGCGCAAAGACAGCACGAATGGGACTTTCTTTTCGTCGGTTGTGACAATGGATGAGACGTGGATGCCATTTTTCAATACAGAAACAAAGCGCCAGTCAGCTCAATGGAAGCACACAGATTCACTGCCACCAAAAAAATTTCGGGTAACCGCCAGCGCTGAAAAAATGACGGTGTCCGTGTTCTGGGACAGCGAGGGCGTAATCCTTACCCATTGCGTTGCAAAGGGCACTACGGTAACAGGTGCATCCTACGAAAATGTTTTGAAGAACAAATTCCTTCCTGCACTGCAACAAAAACGTCCGGGAAGGGCTGCGCGTGTGCTGTTTCACCGAGACAACGCACTCGCACATCGAGCTAACATTACGCAACAGTTTCTTCGTGATAACAACTTTGAAGTGATTCCTCGTGCTCCCTACTCACCTGACCTGGCTCCTAGTGACTTTTGGCTTTTTCCAACAACGAAAGACAGTCTCCGTGGCCGCACATTCACCAGACGTGCTGCTATTGCCTCAGCGATTTTCCAGTGGTCAAAACAGACTCCTAAATAAGCCTTCGCCGCTGCCACGGAATCGTGGCGTCAGCGTTGTGAAAAATGTGTACGTCTGCAGGGCGATTACGTCGAGAAGTAACGCCAGTTTCATCGTTTTCGGGTGAGTAGTTAATTAGAAAAAAAAAAATCGGAAGCCTTAGAACTTGAATGCACCTCGTATAACCCTGTATTCACCTGACCAGAGGTCTTGTTCCTCCTGCCACCGAACTAATTCCCACTATATCTACGTTTAACTTATCCATTTCCCTTTTCAAATTTTCTAACCTACCTGCCCCATTAAGGGATCTGACATTCCATGCTCCGACCCGCAGAACGCCAGTTTTCTTTCTCCTGATAACGACGTCCTCCTGAGTAGTCCCCGCCCGGAGATCCGAATGGGGGACTATTTTACTTCCGGAATATTTTACCCGAGAGGATGGCACCGTCATTTAACCATACAGTAAAGCTGCATGCCCTCGTGAAAAATTACGGCTGTAGTTTCCCGTTGCTTTCAGCCGTTTGCAGTACCAGCACAGCAAGGTCATTTTGGGCAGTGTTACAAGGCCAGACCAGTCAATCATCCAGACTGTTGAAGGCTGCTGCCCCTCTGGCCTCTCAACAGATACCCCTCCGTCGTGGTTGCACCTACGGTACGGCTATCTGTATCGCTGAGGCACACAATCCTCCCCAACAACGGCATGGTTCATGGAGGAGGCAATGTACCCTATGTGATCAAAATTATCCGGACACCTGCCTGAAAATGACTTACAAGTTCGTGGCGCCCTAAACCGGTAATGCTGGAATTCAATATGGTGTTGGCCCACCCTTAGCCTTGATGACAGTTTCCACTGTCACAGGCATACGTCCAATCAGGTGCTGGAACGTTTCTTGGGGAATGGCAGCCCATTCTTCACGGAGTGCTGCAAAGAGGAAAGGTATCGATATCGGTCGGTGAAGCCTGGCACGACGTCGACGTGCCGAAACATCAGAAAGGAGTTCAGGTCAGGACTCTGTGCAGGCCAGTCCATTACAGTGATGTTATGTCGTGTAACCACTCCGTCACAGGCCGTCGATTATCAACAGGTGCTAGATCGTGTTGAAAGATGCAATCGCCATCCCTGAATTACTCTTCAACAGTGGGAAGCAAGAAGGTGCTTAAAACATCAATGTAGGCCTGTGCTGTGATAAGGCCACGCAAAACAACAATGGGTGCAAGCCCTCTCCATGAAAAACACGACCACACCATAACACCACCGACTTGGAGATTTAGTGTTGGCACTACACACGATGACAGATGACGTTCACCGGGCATTCGAAATACGCACACGCTGCCATAGGATCGCCACATTGTGTACCGTGATTCGGCACTCTACAGAATGTTTTTCCACTGTTTAGTCGTCCAATGTTTACGCTCCTTAGACCGAGCGAGGCGTCGTTTGGCATTTACCGGCGTGATGTGTGGCTTATGAGCAGCCGCTCGGCCATGAAATCCAAGCTTTCTCCCCTCCCGCCTAACTGTCGTAGTGCTTGCAGTGGATCCTGATGCAGTTTGGAATTCCTGTGTGATGGTCTGGATAGATGTCTGCCTATTACACATTACGACCCTCTTCAACTGTCGGCGGTCTCTGTCAGTCAACAGACGAGGTCGGCCTGTACGCTTTTGTGCTGTACGTGTCCCTTCACGTTTCCACTTCACTATCACATCGGAAACAGTGGAGATAGCGATGTTTAGGAGTGTGGAAATCTCGCGTACAGACGTATGACGCAGGTGACACCCAATCACCTGACCACGTTCAAAGTCCGTGAGTCTCACGATGTTTAATGACTACTGAGGTCGTTGAGTAACGAATTTGAAAGCAATATTTTATTTGCAGATTCTAAAAATAACCCGGAAAAATTTTGGTCGTAATTAAAATCCGTGAATGCTATGAATAATTCAGTACCTTCTCTTGCTGACAGTAAGGGTAGTGTAATGGATGATGATAATCAGAAGGCCGAAATTCTAACCCTTTCAAAAACTCGTTTACGATAGGGGACTGCAGCACAATTTCCCCTTTCGACTGTCGAACAAACGCAGAGATGGCTGACATAGTGTTTAGTGTGTCTGGGATTGTGAAACAGTTAAGATCCTTAGATGCCAGGAAGGCATCTGGCCCAGACGGTGGTATTCCCGTTAGATCTGATGTTGACTATGCTACAAATATAGCACCATTCTTATCGATCATGTATTAGAGATCGTTGGAACAGCGGAAAGTTACACGTGACTGAAAGAAGGCTCGGGTCATAGCAATCTATAAAAAGGGTCGAAAATCGGATGCACATAGTTTCCGGCCAATTTCACTAACATTGATTTGTTGCAGAATCATGGAACATACACTCCTGGAAATTGAAATAACAACACCGTGAATTCATTGTCCCAGGAAGGGGAAACTTTATTGACACATTCCTGGGGTCAGATACATCACATGATCACACTGACAGAACCACAGGCACATAGACACAGGCAACAGAGCATGCACAATGTCGGCACTAGTACAGTGTATATCCACCTTTCGCAGCAATGCAGGCTGCTATTCTCCCATGGAGACGATCGTAGAGATGCTGGATGTAGTCCTGTGGAACGGCTTGCCATGCCATTTCCACCTGGCGCCTCAGTTGGACCAGCGCTCGTGCTGGACGTGCAGACCGCGTGAGACGACGCTTCATCCAGTCCCAATCATGCTCAATGGGGGACAGATCCGGACATCTTGCTGGCCAGGGTAGTTGACTTACACCTTCTAGAGCACGTTGGGTGGCACGGGATACATGCGGACGTGCATTGTCCTGTTGGAACAGCAAGTTCCCTTGCCGGTCTAGGAATGGTAGAACGATGGGTTCGATGACGGTTTGGATGTACCGTGCACTATTCAGTGTCCCCTCGACGATCACCAGTGGTGTACGGCCAGTGTAGGAGATCGCTCCCCACACCATGATGCCGGGTGTTGGCCCTGTGTGCCTCGGTCGTATGCAGTCCTGATTGTGGCGCTCACCTGCACGGCGCCAAACACGCATACGACCATCATTGGCACCAACGCAGAAGCGACTCTCATCGCTGAAGACGACACGTCTCCATTCGTCCCTCCATTCACGCCTGTCGCGACACCACTGGAGGCGGGCTGCACGATGTTGGGGCGTGAGCGGAAGACGGCCTAACGGTGTGCGGGACCGTAGCCCAGCTTCATGGAGACGGTTGCGAATGGTCCTCGCCGATACCCCAGGAGCAACAGTGTCCCTAATTTGCCGGGAAGTGGCGGTGCGGTCCCCTACGGCACTGCGTAGGATCCTACGGTCTTGGCGTGCATCCGTGCGTCGCTCCGGTCCGGTCCCAGGTCGACGGGCACGTGCACCTTCCGCCGACCACTGGCGACAACATCGATGTACTGTGGAGACCTCACGCCCCACGTGTTGAGCAATTCGGCGGTACGTCCACCCGGCCTCCCGCATGCCCACTATACGCCCTCGCTCAAAGTCCGTCAACTGCACATACGGTTCACGTCCACGCTGTCGCGGCATGCTACCAGTGTTAAAGACTGCGATGGAGCTCCGTATGCCACGGCAAACTGGCTGACACTGACGGCGGCGGTGCACAAATGCTGCGCAGCTAGCGCCATTCGACGGCCAACACCGCGGTTCCTGGTGTGTCCGCTGTGCCGTGCGTGTGATCATTGCTTGTACAGCCCTCTCGCAGTGTCCGGAGCAAGTATGGTGGGTCTGACACACCGGTGTCAATGTGTTCTTTTTTCCATTTCCAGGAGTGTATTTTGTGTTGAGACATAATGACCTTTCTAGACTCTGAGAAGCTCATCTGCAGAAACCAGCACCGTTTTAGGAGCAGCGGTCATGCGAGGGACAGCTGGCCCTTTTTGTGCATGATATACAACAGGCTCTAGATACCGGGTCCCAGGTTGATGCCACGTTTCTGGACTTTCGAAAGTCATTCGACTCAGTTCTGCACTGTCGCTTGATCAAAAAAGTGCACGGTTGCGGTTGCACAAAAAGTTTTCTATCAGACAGAGAGCAGTATGTCATCTTGAACGGGGTGACTCCAACAGAAACAAGCGTTAATTTCAGGTGTGCCCCAAGGCAGCGCAATAGGTCCGCTGCTTTTTACGATTTACATAAACGATCTGGTTGATGGTATTGACAGCGGCTTTAGACTGTTTGCCGATGATGCTGTAGTCTACAGGAAAGTAATATCACACGAAAGTTGTGAACAAATCAATGAGGATTTGCAGAAAATAAATGCGTGGTGTAATGACTGGCAGTTATCTCCCAATATTAGTAAGTGTAAGGTACCGCGTGTAACGAGGCGAAAATCCCCATTAATGTACAAGTACAAAATAAATGCCCAGTCTCTAGAAGCGGTAACATCTGTCAAGTATCTGGGTGTGACTATGCGAGATGATCGCAAATGGAACGATCAGAGCCGACCGGTGTGGCCGAGCGGTTCTAGGGGCTACCGTCTGCGAGCGCGCGACCGCTACGGTCGCAGGTTGGAATCCTGCCTCGGGCATGGATGTGTGTGATGTCCTTAGGTTAGTTAGGTTTAAGTAGTTCAAGTTCTAGGGGACTGATGACCTAAGCAGTTAAGTCCCATAGTGCTCAGAGCCATTTGAACCATTTTTTTTGGAACGATGAGATTACACAAGTAATGGGTAAGGCGAACCCTAGATTGCGGTTTATTGGTAGAATCCTGAAGCGATGCAGTCCTCCAACAAAGGAAATCGCTTACAATGCGTTAGTTCGTCCAGTCTTGGAGTATCGTTCGTCTGTATGGGACCCTTACCAGTTGTGTCTGATACAAGAGATTGGGAAGGTCGAAAGAAGAGCGGAAAGATTCGTGGCTGGTACATTTAGCTGTTGTGTACATAGTTCCGCGTAGTCAGCGCGTACACAACTTTCCCACTAGAGCGCGCCCCGCTAAGCACAACAGCGCAGGCGCAGCGCTCGTCCGTCTCCACACTACGAGATGGCGCTGCCTTAGAGACGGACCAAATTCTGCTTCCGCCGATCCACGTATTAATATGTAACGCAGCCAGTGACATCGATGCTAACGTAGAACCTTTTCTCCTCGCGAATCACACTCGCGCAGTGATACCTGAACCCTCGAGGTATTATAACAAGTGTACAGACCTCCGATTAATCGGGGGTTGCACCCCTCTACCATCCTCCACACCTACAAATCCTTAATCCGTCCCATCCTATGTTATGCCAGTCCTGCCTGGATATCTGCCCCCCCCCCAAATTCTATAAGTCCCTCCAGATCCTTGAGCGTCATGCACTCCGCCTCGCCTTCCGTATACGCCTCCCATCCCCCACGCGGATCCTCTATGATCTCATTCCTTTCCCCCATCTGCTCCTATTCCTCGAACATATCCGCATCCTCTACACCTCCCGCCGTCTTGAACCCCCCACCCCCCGGTTGCTCCTCTCCTCTCCCATCCCCGCCCCCTGCCACGTCTTCACTGTTGTGTCCCCCCTACCCTCCATCTCTACACCCTACATCTCCTTTCCCAAGGTGGCTTCCATCAACTCCCCCTCCCGGATGATGCCCTCTCTCCCTCCATTTATCCCTCATATCAACTCTGATCCTCACTCCCCCTCCTTTCCTCTGTCCTTTTCCCGGGCTCCCTCTGCCCCCCCCCTTCCATCCTCTTTCTTCCACACCTCCCCTCTCTTTGCCCCCTTCTCTCCCCCGAGTCCGTTTACATTTCCCTCCTCTGCCTCCTCTCATTCCGTCTCGCGTCTGCCTTTCTCCCCCTTTATTAGTCCTCTGCCCCCTTGGTTCCCCCCCCCCTTTTCGTTTTTTCCTCTCCCCCCTCCTTGTTTTTCCCCCTACTCCAGGTCCCCCCCCCCCATCTGCCTTGGATCGGGAGTGCCATCTTTGTGCCGCCTTTTTCGTGCAGTGTTTTACAGTGTGTTTTTCCAGTGTGTGCTCCGTGTTGTGTCTTTTGGGAAGTGTAGCGAACAGCCATCATACTGTCACTGGGTGTGCTTTTTTTTTTTATCACTTGCGAACAGAAACCAGACTGTCGCCATGTTTTTTAATTGTGTGTCTACTATGTTACTTGTCTGATTCCTGTGTATTCTATCAACATTGCCGTCCCCTTTTGCTTTCTGTTTTAACTTTCCGCATTTTTACGCCATTTTCCACTTTAAATCACCATTTTATCGCCTGTATTTCCTGTTTCTTCTTCCTTTTTTTTAAAAAAAAAGTCTGTAGGCTGTAGAGCAGCGTAGTAAGCTGCTGCCAGCCCGCCCCTTCGGGGGGAATTGAAAATCAATAAAGAAAAAAAAGAAAAAAAAACTCCGATTAATCAGTCTGCATTTGTCTGTACCAGTCTGCATTAGTCTGTACCAGTCTATAGTCAAGTTTCAGTCTGTACCTAATAAGATTACCATATTCCTGTACATAGCCACGAAGATAAATGAAAAGACACTTTGTCAAGTGTCAGAGATATGTGAGGATAAGATTAATGTACCGAGACCAAAGGAACTTCAGATTGTCAAATGTAAACAGCATCCAGAATCAAGTTACGTAATGTCTGTGCTTTTTATTATTTTAATAAATGTGTGTGAAAATTAATCAAGTTCTGTTTAAAGTTGGTCACCGTCAACCTACTACTGTAAGCGTACAAGTGGCATTTCTATCGTCTGACCTAACGGCAGAAGATAAACACGCCACGATAAGACCACGAGACATATTGCTGACACTCGCCTACTTCGTTAGAGCGACAAGTCAAATAATCTGATGGTGTGTGTACCGAAGGTCTTACAGTACGCACGCCACATTAGCCATCGTGAGAGCGCTACAAATCTGATAGAAAGTGGGACACACTTGCAAATAGATGACGCTCTAAACGGAAGGCGCTGCTCACTAAATTCCGAAATCCGATCTTCACCGAGGATGTAGACCATATATTATTACCACCAACTTTCAAATCGCGCAATGATCACCATTCAAAGATAAGGGAAATTAGAGCTCGTACTGAGGCGTTCAGACAGTCGTTTTTCCCTCGCGCGATTCGCGAGTGGAACAGGGCGGGGGGAGGGGGGGGGAAATATGACTTTGGAGCCAATAGTGCCCTCCGCCACACACCGGTTGGTGGTTAGTGGAGTATACAGGGTGTTACAAAAAGGTACGGCTAAACTTTCAGGAAACATTCCTCACACACAAAGAAGTTAGAGCTCATTTTATTACTTCTCTTCAAATCACATTAATCATGGAATGGAAACACACAGCAACAGAACGTACCAGCGTGACTTCAAACACTTTGTTACAGGAAATGTTGAAAATGTCCTCCGTTAGCGAGGATACGTGCATCCACCCTCCGTCGCACGGAATCCCTGATGCAGCCCTGGAGAATGGCGTATTGTATCACAGCCGTCCACAATACGAGCACGAAGAGTCTCTACATTTGGTACCGGGGTTGCGTACACGAGAGCTTTCAAATGCCCCCATAAATGAAAGTCAAGAGGGTTGAGGTCAGGAGAGCGTGGAGACCACGGAATTGGTCCGCCTGTACCAATCCATCGGTCACCGAATCTGTTGTTGAGAAGCGTACGAACACTTCGACTGAAATGTGCAGGAGCTCCATCGTGCATGAACCACATGTTGTGTCGTACTTGTAAAGGCACATGTTCTAGCAGCACAGGTAGAGATTCCGTATGAAATCATGATAACGTGCTCCATTGAGCTTAGGTGGAAGAACATGGGGCCGAATCGAGACATCACCAACAATGCCTGCCGAAATGTTCACAGAAAACCTGTGTTGATGACGTGATTGCACAATTGCGTGCGGATTCTCGTCAGCCCACACATGTTGATTGTAAAAATTTACAATTTGATCACGTTGGAATGAAGCCTCATCCGTAAAGAGAACATTTGCACTGAAATGAGGATTGACACATTGTCGGATGAACCATTCGCAGAAGTGCACCGGTGGAGGCCAATCAGCTGCTGATAGTGCCTGCACACGCTGTACACGGTACGGAAACAACGGTTCTCCCGTAGTACTCTCCATACAGTGACGTGGTCAACGTTACCTTGTACAGCAGCAACTTCTCTGACGCTGACAGTAGGGTTATCCTCAACTGCTCGAAGAATTGCCTCGTCCATTGCAGGTGTCCTCGTCGTTCTAGGTCTTCCCCAGTCGCGAGTCATAGGCTGGAATGTTCCGTGCTCCCTAAGACGACAATCAATAGCTTCGAACGTCTTCCTGTCGGGACACCTTCGTTCTGGAAATCTGTCTCGATACAAACGTCTCGCGCCACGGCTATTGCCCCGTGCTACTCCGTACATCAAATGGGCATCTGCCAACTCCGCATTTGTAAACATTGCACTGACTGCAAAACCACGTTCGTGATGAACACTAACCTGTTGATGCTACGTACTGATGTGCTCGATGCTAGTACTGTAGAGCAATGAGTCGCATGTCAAAACAAGCACCGAAGTCAACATTACATTCCTTCAATTGGGCCAACTGGCGGTGAATCGAGGAAGTACAGTACATACTGACGAAACTAAAATGAGCTCTAACATGGAAATTAAGCGTTTCCGGACTCATGGTTCAAATGGCTCTGAGCACTATGGGACTCAACTGCTGTGGTTATCAGTCCCCTAGAACTTAGAACTACTTAAACCTAACTAACCTAAGGACATCACACACATCGATGCCCGAGGCAGGATTCGAACCTGCGACCGTAGCAGTCCCACGGTTCCGGACTGCGCGCCTAGAACCGCGAGACCACCGCGGCCGGCCTCCGGTCTCATGTCCACATAACATCTTTTCTTTATTTGTTGTGTGAGGAATATTTCCTGAAAGCTTGGCCGTACCTTTTTGTAAAACCCTGTATATGCAGATGTAGATGATATGGAGTACCTGGCAGTAGGCGGCAGCACAATACACCGAATACGAGAAACGTTTGTTTTCGTGGGTGTCCGGATACTTTTGATGACATAGGGCAGACGGTTTCGAACAGCCGATCCCATCGGCTGGGAGCCTTTTGCACGTTAGTTGTCAGGCAGAGAATTCGCCGGGTCGGCCGTTGCGAAACCGGCGCGCCCGACAGCGTTGCGAGACTGAGTTATGGGCGTGCCGCGTGGGCGTGGCGCGGGGGCGCCTGGCTGGCTTTGATTGACAGGACGGGGGCCGTGAACCGCTCGGCATATGACGGGGCAGTAGTTGGGCACGGCTCAGCTCCGTTTGGCGGACACCGCAGGCCGTTGTGCAACCGGGCGTGGGCTGGGTCCATAGCCTTGGTTCGCTTCGCGGAACGTCCGCACACCAGCCACCACCTCGCCAGTCTGTGCCGGCGCACTCTATTAACAACAATATTAATTATACATGTTTAGCCCACCTCCTAACACGATTAGTGGGCCATAATTGTTACATAAGTCTAAAAAATTTGCAGCTAATATTACAATTTGTGTTAGTGAGCTACTTTTAAGTTGCTAAGCTGGTGTTGAATTCCTACAGTAACAATGGACACTTTAATTTACCTACAATTTATATGAGGGTCAGTCAAAAAGTAATGCCTCCTATTTTTTTTCTACGTTTAATTGTCAGGAAATTTAAATGCAATTACATAGGTTGAAAACCACAACATTGAGGATCATTTTGTCATTTTTCAATGTAATCTCCGCCCATCTCTACAGTTTTGGTCCATCTTTGAACAAGGGCATGTATCCCAGCACGGTAAAAATCACAGCTCTGCTTCCTAAGCCATTGACGCACGGATGTTTTGACGGCCTCCTCATCTTCAAAATGAATCCCACGATGAGCTTCTTTTAGTGGCCCGAACAGATGGAAGTCTGATGGTGCCAGGTCAGGGCTGTATGGGGGATGAGGCAAAACTTCCCATCCAATTTTGACAATCTCGTCAGAGGTGTGACGACTGGTGTGTGGTCTTGCATTGTCATGCAAAAGAAGAACATCTGCCATTGATTTTGTTGGGCGAACTCGCTGAAGACGTGCTTTAAGTTTGTGACGTATTGAACAGAATTTATTGTGCATCCCTGCTCCAAAAAATCAACCAGAATCACACCCTCTGTATCCCAGAAAACTGTTGCCATAACTTTCCCTGCCGATCGCACAGTTTTGAATTTTTTCTTCCTCGGCGAGCTTGTGTGACGCCACTCCATTGACTGCCTCTTTGATTCGGGTTCAAAAAAATGCACCCATATTTCGTCCCCGGTCACAATTTTTTTCAGAAACTCATCTCCCTCCAAACGGAAGCGCTGCAAGTGTTGGGAGGCTATTGTTTTCCTTGCCTCTTTATTCTGATCGGCACAAACTTTTGAGTACCCCAATTGTTTAATAATCGTGATCACACTGCCTTTACTAAGAGAAATAATGCGACACACTTCATCTGCAGTCACCCGACGGTCACCACGAATGATGTCATCAACTTGCTGAATGTTGTGTGGAGTCACTGCACTCACCGGCCTGCCGCTCCGCTTTTCGTCAGTCAACGGTGTTTGCCCTTCAGCTTCCTTACAACGACGAACCCATCGTCTAACAGTGCTGACATCCACTGTCACAACACCATACACCTTCTTCAGTCTTTCATGAATGCGTATGGGCGTTTCACCTTCTGCATTCAAGAATTCAATCACACAATGCTGTCTCAAACGAACATCGATGTCGGCCATCTTACAAACTTCTGCTGTGCTGCCACCTGTTGACACAGAAAGTTACTACTGCAGTGGATTGCAGAAGAAGGTTTGAGGAATGGCGCCAAATTAAAATTTTTCACTTAATTTCTTTAAGTAGAAAAAAAATGGGAGGCATTACTTTTTGACCGACCCTCGTATTAGTGAACTACTACTTTTTAAGTTCCTAAGCTGGTGTTAATTTCCTACGGTGCAATGGGCAGTTTAATTTTACCTACGTCTAACCTAGAAATGACTACTAACTGCAGCGTCACAGGTGTGCCAGTAAGTACAAACCTACTTGGAGTGGCCAGGCTCCTCGAGCTAATCCCGAGGAACGTGCCCCTGGCACTGGGCCGGCCAAGGTTAGTAATCGCTGCAGTTCCCTATGTTAGTATTCTAATCTAAGTCCTACTCTACTAACTTAACCTACGTCATAATTGGTGTTTGTCATAATCGGTGTGATTGATCCCATCCCCCTGATCCCATACGTGACGGTTTCCAACTGATGGAGGTCGGCCATTCCACGCACAGGCGGTATGGGATTGGGATCAGGTCTTAATCGGTTGGTTGGTTGAGAATTTGGTATTTACTCTTGATCCCTCAAGTACTCTATTAAAACTTTTCGCGATACCTCTTCTGCCAGAGCATTCAAGGTATGGAAGGTGTCTTCTTGTCTTAGAAGGTCGTACGTCTCGTTGTGTGGAAGTCTGTCTCTATATGTTGTCGCCACGTCATTGAAGAGAGGGCACTCGAAAACCACATGTTCGGGAGTTCCTTCCGCCGCGCCACAGTCACACTCGGGAGTTGCCCTTTTCCCAAACCGACATAGGTATGTCGGATAGGGTCCATGACCAGTGTGAAAGTGGATGAGTCCTCGTGTGGGTTCGAAATATTTCATGGTCCCACGTTCTTTAACATTAGGTAAGAACTGGAATGTTCTTCTCCCCGTTTCATCTTCCTCCCAATTCCTCTGCCACAGTTCCTCCCCTCTGTTTCTTATCTCCCTCTTATCCTCTACTCTCACTCCCATGATATCTGTTATTTTTCCCCCGTCCCCTTTTTTCGCCCAATACCATGCCGCTTGTTCTCTTATTTTAATATCTAGCGGGCAGAGCCCCATTATGACTAACACAGCTCCCCCTGGTGATGTCCTGTAGGCCCCTACTGATCTTAATATCATATTTCTCTGGACTCTTCTCACTATCATGGCGGGCACGACCCGCGTGAGCCTGTGCGCCCAGACTCCCGAGCCGTAACCCACTACTGATCTCAGGATGCTATTATGATAGAGTTTGATGAGATGAGGGGGGAGATGAAATCGTTTATGTCCGATGGAAATGAGATTATTTAGTAACTGCAAGGCTTTCTGTGTTACGGTTTCTATGTGCTTTCCAAAGTTCCATCTCTCGTCAATTATGACTCCCAGATATCGCGCCTCACGTCGCCGAAGAACTGGTGAGCCATCGATTCTCACAGTGGGATTTCTAATAAGCTGACCTTTTAGTAGTAAATAAGTAGATTTATTAGGGGATACTTTCATTTTCGTTTTAAGGCACCACTGGTGCAGTCTTTCAATGGCCCTTTCGATTTTTGGCTCTATGTCCTCTCGGCTCTAGAGATTTCGTCACGGCAGGAGAGAGAGAGAGAGAGAGAGGCGGCCCTTATCTTTGTAGGGCACGGCAGTAATCCGCTCGCCGTGCGCCTATGTTGCGGCAGTCCGCTGCTTCGCGCTCGTAAAATGCGAAGATTTGCGGCGGCGGCGGTGCACACGCACTAGAATGGTACTCGTACAGTTTTTAATTCTCACCTCGAAAATATGGGGCTGTGACCGTGACGGAAGCCCTGCAGGAAACCAACCAGAAACTGCGAAAGAGAACTAAAGTTCAGCGAGAATAAAAAAAGAAACTCCGAGGTTTGCCGATGACGTTGCAGTTGTGTCAGAGGCAGCAAAAAACTTGGGACAGCTATTGAACAGAGCGTAGTGTCTTGCAAAAATGTTGCAAGATGAACGTCAAGAAAAAACATGGCTAGTGCAACGTAGTCGAATCAAATCAGACGATACTTACGGTATAAGGTTAGAAATTCGTCCAGTCCATATGTGGCATAACAGCAAACCAGTCCTAAAAAGTATTGATTAAAAACAGTCTTGGTTGCAATTTTAATTTTTTTATTTTTCAACGACGCGTTTCGCCTTATTTAGGCATCTTCAGGTTATCTTTTCTAGGTGGACGCGAGAGGCACCTAGATCTGCAGGATGGGGGCTCACGTAGCCCCCATCTTACTCTGTTACTCGCTCCTGTGAACGGGAACGCGTTATGCAGATCTAGGTGCCTGTCCCATCCATCTAGTAAAGGTAACCTGAAGATGCCTAAATAAGGCGAAACGCGTCATTGAAAAATAAAAAGCTAAAATTGCAACCAAGACTGTTTATAACCACCAATGTATAGGGTTAGGTTCAAATGGCTCTGAGCACTATGGGACTTAACTTCTGAGGTCATCAGTCCCCTAGAACTTAGAACTACTTAAACCTAACTAACCTAAGGGCATCAGAAACATCCATGCCCGAGGCAGGATTCGAACCTGCGACCGTAGCGGTCGCTCGGTTCCAGACTGCAGCGCCTAGAACCGCTCGGCCTCCCCGGCCGGCATAAGGTTAGGAAATAAGACATTGAGAGTAGCAGATGAGATTAATTACTCGAGCAGAAAAATATTGATGATGGCAGATGTAATGAGGATATAAAATGGAAAGTGGAAATACCATGAAAAGGATATCTGAGAAAGAGGAATCTACTATCTAATACGAGGTGTGGCTAGAAAAAAACCGGACTAGTACTGGTGAAACAATAAAACGAATGCAATAAGGCTGAAAGTCGCGTGGCCTGTCACGTGACTCTCGCTCCGCCTACTGCTCGAGTTTCATCTGCCTCCTGCACTCAGTCTGCCCGTGGCGTCTGTTTTAAGTAGTAGACGTTTTGTCTGTGCGTCGGAAAATGTTGAGTGTACAGAAAGAACAGCGTGTTAACATCAAATTTTGTTTCAAACTAGGAAAATCTGCAAGTGAAACGTTTGTAATGTTACAACAAGGTACGGCGATGATTGTTTATCGCGAACACAAGTGTTTGAGTGGTTTAAACGATTTAAAGATGGCCGCGAAGACACCAGTGATGACACTCGCACTGGCAGACCATTGTCAGCAAAAACTGATGCAAACATTGAAAAAATCGTTAACTTGTTCGACACTTTCCTTGTCAACTCCTGTTAACTCAGACACTGCTCTGATTGTTAAACGGCGATCTTGTCGAACAAGTTTACCGATTTTTTCAATGTTTGCATCAGTTTTTGCTGACAGTGGTCTGCCAGTGCGAGTGTCATCACTGGTGTCTTCGCGGCCATCTTTAAATCGTTTAAACCACTCAAACACTTGTGTTCGCGATAAACAATCGTCGCCGTACACTTGTTGTAACATTACAAACGTTTCACTTGCAGATTTTCCTAGTTTGAAACAAAATTTGATGTTAACACGCTGTTCTTTCTGTACACTCTACATTTTCCGACGCACAGACAAAACGTCTACTACTTAAAACAGACGCCACGGGCAGACTGAGTGCAGGAGGCAGATGAAACTCGAGCAGTAGGCGGAGCGTGAGTCACGTGACAGGCCACGCGACTTTCAGCCTTCTTGCATTCGTTTTATTGTTTCACCAGTACTAGTCCGGTTTTTTTCTAGCCACACCTCGTACATGAGGGCGTGCGAGGAAAGTAATGGCTCCAAATTTATGTGAAAACTCTCACAGGTTTTTAAATAAAACAGACTTTATTGACACAAGCCATTTTTACTATTTTTCGACCGTGACTGTCTCAAGGTTTTTTTTTTAATTCCCGTTGCCCGTGCTTCTGTCATAATCTTCTGCATGCATGACGGTTGTCTCTTCCCGGAATAGCTCCTTTACACCTCAACTGGCTCTGTCAACACCGACGTTGGGCTGTTGATGATTGGAAAGCCGGCCGCGGTGGTCTAGCGGTTCTGGCGCTGCAGTCCGGAACCGCGGGACTGCTACGGTCGCAGGTTCGAATCCTGCCTCGGGCATGGGTGTGTGTGATGTCCTTAGGTTAGTTAGGTTTAAGTAGTTCTAAGTTCTAGGGGACTTATGACCTAAGATGTTGAGTCCCATAGTGCTCAGAGCCATTTGAACCATTTGATGATTGGAAACACGTTGCCTGGTCGGACGAGTCTCGTTTCAAATAGTATCGAGCGGATGGACGGGTACGGGTATGCAGACAACCTCATGAATCTATGGACCCTGCGTGTCAGCAGGGGCTGTTCAACCTGGTGGAGGCTTTGTAATGTTGTGGGGCGTGTGCAGTTGGAGTGATGTGGGACCCCTGATACGTCTAGATACGACTCTGACAGGTGACACGTGCGTAAGAATCCTGTCTGATCACCTGCATCCATTCGTGTCCACTGATCATTCCGAAGGACTTGGACAATTCCAGCAGGACAATGCGACACCACGCACGTCCAGAGTTGCTACAGGGTGGCTCCAGGAACATTCTTCTGAGTTGCAACACTCCCGCTGGCCACCAAACTCTCCAGACGTGAACATTATTGAGCACGTCTCCGTTGCCCTGTAACAAGGTGTTCAGAAGAGATCTGCACCCTCTCGCACTCTCACGAATTTATGGACAGTCCTCGAGGATTGATGGTGTGAAACCCCTCCAGCACTACTTCTGACATTAGTCGAGTCCATGCGGCACTTCTGCGTGCTCGCGGGGGCCCTACACGATATTAGGCAGGTGTACCGGTTTTGCTATTTAGGGAGTAAAATAACTGATGATGGCCGAAGTAGAGAGGATATAAAATGTAGACTGGCAATGGCAAGGAAATCGTTTCTGAAGAAGAAAAATTTGTTAAAATCGAGTATAGATTTAAGTGTCAGGAAGTGGTTTCTGAAAGTATTTGTATGGAGTGTAGCCATGTATGGAAGTGAAACATGGACGATAACTAGTTTGGACAAGAAGAGAATAGAAGCTTTCGAAATGTGGTGCTACAGAAGAATGCTGAAGATAAGGTGGGTAGATCACGTAACTAATGAGGAGGTATTGAATAGGATTGGGGAGAAGAGAAGTTTGTGGCACAACTTGACTAGAAGAAGGGATCGGTTGGTAGGACATGTTTTGAGGCATCAAGGAATCACAAATTTAGCATTGGAGGGCAGCGTGGAGGGTAAAAATCGTAGAGGGAGACCAAGAGATGAATACACTAAGCAGATTCAGAACGATGTAGGTTGCAGTAAGTACTGGGAGATGAAGCTTGCACAGGATAGAGTAGCATGGAGAGCTGCATCAAACCAGTCTCAGGACTGAAGACCACAACAACAACAACAACAACAACCAGTTTCTTGGGGTCTTCAGTGTGTAAGCTACGGTGACGTAATAAATTACTATACAGTGTAGGAAGCTGGGTGACAATTTTAAGCGTCGAACGACAACAACGCGGAGCTAATTGGTTACTTTCGTTATCTTGCGTTGTCTTCCGTTTCCTTTTAGATTAGATTAGTACTTGTTTCATAGATCATGAATACGACAGTTCGTAATGATGTGGAACGTGTCAGGTTAATAAAAGGTGTCTGTACAAGATATTACATTACGCAAAATATTACACTACACTTCATATTTTTTTTTTTTTTTTGTGGGTGTTGGGGAAGTTACCCACTTACTATATCCAAAAATTCATCTAATGAGTAGAAGGAGTTGCCATTAAGAAATTCTTTTAATTTCCTTTTAAATTCTATATATAAATATTCTATACAAACGTCTCAAAAATGAGATCGACAGGAAGTGCAAAATGGCTAAGCAGGGATGGCTAGAGGGCAAATGTAAGGATGTAGAGGCTTGTCTCACTAGGGGTAAGATAGATACTGCCTACAGGAAAATAAAAGAGACCTTTGCAGAGAAGAGAACCACTTGTATGAATATCAAGAGCTCAGATGGCAACCCAGTTCTAAGCAAAGAAGGGAAGGCAGAAAGGTGGAAGGAGTATATAGAGGGTTTATACAAGGGCGAAGTACTCGAGGACAATATTATGGAAATGGAAGAGGATGTAGATGAAGACGAAATGGGAGATAAGATACTGCGTGAAGAGTTTGACAGAGCACTGAAAGACCCGAGTCAAAACAAGGCCCCGGGAGTAGACAACATTCCATTAGAACTACTGATGGCCTTGGGAGAGCCAGTCATGACAAAACTCTACCATCTGGTGAGCAAGATGTACGAGACAGGCGAAATACCCTCAGACTTCAAGAAGAATATAATAATTCCAATCCCAAAGAAAGCAGGTGTTGACAGATGTGAAAATTACCGAACTATGAGTTTAATAAGTCACAGCTGCAAAATACTAACGCGAATTCTTTACAGACGAATGGAAAAACTGGTAGAAGCGGACCTCGGGGAAGATCAGTTTGGATTCCGTAGAAATGTTGGAACACGTGAGGCAATACTAACCTTACGACTTATCTCAGAAGAAAGATTAAGAAAAGGCAAACCTACGTTTCTAGCATTTGTAGACTTAGAGAAAGCTTTTGACAACGTTAACTGGAATACTCTCTTTCAAATTCTGAAGGTGGCAGGGGTAAAATACAGGGAGCGAAAGGCTATTTACAATTTGTACAGGAACGAGATGGCAGTTATAAGAGTCGAGGGGCATGAAAGGGAAGCAGTGGTTGGGAAAGGAGTGAGACAGGGTTGTAGCCTCTCCCTAATGTTATTCAATCTGTATATAGAGCAAGCAGTAAAGGAAACAAAAGAAAAATTCGGAGTAGGTATTAAAATTCATGGAGAAGAAGTAAAAACTTTGAGGTTCGCCGATGACATTGTAATTCTGTCAGAGACAGCAAAGGACTTGCAAGAGCTGTTGAACGGAATGGACAGTGTCTTGAAAGGACGATATAAGATGAACATCAACAAAAACAAAACGAGGATAATGGAATGTAGTCAAATTAAATCGGGTGATGCTGCGGGAATTAGATTAGGAAATGAGACAAAGTAGTAAAGGAGTTTTGCTATTTAGGGAGTAAAATAACTGATGATGGTCGAAGTAGAGAGGATATAAAATGTAGACTGGCAATGGCAAGGAAATCGTTTCTGAAGAAGAAAAATTTGTTAACGTCGAGTATAGATTTAAGTGTCAGGAAGTCGTTTCTGAAAGTATTTGTATGGAGTGTAGCCATGTATGGAAGTGAAACATGGACGATAAATAGTTCGGACAGGAGGAGAATAGAAGCTTTCGAAATGTGGTGCTACAGAAGAATGCTGAAGATTAGATGGGTAGATCACATAACTAATGAGGAGGTATTGAATAGAATTGGGGAGAAGAGGAGTTTGTGGCACAACTTGACTAGAAGAAGGGATCGGTTGGTAGGACATGTTCTGAGGCATCAAGGAATCACAAATTTAGCATTGGAGGGCAGCGTGGAGGGTAAAAATCGTATAGGGAGACCAAGAGATGAATACACTAAGCAGATTCAGAAGGATGTAGGATGCAGTAGGTACTGGGAGATGAAGAAGCTTGCACAGGATAGAGTAGCGTGGAGAGCTTCATCAAACCAGTCTCATGACTGACGACCACAACAACAACAATGGCTATCTGTCAGACTTTTGATGCTATTAGTAAGTGACCAAACACTTTTTTGGCCGCATAATTTACCCCCTTCTGAGCCAAAGTTAGATTTAACATTGAGTAGTGAAGATCATCCTTTCTCCTAGTGTTGTAGCCATGTACATTGCTACTACTTTTGAATTCGTTCGGACTGTTAATAACAAATTTCATAAGTCAATATATTTATTGTGAGGCTACAGTGAAGATCCATAGCTCTTAAAATAAGTGTCTGCAGGATGATCTTGGATGAGCTCCAGCAATTATTCTGATTGCACGCTTTTGTGCAATGAACACTCTATTACTCGATGACGAGTTACCCCAGAATATGATGGCATACGAAAGCAGAGAATGAAAATTGGCGTGGTAAGCTAATTTACTGAGATGTATATCGCCAAAATTTGGAATGACCCTAATAGCATAAGTAGCTAAACTCAAACGTTTCAGCAGATCTTCAGTGTGTTTTTTTCCAGTTCAACCCCTCATCAATGCATAAACCTAGAAATTTTGAATATTCTACCTTAGCTACCGATCTCTGATCGAAGTCTATATTTATTAATGGGGTCATTACATTTACTGTGTGGAACTGTGTATACTGTGTTTTGTCAAAGTTTAATGAGAGCCCATATGCAGAGAACCACTTAATGATTTTCTGAAAAGCATCGTTTACAATTTCTCCAGTTAATTCTTGTCTGTTCGGTGTGACAGCCACACTTGTATCATCGGCAAAAAGTATCAGCTTTGCATCTTCATAAATATAGAATGGCAAGTCATTAATATACCAGGTGATCAAAAAATCAGTATAAATTTGAAAACTTAATAAACCACTGAATAATGTAGATAGAGAGGTAAAAATTGACACACATGCTTGGAATGACATGAGGTTTTATTAGAAAAAAAAGTATTGCTAGACGCGTGAAAGATCTCTTGCGTGCGTCGTTTGCTGATGATCGTGTGTTCAGCCGTCACTTTCGTCATGCTTGGCCTCCCAGGCCCCCAGACTTCAGTCCGTGCGATTATTGGCTTTGGGGTTACCTGAAGTCGCAAGCGTATCGTGATCGACCGACATCTCTAGGGGTGCTGAAATACAACATCCGACGCCAATGCCTCACCATAACTCCGGACATGCTTTACAGTGCTGTTCACAACATTATTCCCCGACTACAGCTATTGTTGAGGAATGATGGTGGACATATTGAGCATTTCCTGTAAATAACATCATCTTATCATCTTTGCTTTTTCTTACTTTGTTATCCTAATTATTGCTATTCTCATCAGATGAAGCGCCATCTTTCGGATATGTATTTTTTGGTTCTAATAAAACCCCATGTCATTCCAAGTATGTGTGACAATTTGTACCTCTCTATCTACATTATTCCGTGATTTATTCAGATTTCAAATTTATACTGACTTTTTGATCGCCCGGTATATTAAGAAGCTTGTTCACAGGTAGAAGCGAATGACTGTGAACACTGCCGAACAATGTGCAGGTGCTCGTTCGCGTGTGTTCGCTTGCATTGGCCCCTATGTAAACCACGCCTTAGAGATATTTAACATCTGGAAATTCTCGCTTCCCGCGCCCGGGTTCGATTCCCGGCGGGGTCAGGGATTTTCTCTGCCTCGTGATGACTGGGTGTTGTGTGCTGTCCTTAGGTTAGTTAGGTTTAAGTAGTTCTAAGTTCTAGGGGACTGATGACCATAGATGTTAAGTCCCATAGTGCTCAGAGCCATTTGAACCATTTTTGAAACATCTGGAAATGCGTTCCAGTGTCGTGTCCCACTGACGTGTCCTGAGAGGGAGTGGAAGGACTGCGTTGGTGCATAACCTGTGTCGTGTCCCACTGACGTGTCCTGAGAGGGAGTGGAAGGACTGCGTTGGTGCATAACCTCTGTCGTGTCCCACTGACGTGTCCTGAGAGGGAGTGGAAGGACTGCGTTGGTGCATAACCTGTGTCGTGTCCCACTGACGTGTCCTGAGAGGGAGTGGAAGGACTGCGTTGGTGCGTAACCTGTGTCGTGTCCCACTGACGTGTCCTGAGAGGCAGTGGAAAGACTGCGTTGGTGCATAACCTGTGTCGTGTCCCACTGACGTGTCCTGAGAGGGAGTGGAAGGACTGCGTTGGTGCATAACCTGTGTCGTGTCCCACTGACGTGTCCTGAGAGGGAGTGGAAGGACTGCATTGGTGCATAACCTCTGTCGTGTCCCACTGACGTGTCTTGAGAGGGAGTGGAAGGACTGCGTTGGTGCATGACCTGTGTCGTGTCCCACTGACGTGTCCTGAGAGGGAGTGGAAGGACTGCGTTGGTGCATAACCTGTGTCGTGTCCCACTGACGTGTCCTGAGAGGGAGTGGAAGGACTGCGTTGGTGCATAACCTGTGTCGTGTCCCACTGACGTGTCCTGAGAGGGAGTGGAAGGACTGCGTTGGTGCATAACCTGTGTCGTGTCCCACTGACGTGTCCTGAGAGGGAGTGGAAGGACTGCATTGGTGCATAACCTCTGTCGTGTCCCACTGACGTGTCTTGAGAGGGAGTGGAAGGACTGCGTTGGTGCATAACCTGTGTCGTGTCCCACTGACGTGTCCTGAGAGGGAGTGGAAGGACTGCGTTGGTGCATAACCTCTGTCGTGTCCCACTGACATGTCCTGAGGGGGAGTGGAAGGACTGCGTTGGTGCATAACCTGTGTCGTGTCCCACTGACGTGTCCTGAGAGGGAGTGGAAGGACTGCGTTGGTGCATAACCTCTGTCGTGTCCCACTGACGTGTCCTGAGAGGGAGTGGAAGGACTGCGTTGGTGCATAACCTCAGTCGTGTCCCACTGACGTGTCCTGAGAGGGAGTGGAAGGACTGCGTTGGTGCATAACCTGTGTCGTGTCCCACTGACGTGTCCTGAGAGGGAGTGGAAGGACTGCGTTGGTGCATAACCTCAGTCGTGTCCCACTGACGTGTCCTGAGAGGGAGTGGAAGGACTGTGTTGGTGCATAACCTGTGTCGTGTCCCACTGACGTGTCCTGAGAGGGAGTGGAAGGACTGTGTTGGTGCATAACCTGTGTCGTGTCCCACTGACGTGTCCTGAGAGGGAGTGGAAGGACTGCGTTGGTGCATAACCTGTGTCGTATCCCACTGACGTGTCCTGAGAGGGAGTGGAAGGACTGCGTTGGTGCATAACCTCTGTCGTGTCCCACTGACGTGTCCTGAGAGGGAGTGGAAGGACTGCGTTGGTGCATAACCTGTGTCGTGTCCCACTGACGTGTCCTGAGAGGGAGTGGAAGGACTGCGTTGGTGCATAACCTGTGTCGTGTCCCACTGACGTGTCCTGAGAGGGAGTGGAAGGACTGCGTTGGTGCATAACCTCTGTCGTGTCCCACTGACGTGTCCTGAGAGGGAGTGGAAGGACTGCGTTGGTGCATAACCTGTGTCGTGTCCCACTGACGTGTCCTGAGAGGGAGTGGAAGGACTGCGTTGGTGCATAACCTGTGTCGTGTCCCACTGACGTGTCCTGAGAGGGAGTGGAAGGACTGCGTTGGTGCATAACCTGTGTCGTGTCCCACTGACGTGTCCTGAGAGGGAGTGGAAGGACTGCGTTGGTGCATAACCTGTGTCGTGTCCCACTGACGTGTCCTGAGAGGGAGTGGAAGGACTGCGTTGGTGCATAACCTGTGTCGTGTCCCACTGACGTGTCCTGAGAGGGAGTGGAAGGACTGCGTTGGTGCATAACCTCTGTCGTGTCCCACTGACGTGTCCTGAGAGGGAGTGGAAGGACTGTGTTGGTGCATAACCTGTGTCGTGTCCCACTGACGTGTCCTGAGAGGGAGTGGAAGGACTGCGTTGGTGCATAACCTCTGTCGTGTCCCACTGACGTGTCCTGAGAGGGAGTGGAAGGACTGTGTTGGTGCATAACCTGTGTCGTGTCCCACTGACGTGTCCTGAGAGGGAGTGGAAAGACTGCATTGGTGCATAACCTGTGTCGTGTCCCACTGACGTGTCCTGAGAGGGAGTGGAAGGACTGCATTGGTGCATAACCTGTGTCGTGTCCCACTGACGTGTCCTGAGAGGGAGCGGAAGGACTGCGTTGGTGCATAACCTGTGTCGTGTCCCACTGACGTGTCCTGAGAGGGAGTGGAAGGACTGTGTTGGTGCATAACCTGTGTCGTGTCCCACTGACGTGTCCTGAGAGGGAGCGGAAGGACTGCGTTGGTGCATAACCTCAGTCGTGTCCCACTGACGTGTCCTGAGAGGGAGTGGAAGGACTGCGTTGGTGCATAACCTGTGTCGTGTCCCACTGACGTGTCCTGAGAGGGAGTGGAAGGACGGCGTTGGTGCATAACCTGTGTCGTGTCCCACTGACGTGTCCTGAGAGGGAGTGGAAGGACTGCGTTGGTGCATAACCTGTGTCGTGTCCCACTGACGTGTCCTGAGAGGGAGTGGAAGGACTGCGTTGGTGCGCGTCATAGAACTTACTTGGCATGAGGTCTCGGTGGTGTGGGCCGCCAACTCGTCACTGCTCCGTGGTAGAGAAGGCTACAAGGTGAGCTAGAGTACGGAACTCGGATAGGATCTTAGGGAAGCTTTCATGTATGAACACTCGATGTATCGAACGACTATACTGGAAGTACCCCTGGCACTTGTGATTTAAATAAGATTCTATATACAGTCTCCAATGATTGTCTATCTGGCTATGCAGTTGCCATCCCTAACTTCCCAAACCTGAGTCCTAATACAGCAGAGGCGAGCGCACCAGGCTAAGTGTCAGCTGCGTCGATTCCGCCTGAGTCCCTACTTGTTGCTGTGCTCAATACTCTCCTGCAACTCTTGCAGCATCCCGACGCCGACCAACGTGGACCGGCGTCCTAGGTACCTCACTCCATCACTGTCCTTCGATCTAGCGGCTATCCGCTTTTATAGGGGGTAGTCCACCCGGCACCACTTGTTCTAGAAGGTTCTAGCAGGTTCTAGCACCCCCTGAGTAGGCTAGTCACGCGGCAGCATGTGATGCCTCCGTGATGGACTAGCCATTCTCCACTGTTTGCTGTGTCCAAGGGTTGCCACTAACTGTGCTTGAGCCTCGTGATACTGCATACTCCGCTCTTGTTAGTCGAGTACACATTACACATTACACACGAGATAGTTTGGTCACGTCCGCCTCGCTTGATCTGTAGCAATAATTTTCCAGCCTACAGCCTACATGATTTTAATTCTATCTTCTACTATTCGCGACACCAGGAACTCGTGGATTTGTTTGTGGGCCACGTTACGGCCCTTGAGGGAGCGGTTGGTAGCTATGCGGACAGCATTTCTTTCAAACGCGCAGGCTATCACCAACCTTCCATCCCCCCCCCCCTTTTTTTTTTTTTTTTTTGAGACTAGTTCCACTCAACAGGAAATTAAGGAAATTAGTTCCGCCGTGAGACTAATTGCAGCGCCAGCTCGGCGTATTCTCGCCATTTCCAACGGCAGCGCGAATTAGCAGGAGCTAATTACCGCACTGTAATTCACTTAGCAGTGCGGGTTTCCTCTGCAAACCAACCCCGCGGCAGTTGCTGGCGCACTACAAATCACTAGGACACACGGAAGCGGCGAACAGTCGCACACACATCACACTCCGGCGTGGCTTACACCCTTCGGCGGTGGACCCATTTATTGGTGACTTTGGACATTACGTTCGCACAGTAATAGAGGAGGGATACGAAACGAAATGTCGATGCAAAGTCGCAACGAACTCGCACGATTTTAACGGCAGAAGGACCCGGAAGAGCAACAAAAAAATGGTTCAAATGGCTCTGAGCACTATGGGACTCAACTGCCGTGGTCATCAGTCCCCTAGAACTTACAACTACTTAAACCTAACTAACCTAAGGACAGCACACAACACCCAGCCATCACGAGACAGAGAAAATCACTGACCCCGCCGGGAATCGAACCCGGGAACCCGGGCGTGGGAAGCGAGAACGCTACCGCACGACCACGAGATGCGGGCCGGGAGAGCAACAGTGAGAGCTTTTCTCCTTCCTGGACACCAGAAGGGATACAGGTTTTAATGTGACTTACACGCCTCAGCTCAGCGAACTGTGACATTTGTGTACTTAACAAGTTATTAATTAATATGTGTAACTATGACATTACAGTGTTGTGTATTTTCTCGAGTCGACAGTAGATGGTAGCCGGGTAATTTCTATGAGGGGCATTCAATAAGTAATGCAGAACTTCTTTTCTGAAAGCAGATTAGTTTTATTCATCATGCCAATGCAGTATTGAGCCGTGGATGGCTCCTGTTATGGTTTGCATTAAATCTTGGTTGCTATTCTGTGATTCCCGCGGTTATCGCGATTGTGCTGTTTTCTCTCTCTCCGCGAGTGGCAGCAGCAGCAGCGTGTATCGATATTCGCACCCTTGTACTGTCTTTGGCCTGACGCTTAAACACTACTGGCCATTAAAATTGCTACACCACGAAGATGACGTGCTACAGACGCGAAATTTAACCGACAGGGAGAAGATGCTGTGATATGCAAATGATTAGCTTTTCAGAGCATTCACAAAAGGTTGGCGCCGGTGGCGACACCTACAACGTGCTGACATGAGGGAAGTTTCCAACCGATTTCTCATACACAAACAGCAGTTGACCGGCGTTGCCTGGTGAAACGTTGTTGCGATGCCTCGTGTAAGGAGGAGAAATACGTACCATCACGTTTCCCATTTTGATAAAGGTCGGATTGTAGCCTGTCGCGATTGCCGTTGATCGTATCGCGACATTGCTGCTCACGTTGGACGAGATCCAATTGTTAGCAGAATATGGAATCGGTGGGTTCAGGAGGGTAATACGGAACGCCGTGCTGGATCCCAACGGCCTCGTATCACTAGCAGTCGAGATGACAGGCATATTATCCGCACGGCTGTAACGGATCGTGCAGCCACGTCTCGATCCCTGAGTCAACAGATGGGGACGTTTGCAAGACAACAACCATCTGCTCGAACAGTTCGACGACGTTTGCAGCAGCACGGACTATCAGCTCGGAGACCGTGGCTGCGGTTACCCTTGACGCTGCATCACAGACAGGAGCACCTGCGATGGTGTACTCGACGACGGACCTGGGTGCACGAATGGCAAAACGTCATTTTTTCGGTTGAATCCAGGTTCTGTTTACAGCATCGTGATGGTCGCCTCAGTGTTTGGAAGCTTGTATTCGTATGGTATGGGGTACCAATTGGTTACACGTCTCGGTCACCTCTTGTTCGCACTGACGGCACTTTGAACAGTGGACGTTACATTTCAGATGTGTTACGATCCGTGGCTCTACCCCTCATCCGCTACCTGCGAAACCCTACATTTCAGCAGGATAATGCACGACCTCATGTTGCAGTTCCTGTACGGGCCTTTCTGGATACAGAAAATGTTCGACTGCTGCCCTGGCCAGCACATTCTCCAGATCTCTCACCAACTGAAAACGTCTGGTCAATGGTGGCCGAGCAACTGGCTGGTCACAATACGCCAGTCACTACTCTCGATGAACTGTGGTATCGTGTTGAAGCTGCATGGGCAGCTGTACCTGTACACGCCATCCCAGCTCTGTTTGACTCAATGACCGGGCGTATCAAGGCCGTTATTACGGCCAGAGGTGGTTGTTCTGGGTACTGATTTTTCAGTATCTATGCACCCAAATTGCATGAAAGTGTAATCACATGTCAGTTCTAGTATAATATATTTGTCCAATGAATACCCGTTTATCATCTGCATTTCTTCTTGGTGTAGCAATTTTTAATGGCCAGTAGTGTATATACCGCCTGCTTGTGACCCTGTGCACAAGCCGTGGAGAGTGAACGCTCGTATTGCATGCCCGCCGTAGCGTTGTTGCTTCCAAATACTGCTGTTCTCTAAAGTTTAGTGCAGTCTGGGAATCATTCTGAGTCGTTATGTCCGTTAGTTAAGTGAGGCCACTTTGTTAATATTAGCGTTTCTGTATGTTATTTTACTGGTTAGCACTAGCCATTCTTATTGAACACTTATTAGAGAAAGCTTTTGACAATGTTGACTGGAATACTCTCTTTCAAATTCTGAAGGTGGCAGGGGTAAAATACAGGGAGCGAAAGGCTATTTACAATTTGTACAGAAACCAGATGGCAGTTATAAGAGTCGAGGGGCATGAAAGGGAAGCAGTGGTTGGGAAGGGAGTAAGACAGGGTTGTAGCCTCTCCCCGATGTTGTTCAATCTGTATATTGAGCAAGCAGTAAAGAAACAAAAGAAAAATTCGGAGTAGGTATTAAAATTCATGGAGAAGAAGTAAAAACTTTGAGGTTCGCCGATGACATTGTAATTCTGTCAGAGACAGCAAAGGACTTGGAAGAGCAGTTGAACGGAATGGACAGTGTCTTGAAAGGAGGGTATAAGACGAACATCAACAAAAGCAAAAAGAGGATAATGGAATGTAGTCAAATTAAATCGGGTGATGCTGAGGGGATTAGATTAGGAAATGAGACACTTAAAGTAGTAAAGGAGTTTTGCTATTTAGGGAGTAAAATAACTGATGATGGTCGAAGTAGAGAGGATATAAAATGTAGACTGGCAATGGCAAGGAAATCGTTTCTGAAGAAGAGAAATTTGTTAACATCGAGTATAGATTTAAGTGTCAGGAAGTCATTTCTGAAAGTATTTGTATGGAGTGTAGCCATGTATGGAAGTGAAACATGGACGATAAATAGTTTGGACAAGAAGAGAACAGAAGCATGCGAAATGTGGAGCTACAGAAGAATGCTGAAGATAAGGTGGGTAGATCACGTAACTAATGAGGAGGTATTGAATAGGATTGGGGAGAAGAGAAGTTTGTGGCACAACTTGACTAGAAGAAGGGATCGGTTGGTAGGACATGTTCTGAGGCATCAAGGGATCACCAATTTAGTATTGGAGGGCAGCGTGGAGGGTAAAAATCGTAGAGGCAGACCAAGAGATGAATACACTAAGCAGATTCAGAAGGATGTAGGTTGCAGTAGGTACTGGGAGATGAAGAAGCTTGCACAGGATAGAGTGGCATGGAGAGCTGCATCAAACCAGTCTCCGGACTGAAGACCACAACAACAACATGAAACATATGTGTATCTTTAATTAATGTGCGCCAGTTTTGCAACCTTGGTTGGCCCACTTTGGATTTTTAGTATAAGCATGTTTCACTGTAAACCTTTATGTGGGCAGTTCAGTTTTATTAAGCTTTAAGATCTTTGTTTTTTTATTTTTTTAAATTTTTTAATGAAGTTGTGGTATTATGTTGAAACGTCCCCTTAGAACAATTGTACAAGACTCCTTAAACTGACACAATATATTTTAGCGCAACGCAATCTGACTTTCAATAACCCCTACGAAGGAATGGCCCTAACATTAACCTATACCTTTCACAAATCACTTACCTCACAAAAATCTTCGTTACTCGAACTACTGCAATACAGCGAGCGCCAATACTGCCAGCTAAATAAAAGATTCAAACTACGGAAGGCACTAACTACAGATAGGCATAGTTAGCAAATGAAAGATTTTGATAGAGAACAAACAATGTATTTACCTTAATAGTCATCAAAAGTCATAATATATATAGGAGTTCATAACATCCATTCTTACAAATTTCAAAACTCCGCCATCTCTCTCCCCACATCCACCACTGCTGGCGGCTCACCTCCAACTGCGCTACGCTACGCGCTGTTCACATCCAGCTGCCCAACACTACAATGGCAGACAACAATGCAAACTAGCCACAGACTGCACACAGCACAGCCAGTCATTTTTCATACAGAGCGCTACGTAACGTTGGCAATAAGAAAACCTAAACAGCCTACTTACAATGTGGCTGTGTAACTTTGGGTTGGAAATGTATAGTGTTAGTAGCCTTTTGAGATACGGTTAAACAAGAACGATTGCTTATCACTGATTATTCACCGTGCCTACTATCCATGTTTTTGGTTGCGGATGCAAAATACGATTCTTATTCGGGTTTATGTAATTGAATAAAGTGAAAATTTGTACATTGCATCAGTAAGAGGGCAAATGTCCGAATTGAAGTTTATAATAAAGTCTGTTTTGAGTCAAATTAAAATTGTAAAACAGTCACAAGCTTGTCCATCATCCGTGACCCCGGGCGTCCTATTTTCTTTAAATAACTGTGGTCTGTAATTTTGATTTTCTACAGAAGTCAGTAGTACCACGGTTCATCCTTCTTGGTATGGCGAGTTTTTTTCCGTCGATGTATAAGATTAGTTTCGTTTGTGTGGAACCTTAAGTGCGTGTGTGCTGCTCGCAGTTGTTGTTGTTGTTGTTGTTGTTGTTCTCTTCAGCCTCGAAGCTGGTTTGACGCAGCTCTCCATGTCTGCCCTATCCCGTGGGATCCTCTTCGTCTTCAAATAACTACCGCAGCCTTCACCTTTCTGAACCTGCTTACTGTATTGGTCTCCGTCTACAATTATTATCTCCAACGTTTGTCACCATTACAGAATTTCCGATTCCTTCGTGACTCATACATCGTCCTACCAACCGCCCCTTCTTTTAATCAAGTTGTGGCAATTTTTTCCCCTCTCCGATTCGATTCAATATCACCTCATTGCTTGTCCAATCTACCCACGTAACACGTTTCTTGTAGTGGGCATTTTCTCAGCAGCTGTCTATAAATTGCAGTTGTTTCGAAGAAAATGCCTTTTTTTTGCATGCTGCACATCGAAATTTTTATTTATGCACCCAGACGCGTTTCGCCTTTTTTACAAGGCACCTTCAGTGGGTGTCCTGAAATATTGCATGATTTGTCCATTTTTACACATAGGTTATGGCTTCACATCTAAGTTATAGACTTAAAAACAGTTCCTTAACTTTTTTTATGAAATGGAAAGGTACTTACAGGTAACTTCTAATTCAATGCGTCTAAACAAAATGCTTTTTCTCATCTGGAAACCAGATGGACATCTTACAGTTCACTTTCAGTTCACTGTTTACGTTACACATCACTGTAACTGCCATCTTTTTCATACAGAGTTTCATTTATTTTTCTAAGTGTTGCCAACATTCTCAGTTTTCTGCATTCAACTGGTTTGGTAAATATGTGTATGTGTGTATGTATGTATGCGTGTGTGTGTGTGTGTGTGTGTGTGTGTGTTAGAGAGTGAGAGACATTTTTTTAATAAAATAAAAAATATTTATTTTATTTTTATTACTATTTTTATTCATTTATTTATTCTTAACAATAATTATTATTATTATATTTTCCTCTATAAACTTATGAGAGGAATCAGTTGTGTAATCATTTGTTGGGATTTCTGTCTGTTATATGATCAGTGTAAACAGTGAGTTGTTTATCATATTTATTTGGTCATTTAGTAGTTGTTTCTTTTCAGGCTTTGTTTTGTATATATGATAATTTTCCTGTAGTGTTAGGAGATATCTTTCATTATTTAATCTAATTATTTTCATATCATTATCTCTTGTAGTAGGTTTGTGGTTATTTTCTCTCAAATGTTCTGCAAAACTTGAGTGGCCCGTTCCATATTTCCATGCTACCCTCATAATTTTCAACATACACCTATAGGACCACGTTTCAGTAGCCTCCATTTTTTATCTCGACTGCTTAACGCCCTAGTTTCAATTCTGTACAGACAGCTACCTTCAGAAAAGACTGCCTGACGCTTAACAAATCTCTCTTTTTCAAAAAAGGCTTTTCGTGCTATAGTCAGTCTGCAATTAATGTTCTCTCTGCTTCAGCCGTCATCCGTTACTTTGCTGCCCGAATAGCAAAACTCATGTACTACTTTCAGTGGTCCCATTTTGTTATCTAGTTCTCCCGGAATTGCCTGACTGGTTTCGACTACATTGCCCAACACATGTTTCACTTTTGTGGATATTCATGTTACGATCTCTTTTCAAGACGCTGTTCATTCCGTTCAACTGCTCGTCCAAGGTCTTTGCCACACAATAGAGAGATTAGAGAAAGGAAAGCAGAGGTCGAGCTCCGTTGATTTGTATGAAATCAAACGTTGCCTCGACACCGTACTGAAACCGAGTAAACGCTAAACGATAGCTGCTTACTACTACAGCTCGAAATGGACTTTCCGACGAAACGGAACTAATATAACCGAGTAAACGGAAACTTCTACGAAAGGTAACGGTAATGAAACAAGTTGTGATAAATCTTTAGTTAAAAACTTACGACATAAGCTTTTAAATTTGTTACTGTTCACATGTGCAAAGTTCAGATGACAATGAAACTACATTCATTTGTAAATATCGGTTTTGCCCTTGGAGCAATTTATTAAAACCCAGCTTATACAAATTTAATTAGACCCACACATGTTTCACTCTAACAATTACGTAATATGAATCATATTCGTTTAATAAATGACGATTTATAGTTGACTGCAAAAAATGTTTTGCTCAAGCTTTGTCCCAAATATGAGCTGTTTTTCAGACTTTCCGTTATGTAACTGTTGGTATGGAATATTTTTTTCATCATTTTCTTCCATCAGCGAGTAAGACAATAAAGTGTGATCACTAATTAGAGAAATGCGCGCCTGCTTGCACAAACTGTGAAGGACTGAGCTGCAAGCTTCTTGCACATGGCGCCATAAGGCAGTGTGCCCCAATAAAATATCGTATTCTAACCTCTTTTTTCCATAGGCCAGCCGCTGTGGCCAAGCAGTTCTAGGTCCTTCAGTCCGGAACCGTGCTGCTGCTACGGTCGCAGGTTTGAATCATCCTGCCTCGGGCATGGAAGTTTGTGATGTCCTTAGGTTAGTTAGGTTTAAGTAGTTCTAAGTTCTAGGGGACTGATGACCTCAGAAGTTAAGTCCCATAGTGCTCAGAGCCATTTCAACCATTCCTTCCAACTTTAAAAACGATGTCGATATCTTAGTTGCGTTTACGCAGCAACGAATCACCTACAATTAACCAAACGCAAAATAGTCAGTGACCACATTTTTTTTTACTGCAAATCCTTGAAATTTTATGTTAAAGTGTATTTGGAAATTATGTATCAGAGTAACTATGAACTTTATCGAAAAAAAAACAGACAATTCATCATCGAACTGTGATATGAACTATAAGAAACTAATGAAATTAATTATTTGCGCCAATTAGGTTTCCTCAGAATCGAATGAGAGGTATTGTACACAGTAGTGAAGGAAACGTGCAAATGCGAAATCAGCCGTTTTTAGTTTTCTAGTGGAAAACAAGAACCCCCTCCCAAAAAGAAATAGCTCCAGTGGTTGACACAGCTTTGCTTCATTTATATTCAGTAGTTTTTACCGTTTAAGGAGCTTTTATTGTTCACAGCAAGAAAATCGGAAAACACATTTTTCTCACGTACATCTATCAGCCGCTCGCTACTTTCCTGCGTGGTCTTTTCTCTTATTACTGCTCATTGTATATTTCTACATTTTACAGTACATCAAACAAGTTTACTTATAGGTATGCCAAGCAGCTAAAACGCTCAATTAACAAAATAAACAAAACCTATCCGTTGGCCTTGAACTTCAGACACAGCTGTTGACTAGGTTTTAATATGGCAGACTTCGCGCATGCGCACTAGATTTTGGCGCATGGATTGCAGCCTAGTTTCCGCTCTGTATATTCAAAAATGGTTCAAATGGCTCTGAGCACTATGGCACTCAACTGCTGAGGTCATTAGTCCCCTAGAACCTACAACTAGTTAAACCTAACCAACCTAAGGACATCACAAACATCCATGCCCGAGGCAGGATTCGAACCTACAACCGTAGCGGTCTTGCGGTTCCAGACTGCAGCGCCTTTAACCGCACGGGCTCTGTATATTCCCTACTCCGTATGTTTGCCGCCTCTGACAGGGTGACGTCATTGATGAACATCAAATTTTTATTTCTTCTGCCTAAACTTCATATCCCCTTTCCAAACTTGTCCTTGCTTTCCCACACAGTTTGCTCAAGGTACAGACCGAATAACATCTGGGGTGGGCCACAACCCTAGCTCCCTCCCTTCTCGACCACTGCTTCCCTCTCGTGTCTTGCGACTCTCAAGGCTCCCCCGCAAACGATCCAACAATTTGTCAAATATTACTATATTTGCCAAATATTTGACCGTATAAGGCGCTGTTGGACATATTTGTCAAACGCAGAGTTTGTTTGAAATGTTTGCTAAAAATCTTGACTGAAGGAAAATTTGACAAGACGGCGAGCGTTGTTGGCGTTGATGTTTCGCTTCATGTTGTTGTTATTGTGGTCCTGAGACTGGTTTGATGGAGCTCTCCATGCTACTCTATCCTGTTCAAGCTACTTCGTCTCCCAGTACCTACTGCAACCTACATCCTTCTGAATCTGTTTTGTTTATTCATCTCTTTGCCTCCCTCTACGATTTTTACCCTCCACGCTGCCCTCCAGTGCTAAATTGGTGATCCCTTGATGCCTCAGAACATGTCCTACCAACCGGTCCCTGCTTCTTGTCAAGTTGTGCCACAAACTCCTCTTCTCCCCAATTCTATTCAATACCTCCTCATAAGTTATGTGATCTACCCATCTAATCTTCAGTATTCTTCTGTAGCACCACATTTCGAAAACTTCTCTTCTTATCCAAACTATTTATCCTCCATGTTTCACTTCCATAGATGGCTACATTCCATACAAATACTCTCACAAACGATTTCCTGACAGTTAAATCTATACTCGGTGTTAACAAATTTCTCTTCTTCATAAACGCTTTCCTTGCCATTGCCAGTCTACATTTTATATCCTCTCTACTTCGACCATCATCAGTTATTTTGCTCCCCAAATAGCAAAACTCGTTTACTACTTTAACCGTCTCATTTCCTAATCTAATTCCCGCAGCATCACCCGATTTAATTCGACTACATTGCATTATCCTCATTTTGCTTTTGTTGATGTTTATCTTATATCTGTCCATTCTGTTCAGCTGCTCTTCCAGGTCCTTTGCTGTCTCTGACAGAATTACAATGTCACCGGCGAACCTCAAAGTTTTTAATAGGCCTACTTCTCCATGGATTTTAATTCTAACTTCGAATTTTTCTTTTGTTTCCTTTACTGCTTGTTCAGTATACAGATCGAATAACATCAGGGAGAGGCTACAACCCTGTCTCACTCCCTTCCCAACCACTGCTTCCCTTTCATGCCCCTGGACTCTTTATAACTGCCATCTGGTTTCTGTACAAATTGTATTTTACGCCTGTCACCTTCAGAATTTGAAAGAGGGTATTCCAGTCAACATTGTCAAAAGCTTTCTCTAAGTCTACAAATGCTAGAAACGTAGGTTTGCCTTTCCTTAATCTTTCTTCTAAGATAAGTCGTAAGGTCAGTATTGCCTCACGTGTTCCATCATTTCTACGGAATCCAAACTGACCTTCCCCGAGGTCGGCTTCTACCAATTTTTCCATTCGTCTGTAAATAATTCGCGTTAGTATTTTGCAGCTGTGACTTATTAAACTGATAGTTGGGTAATTTTCGCATCTGTCAACACCTGCTTTCCTTGGGATTGGAATTATTATACTCTTCTTGAAGTCTGTGGGTATTTCGCCTGTCTCGTACATCTTGCTCACCAGATGGTAGAGTTTTGTCTGGACTGGCTCTCCCAAGGCCGTCAGTAGTTCTAATGGAATGTTGTCTACTCCCGGGGCCTTGTTTCGACTCAGGCTGGGAAAGATGCAACATCTTTCCACTCTAGTAATTGCCAGTGCCATCTTATTTCTTGAGTCGAAACAAGAAATAAGATAGCACTGGCAATTACTAGAGTGGAAAGATGTTGCATCTTTCCCAGCCATGTGTTACACTGGATCACGTTGAGACGAAAGGCAATATTCTACGCTCTACATACAAGCGGGAGAGCAAAATAAAATAACAAATTTAAAAAATAGAAATTGTCCGAGTCTTGCAAGGGTGTTCCAGACTACATGTTGTGTTATTTTAACCCTAGATTAATAAACTTGCATAAAATTTACGATTGCAGCATGGTATAAAACAGGTCATTTTGTACTTAGTTTGGTAAGTTACACACCACTGTAAATGTAATACTTGTAATTAACTAATGCATAACCTATAAATTATGGCTTCCCTTCAATAAAATATGGTTTAATAGAAACGCGGGGCAAAGGCCTTTCCGAAGTGAATACACCGGTTCCCGTCAGATCACCGAAATTAAGCGATGTCGGGCGTGGTCGGCACCTGGATGGGTGACCATCCGGGCCGCCATGCGCTGTTGCCATTTCTCGGGGTGCACTCAGCCTCGTGATGCCAAGTGAGGAGCTACTCGACCGAATAGTAGCGGCTCCGGTCAAAGAAAACTATCATAACGACCGGGAGAGCGGTGTGCTGACAACATGCCCCTCCTATCCGCATCCTCCTCTGAGGATGACACGGCGGTCGGATGGTCCCGATGGACCACTTGTGGCCTGCAGACGGAGTGCTTTAATAGCAACGCAACATTTTCTCCCCTTTACCGTTCTACGGTTATCGAACTGTCATTAGAGGACCAAGTAGAAGAGAATAAATTTTCACATACTTGTGTGCTCCTTTCGCAGCAGGTTGATGTAATCATCAAGTTCTGCTTTGTATCTGTAGCCATTTCCAACTGTGTCAAAATACAGCATATACCAAAAGAGTTTGCCTCAAAAGTGAGGTTAGATTGACGAACGTCGTTGGTACGTGAACGGGTGTGTTTGACAAATCCGCGACTATACAAATAAGAGCGCGTTAGACAAATAAGCCGCATCGTTTACGAAGGCCTTTTATAACGTCACTCTGGCCACTGTACAGGTTGAAACTTAACGTATCCCTCCTCTATTTCATTCTTTCCACTAACAGTATTTTAGAAAGATAAAAATAGGTATTTTCGATGATTACGTCCCTCAGGAGCGCGTAAATTTAGGTAAATTACATATTCAACTTCAAGACCATTTCCCATATGACAACTCAAGTTACAAATTGCCCGCATCTCGTGGTCGTGCGGTAGCGTTCTCGCTTCCCACGCCCGGGTTCCCGGGTTCGATTCCCGGCGGGGTCAGGGATTTTCTCTGCCTCGTGATGGCTGGGTGTTGTCCTTAGGTTAGTTAGGTTTAAGTAGTTCTAAGTTCTAGGGGACTGATAACCATAGATGTTAAGTCCCATAGTGCTCAGAGCCATTCCAGCCAGTTACAAATATTTTCCATATGTTTATTGGACTTTAAACAAATAAATTTTTTGTTTACCTTAAAGCAGCAAATAATTACCGACAGGAAGCGAAGCCTCAATATGGAAACCTGGATCGATGAACCATGTGACGGACTTTTAAAAAATTCCAGACGGATGATGGTAATCGTAAATACACTTTAAAATATAACACTTGTGCCAAGATGCTGGTTTCAAGTTGTTATGCTCATACAGGCCTCCTAATCTGATTTTTGTTAAGTGTTACTGCGTACTGAAATGTGTATAGAAGATCGTCAGCACTGATACCTTATCTACAGTGATAGTGTAATTTAATAAGATAACGCTCTAGATCCACTCATCTGATCAGTAACGAACGATACATGGTCAACAAATTACAGACGCGGGCAGAAACGCGTAGATAATAGGCAACCCGTCAACGCGATAAAACACGAGCCACTGCGCAGATACGGTTTTCGTCAATGTCGACAGGGGCAGACTCTTTGAAATTCTGAACGTATCAGGAGTGAAATACAGTGAGCGAAAGGTTTTCTAAAACTAGTGCAGAAACAGACGGTAATTATAAGAGTCGAACGGTAATAAAAGGTGAAGCAGTAGTTGGGAAGGTAGTGAGGCAAGTAATTAAGCTACCTCTCATCTGTACACTCAGCAGGAATTTGAAAAAAAGTTGGGACGATGAGAAATTAGTACAAAGAATGAAAGTGTACGTAGAAGGAGAGAAAACTGTATGAGTCAGATGGTGAAGGAGTTTGAAGAACAGCTGAAAGAAAATGGTTGTATCAGGAATGAAACTTTTAAGATGAACATCAACAGAAGTACGACAATGGTAATTGCAAATTGAAGATAGAGGAATTAAGTGAGGTAATAATGAGGGAATTATAATAGGAAATGAACGATCAAAAGTAGTAAACAAGTTTTCTTATCCGTAACAAAATAACTGACGAAAGGTGAAGCAGAGATGATGTAAGGTGAAGAATGGCGATTGTAAGATTGGTGTTTCTGAAGAGGATAAGTTCGTAACGTTCGATACACTATGTGATCAAAGTATCCGGACACCCCCAAAAACGTATGTTTTTCATATAAGGTGCATCGTGCTGCCACCTACTGCCAGGTACTCCATATCAACGACCTCAGTAGTCGTTAGACATCGTGAGAGAACAGAATGGGGCGTTCCGCGGAACTCACGGACTTCGAACGTGGTCAGGTGATTGGGTATCACTTGTATCATACGTCTGTACACGAGATTTCCACACTCCTAAACATTCCTAGGTCCACTGTGTCCGATGTGAAAGTGAAGTGGAAACGTGAAGGGACACGTACAGCACAAAAGCGTACAGGCCGACAGTTGAAGAGGTCGTAATGTGTAAGAGGCAGACATTTACCCAGACCATGACACAGGAATTCCAAACTGCATCAGGATCCACTGCAAATACTGTGACAGACAGGCGCGAGGTGAGAAAACGTGGATTTCATGGTCGAGCGGGTGCTCATAAGCCACACATCACGCCGGTAAATGCCAAACGACGCCTCGCTTGGTGTAAGGAGCGTAAACATTGGACGACTGAACAGTGGAAAAACGTTGTGTGGAGTGACGAATCACGGTAAACAATGTGGCGATCCGATGGCAGCGTGTGGGTACGTCGAATTCCCGGCAAACGTCATCTGCCAGCGTGTGTAGTGCCAACAGTCAAAATCGGAGGCGGTGGTGTTACGGTGTGGTCGTGTTTCTCACGGAGGGAGCTTGCACCCTTTGTTGTTTTGCGTGGCACTAGAATGATATTTTAAGCACATTGCTTGCCACTGTTGAAGAGCAAGTCTGGGATGGTGATTGCATCTTTCAACACGATCGAGCACCTGCTCAGAAAGCACGGCCTGTGGCGGAGTGGTTACACGACAATAACATCCCTGTAATGGACTGGCCTGCACAGAGTCCTGACGTGAATCCTATAGAACAGTTTTGAGATGTTTTGGAACGCCGACTTCGTGCCAGGCCTCGCCGACCGACATCGATACCTCTCCTCAGTGCAGCACTCCGTGAAGAACGGGCTGCCATTCCCCAAGAAACCTACCAGCACCTGACTGAACGTACGCCTGCGAGAGGGGAAGCTGTCATCAAGGCTAAGGGTGGGCCAACACCATACTGAGCTCCAGCATTACCTATGCAGGGCGCCTCGAACATGTGAATAAATTTCAGTCAAGTGTCCGGATACTTTTGATCACATAGCGTACCATCTTTCGCTCGAGTCGTCGTTCGGCTGAATGAATAAGTGTATTTTACAAGATTCGACCTTGTAGTGTACGATCAAAGCAATTCTTGTATATTTCAACACTAGTATGGATCAGTTTGCATATAAACATAATTATGATACTTCCAAACTTTACAAGAGAGCTTCTGTGAAGTTTGGAAGGTAGGAGACGAGATACTGGCAGAAGTAAAGCTGTGAGTAGCGGGCGTGAGTCGTGCTTCGGTAGCTCAGATGGTAGAGCACTTGCCCGCGGAAGGCAAAGGTCCCGAGTTTGAGTCTCGGTCGGGCACACAGTTTTAATCTGCCAGGAAGTTTCATTATATAACTTGTCAAACGACATCTAAATGAAATAATATGTAGATTAAAAATTAAGTTTGAGCGGGAGTCGAACGGTCGCCTCATACACGTTTGTCTGCCATAGCATGAACGCTAACCACTTGACCATATATACGCATAGATGCTAAACCAGTTATATAACAGACCTGCTAAATCTCTCTTGCGACTTTCTCGGAATTCCCACAGTAGTGCGCCTTACTATTCGCACATTTTGTTGTTTTAATGGCCCACAAAAGGTGTACAAAGTTTGAAGTAGACCCGTGATCCGAACATCGCGGCCTGCCATTGTTAGTGATTTCACGTGTTTCGGAAAATCAGTTTACCTGTCACTCATCTTTGCAGCGGTGCGAGAAATAACTTGGGGTTATTACACGACACCCGTATTTTCATTTGTAAAGGAATACGAGTGAAACGTCGCAAAACCAAGAATGTTAATTAAATTAAACAAAAAAAATAGTTGTGTGGTTGAGCGACACCAACGTTTGCTGCGCACTCTTCTTCGATGCGTGCGGATTTACGTCGGCATATCGTCAATCCAGGCTCGTCTTCTCGAAGTTCTGCTTGCGCAGTGTTATCGATCAATCTTGACCATTGTCACGGAATTCCCGTCAATTGAGTTTGTTCTCCCGAAGGAAGCTTCATCTGGTTGCTGCGGTTTCCCGAGCGTGAGTTGCGTCTTCTGTAGCTCTGGATCGACGTTTCGCCGAAATTCTCTGCACAGCCATCATTGTTGAGTCCACAGGTCGACGAAGGCACCGCGGACGCTCCTGAGCTCACGAAACGGCCGAACCTGCAGTTGTACCGCAGATCTCTCCCACACAACGGCCTCCCAGTAGCTTGGATTACAGGAGCGCGCCAACACTCCCAGCCGAGACACGTGCGCTTCTGAGGGGATGACCTGACCTTGCCGCTTCTCGAAGCGTCCTGCACCCCTCTCTTCCTCGATGTGTTTCATGACGCTGAAGTCATTTTAATCAGTTTTAACCGCACGGGATCCACTCAACAAGCCAGCGTGACCAGGTAAAAATCGCATTGTTTTGAAGTTATCAAAATGTAACACAAAATTAAAAAAAAAAAATATTATAAAGAGTACAAAACTAGGGCTGTCAACGTTTCATCGATCAGACAATATATTCATGTTGTAATCTACTACTCCACAGAAAGTACAAAACCTGTTTCTCTCAGTACGTAATCCTCTTTCTGTTCCATTTTGCTATTTCCGTCATTGCCAGCTACATAATACGGCGGGAGCGAGAGGTGACGGTTGGGGCTTGCCGAGTTTACATTTTCGGCGGGCAGATGGCGCGCGCGTCGCCACGCCACTAACCGGAGCCCTTTTGTTCGTTCACAAAAAAGGCTCTGTTGTTGGAAGCTTCGGAAAGGCCTGCACACATTGCCATTTTCTCTTGAACTCTGCGCTAGCGCTTACATTTGCATGAGCACAAGCACACACGCGTATTCATGCATGCTCAGTTTCTTCGAAATGGAGAGCACGTTTCTTAACGCATTGCATCTCGGGTTAGGTGGGAATCTCTTGTCGCTGTTTCGCAGACGACATCCAGCTGGAGCCTACGTTTGTTTCGATGCGTGATGTGCTGAGGATAAATTTCAGTGCGGTTTCAATGCAGTAATGTTTATTAACTAGAAAGAAAGCACGCTAAAATTTATGGATGATTACAGAGAGAAGTCATATAGAATGCCGATTCTAAAGACTATCTGAACAAAAATTTCAGATGTGGTGTGCTGAGCGTTAACTTTATAGTGTCCGGTCATATAACTCTAAATAAAAAGATAAGTGCTATTTTGTTGGAAACTGAAATTCTGATACCGTGGCTGTGTGCAAAATACAGGTCGATTCTTGCAGAGAAGCAAACAGCAAGTAGACAGTTTTAATTCATACAAACAGCACCGTTACCGGTTTCAGACCGACAGGTTAATCGTCACACAGTTGTTCACGCTGAAATAACGTTCTGTTGTTGTTGTTTACATTAGGTTCCACTTTTCATTCCCTTTTGTGACGAAAATTCCTTGCCTTTCAAGCAAAGCACGTCCTATTTATTTTTAATTGTACCTAATAACAATTGAAGACAATGTAGAAAAATCACTAAAGTAAAACAGTTTCAATTTTAAACTACTTAAGTCGAAAATCCCGCGTTATTACGTTGAAATGCTGATTGCTTGTGTTCATGCAGTAGTGAAGAGTATATGAAGCACTTTTTCGATATACAGAGCCGGACAAAAGTATTCAGACACTGGGAGTCATCAGAGAAGTAAACCTTAAATATGTGTTTTTAGCTCAAAACATGTATTTTATTCTTTACAAATGTGTAATACCTATGACAGTCTGAACATATGCAGAACAAGTAAAAAAGAAGAAGAAAAGCGAAATACAAAATGGGCGAAAGTATTCAGACACTCAGCAGTCAGTATTTGGTAATTCGTCCCTTTCGCTGTGTTACAGTCCTTTGTGGCATAGAGTAAACAACCTTTTTCGTACATCCGAATAGATATTCACCCATTCTTCTTCTATGAATGCACGCAAATGTGTCAAACTGCTCACATTTCGTTTGTGTAGTCTCGTTTTCAGGTCATTCCAAATGTTTACGATGGGACAGAGGTCCGGAGACTGCGGTGGGGTAACGAGGCGATGAGGCGTGTTGTATAGGGTCCACAGTTGACAGTTTCCGCCGTACGCTTAGGATCATTGTCTTGTTGGAAATAAAAGTCACCTCCAAGAGCCGGCCGGAGTGCCCGAGCGGTTTTAGGCGCTTCAGTCTGAAGCCGCGCGACCGCTAAGGTCGCAGCTTCGAATCCTGCCTCGGGCATGGGTGTGTGTGATGTCCTTAGGTTCGTTAGTTTTAAGTAGTTCTAAGTTCTAGGGGAGTGATGACCTCAGCAGTTAAGTCCCATAGTGCTCAGAGCCATTTGAACCAATCACCTCCAAGATCCAGCTTCGCAGCACTTTTCGTCAGCTTTTGTTTGAATACATCGATACAGACAAATTTCCCCACGGTGCCTTCAATAAATGGCTCTAAGCACTATGGGACTTAGCATCTGAGGTCATCAGTCCGCTAGACTTAGAACTACTTAAACCTAACTAACCTAAGTGAAGAAGAATTAAATGATCTGCTGAACGCAATGAACAGTCTAATGAGTACACAGTATGGTTTGAGAGTAAATCGGAGAAAGACGAAGGTAATGAGAAGTAGTAGAAATGGGAACAGCGAGGAACACAACATCAGGATTGATGGTCATGAAGTCAATGAAGTTAAGGAATTCCGCTACCTAGGCAGTAAAATAACCAATGACGGACGGAGCAAGGAGGACATCAAAAGCAGACTCGCTATGGCAAAAAAGGCATTTCTGGCCAAGAGAAGTCTACTAATATCAAATACCGGCCTTAATTTGAGGAAGAAATTTCTGAGGATGTACGTCTGGAGTACAGCATTGTATGGTAGTGAAACATGGACTGTGGGAAAACCGGAAGAGAAGAGAATCGAAGCATTTGAGATGTGGTGCTATAGACGAATGTTGAAAATAAGGTAAGGAATGAGGAGGTTCTACGCAGAATCGGAGAGGAAAGGAATATGTGGAAAACACTGATAAGGAGAAGGGACAGGATGATAGGACATCTGCTAAGACATGAGGGAATGACTTCCATGGTACTAGAGGGAGCTGTAGAGGGCAAAAACTGTAGAGGAAGACAGAGATTGGAATACGTCAAGCAAATAATTGAGGACGTAGGTTGCAAGTGCTACTCTGAGATGAAGAGGTTAGCACAGGAAAGGAATTCGTGGCGGGCCGCATCAAACCAGTCAGTAGACTGATGACAAAAAAAAAATCCCAAGGTCATCACATACATCCATGCCCGAGGCAGGATTCGAACCTGTGACCGTAGCAGCCGCGTGGTTTCGGACTGAAGCACCTAGAAACCGCTCGGCCACAGCGGCCGGCTGCCTTCAGTAAAGACAAGCTCGCTAACACCTCCGGAAGACAAGCATCCCCTTACCACCACACCGCCGCCTCCATGTTTGATGGTTGCTTGCACGTTTTTGGGCTCCCACTCTTGTGTTTGCTTGACGCCACACTAAACTGCTGCCATCCACGTGGCTCAAAGTAAATTTGCATTCATCACTTCACAGAATCTCAGTCCAAAAGGCCGCATCCTTATCGACAAATTGTTCTGCAGAAACCATCCGCTTTTTCGCGTTACACTTACTGACGAAGGGTTAGCGCCATGACACTCTGGCATTGTACCCAGCACTGTTCAGGCATCTGCGCACGGTTCCAACACTAAACACTAACTTGGGTACCGACGCCTTCTGCCAGTTCTGCCGTTATAGCAGGGGGCGTTGTTGCGGCTCGTTTTTCACCATTCGAACTATCTCCCTCTTGTCTCCGTTCGTGAGTTTCTGAGGACGCCCCTCTCGTGGACTATTGACGAGAGTTTTTCCTTCTTTCCATTTCTGGACAATACTAACAAGGGAACCTCCCCATCGCACCCCCCTCAGATTTAGTTATAAGTTGGCACAGTGGATAGGCCTTGAAAAACTGAACACAGATCAATCGAGAAAACAGGAAGGTGTGGAACTATGAAAAAAATAAGGAAAATATACAAACTGAGTAATCCAGGCGCAACATAGGCAACATCAAGCATAGCTTGAGTTCAGGAGCGCCGTGGTCCCGTGGTTAGCGTAAGCGGCTGCGGAACGAGAGGTCCTTGATTCAAGTCCTCCCTCGAGTGAAAAGTTTACTTTTTTTTATCTTCGCAAAGTTATGATCTGTCCGTTCGTTCATTGACGTCTCTGTTCACTGTAATAAGTTTAGTGTCTGTGTTTTGCGACCGCACCGCAAAACCGTGCGATTAGTAGACGAAAGGACGTGCCTCTCCAATGGGAACCGAAAACATTTGATCGCAGGGTCATAGGTCAACCGATTCCTCCACATGAAAACACGTCTGATATATTCTATACGACACTGGTGACGGCATGTGCGTCACATGACAGGAATATGCTGTCGACCCACCTAACTTGTACACTTGGCGAATGGGTAAAAAGATTCTTCTACCTTGCCCGATTCAGGTTTTCTTGTGGATGTGATAATCACTCCCAAAAAAGTGACGAAAACATAAGAGTTTGTCACATAAACTGAAAATAAAATATTAAACTTTTCACTCGAGGGAAGACTTGAACCTGTGACCTCTCGTTCCGTAGCTGCTCTCGCTAACCACGGGACCACGGCGCTCCTTGACTCCCACTGTCCTTGATGTTGTCTATCTTCGCATGGACTACTCAGTTTGTATATTTTACTAATTTTTTTCATAGTTCCACACAACTTCTTCCTGTTTCCTCGATTGATCTGTGTTCAGTGTTTCAAGGCCTATCCACTGTGCCAACTTCTAACTAAATCTGAGGGGGGTGCGATGGGGAGGTTTCCTCGTCTTGCCTTGCCTATTTCTGCACATGATTTTCCCTCACTACGCAGCCGCACAACAAGCCTTTGCTCTTGCACTGTCGTTTCCCTACCTTTACGGGACACAGCGCTACGTTGGTCTCTTCAGCCGACACCTATGCTTTCCTGTAGCACGAGACGACTGCATTGCCTACACTGTAGCGGTGGCCACTGTTTCTATGTTTCGATACAGTGTATCGATACGTGGAACTGTCTCAGTGTTTCGAAACGGCGATGTTTCACTGTTTCGAAACGTGTTTCATACCGTTCTGTCTCGGATACCGGGACCAGCTTCGATCTCGAGCCAGACACAGAAACTGTTTCGCTGTTTCAGTCCACTTGTGCTTGGAACGGACTAATTGTGTCGAAACAGTGACGTTTCATTCTGCTCTTGTCTCGGACGAGATTCGGGGACGGTACAGATACTGAAACACATTTAACATCTCACTTCACGAAATACAGGGTGATTCAAAAAGAATACCACAACTTTAGGAATTTAAAACTCTGCAACGACAAAAGGCAGAGCTAAGCACTATCTGTCGGCAAATTAAGGGAGCTATAAAGTTTCATTTAGTTGTACATTTGTTCGCTTGAGGCGCTGTTGACTAGGCGTCAGCGTCAGTTGATGCTAAGATGGCGACCGCTCAACGGAAAGCTTTTAGTGTTACTGAGTACGGCAGAAGTGAATCGACGACAGTTGTTCGGCGTGCATTTCGAACGAAGTATGGTGTTAAACCTCCTGATAAGTGGTGTATTAAACGTTGGCATAAACAGTTTACAGAGAATGGGTGTTTGTGCAAAGGGAAAAGTTCTGGACGGCCGAGAACGAGTGATGAAAATGTAGCACGCATCCAGCAAGCATTTGTTCGCAGCCCAGGAAAATCGACTGGCAGAGCTAGCAGAGAGCTGCAAATTCCACAATCGACTGTATGGAGAGTCCTACGAAAAAGGTTAGTTATGAAACCTTATCGTCTGAAATTGGTTCAAGCACTGTCTGCAGCTGATAAGATTAAAAGAATCGATTTCTGTGATTTTATCCTTGCTCAAATGGAAACATATGAATCTTTCGTTTCAAACATTGTGTTTAGTGATGAAGCAACTTTCCACACTAACGGGAAAGTTAACCGTCACAATGTCTGTATACGGGGCACTGAGAATCCGCGGGAAACAACTCAGTATGAACGTGACTCGCCTAAGGTGAACGTTTTCTGTGCCATTTCAGCCAATAAAGTTTTTGGTCGCTTTTTCTTCGAAGGTGCTACTGTAACTGGACTACAGTATCTGGAGATGTTAGAGAATTGGCTGTTCCCTCAGCTCGAACAAGAAGCACAACAATTCATATTTCAGCAGGATGGAGCGCCACCACATTGGCACTTATCTGTCCGTAACTACCTGAACGTCAACTACCCGAGGCGATGGATCGGCCGCCAGGCAGCCCGTGACAGAGCACTTCATCACTGGCCTCCAAGAAGCCCTGATCTTACCCCCTGCGATTTTTTCTTATGGGGGTATGTTAAGGATATGGTGTTTCGGCCACCTCTCCCAGCCACCATTGATGATTTGAAACGAGAAATAACAGCAGCTATCCAAACTGTTACGCCTGATATGCTACAGAGAGTGTGGAACGAGTTGGAGTATCGGGTTGATATTGCTCGTGTGTCCGGAGGGGGCCATATTGAACATCTCTGAAATCGAGTGAAAAAAAACTTTTTAAATACTCTTTGTAATGATGTATAACAGAAGGTTATATTATGTTTCTTTCATTAAATACACATTTTTAAAGTTGTGGTATTCTTTTTGAATCACCCTGTATAAATGACCTAGTAGATAGTGTCGGAAGTTCCATGCGGCTTTTCGCGGATGATGCTGTAGTAAAAATGTAAAAATGGTTCACATGGCTCTGAGCACTATGCGACTTAACTTCTGAGGTCATCAGTCGCCTAGAACTAATTAAACCTAACTAACCTAAGGACATCACACACATCCATGCCCGAGGCAGGATTCGAACCAGCGACCGTAGCGGTCACGCGGATCCAGACTGAAGTGCCTAGAACCGCACGGCCACACCGGCCGGCCAGTTATATTTCAGATGATTTTTTTCTTCTCTGGCAAATATGCACTGAATTTGTATTTGACTGGATTTTGTTTAGTCCTCTAAATCTTAAATGTAGCTACGTTATAAGAACATTTTTCTCAGATTTGTTGCACGCAGAAGACACTTCCGTATTGGCTCACCATTCAGTGAGCTCAATTTTTTTGAGTACATTTATTTATTTATGTATTCGAAAATAATTATCTGATTTATGTATGTACATGTTTGTCTGTTGTAAATGTGCTATGTTTGGTATTACACAATATAGGCATTTTAATACTTGTGTACCATAGATAATTCTCAGGAAAACCAACTACTTTGATACTTTTGTTTTTGGCTTTCAGATGCCGTGATAAAAATTGCATTTCGACAGCAACTTAACTTCATCTCTGATTTCCTGGGGAAGTTTGTAATAAAATGATAATACATTTTCTTGTTGTGAGTACTTGAGGGAACTCCATATAGCTGTACCTCAAACAAACTTCCTTAACAAGAATCGTAAGTGGAGTAGAGCCAGATCTGCAGCCGGCCGTGGTGGCCGAGCGGTTCTAGGCGCCTCAGGCCGGAACCGCGCGACTGCTACGGTCGCAGGTTCGAATCCTGCCTCGGGCGTGAATGTGTGTGATGTCCTTAGGTTAGTTAGGTTTAAGTAGTTCTAAGTTCTAGGGGACTGATGACCTCAGATGTTAAGTCCCATAGTGCTCAGAGCCATTTGAACCAACCAGATCTGCCGTGATATAAGTCTCACAAAGGTATTACACTATGAATTGTTTTAAATTTTAGTCTGGATTTTATACTTCAAGGAAACATACCGCAAACAATGGAAAATTTAACTGTGAGTAAGAAAAGTGTGAGTGGCAGACTCAAATGTTAATTCAGTGCTTCGCTTCCGAGAATGCTGTCTCAATAAATTATATCCCATGATATGCCTTTTAAAGAGCACATACAGATCATCACTCATGAAACCTATCAAAATTAGGCACTAGAATTAAGGGAAACAAGCTTGGCAAAATCTATTGTGTCAAACATACAAACTCTGACCTCAGCCAATTGAAAATATGAAATGCAATTTTGTCATATGATGACATGTTGGAGACCGTGGCTGTTTTTGAAGACAAGTGTTGATGTTTTTAGGGCAGCAACCAGCCACAAATTTACTTTGAGTTCCTTTATTCAAGGAAACCGTTACCGGTTTCGAATCGTTGCGATTCATCATCAGACGGATTTACACGCTTTCTTTCTACATTTGGTGTGTTTTTTATAGATAAATTGTCCTAAAATATAAATAAAACATAATTACAAACACGCCACACACAGATGGTTACGTTGCAGATTTTCGTTGCATGTGACTTACGTGAAAGTCACATGACACGAAAACAGCGCATTTGCTGTAGGAAATACGAGACTGCCAAGACACCGAAGTGAAATTTTCATACTTTCGGCGATACGATTGCCGCTCTCACACCTTATTTGTGTTTATATGGCAATATTTGTACAGTAGACACTCAAAATGATATAATGTGGGGGCCTATACAACTGCGAAACACGAACTGTTTCACTGTTTCGGAACAGCGTTTCGAAACATTATACTATACTGTCTCATTTGTTTCGAAACAGGCGCTTCAGTCTGGAACCCCGCAATCGCTACGGTCGCAGGTTCGAATCCTGCCTCGGCCATGGATGTGTGTGATGTCCTTAGGTTAGGTTTAAGTAGTTCAAAGTTCTAGGGGACTGATGACCTCAGATGTTGAGTCCCATAGTGCTCAGAGCCATTTGAACCATTTTTTTTGTCTAGTGCACTGACTGCTTGCTGTCGCCGAGTTGTGCCTTCAGACTGCGGTTACCTTGTCAAATGGGGCGGTGTCTGATTACTTTTCTCCCGCTTGAAACACACACACACACACACACACACACACACACACAGAGTTAAACGTTCCTCGTAAGGGTACGGTCAGATTCGCATAATCGACGTCTTTCGAAATATTCCCTTAATTATCACAAATACGCAGATACACATCCCGTGTATTCATCAGTCACAATTGACAGCGAGATACGCATGTGACCTGTGTACGAATACTTTTGTCCGTCTCTGTACACCTTCTAGGCTACTTCCTCATCTTTCGTCATTTATTTTCTTCAGCAGTTCGTTCGGAGCGAATTGAATTTCTCCTGGTCACGACGAGAACTAGTGTGTACTGCTTCGTTTCCCCCGTGCGCAGTACAATATAATGAACAAGAGTAAGTATTCTTCAAGTATCTTTCACTAAACTGCGCAAACCGTCAATACCGGTTCCAAACGGTGGATACTGTCTACATCTACATCTACATGATTACTCTACAATTCACATTTAAGTGCTTGGCAGAGGGTTCATCGAACCACAATCATACTATCTCTCTACCATTCCACTCCCGAACAGCGCGCGGGAAAAACGAACAGCTAAACCTTTCTGTTAGAGCTATGATTTCTCTTATTTTATTTTGATGATCATTCCTACCTATGTAGGTTGGGCTCAACAAAATATTTTCGCATTCGGAAGAGAAAGTTGGTGACTGAAACTTCGTAAATAGATCTCGCCGCGACGAAAAACGTCTTTGCTTTAATGACTTCCATCCCAACTCGCGTATCATATCTGCCACACTCTCTCCCCCATTACGTGATAATACAAAACGAGCTGCCCTTTTTTGCACCCTTTCGATGTCCTCCGTCAATCCCACCTGGTAAGGATCCCACACCGCGCAGCAATATTCTAACAGAGGACGAACGAGTGTAGTGTAAGCTGTCTCTTTAGTGGACTTGTTGCATCTTCTAAGTGTCCTGCCAATGAAACGCAACCTTTGGCTCGCCTTCCCCACAATATTATCTATGTGGTCTTTCCAACTCAAGTTGTTCGTAATTTTAACACCCAGGTACTTAGTCGAATTGACAGCCTCGAGAATTGTACTATTTATCGAGTAATCGAATTCCAACGGATTTCTTCTGGAACTCGTGTGGATCGCCTCACACTTTTCGTTATTTAGCGTCAACTGCCACCTGCCACACCGTACAGCAATCTTTTCTAAATCGCTTTGCAACTGATACTGGTCTTAGGATGACCTTACTAGACGGTAAATTACAGCATCATCTGCGAACAACCTAAGAGAACTGCTCAGATTGTCACCCAGGTCATTCATATAGATCAGGAACAGCAGAGGTCCCAGGACGCTTCCCTGGGGAACACCTGATATCACTTCAGTTTTACTCGACGATTTGCCGTCTATTACTAAGAACTGCGACCTTCCTGACAGGAAATCACGAATCCAGTCGCACAACTGAGACGATACCCCATAGGCCCGCAGCTTGATCAGAAGTCGCTTGTGAGGAACGGTGTCAAAAGCTTTCCGGAAATCTAGAAATACAGAATCAACTTGAGATCCCCTGTCGATAGCGGCCATTACTTCGTGCGAATAAAGAGCTAGCTGCGTTGCACAAGAACGATGTTTTCTGTAACTGTGCTGATTACGTATCAATAGATCGTTCCCTTCGAGGTGATTCATAATGTTTGAATACAGTATATGCTCCAAAACCCTACTGCAAACCGACTTCAATGATGTAGGTCTGTAGTTCGATGGATTACTCCTACTACCCATCTTAAACACTGGTGCGACATGCGCAATTTTCCAATCTGTAGGTACAGATCTATCGGTGAGCGAGCGGTTGTATATGATTGCTAAGTAGGGAGCTATTGTATCAGCATAATCTGAAAGGAACCTAATCGGTATACAATCTAGACCTGAAGACTTGCCCGTATCAAGCGACTTGAGTTGCTTCGCAACCCCTAAGTTACCTACTTCTAAGAAACTCATGCTAGCAGCTGTTCGTGTTTCAAATTCTGGAATATTCCATTCGTCTTCCCTGGTGAAGGAATTTCGGAAAACTGCGTTCAATAACTCCGCTTTAGCGGCACAGTCGTCGGTAACAGTACCATCGGCACTGCGCAGCGAAGGTATTGACTGCGTCTTGCCGCTTGTATACTTTACATACGAGCAGAATTTCTTCTGATTTTCTACCAAATTTCGAGACAATGTTTCGTTGTGGAACCTATTAAAGGCATCTCGCATTGAAGTCCGTGCCAAATTTCGCGCGTCTGTAAATTTTAGCCAATCTTCGGGATTTCGCGTTCTTCTGAACTTTGCATGCTTTATCCGTTGCCTCTGCAACAGCGTTTGGACCTATTTTGTGTACCATGGGGGATCAGTTCCATCTCTTACCAATTTATGAGGTATGAATGTCTCAATTGCCGTGCAATATTCAGTATTACGCAAAAAATATTACACGTACCACATTTTCACTGTACAATATATTGCGCAATATACTGAACAAGTGTAGATATTCCTCAAGCGCACCAATCTCATCCACTATATTGTGCCAACCAACACCGATTTCCGACAGTCAATACTATCGCGCAGTACACAATATTGCGCAATAAATATTGAAAATGTGAGGGGTCCCCTAAATGCGAAGAATGCGGCCTGGCTCGTAAGATACGAAATCTTAGCTTGTTTTTGCATACACACATTTATTTATGTTTTTTTCCTTCTTTAACACGTAATTTTTCAACACTGAAACTAGAACAATATCTTCCTTCCTTCTGTCGCCATGCAGCTGTAACAATAATAGTTATGACTAGTAACAATAAGTTAGTTCCCTTACTCGACCATTACCTCTTTTACTGGTTGTAATCATTGTTTAGTACGTTCACAGAAGTAATTCTTCAACGTAGGTCATACCTGACACCCTTCAGCTTGGTAGAATCCCTCTGTTTGAGGAAATTGAGTAATGTTATATGGTAAACTCACGTCGTGGTCAACTTCATAAAAAGGTCGTCCTCTTTTTTTTTCTAAATTGGGATCCCTGCGAAGATTCTTCAGACAGAATAGGTGGGAAAAACTGTTCTTTTCTGAGATTAGATCACAACTGGTTCAAATGGCTCTTAGCACTACGGGACTTAACATCTGAGGTCACCAGTCCCCTAGAACTTAGAACTACTTAAACCTAACTAACCTAAGGACATCACACACATCCATGCCCCAGGCAGGATTCGAACCTGCGACCGTAGCGGTCGCGCGGTTCCGGACTGAAGCGCCTAGAGCCGCTCGGCCACCACGGCCGGCTCACAACTGGTCACTCACTGGAAGAAGTAGTTCCTTTTCATAACTTACAACGCACTTACGAAATAAATAAAAGGAAGGCACATTGCATTCTTAATTCGTGTCACTAAACCCGTGCAGTAATCCACATGCTTTCAAATCGAAACTGAAGAATTTACTTCTGTCGAGGAGTTCCTTGAAAAATTCAGCTCATTCTTATTGTATTGCTGACAGCGTTTACTTACGGACTGACTTTTTTTCGGGTTCATGAACTTTTATTTTTATCTGTTATTACTTTCATGTTGTAAGTTCATGTACTGACATGTTCCATGACCTTGGAGATTTGCTCCTCAATTTGGTCCTACGGAACTTGACGTGTAAATAAAATAATCAGACTCCTCTCAGGTTCAAGAAGTCTCATGCATGACAGTAGTAACTGGTTGAGAAATGAGCTGTGTTTTGTTCTTTTCGAACAATCAACGCTGTGACATCTGTGTAGCGTAGACCGAGGCCTACGCTTGGGTGAAAGATGACTGGTCGTGAACCGAATACGCTGTATCGTGGGCTTCAATTAACCCCGTAGCGGCTCCTAGCGATTGCTGGTCTCCGCACTGTCTTTCTTTTCCGCCAGACAGGTGTCGTCAGCTCCGACTGCGCCACGCCGCCGGACGCAGAAGCACCCACCACCACGCACCGGGCGGGCTCTTCCGCCCGCACCCACGCAACGTATGTACTTCATCCTTTTTATTTCCTTACTCGCGCTGACTGCACCGCGTCGTTTCCCAGCCCTGCCGCTGCGCGGCGCTGCCGCGCTCTCGCCAAAGACCTTGTAAAAAATAACTAGACTCACTTATGGCGCTGCAGTCGCGGGATAATTTGAACCTTCGGCTGGACGCCATTATAGTGGTTGTAGTCTGATGTGTTGTGTAGTATTGTTGTTTATGAAGACCCTGATTCAACGTTGTATATTTGTTGGGGCGTACATACAGTATTTGTTACTCGTAATTCTACTGTCTGTGCGTTCCAATCAAAAGAAGTACAATGGTGAAGAGTTGTGCAGCGATTAATTGTACAAGTAAATTCGAGAAAGGAACGAATATTACATTTCACAGGTATGTGGATATTTTAAGTTGTTTTGTATGTCAGTGCACTTGCTTAATAATTGTTTTTGTAACACGGTATTAGCATAATGTCTGTGCATCTATTTGCAGGTTTCCTTTCTCAAAACCACAGCTGTTACAAAAATGGTTACACGCTGTCAGGAGGCAAGATTTCCGACCGACAGAATAACTTCTTATATTTTCTGATCATCTTGAAGAAAGTTGGCTGATTGGTAGTGTTTTCATGGTCTAGGTTAGGTTGAAACTTGATAATTTGGTCGTGAGTTGCCAAAGCACTATGCCATATGTAACGCACTTCTCGTCATAAAATCTAAAGCAAGGTAGAGTCAGAAAATATCTATCAACATAGTGGTCAAATCTTCAAGTATTTTGATGCCTTTTTCGTACATATATCGTAAATGAACTACGAAAAATGCTAGGGGTCCAGTACATAACTTTTAGCAACGGCAGATTCCATGTAGTACGTAAGATAAATTCATAAACAGTGACTAGTTGCTGTTTGTTCATAAATTAAAAAGTATATTGTAGTAACGTATTTAAATGAGGCATTATGTTTGTGACCTAACTCAAGGGAAGCCATTTTATAACCAAAAGCGACGTATAAACATTCGAACTCCGCGCGTCAGTTTAGCACTCTAATGGCCGCCGCCCAGCTATTCAATTTGTCCGCTCTTAACAGTCGACCACTCGTGCGGTTGTCGGGGCCTGGCTCTCGCCCACGGCCGCTCGGCCACTTCCGGCCCCGCTCGCCTATTTTCGGAAACCGAGCCCGTGACGTCACGCACTTCCCAGAAGCGCAGCTGCGGCGTGGCGCGGTGCGCCATCTGGTGTACCGGCCACGCTCGGATGCAGCGGCGCAATCTGCGCTGATAGAAGCCGCCGCCCACACCTGCTCTTGGTTTACGGCCCGCGGCTACAGACAGGGACCGCCGATGGTACAGCCCACGCAGATTACGGCGGCCGATGCGCAGTGACCAGTCTTCGTCCAAAGCGCTGGGCGAGTTCACTCGTTTGTTCGGAAGGGGAGCCTGACAGTGTCTGAAACCTTCCGGCCGGTCGGCGATGACAGAATCGAAGCGCACGCCATGCAGTTTCTCTCAGACGATTTTAACGAAACTATTAGGAATAAAAAAAATCAATTCTGCTTTACTTATAGATTGGCAACGGCCTTGCCGCAGTGGATACGCCGGTTCCCGTGCGATCACCGAAGTTAAGCGCTGTCCGGCGTGGTCGGCACTTGGATGGGTGACCATCCAGGCCGCCATGCGCTGTTGCCATTTTCCGGGGCGCACTCAACCTGGTGATGCCAATTGAGGAGCTACTCGACCGAATAGTAGCGGCTTCTCTCAAGAATACCATCTTACGACCGAGAGAGCGGTGTGCTGACCCCACGCCCGTCCTATCCGCATCCTCCACTAAGGAAGACACGGCGGTCGGATGGTCCCGGTAGGCCACTCGTGGCCTGAAGACGGAGTGCTTTTACTTATAGATTAATATGTCAGGTTCACGATGATGCGCTCATCATTTCCTTAATGCCATACTTATTGTGATATTGTTGGATGTGAGGTCCGCCAGTTATGCAAAACACCGTACAGTACCCAAACATGTTTCGACAAAACTGTGCCATCATCAGTGGGTTTTAGTTTTTATTTATTCTTTACATTGGGTGTGCATGACTTTTCTGGATCACTTGTGTGTTAATTACTACAGGTAGCTTGGCATGTTTCCGTGTGGCAAGCACTTCCATTCCCCGCACCATGCTGAGATGGTAACTATAAAAAGTATTTTCCACAAATATCGTAGTAAAACACTTTTCACTTCACCAATACACAGTGTGATTGTGGTTTAAGAACCTTCAACATCGGACTTGTAGGTTTTAATGTTGTTCTGAAGAAGGTGTAGTTGTCTACGCCGAAACCTGGGTTAACACTTAACACTTGGTGCTTTTTCGCAATCGAGGCGGGTTTTTAGCTTTTTAATGATTGTGGTTTGTTGTGTGTCCCGGCCCCATCAGTGTTCATGAACACTGACTTTTGGTGCGCTCCGAAATAAGACTATCGATATTTTAAAAGATGTCGGAAATCGGATATCTCGATATTTTAAAAAGTAGCGTTGTCGGCCAAAGATATATCGAGAAAAAATATCGAAGGAAAATATATCGTCGTACCGGCTATAAAAATATAGGCAGCACATCGTAAATATACCGCCGGTTTCAGAGCTATATTTAATGTTGAGTGGAACACTCTCTTTCAAATTTCTAGGGCAGCAGGGGTCGAAAAAAGAGAAAGAAAAGCTATTTACAATTTGTTCAGAAACCAGATGGCAGGTATAAGAGTCGAGGGGCATGAAAGGGAAGCAGTGCTTGAGAAGGGAGTGGGACAGGGTTGTAGCCTATCCCCGATGCTATTCAATCTATATATTGAGCAAGCAGTAAAGGAAACAAAAGAAAATTAAAAAGAAATAAGAATTTTGAGGTTTGCCAATGACACTGTAATTCTGTTACAGACACCAAAGAGTTTGCAAGAACAGTTGATCGGTATGGAAAGTGTCTTGTAAGGAGGATATAAGATAAACATCAACGAAAGCAAAACGAGGATAATGGAATGTAGTTGAATTATATCAGGTGATGCTAAAGGAACTAGATTAGGAAATGAGACACTTAAAGCAGTAAATGATTTTTGCTATTTGCGGAACAAAATAACTGATGGTCGAAGCAGAGAGGATATATAATGTAGACTGGCAATGGCAAGGAAAGCGTTTCTGAAGAAGAAGAATTACTAACATCGAGTATAGATTTAAGTGTCAGGAAATATTTTCTGAAAGTATTTGTATGGAGTGTAGCCAAGTATGTAAATGAAACGTGAATAATAAACCGTTAAGACAAGAAGAGAATAAAGCATTTGAAATGTAGTGCTGCAGAAGAATGCTGACGATTAGATGGGTAGATCACGTAACTAATGAGGAGGTACTGATTAGAGTTGGGAGACAGGACATTTGTGGTCTTCGTTTTTCGGACGTTTCGAAATGGATGATTCGTGGCGGGGGATATTTTATAGACGGATGAGGCACAATTTTACTCTGCACGGTCGCATGTGAGATTCTACTAAGTAAAATACTGTGCAGGAACATCCACTGCATACAGATTACGTGATTGTGTGGTCTGGTTTCACAAACTCTTCCATTCTATGCCCGGTTTTCTCCAAGGAGATGACACTCAACGGGGCCGTTAGGTATACACTGACATCCGGACGTTAGAAAAAAAAATGGTTCAAATGGCTCTGAGCACTATGGGACTTAATATCTGTGGTCATCAGTCCCCTAGAACTTAGAACTACTTAAACTAGGGCTTAACAACTGGCCGGTTTTGAGCGCGAGTGCTCGCGTCTGCTCAGGCACGTGCTCGCGAGCAGGTGCAAGGTCGCGGAGTGGGGACGGAGGGGAAATGCGCGCGCACGTTTGAATAGGGCCGCAGCGTGCCTATTGAAGTCGCCACTGTGTAACCCCAACCATGCTTTCGCAGTTCAACCCCCATTGGGAGGAATTGTATCTGTTTACAGAAAAATATGGTGATGCAAAATGTTTAGTATGTCACAAAACGCTGAATTCTTTTAGGAAATTTAATTTGCAGCGACATTATATGTCGTACCACTCGAAAGACTACGGAAGTGGAAAATGTGATGGATCAGATCGTGCACAGGAAGTTATTAAACTTAAAAGGAAGCTCTCCGAAGAGGATCTGGACGACGAAGAAAAATCAACTGAGGCAGCTCTCAGAGTGAGTTACAAAATTTCTTTGCTTTTAGCAAAATCCCTGCGCCCCTTCACTGATGGCGATTTAATAAAAGAATGTTTGGTAGTTGCAGCGGAACATTTGTGTCCATCTCAAGTTGAACAGTTTCGGATTGTGCCATTATCTAACATGACCATTATGCGTCACATAATGTGACGAGTGTTGTTGTTCGTACAACCAATCATAAGGAAGCATGGGCTACAACACAGGCAATTTAAAAGCTTTCTTGAGGATGTAGAAAGCCAGTATGGTAGCCTGCCTTATTATAGGGAGGTCTGCTGGCTTAGTCGTGGCGAATTTTGCCTATTAGATGAGATAAATACGTTCATGGAAATAAATAACATGTGTGTTCCTGAATTGAAAGAGGCTTCATGGAAATGTGATCTCGCATTCTTAGCAGATTTAACTAGCCATCTGAATGCTTTGAACATTTCACTACAACGTAAAGATCTGCTAATTGCTCATTTCATAGATCGAAAACTTGCTTTTAAAATGAAATTGATACTTTGGGTGAGTCAGCTGGAAACAGGAAATCTAGCTCATTTTCCTAAATTATCATCCATGCAAGATGTTCACAAAGACTGTGAACGTTATTCACATAGTTTAGTTGCCCTTAAAAGAAGAATTTGATCAACGCTTTCAAGATCTGACAGCACTAGACAGTGATTTTGATCTGTTCTCCTCTCCATATTCAGCGAATATTGAAGAGATTCGTCCTGAGCTGCAACTAGAGATTATTGACCTGCAGTGTGGCAGAGAATACAGAGACAAATTTCAGAACAAGAAAACCATTTTGGAGTTCTACAGACACTTCCCTCAGGATAGATTTCCTCGTTTGCACAAACTGGCGGCTACAATAATATCAATGTTCGGTTCCACGTATGTTTGTGACCATCTGTTCTCTATAATGAAATGTAACAAGACGCGCCTGAAAAACGCATTGTCTGATCGAAATTTAAACTGCACGCTGCGCCTACAATGCACAAGAACAATTATTCCGAACATAGACGCAATTGTAAAGGGCAAAAAGTACAAGGTAACCGAGAATCCCACACTTCAGTGACACCTTTTATTGTGTAACAGTTCACAAATTAATGCGAACGTAGAGGCATACAGTAAGCTAATAAAATTATGTGGCACGTGTACATTCTCCTTTATTTGTTTCACTTTTGGCAGTAATAATTCGTGAGTGATATCCCTGCAGGTGGCCGCGGATTTACATTGACTGGCGGCAGCTGTTGTGTGCCCCACCTGACTCTCCCCACTCTCCGCTCTGGTCCGGTAGTGGGGGTAGCGTGCTCGCGCTGCTCCGTGCTCTCGCCTTGCTGCTCACAGCTTGCTCCGCGAGCACGTATGTTGTGAAGCCGTGACTTAAACCTAACTAACCTAAGGACATCACACACATCCATGCCCGAGGCAGGATTCGAACCTGCGACCGTAGCAGTCGCGCGGATCCGTACTGAGCGCCTAGAACCGCTCGGCGACCGCGGCCGGCTAAGGGACGTTAGAAGGACCTCCTTGCCCAAACAGGTGATTCAAACTTTGCAAGAGCGCAAGGGCACTATTTCGATGCAACATGTCATATATCAGGTGAAAGATTTTCTTCGAGAAACCTTCAGCAAGGACGTCACCATTTCTACGCAGTTACAAGATGTGTGACTGTCCAGATCCCCTGGCCTGACGTATCCGGAGTCTTCCTGATCTGAAGAATATCATATGACGACATGTCGCTACAGCTACAGCCGGATATGCTTCGAGAAACTGTCGACAGGAGACAATGTTGAACACATGTTGTAACTTGTGACCATATATGTGCCAGGACCACCATTACCATGTCTGACTGCTTACAGCGCCATATTTTCACCAGGTGGCAGACAGTGGAACTATTATTTTTTCCAGCATACTCCGCGAGCTTACCGATTTCTGAACATACCTACCATGTTTCATCGCCTTGCGATGTATACAACCCGCACTGCAGCACTCACGGTATATCACAGTGCGAAACAAGCGACTGCCAACAACATTTGCTTGGGAACGGTTATACACTACTGGCCATTAAAATTACTACACCACCGACAAGAAGAAGATGCTGTGATATGCAAATGATTAGCTTTTCAGAGCATTCACAAAAGGTTGGCGCCGGTGGCGACACCTACAACGTGCTCACATGAGGAAAGTTTCCAACCGATTTCTCATACACCAAAAGCAGTTGACCGGCGTTGTCTGGTGAAACGTCGTTGTGATGCCTCGTGTAAGGAGGAGAAATGCGTACCATCACGTTTCCAAATTTGATAAACGTCGGATTGTAGCCTATCGCGATTGCGGTTTATCGTATCGCGACATTGCTGCTCACGTTGGTCGAGATCCAATGACTGTTAGCAGAATATGGAATCGGTGGGTTCAGGAGGGTAATACGGAACGCCGTGCTGGATCCCAACGGCCTCGTATCACTAGTAGTCGAGATGACAGGCATCTTATCCGCATGGCTGTAACGGATCGTGCAGCCACGTCTCGATCCCCGAGAACTGACAGATGGGGACGTTTGCAAGACAACAACCATTTGCACGAACAGTTCGACGACGTTTGCAGCAGCGTGGACTATCAGCTCGGAGACCGTGGCTGCGCTTACCTTTGACTCTGCATCACGGACACGAGCGCATGCGATGGTGTACTCGATGACGAACCTGGGTGCACGAATGGCAAAACGTCATTTTTTCGAAGGAATCCTGGTTCTGTTTACAGCATCGTGATGGTCACATCCGTGTTTGGCGACATCGCGGTGAACGCACTTTGGAAGCGTGTATTCGTCATCGCCATACTGGAGTATCATCCGGTGTGATGGTATGGGGTGCCATCGGTTACACGTCTCGGTGACCTCTTGTTCGCACTGACGGCACTTTGAACAGTGGACGTTACATTTCAGATGTGTTACGACCCGTGGCTCTACCCTCCATTCGATCTCTGTGAAACCCTACATTTCAGCAGGATAATGCACGACCTATGCTGCAGGTCCTGTACGGGCCTTTCTGGATACAGAAAATATTCGACTGCTGCCCTGGCCGGCACATTCTCCAGATCTCTCGCCAACTGAAAACGTCTGGTCAATGGCGGCCGAGCAACTGGCTCGTCACAATACGCCAGTCACTACTCTTGGTGAACTGTGGTATCGTGTTGAAGCTGCATGGGCAGCTGTATCTGTACACGCCATCCGAGCTATGTTTGACTCAATGCCCAGGCGTATCGAGGCCGTTATTACGGCCAGAGGTGGTTGTTCTGGGTACTGACTTCTCAGGATATACGCACCCAAATTGCTTGAAAATGTAATCACATGTCAGTTCTAGTATAATATATTTGTCCAATGAATACCCGTTTGTCATCGGTATTTGGTGTAGCAATTTTAATGGCCAGTAGTATATGTGCCAGGACCACCATTATCATGTGTTTGGATCGTTCCTCCACTTTTCCTGAGCCCACACCACAGTCTGTTTACAGCGCCATATTTTCACCAGGCGGCAGACAGTGGAACCATTTTTTTTCTGTATATTCCGGGAGCGCTCCGAATATTGAACATTGACGATGTTTCATCGTCCTGCGATGTATACAACCCGCACTGCAGCGCTCGCGGTATAATGTCCGCGATTTACAATGCGAAACAAGCGACTGCCAACAACATTTACATGGGAACGCTTATAGATGGAGCCGATATAATCAGCTGCACAAGTGCAGTATCCTATCAGGCTAAATGAGGGCCTCTAGCCTCACTTTGTACCCCTAGGCAGCGTTAAAGTTCTCACTACTCTACAAATAAATATTATAGCCCTGTAGCAATACAGGTAAGTGCGACAATTATCGCACAATAGCTAATGCCAACGCATCCACGTTACAGGATGTCAAATTAAACACATTTCCCCGTCAATTTTCAACGTTATTTTATTGGGGAACCAGTTTCAGGGTTAGTGTTAGATCTAACAGTAAGCAGGTGATGGATGAAGTGGTCACTGTAAAAAATACACTCCTGGAAATTGAAATAAGAACACCGTGAAATCATTGTCCCAGGAAGGGCAAACTTTATTGACACATTCCTGGGGTCAGATACATCACATGATCACACTGACAGAACCACAGGCACATAGACACAGGCAACAGAGCATGCACAATGTCGGCACTAGTACAGTGTATATCCACCTTTCGCAGCAATGCAGGCTGCTATTCTCCCATGGAGACGATCGTAGAGATGCTGGATGTAGTCCTGTGGAACGGCTTGCCATGCCATTTCCACCTGGCGCCTCAGCTGGACCAGCGTTCGTGCTGGACGTGCAGACCGCGTGAGACGACGCTTCATCCAGTCCCAAACATGCTCAATGGGGGACAGATCCGGAGATCTTGCTGCCCAAGGTAGTTGACTTACACCTTCTAGAGCACGTTGGGTGGCACGGGATACATGCGGACGTGCATTGTCCTGTTGGAACAGCAAGTTCCCTTGCCGGTCTAGGAATGGTAGAACGATGGGTTCGATGACGGTTTGGATGTACCGTGCACTATTCAGTGTCCCCTCGACGATCACCAGTGGTGTACGGCCAGTGTAGGAGATCGCTCCCCACACCATGATGCCGGGTGTTGGCCCTGTGTGCCTCGGTCGTATGCAGTCCTGATTGTGGCGCTCACCTGCACGGCGCCAAACACGCATACGACCATCATTGGCACCAAGGCAGAAGCGACTCTCATCGCTGAAGACGACACGTCTCCATTCGTCCCTCCATTCACGCCTGTCGCGACACCACTGGAGGTGGGCTGCACGATGTTGGGGCGTGAGCGGAAGACGGCCTAACGGTGTGCGGGACCGTAGCCCAGCTTCATGGAGACGGTTGCGAATGGTCCTCGCCGATACCCCAGGAGCAACAGTGTCCCTAATTTGCTGGGAAGTGGCGGTGCGGTCCCCTACGGCACTGCGTAGGATCCTACGGTCTTGGCGTGCATCCGTGCGTCGCTGCGGTCCGGTCCCAGGTCGACGGGCACGTGCACCTTCCGCCGACCACTGGCGACAACATCGATGTACTGTGGAGACCTCACGCCCCACGTGTTGAGCAATTCGGCGGTACGTCCACCCGGCCTCCCGCATGCCCACTATACGCCCTCGCTCAAAGTCCGTCAACTGCACATACGGTTCACGTCCACGCTGTCGCGGCGTGCTACCAGTGTTAAAGACTGCGATGGAGCTCCGTATGCCACGGCAAACTGGCTGACACTGACGGCGGCGGTGCACAAATGCTGCGCAGCTAGCGCCATTCGACGGCCAACACCGCGGTTCCTGGTGTGTCCGCTGTGCCGTGCGTGTGATCATTGCTTGTACAGCCCTCTCGCAGTGTCCGGAGCAAGTATGGTGGGTCTGACACACCGGTGTCAATGTGTTCTTTTTTCCATTTCCAGGAGTGTATCTACTACCACCAGTATTGCTGGCCCCTGTTTTGATCACAAGCGGGGTAGATTATTCCTAGATGTCTGTCAGAGGCCTGAAGGTGGCGTAGTAAGACGTTGAAACTGATTTACCAATAGAACGTTGAAAATTGACGCCTGAAAGGTGTTTAATTTGACTTCTGCTGTCGAAGAGCCGAGTCGCGCAACCATCGCCAAAAAGACGGACATACAGAGACATCCAAGTTATTGTCAAGAGAAAACGCCTAAGAGTGGAAAAAGTGGAGCATCTGCTGCACAAAGGTCGGTTTGTACTTAGAAAAGTTAAAAGACACCAGATAGGAATTTCTGACTTTGCGACTGATAATGGATGTAAGATTTCAGAAAAATCGACACACGCTCACACCACTTTTAGATCTGGCAAAAGTGTTCCGCAGTGTAAGATGGACCAATATGTTCGAAACGCTCAGGAAATTAGGTGTAACCTATAGGAAATACGGGTAATACACCACACCAACAACGAAAAACGAAGTGGTCCGTTTAAAAAGTCAGAGGTGTAGTGTTTCGTCCCTATTGTTGTATCTATACGTCGAAGAAGAATGGCGCAAATTAAACAAACGTTCAAGAGTGGGATTAAAAGTGAAGCTCATATCATTAACGTCGATATGGAACAAAATTTTGGAACATGTGTTCGAACATTATGAATTACCTCGAAGAGAACAGTCTATTGACACACAGTGTAAAAGGCGGATTTAGAAAACATCGTTCATATCAAACGCAACTAGCTCTTTACTAACACAATGTGTTGAGTGCTATTGATAGGGGCGTCAAATTTATTCCGCATTTCTAGGTTTCGAGAAGGGTTTTGACACTGTACAGAGGTCACAGTCCAAACTAATTTATGGAAAGTCATCGAGTAAAACAGAAGTGATTTCTAGCGTTCCCCAAGGTGGTGTTATAGGCCCTCTACTGTTCCTTATCCATATACGCGATTTAGGAGACAATTTCACCAGCCCTCTTAGGTTGTTTGCAGACGATGCTGTCCTTTTAGATTTAGGAAAGGTATCTGTATGGTGTGAAAATTGACAATTTATCCTAAATAACCAATAGTGTAAGATCATCCAATGAGTGCTAAAAGGAATCCGTTAAACTTCGGTTAAATCAATCAAATCTAGAGCCCGTAAATTCAACTAAATACCTAGGAATTACAATTAAGAAGAAGTTAATTTGGAGAGAACAAACAGAAAATGTTATGAAGAAGGCAAACCATAGCCTGGGTTTTATGGTAGAACGCTTAACAACTGTAACAGATCTACTAAACAGACAGCCTACACTACGCTTGTCCGTCCTCTTTTGGAGTACCGTCGCAAGGTGTGAGATCCTTACCGGATAGGATTAACGGAGAACATGGAGATAGTTCAAAAATGGGCAGCACGTTTTGTATTGTCGCGAAATAGGGGAGAGAGTGTCACTGAAATGATACAGGATTTGGGGTGGACATCATGAAAACAAATGCGGAATGTGCTCACGAAATTTCAATCATAAATTTCTCCTCGGAATGAGAAATTATTTTGTTGACGCCGTACTATATTGGGTTGGTTGGTTGGTTGGTTTGGGGAAGGAGACCAGACAGCGAGGTCATCATCATTAGTTCGCTAGACTTAGAACTACTTAAACCTAGCTAACCTAAGGACAGCACACACATCCGTGCCCGAGGCAGGTAAGGCGGGTACCAGGTTGAGATTCATTGGGAGAGTCCTTAGAAAATGTAGTCCAGCAACAAAGGAGGTGGCTTACAAAACACTCGTTCGACCTATACTTGAGTATTGCTCATCAGTGTGGGATCCGTACCAGATCGGGTTGACGGAGGAGATAGAGAAGATCCAAAGAAGAGCGGCGCGTTTCGTCACAGGGTTATTTGGTAACCGTGATAGCGTTACGGAGATGTTTAATAAACTCAAGTGGCAGACTCTGCAAGAGAGGCGCTCTGCATCGCGGTGTAGCTTGCTCGCCAGGTTTCGAGAGGGTGCGTTTCTGGATGAGGTATCGAGTATATTGCTTCCCCCTACTTATACCTCCCGAGGAGATCACGAATGTAAAATTAGAGAGATTAGAGCGCGCACGGAGGCTTTCAGACAGTCGTTCTTCCCGCGAACCATACGCGACTGGAACAGGAAAGGGCCCTCCGCCACACACCGTTGGGTGGCTTGCGGAGTATGAATGTAGATGTAGATGTAGATTCGAACCTGCGACCGTAGCGGTCGCGCGGTTCGAGACTGAAGCGCCTAGAACCGCTCTGCCACGCCGGCCATGCCTGTCAGCATTGGCGACGATGTGGCGCAGACGAATAGCGAAATCCTGCATGATCCGCTGAAATGTTGGACCACCGATGCTGCCGATGACCTCCTGAATGGCTGTGTAACAGTTGTGTTACTAAATGTGACACTTCTGTCACTAAATGTAACTGGGTTTTCTCTTTTGATGCAAGTCAATTGTCAGGATGAGCATTCTAAAGCATTCTGTCAGGGTGAAAATATTAAATAAATTAACTTTTCTCTCTTAACAACATGTGGGCAGGGTGGGTTCTTCCTTGGCTCAAGTATGAGGTCGAATGAAACATCATTTTTACACAAGATAACTTTTATTGAAGATTTGTACAACTGTATCTTACGGGATGTTCTGGTTCGGAGAGCGGCAGCTGTGTCGTTTGTGAAGTCTTCTGCTGCGGCAGCGGCTGCGGCGGCGGCGGCGGCGGCGTCTGATTACGCGTAGCGGTGTGTATCTCGTGTCGCCGTCTCGCCCAGTTGACTGGAGACGCGCAGCGCGAGGTGGCCAGTTTAATTATTGCGAGCGAAATCGTGCATCGGATGATACCTTGGGTGTCGCGCCCCAGTGTTTCTCTTCTCTAAGCGGCCGCCTGTGTCCTGCGTCGGCCAGTGTGGCGGACTCGAACCACGGACTCCCGCTTGCCAGTCTTCGGCTGTCAGGTCTTCATCCCAGCTTACAGGTGACTACTGATGTGAGGCCGTCTCCTTCCCGTCCTCACGAGTCACCTGGGTATGTAAAAACCAGACTTCAAATACCTTTTAACTTCTGTCTTCTGGCGCCGCGGCTGCTGCTTGCTATTCCATTACAGCGGCGGACTTGGTTCATCTGTGCATGATGCAGACTCTTCTTGCGTGACGGTCTTCAGCACCGAAACTGACTGAAAACTACTGCTACTTCTTCGTCTTCTTCGTCTCCGTCTCCGTCTCCCTCTGTCTTCATCTGTCTGGCCCACTGCGTCTCGCGTATTTATTCACTTAAATTTACTGGAGGTGAGCGACTTTACGGTCATTGCCCCTTCTGTCACGTTGAGAAGCTCCTCGAAGAATCTTCTTAACGTCTGTCATTGGCTCTTGGAATGTAGGCGAGGGCCTTTGATCCCACGTGAGTCGGTCATTGCCTCTTCTGTCACGTTGAAAAGCTTCTCGAAGAATCTTCTTAACGTCGGTCATTGGCTCATGGGATGTAGGCGAGGGCCTTTGCTCACATACGACAACTGAGAAACACGTAAGCCGGTCGGGCGATGCCGTGACGGCTGAATCGACAGCGCCCGCTTATGTGGAACTTGCTGACTTCACGGTCATTGTCTCTTCTGCTCTGCTGTTGTGCCCGCTGTGTGCCAGTATGTAACTCTCTAAACTAAACCAAGTTTTTCATTTATATTCTAATTTCTAGTTCACTTTGATTTCACTAATTTATTTACTTAAGTACCACTCAACATTCCTCCACCCTTCGGAGAAATTCGCCCTCGAATTTACCACTCAACAGCTGTTTTCAGCTCAGAAATGGTTTTGGGCACGTTGCGGTACACTTTGTGATTAATATAGGCCCACAAAAAGGAGCCGCACGTGTTAAGATGCTGAGAATATTGCAGCCAATCGAGGCCCATGCCAGTGGCCTCTGGATACTCCAGATCCAGAATGCGGTCCCCAAAGTGCTCCTCCAGGACATCAAACACTCTCCTCCTTCGATGGGTCGAGCTCCGTCTTCCAACGACATCGAGTCGAGATAGGGGTCACTTCGAACAGTGGGGACGAAATCGTCTTCCAAAACCTTCACGTAGTCACCGTGCCATTACGGCATGCCGCACCGACTATTCCGTGACTGGACATCGCATACCACACAGTCGCCCGTCGAGGATGAAGAGACTTCTCAATCGCGAAATGCGGATTCACAGCCCCCCAAAATGCGCCAATTTTGCTTCTTGAAGAACCCATCAAATTGAAAGTGGGCTTCGTCGCTAAACCACACCACGTGATATGGATAGTAATTCCCATCCTGCCCCGCGGCCCACCGTGCAGTTAGAACATTCTAACACAAACCGTTCAGAAGTTATCACGATTTCATTTCGCGTTGTTGTTGTTGTGGTCTTCAGCCCTCAAATTGGTTTGATGCAGCTCTCCATGCTACCCTGTCCTGTGCAAGCTTCTTCGTCTCCCAGTACCTACTGCAGCCTGCATCCTTCTGAATCTGCTTGGTGTATTCATCTCCTCCACGCTGCCCTCCAATACCAAATTGGTGATCCCTTGATGCCTCAGAACATGTCCTACCAACCGATCCCTTCTTCTGGTCAAGTTGTGCCACAAACTCCTCTTCTCTCCAATTCTACTCAATACCTCCTCATTAGTTATGTGATCTACCCATCTAATCTTCAGCATCCTTCTGTAGCACCACATTTCGAAAGCTTCTATTCTCTTCTTGTGCAAATTATTTATTGTCCATGTTTCACTTCCACACATGGCTACACTCCATACAAATACTTTCAGAAAAGACTTCCTGACATTTAAATCTATACTCGACGTTAACAAATTTCTCTTCTTCAGAAATGCTTTCCTTGCCATTGCCAGTCTACATTTTATATCCTCTCTACTTCGACCATCATCAGTTATTTTGCTCCCTAAATAGCAAAACTCCCTTACTACTTTAAGTGTCTCATTTCCTAATCTAATTCCCTCAGCATCACCCGACTTAATTTGACTACATTCCATTATCCTCGTTTTGCTTTTGTTGATGTTCACCTTATATCCTCCCTTCAAGACACTGTCCATTCTGTTCAACTGCTCTTCCAAGTCCTTTGCTGTCTCTGACAGAATTACAATGTCATCGGCGAACCTCAAAGTTTTTATTTCTTCTCCATGGGTTTTAATACCTACTCCGAATTTTTCTTTTGTTTCCTTCACTGCTTGCTCAATATACAGATTGAATAACATCGGGGAGAGGCTACAACCCTGTCTCACTCCCTTCCCAACCACTGCTTCCGTTATATATATGCAACCAGTGAGAATATATAAGGGAAAATGAATTGAAGTTTGTGCTGGGGAGGGCACTAACCTTAGGTACTTCGTAGAACAATGATGACCATCGTGCTGTGGTTGTGTAATGGTTAGTGTTTTTGCCTAGCAAGTAAGGAGACCCCGGTTCGAGTCCCGGCCACAGCCCAAATTTTAAATCACTTCGTCTACTTCGATTAAAATCGTAGATAATAAAAAGAGACTTAAATTTCTCAGGGATATATATATATATATATATATATATATATATATATATATATATATATATATATATATTATGGTGACTGTATGTATGTAAAAAGATCACAGGATATGTGTTAAGACAACAGGGAATAACTTCCACGATACTAGACGGAGCAGTAGAAGCCAAAAACTGTACGGGAAGATAGAGATTGAAACACATGCGCAAATAGTTGAAGGTGTAGGGTGCAATTGCTACTATCAGATGAAGGCGTTGGCGGCGGGCCACGTGCATCACTCGGAAGACTGACTACCGCGAAATATAAAAAAATAAATGAATTAAGAGTGGGTGAAAGAGAGACGTGTCGAAGAGCGTGCAAGCTGCGTGGAGGACCGGCTTGTTGATCAGTCGAAGCCCCCCGGCAGTCTTGTGAGCCAAGCGACATAACGAGCAGAGAGGCGGCGAGTGGAGGGAAAAATGGCGCCGCAACAGGTGTTCGCGTCAGGTGCGGGAGACGTTCCCCCACACTCAGCAGGCGCCAGCTTCTTCGGCGGGCCACTTACACCTTGGCTTTTAACCACAGCCGGTAACTGCCCACGTCTACACTACAGCGTGCAAGGAAAGGGGGGGCGATGAGGGTGACCGCTGCATATGTGTGGAGAGTAGAGATGGGTCGAACTCGTTCATTCCCGTGAACTACTTCATTCATTTCACTCTTTGCCGTGAAGCGTTCAAATGAAGTAGTTCGTTCATGAAGTACAGAAGCCTGGCGAAGTTGCCCAGTTCGCCGCTCAGCCGCGGCTGCGCTCGCTTCGCCTCGCTCCTACAATAAAGCTTCGTAATACTTCATAATTTTACCAACAGATGGCCGAACTATGCAGTAACGTGCACGCAACGTTTTACGCTCTTACAGCGTCTGAGCTAACTTAAATAGAGCATGGTCGAAGGGGACAAAGGAAAGATAAACAGAGGAGCCTGTCACATATAAAGAAGGTATTATATTTAATTTTGCTCGACATTTTCTCATGAAGCGCCCAAAAAAGTCTTTATCTGCCAAATTAAACATTATTTGTTGTATTCATGGACTGAAAACTGGGGCTACCAACGAATTGCAGTCCAATTTTATGTTCCTTTTAAAACTTAATCCAAATTAGAATGAGTATGTTTACCACTGTCACAAAGTCTATATACCTACGTTAAGTAATTATTCAGAAGTTTTCCTGTAGATTTTATTTTTGTTGAGAGTAATAGCCCTCCAGATTCAAAACGTAAACTGTCACCTGTAGTCATTGGTACGATTTCAGGTAAAATCCCTCTTTCAGTGTTATTAACAAACCTCTTATTTTCATGTTGGCTGTGCGTGCTCACACAGCCAGCCCCTTCGTTTATATCTTTAATATTCATTTGTCTGCAAGCGCTGCCAACGGTAGGCTACCCGTAGACGCGAAGTATAACTGAACTGCACAAATAGTCACGGGTAATGTTGTCAGCCCTGCAGGAAGCAGCTGACGCTGCCTTCCCCTCGCCCCTCACTTCCCCAATCCCTCCTAAACCTGTCGTTACCCACAAACACCGCGCGATTCCTCCACAGGCAGTAGAGGGAGAACTGAAGTGAAGGGAGGATGAGTGACGTAGCGCTGGTGTAGTGGGAGAGGGAGAGGGGGGAGAGAGTGAGTGAACTAGAAAAAAGTGTGGAGTGTGCTATCTGTCAAGAGTTTGGAGTACTAGTTCATTGAAATTGAGTGGTTAGTTCACACTTCACTGGAGCGAAGCGTTCATTTGAACGACTCATTCACGAGCTCCCCATCACTAGTGGAGAGACGTTCAGGGTGGAGAAGTACAGCGTGAGATCGTGGGACCGAGTAAGATTCTCCAGTGAACCACAAGTCGCCATTGCAGCGCTGATGTGCTCGTAACAAGTTAGACACCGCATCAGATACTTCATGACTGAGTTGGGCCATGTATCGAATATGACAATACACTCTCCTCCTGTTTGAGGGCGGCCGCTGTGACCGAGCGGTCCTAAACGCTGCTACGGTCGCAGGTTCGAATCCTGCCTCGGGCATGGATGTGTGTCATGTCCTTATGTTAGTTAGGTTTAAGTAGTTCTGAGTCTAGGGGACTGATGACCTCAGATATTAAGTTCCATAGGGCTTTGAGCCATTTGAACCATTCCTGTCTTGGGCACTACAATTGGTTGTTCATACTTAAATGTCAGCAAATCGCTGTTGCGACGAACAGCCATAGCAAATATGTTTGAGGACCGCGTGCATAAACGCGGTTAGGCGAAGGCTGTCTTGGTGCTCGGTTCCTATTTGATCTAGGAACGTGAGATGTTAAGTTTTTACTTTACTCCGGCTCAGAGGCCGTTTGAACAGCACCTACACTATGTGATCAATATCCGGACACCCCCAAAAATGAGGGTTTTTCGTATTAGATGCATTATGCAGCCACCTACTGCCAGGTATTCCATATCAGCGACCTCAGTAGTCATTAGACATCATGAGAGAGCAGAATGGGGAGCTCAGTCGAACTCAACGGACTTCGGACTTCGTCAGGTGATTGGGTGTCACTCGTGTCATAGGTCTGTACGCGAGATTTCCACAGTCCTAAACATCCCTACGTCCACTGTTTCCGATGTGATAGTGAAATGGAAATGTGAAGGGACACGTACAGCACAAAAGCGTACAGGCCGACCTCGTCTGTTGTCTGACAAGGGACTGCCGACAGTTGAAGAGGGTCGTACTGCGTAAAAGGAAGACATCTATCCAGACCATCACACAGCAATTCAAAACTGCATCAGGATCCACTGCAAGTACTATGACAGTCGGGCGAGAGGTGAGAAAACTTGGATTTGATGGTCGAGCGGCTGCTCATAAGCCACCCATTACGCCGGTAAACGCCAAAAGACGTCTCGCTCGGTGTAAGGAGCGTAAACATTGGGCGACTGAACAGTGGAAAAACGTTGTGTGGAGTGACGAATCATGGTACACAATGTGGCGATCCAATGGCAGGGTGTGGCTGTGATGAATGCCCGGTGAACGTCATCTGGCAGCGTGTGTAGTGCCGACAGTGAATTCGGAGGCGGTGGTGTTATGGTGTGGTCGTGTTTCTCGTGGAGGGGGCTTGTTGCGCTTGTTGTTTTGCGTGACACTATAACAGCACACGTCTACATTGATGTTTTAAGCACCTTCTTCCCAATGTTGAAGAGCAATTCTGGGATGGCGATTGCATCTTCCAACAGGATCGAGCACCTGTTGATAATGCACGGCCTGTGGCGGAGTGGTTACACGAGAATAGCATCCCTGTAATGGACTAGCCTGCACAGAGTCCTGACCTGAATCCTATAGAACATCTTTGGGATGTTTTGGAACGCCGACTTCGTGCCGGGCCACAGCGACCGACATCGTTAACTCCTCCTCAGTGTAGAATTCTGTGAAAACGGGCTGCCATTCCCCAACAAACAATTTACCATCTGATCGAATGTATGCCTGCGGAAGCTGTCATCAACGCTAACGGTGGGCCAACATCATACTGAATTACAGCATTACCGATGGAGGGCGCCACGAACTTGAAAGACATTCTTAGTCATGTGTCCGGATACTTTTGATGACATTATGTTACAGTACATTACGCAAGGTTTGAACCGGCGCCCAAGAAAATTGTGCGACTTGATTAATCCCTTCTGCAAAAGATGTTAACTGGGCAGAAGGTAATGCTCAGCTAATGGCACCAACCTCTCTTCAGTCACACTCAGATAGATCGCGTGCCTTCAGTTTTCTACCCACGAACAGCACGCCCACTGATACTACACGTACCGTGTGTGTGTCTTACTAGCAGTCATTCCTCGCCAGGTGACGCTGCTAACGCCTGGAGGGGTTTCTGTCGATAGTAGGTCGGTGGTTATAATGTTCTGGAAGAGAACTGTATCCCAGAATCAGTTCCACCAACCGATCCCATCTTCGCGTCAGGTTGTGCCACAAGTTTTTTCTCCTTAATTCTATTTGGTACCTCCGTATTAGTTACATCATCTACCCACCTATGTTCTTCTACACTACTGGCCATTAAAACTGCTACACCACGAATATGACGCGGTGCAAACGAGAAATTTAACCGACAGCAAGAAGATGATGTGATATGCAAATGGTTAGCTTTTCAGAGCATTCACACAAGGTTGGAGCCGGTGGCGCCACCTACAACTTGCTGACACGAGGTAAGTTTCCAACCGATATCTCATGCACAAACAGCAGTTGACCGGCGTTGCCTGGTAAAACGTTGTTGTGATGCCTCGTGTAAGGAGGAGAAATGCTTACCATCACGTTTCCGACTTTGATAAAGGTCGGATTGTAGCCTATCGCGATTGCGGTTTATCGTATCGCGACATTGCTGCTCGCGTTGGTCGAGATGCAATGACTGTTAGCAGAATATGGAATCGGTGGGTTCAGGAGGGTAAGACGGAACGCCGTGCTGGATCCCTACGGCCTCGTATCACTAGCAGTCGAGATGACAGGCATCTTATCCGCACGGCTGAAACGGATCGTGCAGCCACGTCTCGATCCCTGAGTCAACAGATGGGGACGTTTGCAAGACAACAACCATCTGCACCAACAGTTCGACGACGTTTGCAGCAGCATGGACTATCAGCTCGGGGACCGTGGCTGCGGTTACCCTTGACGCTGCATCACAGGAGCGCCTGCGATGGTGTACTCGACGGCGAACCTGGGTGCACGAATGGCAAAACGTTGTTTTTTTCGGATGAATCCAGGTTCTGTTTACAGCATCATGATGGTCGCATCCGTGTTTGGCGACACCGCGGTGAACGCACATTGGAAGCGTGTATTCGTCATCGCCATACTGGCGTATCAGCCGGCGTGACGGTATGGGGTGCCATTGGTTACACGTCTCGGTAAATTATGTGTTTTTCTACCAGTTTTAATCGCGCTTATGCGTATATATATATATATATACCAGATGATCAAAAAGTCAGTATAAATTTGAAAACTTAATAAACCACGGAATAATGTAGATAGAGAGGTAAAAATTGACAGCCATGCTTGGAATGGCATGGGGTTTTGTTAGAACCAAATTTAAAAAAAAAAGTATTGCTAGACGCGTGAAAGATGTCTTACGCGCGTTCGTTTGGTGATGATCGTGTGCTCAGCCGCCACTTTCGTCATGCTTGTCCTCCCAGGTCCCCAGACCTCAGTCCGTGCGATTATTGGCTTTGGGGTTACCTGAAGTCGCAAGTGTATCGTGATGGACCGACATCTCTAGGGATGCTGAAAGACAGCATCCGACGCCAATGCCTCACCGTAACTCCGGACATGCTTTACAGTGCTGTTCACAACATTATTCCTCGACTACAGCTATTGTTGAGGAATGATGGTGGACATATTCAGCATTTCCTGTAAAGAACATCACCTTTGCTTTGTCTTACTTTGTTATGCTAATTATTGCTATTATGATCGGATGAAGCGCCATCTGTAGGACATTTTTTGAACTATTATATTTTTTTGGTTCTAATAAAACCCCATGTCATTCCAAGCATGGCTGTCAATTTTTACCTCTCTATGTACATTATTCCGTGGTTTATTAAGTTTTCGAATTTATACTGACTTTCTGATCACCTGGTATATATATATATATATATATATATATATATATATATATATATATATAGAGAAAAAATTTAGGTCCTGAGAAAAACAAGGAAAACAGGTGGATTAAAAGGAGAAATGAAGACCTATACAAAAATACAGAAAAGATCACTGATACAATGAGGAAGAGACGGCTAAAATTTTATGGACATTTAAAAAGAATGGAAGAAACACGGATTACAAAGCAAATTTTTAATTACGATAGTAAGCTGAAAAACACTGTAGGATGGATAGAAGCAGTAAAGAAAGACGCCAACAAAATAGGTGTTACAGAAGAAATAATACGTGACAGGAATAACTTTAGGCTACTTATAGAAAACGCAAACTATGAAGAAGATGCGCCAAAACCTCGACCGAAGAGAGTGTGGACAGATGAGCAGAGACGAGCTGTTTGCGAGAAAATGAAGAAGTACTGGGAAGAACGGAAGAAAAAGAAACACCATAAGTGTTAAGTTGTATGCGGTCCATAGCTGGCCAAATTCATAATATATATATATATATATATATATATATATATATATATATATATATATATACATGTGTGTGTGTGTGTGTGTGTGTGTGTGTGTGGAATCTATTTTTTTTTTTTTTACTACTGAGCTGTACTTAATGTCATATTGTAAACAAAGGAACATACTGGAGGTTGACTGTCGCCGTAAGGAGTTGTGGACGGCACTCTTTGCTGTTATTCATCTTCATGTTCTAGTCCGTGTGTAAACTTGCTAATTATTTTCCCTTTAAATGGACTGTGCCTACCTGGATATTATAAGTGAATGTTTCATAACCAGTTCTTTAAACCAGTTCTTTAACATTTATGGGAGAACTTAAATTGTATTCGCCTAGCCGGCCGGAGTGGCCTAGCGGTTCTAGGCGCGCCGACACGGTAACTCAAGCGTGTTCGGTCAGAGTGTTAGCTGCCCTCTGTAATAAACAAACTGAGTTAATGGATCAACGACGAACTGAAACGGGTGTCTTGCTTGCGACGTCCGCACCGAGCAGATACAACGAACGAATACGAACAAAATGAGACTAAAAAAAAAAAAGGCGCTGCAGTCTGGAAGTGCGCGACCGCTACGGTCCCAGGTTCGAATCCTACCTCGGGCATGGATGTGTGTGATGTCCTTAAGTTAGTTAGGTTTAAGTAGTTCTAAGTTCTAGGGGATTGATGACCTCATTTTTGTGTTGGCCTGTTGAACTTTAACTAAAGTGCAGAAAACTGAAGCAGGTGTTTATTATTGTTCTAGTGCCATTATCTGTCGAGTGTAACACGCGACATGTTCTTGGTCTGTTATCGTTACAATAAATGCAAATTGCAGTGGTGAAGTGATGCGCTATTTCAGCTGTTCCCGTGATTTCCTATACCCGCATATAATATTTAATTATTTGATATAAGACTGATTAAGCCTTAGTTGAACTATTGGAGGGAGGTGCGAGTGTCTCAACTCCGTCGTTCAGATAACTGTAAAATGAGTTCTACTCACGCAAGAGGTAAGGCGCACGCGACAGCTGTGAGCTAATGGCCTGTGCTTTATGTAAGCGCCGGCCGTCCTGTGTCGTTTGTGTGATGAATGTCGGACACATCTCATTTGCCTCACAGCTGTTTACGTAAGGTGCCCTGCGACATACTGCTCCTGTGTGTGTGTGTGTGTGTGTGTGCTTTCGAGCAGTGGTACGTTTGAACACCCACCAGCCCAACACGCCGTTCCGGCCCAGCGGCCAAACGAATGCCACTGTGCTCTCGGACGCGTCACAAATATTTCGCGGTTCTCTCTTCGATTCTGAAGCGCGATGCGTGGAACAGACGCCTGAGGTTCAGCACGTGTCAACTTTACCTCGTCAAAACCGAATGCTTCGGCGGTGATGCCACCTCTGGAATTTTGGCAAAGTGGTGCTCTTGTTGCTTGTCTGACTGCGTAGAGCAACTACGCATAATATCTCCGAAAAAGTAGGAATCACGTTGTAATGTTGATGCATTAATTTGTTCTGAAAGCGGTGCTGATATTCAAGACAATAAAAGCGGGTTAAAAGCTGTGAGCTGTCTGGGGAAGTTAACCTTGCATTACTGAGCAACTGTTTCACCAGGCATCCAGTCTAGCTTACCAAATTCCCAACCAGACTAACATTAATTATAATCTTTTAATAGTCATACGACAACCGTGATGTATATATATATAAAAGAGAATTTAAATAAAAAGAAATAAATCAGTTTATATTTGGAAATTTATTTTAACATTGATCACTGAAATTTCAGCATATTAAACTCGATTCATAACTAAGCTGGTGCCTTATTTAGGATTGTGAAAATGTGAGATTGCAATCTTACGGAACACATCAAATAGGGAGCCAAGATTGGGAGACTGCATACAACACTGCATTCATAAAATAACACACGAAGAACGTTGAAACATATGCAAGAGGAAATTAACCACAACCAACCGATTCAATTTTCACCCAAAGAAGTTACGTTCGTAGCGCAATCCTGTCCGTCATGAAATTACCACACACTGGTATACTAAATTCATACCAACTCTCTGTGAAATCTTCCCGAAAAGAATAGCTGTGGGCTACTTTCATGATTACACCACATGCTTCACGTGGTCAACTTGGTTTACACAAAGAGTGTAACTCCACAATAATTTTGATGATTAAAATAAATTACATCGAAACGCAATTTACAAAAGAAAAACCTCTAACTGGTTACTATCGTCTTACTATTAACCTGATGGGTCAAACAATTGCATAAGCACGTGGTACTGGTCTCACAAAGTACACCCCACGTGGGTTGAACATATAGAAAAGTTGCTACATTGAAAAATATTGTCAAGACGAGATGTTATAATCTGACGCACATTCGCATTTAAGGTTGATGATCTTAGTTAGAGTTACTGATCAATACGTGGTTCCACTTTACTCACAAAGTAGTGACAAAGCAACTACCGGAAGATATTCTGAACTTCACACTTCAAATACACTGCGTTGCAATTTAAGATAACATAAGATATTTTAGATCTAAACCTGAAATAAAGGTGATTAAATTTTCAGTTAGGCTGAACTTAAGAAATCCATTCTCCTACGGACTTGGCAGAGACGCTCTTAGCCGGAGATCTTACCACTTCAGACGCTCGCCGCGGACAGACTGCCCTGGTCCCTTCCTGAGGGTTGCTCACAAATACAAACGGAAGTGACCAGAGAGGCAGCTTCCTATACCAACATGACAAGGGACGGACAGAACCATACTAAGAATAGAAACCTCTCTGCTTTTAGAAAGCGTAGCTACCTGTTCCGACGTTGGTCCTACTGTTCTCTAGCAGACAGGCTTGTCTGCTACCATCCAGCATGCAACTAGAAATGCATTTGCTCATTCATCCTCTCACACAGAAGGGAAGGGGGATGACAGTATCTTATTACAGTATATAAAAGAAAGCGGATGTAGGTTCCGTATGAGACGGTGTGACATGAATTACATATAAACTGTGTTTTAAAGTGTAGTAGTGTGACAGATCGTTCTTGTTTATGCGTAAAAGTAACACGTTTCACTGCTCAGTCTCCTCCCACATAGTCAGAAACACCACAGTAAATTTAGAAGAGGAATTTATGCCGTAAATGACAACAGATTTAAGAAATTAATATGAAAGGAATCCAACAGAGACCTTTTAACGTGTTTGTGTTTATGGCTCAGACATGTACAGTCATCCTAATAAATTAAGGATGATTGCAGAATGTGGTGCCACACAACGTGGAACTACACAAAACTGGCGCTAATAGCATAGGCACATAGGGAACACACACGACACAGGTCTGTAAGTCCACGGTATTGGTGATAAGTTGGGAAAACCGTCCCGAAACACGTGTGCTACAAAACGCCACTGTTTCCTGCGCATGTACCCCGACATCAATATGGGATATGATCACCGTGCACACGTACACAGGCCGCACAACGGGTTGGCATACTCTGGATGAGGTGGTCGAGCAGCTGCTGGGGTATAGCCTCCCATTCTTGCACCAGTGCCTGTCGGAGCTCTTGAAGTGTCGTAGGGGTTTGAAGACGTGCAGCGATACGTAGACCGAGAGCGTCCCAGACGTGCTCGGTGGGGTTCAGGTCTGGAGGGAAAAGTGGTCCAATTATGCGGTCTCCGAGCAGTCCTGCACAGAGGCTGAAAAAATAACGCTGCTCATGTCGCGATACGTGTGTTGCATTACGGTTCACATCGGCCCAAATATGTTACGGTAGTTAAAAATGCCTTCACACGTAAATCAAGTCTCATCTGTGAACAGGACACTGCTTACAAACAGGGGATTCTGGCTACACTGCTGTTGCACCCATTGCAACAAATTCTCTGTAGGAGGGAAGTCTACATCGTTGAGCCTCGCACTCGCTGGAGAGCTCAGCGAGAACGATTCGCACAACGAGGAAAAATTGTTTGAAGCAGGACAAAGGGCATTAGATACGTTTTTGAATGGGTTACAGGGTGAAGTCGGTCGTGCAGTCAGATTGGCACGTTGTGAGACATTTGAAGAAGCCATACAGACGGCAGTTCGATTTGTGGAAGAGCTACGGAGACCCCAAATGGACCGCAAACCGGATCGGCGTGTGTTCGAAGCTTATTCAGGAACCAGTTATCGTGGGATCGGGCAACGGGCGGCCAATACTCGTGGGAAGAAGATTCGGTTGTGGGGCGACTGGTGGAATTTATGTTATTATATTTAAGTGTTTTGTGATGTAGAAAAGATGCAAAATTCCACCCGATGCACCAATTGTGGGGCGGTGGGTGGAATTTTATGTTGTTAAATTTATTGTAGTGTAGAGTGTTTTGTAATGTAGAAAAGATGCATTTCCCGGCCGATTAGCAACATATGTGGGGCGCCGGGTGAAATAATTGTTATTACAAATGTTCCTATTATTTATGCTGTCTTTTGCTGTTCTCAACACTGGCTCTCTAACTACAATATTGGCAACCAGAAAGTGATTAGCAAAACGTGAAACCTGTAATTAGAATTCCTAGTGCCCACTTCATCTGAGAAATACACTTATAGCTACAGCTTATAGCTCTGAGGAATTAGGAGATTGTCTGGGATTCATAATGAAAAAACGATTCCCTAAAAATGTTCACTATATTCTGAAAGTCACAGACCAAAAAGGAACCAGACAATCCAACTACCAGAGCAGTTCAGAGTCTAATGCGCTGATGCCACTATAACTGTTCAAATTAAATGTTTAAGTGAATGCTCGCCATAATTTGATGATAATGTTCATCAAACGCCACGCTAATAATGGTAGAATGTCTGTCCTGTGGCGGCACGTGAAAATACGACATACGCAAACTAAAGATAGATCATTAACGTCATCCCAAAATTAACACTTCACTCGAAAACGATATCATGGTTACGCGTATCCCGAGTAACTTATTACGGCATCCGAGGCTGTTTATAGCAATGATACCGACGCGACGCGACTCCCGGCACAGATGGCGTGTTATTCAGCGTCTGGAGAGAACTGGGGCCTTCCTTTTTTCTCGCGCAGCGTTCTGCATATAAAGCCGCGGTGCGGAGCGGTGTAGTGCCAGGCTAAGGGAACGCCTGATCAAATCGGCTCTCCCGACTAGCCGCTGGGCTAGTAATGCACCACTTTAAGTTATCGAATAAATCATTGCTTCCTTTGCTGATGGCCGATGAAGCTCTCAATTTAAATGTGCAATCAGCACACAGGTAAGTAATCATAATAAAAGTCTGACGTGGCTAAGTCAAATATTTTGGGCGAGAGAATTAATTTAATTACACTACACGCAGTAGACGAGCTCTGAACTTGCCCTTTGGAGATACGCTATCGCTATAGTTTTATAGTTATTCAATTGAAACTTCTCACATCTTTATGATTATAGCGGATCTCCCTTCCACTTAAATTTAAACATCCTAGCTTTATTTATTCGCCTACTTAATCTATCTTGCTTCCATAATTTTTAAGACAAAAACCAGAAAATCATGAATTTCAACTAAAATTTTAATTTGTGAGATCCAAAATACTGTTTCTACTAAATTATTATGAAAAAGGAATCTAAATATAAATTTTTAAGTCTCTAGCTCTTTTCTGTTGCGCCAATGATTTTTACAGAAAAACGTCCAAATTTCGAAAATGGTTAAAGTTATTGAACTGATATTCACTACATATTGATTTAGTATTACTCCTGACATGCTAGAACCGTTTCAGGTTATTTACTTGATTTTTAAAGTATTGCGCAACATTTATGACGTCAGAGCTAGTTACAGCGGACTAGGCTATCACACAATGGAAAGACTGATGAGAATTTTATAAGGCGTGAGTAGGCTGCTTCCCTACACGGTGTTTCGTTTGTGGATGGGAAGGCCACATAGCGCGGAACTGTAGAGGAAGGAATGTAAGGAGTACGTCAAACGACAGGGGGGAAGGGAGGGCCACCACTACTTCCGCCCCCAAGAAGCAATAGCTACTGCGAGCTCCACGAATGACAGTTCTGAAGGCCTGCTTGTTAACGCAATTTACCGTCGACAGAATGTCCGTTTTCTAGTTGATACAGGGGCTCAAATTTCTCTAACGTGGTGCCATGCAGTTAAAGAGAGAAGCTGGAGGCAGCCGAGCTGTACCATTAAAGGGTTAAATGGAAATTACGGAGAAGTTGTGATTAACTTCGTGATATGTTGTTGTTGTTGTTGTGGTCTTCAGTCCTGAGACTGGTTTCATGCAGCTCTCCATGCTACTCTATCCTGTGCAAGCTTCTTCATCTCCCAGTACCTACTGCAACCTACATCCTTCTGAATCTGCTTAGTGTATTCATCTCTTGGTCTCCCTCTACGATTTTTACCCTCCACGCTGCCCTCCAATGCTAAATTTGTGATCCCTTGATGCCTCAAAACATGTCCTACCAACCGATCCCTTCTTCTAGTCAAGTTGTGCCACAAACTTCTCTTCTCCCCAATCTAATTCAATACCTCCTCATTAGTTACGTGATCTACCCATATAATCTTCAGCATTCTTCTGTAGCACCACATTTCGAAAGCTTCTATTCTCTTCTTGTCCAAACTGGTTATCGTGCATGTTTCACTTCCATACATGGCTACACTCCATACAAATACTTTCAGAAACGACTTCCTGACATTTAAATCTATACTCGATGTTAACAAATTTCTCTTCTTCAGAAACGATTTCCTTGCCATTGCCAGTCTACATTTTATATCCTCTCTACTCCGACCATCATCAGTTATTTTACTCCCTAAATAGCAAAACTCCTTTACTACTTTAAGTGTCTCATTTCCTAATCTAATCCCCTCAGCATCACCCGATTTGATTTGACTACATTCCATTATCCTCGTTTTGCTTTTGTTGATGTTCATCTTATATCCTCCTTTCAAGACACTGTCCATTCCGTTCAACTGCTCTTCCAAGTCCTTTGCTCTCTCTGATAGAATTACAATGTCATCGGCGAACCTCAAAGTTTTTACTTCTTCTCCATGAATTTTAATACCTACTCCGAATTTTTCTTTTGTTTCCTTTACTGCTTGCTCAATATACAGATTGAATAACATCGGGGAGAGGCTACAACCCCGTCTCACTCCTTTCCCAACCACTGCTTCCCTTTCATGCCCCTCGACTCTTATAACTGCCCTCTGGTTTCTGTACAAATTGTAAATAGCCTTTCGCTCCCTGTATTTTACCCCTGCCACCTTCAGAATTTGAAAGAGAGTATTCCAGTTAACGTTGTCAAAAGCTTTCTCTAAGTCTACAAATGCTAGAAACGTAGGTTTGCCTTTTCTTAATCTTTCTTCTAAGATAAGTCGTAAGGTTAGTATTGCCTCACGTGTTCCAACATTTATACGGAATCCAAACTGATCTTCCCCGAGGTCCGCTTCGTGATAGGCCAAGATGAATATGAGGCAGGAATGCAAGTGATGAGAAGTAGAGAGAAACGCTGCGAAGGTATACTAGGCTTGGATTTCCTGTCAGCTAACCACGCTCAGATCTGTGTAGCAAAGAGAGAAATCCGATTCGGTCACAATGATTATGGATGCAATGGGAACTCTAAGAGTCAGACTCAAAAGAATGTTAGTGACGCTGAGGTAATGCGCAAACCCAGTAGCGGCACAAGTGTACCGTTCCCAGTCGACGTACATGTGACTGAAAGTGAGTGCATCCCCCCCCGCCCCCCCCCCCCCCCCGGAACAGGAGAAACACTGTATATCGACGTGAAGATACCGAAGTGCCGAGGAAGTAATTTGTTGTTAACAGAGCCATCATTAAACGGTGATTTGTTAGACCAGAAGCATTGTTATGTAGCAAGAACTGTCAGTGTTATTGAGGACGAACCAAATGGGAAACTGCGAGTTCCAGTGAACACTGCTAAGATGGGTTATGCTGAAGCGGAATTACCACGCGGAACTACTGTGGCGACAGTATCGAACCTAGATCCACAAGACGTGATTGAAATCCCTACCAAGGAGAAAGATGTACAAGTAGCAACTTATGTCAATACAGGAGAGGCAACTGTCGTAGCACTTGGATCAATCGAACAAGAGCTGGTTACCAAATTAAACCATTTATCGCCGGAGGTTCGGGAAATAATTTTACCAGTGCTACTTAGCTTCTCGGATCTCTTCCGTGAGCGGAATAATCTTCCAGCAACTCCATTAGTTCAACATAGAATAGATACCGGAGGAGTAGCACCCATCGCTCAACGACCATACAGAATTCCTTATAGCCAACAAGCCTTAGTCGGCGAGATGGTTAATGAACAACTGGAAGCCGGGTTTATTGAACATAGAGAGCCGTCTGATCCAGCCTTGGCCTCCCCCATCGTGATCGTAAAAAGGAAATCGCCTGCAGGAGAACAGAAGTACCGATTCTCTGTTGATTACCGGAAGCTGAATACTCTCCGCCACATACCGTCAGGTGGCTTGCGGAGTATGGATGTGGATGTAGATGTAGATGTAGATGATATGGATAGAGTAGTTGCCGATGTAAAATTCGCCACACATTGGTACGATTCAGAATACCCTCATAGGTAGCAATCCTCGTGATTGAAGTACTGGGACGTTTGTGTACAATCTGTAACACGATCAACATCGGGTGTTATGGACCTGCGTCGACCTTCTCGTACACGGTGTGTGAAACTCCCGGTTTCTCTAAGACGCTGATGTAGCCGACCTGTCGGGCTGCCTGCGGAGAGGAATGGCTTCTTGATGCAATCGTGCAGCCTCAAGGGCACTGCCATTCGCTTTGCCATACATGAAGTGCATGTCAGCGTACACTTCATTGGTTTAACCCCTGTCTGCGGTGCCCTTCATTCGTGACTGATTACGAGGCCGGTACGGCACTGTGCACGTAGGAGGGAAAGAAAGTAATTGCGCATGCGTACTGATGCATAGTCGATCCCAAACCAACGTAAATACCGCTCTATCTAGCGGCGTTTACAGTTGCTTCCCGACTCGAATTAATAACATACCTCGGGAACGGTTGATTTGTCAACTCATGTTCATTGGAGCATTATCGCTACTTTTGGGCTGGCCGCGGTGGCCGAGCGGTTCTAGGCGCTTCAGTCCGGAACCGAGCGACTGCTACGGTCGCTCGTTCGAATCCTATCTCGGGCATGGATGTGTGTGATGTCCTTAGGTTAGCTAGGTTTAAGTAGTTGTTCTAGGGGACTGATGACCTCAGATATTAAGTCCCATAGTGGTCAGAGACATTTGAACCACTTTTAGCTACTTTTGGCCTGTTCTTTCCACGTGTGAACTATTGACAATCACCAAAGAAAGACGCTCTATAGACCGTGTCTGTGACACGGAGACGCTGAGGATGAAGGCATAACTACAAAGGGACTGGCTAAAAGGATTTAGGATGTTGTGTGTTAAAAGAGAGCGAATATCCAGAATGAGATTTTCACTCTGCAGCGGAGTATGCGCTGATATGAAACTTCCTGGCAGATTAAAACTGTGTGCCCGACCGAGACTCGAACTCGGGACCTTTGCCTTTCGCGGGCAAATGCTCTAGTAACTTTTTTTTTCTTTTTTCTTTTTGCATTTTGTTCGTTATTGTTCGTTGTATTCTATCGTAGCGGACCTCACATGGCATACGTTGTAGTTCGTTTTTGACCCCATCACTCAGTTTTTTTATTACAGAGTCCAGTCAGCTCTCAATTGAGCCACCCAAGCACGACTCACGCCCCGTCCTCACAGCTGTACTTCTGCCAGCACCTCGTCTCCAGGCTGTGGCTAAGCCATGTCTCCGCAGTATCCTTTCTTTCAGGAGTGCTATTTCTGCAATGTTCGCAGGAGAACTTCTGCAAAGTTTGGAAGGTAGGAGACGAGGTACTGGCAGAAGTAAAGCTCTGAGGACGGGGCGTGAGTCGTGCTTGGATAGCTCAGATGGTAGAGCACTTTCCCGCCAAAGGCAAAGGTTCCGAGTTCGAGTCTCGGTCCGGCACACAGTTTTAATCTGTCAGGAAGTTTCGTGAGCGAATATGTTCGCACGCAAAAATTTTTGATGAATAAGAGAACCATATTCGCCTTTTTGTACACCGACAGGAGGACCTTACTGCTGGTAATTGTAAAGGCATTTTGTACACGGAAGGCACGCGTATTCAAATGGAGAGACATGTAAAGGGACAGAATACGGCGCTGCGGTCGGCAACGATTATGAAAAACAAGTGTCTGGGGCAGTTGTTAGATCGGCTACTGCTCTTATAATGGCAGGTTATCAAGATTTGAGTGAGTTTGAACGTGATGTCATAGTCGGCTGCCGGCCGCGGTGGCCGTGCGGTTCTAGGCGCTGCAGTCCGAAACCGCGGGACTGCTACGGTCGCAGGTTCGAATCCTGCCTCGGGCATGGATGTGTGTGATGTCCTTAGGTTAGTTAGGTTTAAGTAGTTCTAAGTTCTAGGGGACTGATGACCTAACATATTAAGTCCCATAGTGTTCAGAGCCATTTTTTCATAGTCGGCTGACGACGGATGGGACACAGCATCTCCGAGGTAGCGATGAAGTGGGCATTTCCCCATACGACCATATCACGAGTGTAACGTGAATATCAGAAATTCGGTGAAACATCAAACCTCGGACATCGCTGCGGCCGTTAAAAGATCCTGCAAGAACTGGGCCAACGACGACTGAAGAGAATCGTTCAACGAGACAGAAAGGCGACCCGTCTGTAAATTGCTACAGATTTCAATGCTGGGCCAAGAACAAGTGTGAGCGCGTAAACCATTCCACGATACGGGCTCCTGGAGCCGAAGGCCCACTCGTGTACCCTTGATGACTGCACGACACAAGGCTTTGCGCCTCGCCTGGGTCCTTCAACACCGACTGTTGATTATTGGATACATGTTGCCTGGTCGGACGAGTCTAGTTTCAATTGTATTTGAATGTGTGGTGTCACCGCCACACACCACACTTGCTAGGTGGTAGCCTTTAAATCGGCCGCGGTCCGTTAGTATACGTCGGACCCGCGTGTCGCCACTGTCAGTGATTGCAGACCGAGCGCCGCCACACGGCAGGTCTACAGAGACTTCCTAGCACTCGCCCCAGTTGTACAGCCGACTTTGCTAGCGATGGTTCACTGCCTACATACGCTCTCATTTGCCGGGACGATAGTTAGCAAAGCCTTCAGCTACGTCATTTGCTACGACCTAGCAAGGCGCCATTATCATTTGCTATTTATCTTGTGATGCATGTACCGTCAGACCTTCACTTAAAACTTTTGGGCTGATAGGCCGTGGTCGAAGTATAAAACTGTCTCCTGACGTTTCGTCTCCGACTGCGGGAGACATCCTCGGAGGTAAAGCGGCGAACTGCGAAGAGAACTCGAGGAAGCGCTGATTATATAGGCAGTACAGAGGGCGCCACTGTCTGTCACGTGGCGTCGGCTATGAGATTGTCTCTGGTAATGCCAACATTCTCGATAGAAAGTAATCGATTGTCACGCTTGCGGTGCAACGTTGACATCCAAATTTTATCCAGTTTCCAGTTTGGATGTCAACGTTGCACCGCAAGCTCTGTTAATGCCCAGGATTTCTCAGGATCTATGCACCCAAATTGTGTGAAAATGTAATCACATGTCAGTTCTAGTATAATATATTTGTCCAATGAATACCCGTTTATCATCTGCATTTGTTCTTGGTGTAGCAATTTTAATGGCTAGTAGTGTAGACTGCATGCCGGGTCGTGTTGCGGCACTCCTGCGTGCTGCCGGGGCCCCTACAAGGTACATGCAGGTCTACCAGTTTCTTTGGCTCTTCAGTGTAATGACACACTATATTGGTGAGCTTAGAACCTGGGGCTGGTCAGGCTGTACGGGAACAGGATGGAGGCTGACAGCCAGCAGACCGCTGTATACTTTCTGTCGGGCTGAGCAAACACAGCGAGAATTGGCGCCGCGAGCTGCCAGCCTGCGTCAGCCCCTATTCTTGCCAAGGGCGGCCGTCACTCGGCGCATCATTAATCATCGTCCGAGGAGGGAAGGCGGGCGGCTGTGTGTCGGCCGGAGTAAGGCTGAAGGCTGGCTCCACACTGTGGCAACAGGTGCCAGCGGGGTGGGGCCTCGCCCGGGCAGCCGCTACAACGACCTGTCGTGGTACACCACGTGCAGACAAGCTCCACACCCCCCCCCCCCACACACAGTCACATAATCTATGGCCGATCTCCCACTAATATCTAACGATCCTGAATGTTCCAGGAATTATTTTATTTATTATTATTATTATTCACGTTTGGGCCCTACTGGACCACGCGAAGTACAATCACGGGGCATTCAGTTATTTTCTTTTAGACTTTCTCTCTGCCCAAATTGTTTTCATTCTCTCGGAATGAGCTCTTTTCCTTTCATCAGACCATGTGGTTCCAGTTTTCTTTGGTTTTTCAGCTTGACCAACTACCCAGTCATGAATTTTTTGCCTAAATAATTTTCTGTCTTGAATTTCATCTTGTTTTATATCTGCCTCTTTCATGTCCTCTTTTATAGCAGCAATCCATTTTATTGTCTCAAATTTAGCTTTACTTCGATTTTCGTAGAATTCCACTACTTGTTTAGTTAGTCTGGTAGCATCCATTCTTTTAATATGCCCATAAAATTTTAATCTGCGTTTTTTCATATCTGAATATATGCTGGTGTATTGTTGAATTTCACTATTTGCTCTTAGCCTGTATGTTCCTTCTTCAGTATATTTTGGACCTAGAATTTTTCTGATTACTTTTCTTTCTCTTTTTTGGATTTCTTGAATGTCCTTTTTTCTGTTTAAAATTAGCGTTTCAGCCCCATAAAGGCACTCTGGTTTTATGACCGTGTTGTAATGTCTCAATTTAGAGTACCTCGAGAGACATTTTTTGTTGTAGATGTCTTTTGTAAGTCTAAAAGCTGTCTCCATCTTTTGACAACGAATTTCATTTCCAATTTTTTCTAGACCACTCTCTGAGATTGTTTCACCTAAATATTTGAATTGCGAAACTCTTTTCATTTTTCCATACTTAGTTTCCAAAAGTTTGGGTGCCAGTTTGTTGCTAGTCATATACTGTGTTTTTTCAAATGAGATTTGGAGACCTACTCTTTCTGCTGTTTCTTTAAGGATTTCTATTTGTTTCTGAGCAATTTGGATGTCCTGCGTTAGAATAACCAAGTCGTCTGCAAAGGCCAAACAGTCTATTCGAATATTTGTTCGTCCTAATTTCACTGGTTGGTCAATTTTGAACTCCAATTTTCGTTCGCGCCACTCTTGTATTACTTTTTCTAGAACGCAGTTAAATAGCAACGGAGAGAGTCCATCACCTTGCCTCACGCCTGTTTTTATTTCAAAGGATTCTGAAATTTCTCCTCTGAACTTTACTTTTGATTTTGTACCAGTTAGCGTGTCTCTGATAATTGCCGTGGTTTTAGGATCCAGGCCTTGTTCTTTCACAATTTGGAAAAGAGATTCACGATCCACTGAGTCATAAGCCTTTCTAAAATCTACAAAGGTACAAACTAGTTTTTTATTGTAAATTTTTTGATGTCTGAGAATTAGTTTGAGGACTAAAATCTGTTCTGGGCAAGATCTATTTGGCCTGAAACCCGCTTGATATTCGCCAATTTTCCATTCAAGTTGCTGTTGTGCTCGGTTCAGAAGACATTGAGAGAGGATTTTGTATGTGACTGGAAGAAGAGAAATTCCTCTGTAATTATTAACATCAGTTTTGTCTCCCTTCTTATGAAGTGGGTGAATCAAGGCGGTTTTCCATTCATCAGGAATTTTTTCAGTTTGCCAAATGTTTTGCATGATTGAAGTAATTTCTTTAACGGTTTTTGGACCAGCTGCCTTTAAAAGTTCTGCAACAATTCCATCTTCACCAGATGCTTTGTTGTTTTTCAACCTATGAATTTCTTTAATGATTTCCTCTTCATTTGGTGCAAGTGAAACTGGATTGCATTGTTGGGGAATTTTTGGTCGAAATCTTTCTGTGGGCTCGGGGCAATTTAGAAGATTCTTAAAATATTTAGAAAGTTCTTTGCAATTTTCTTGGTTGTTAAGAGCCAACTGTCCATTTTCCTTCTTGAAGCAAAGATTCTGGGGTTGGTACCCCTTTATTTTGGTTTTAAAAGTTTTATAAAAATTTCTGGTATTGTATTTCTGAAAATCTTCTTCAATTTCTAAGAGTTGACTATTCTCATATTGTCTTTTTGTGTGTCTAATTAGTTTTGAAGTGTCTTTTCTATTTTTTATTTATTTATATTTTTCATTATTTATTCCCAAATTATAGACCTGTTACATGATGTTTTTATAACAGGTCGTACATCTTACAATTTTCATTTTTCATCTTTTTACAGTTTTCTTTCCTTTTGTTTTATCTACAAAATTTACAAAGAATGACAATTTACAAAGAATGACACTTTTCAAAATAACAATAATTTAAGGTTGAAATACAAATAAAATTTTGTTGTTTTTCAAGGAGAATAAAGAAAGAAGATTGGATAGATGAGAGATTTGTTAGTACCATCACCGAATGTGACTGACGGTGAATAATACCTCGGAGTGGTTTCTTCGAGCCGTTGACCGCCAGTCACACACACACACACACACACACACACACACACACGCACACACACACACACACACACGCACGCACACACACACATACACACACACACACACACACACACACAGACAAATGGTTATCAGTAGAAAAACAATATTGCTTAACCGATTTATTACTAATCCTATGTATTAACTACTTTGCCGGCCGGGGTGGCCGAGCGTTTCTAGGCGCTACAGTCTGGATCCGCGCTACCGCTACGGGCGCACGTTCAAATCCTGCCTCGTGCATGGGTGTGTGTGATGTCCTTAGGTTTAAGTACTTCTAAGTTCTAGGGGACTGATGACCTCAGAAGTTAAGTCCCATAGTGCTCAGAGCCATTTGAACCATTAACTACTTTAGATGCCCATCCATGTACAGCATTTGGTGTTTTCTTGGCTAGATAGCCAGCACTTTTGCTTATTTACTGTCACATCTCACCTTCCTCCTCCTGTTCCTCCTCATTGTCACTATTTTCACTGTCACTGTGGGTATCGCTGTCCATCCTCTGGAGATTGCTGTTACGCTGCACATAGGCATGTCTGTGATGTCGTGTCCGCATATACTCTTCATGTGTTGCTTTTGAAATACTGTTTATCAGTGCGTTTAATTGTGCCCATTGTTCTTCGTCTGTTATTGCTGTGTATATATCTATGTCTGTATCTGTGCAATCTAACTGTAGTGTACGTCTATTGTTCGCGTATTGCCCGCAGAAAAAGACAGTGTGTTCTGGGGAACCTTCTTCCCCGCATGTGCATGTAGGTGTCTGCCTCAGACTCACGCGGTGTAAGTGCGTGGGGTAAGGTCCGTGTCCGGTTAAGAAACGTACCATACCGCGGCTGGGATCGATATCTCTCATTCTCAACCGCTCCCTTATGTCAGGGAGGAAGTCGTGCAGTCTACGCCCCTCATCACTTACATCCCACTCACCTTTCCAGGAATACAGCGGATGCAGCAAACTCAGATACAAGGCCATCGCCTGCCACGGTAATGATGCCCATACTAGCAAACTAGTCGGCGGGCGTGGCCAAGCGGTTCTAGGCGCTTCAGTCTGGAACCACGCGACCGCTACAGTCGCAGGTTCGAATCCTGCCTCAGGCATGGATGTGTGTGATGTCCTTAGGTTAGTTAGGTTTAAGTAGTTCAAAGTTCTAGGGGACTGATGACGTCAGATGTTAGGTCCCATACTGCTCAGAGCCATTTGAACCATTTGAACTAACAAACCCAACCTCGCATGAACTATCGCAACTACAGTACTGGCCATTAAAATTGCTACACCATGAACGAATGCAAATCATAAACAGGTATTCATTGGACAAACATATTATACTAGAACTGACACGTGATTACATTTCCACGCAATTTGGGTGCATAGATCCTGAGAAATCAGTATCCAGAACAACCAGCTCTGGCCGCAATAACGGCCTTGATACGCCTGGGCATTGAGTCAAACAGAGCTCGGATGGCGTGTACTGGTACAGCTGCCCATGCAGCTTCAACACGATACCACAGTTCACCGAGAGTAGTGACTGGCATATTGTGACGAGCCAGTTGTTCGGCCACCATTGATCAGACGTTTTCAATTGGTGAGAGATCTGGAGAATTTGCTGGCCAGGGCAGCATTCGAACATTTTCTGTATCCAGACAGGCCCGTACAGGACGTGCAACATGCGGTCGTGCATTATCCTGCTGAAATGTAGGGTTTCGCAGGGATCGAACGAAAGCTAGAGCCACGGGTCGCAACACATCTGAAATGTAACGTCCACTGTTCAAAGTGTCGCCACTGCAAACAGGAGGCGACCAAGACCTGTAACCAATGGTACGCCACACTATCACGCCGGGTGATACGCCAGTATGGCGATGACGAATACACGCTTCCAATGTGCGTTCACCGCGATGTCGTAAAACACGGATGCTGTAAACAGAACCTGGATTCACCTGAAAATATGACGTTTTGCCATTCGTGCACCCAGGTTCGTCGTCGAGTACACCATCGCAGGCGCTCCTGTCTGTGATGCAGCGTCAATGGTAACCGCAGCCACGGTCTCCGAGCTGATAGTCCGTGCTGCTGCAGACGTCGTCGAACAGTTCGTGCAGATGGTTGTTGTCTAGCAGACGTCCCCATGTGTTGACTCAGGGATCGAGACGTGGCTGCACGATCCGTTACAGCCGTGCGGATAAGATGCCTGTCATCTCGACTGCTAGTGATACGAGGCCGTTGTGATCCAGCACGGCGTTCCGTATTACCCTCCTGAACCCACCGATTGCATATTCTGCTAACAGTCATTGAATCTAGACCAACGCGAACAGCAATGTCGCGATACGATAAACCGCAATCGCGATAGGCTACAATCCGACCTTTATCAAAGTCGGAAACGTGACGATACGCATTTCTGCTCCTTACACGAGTCATCACAACAACGTTTCACCAGGCAACGCCGGTCAGCTGCTGTTTGTGTATGAGAAATCGGGTGGAAACTTTCATGTCAGCAGGTTGTAGGTGTCGCCACCGGCGCCAGCCTTGTGTGAATGCTCTGAAATGCCCGCATCTCGTGGTCGTGTGGTAGCGTTCTCGCTTCCCACGCCCGGGTTCCCGGGTTCGATTCCCTCTGCCTCGTGATGGCTGGGTGTTGTGTGCTGTCCTTAGGTTAGTTAGGTTTAAGTAGTTCTAAGTTCTAGGGGACTTATGACCACAGCAGTTGAGTCCCATAGTGCTCAGAGCCATTTGAACCATTTGAATGCTCTGAAATGCTAACCATTTGCATACCACAGCATCTTCTTCCTATCGGTTTAATTTCGCATCTGTTGCACGTCATCTTCGTGATGTAGCAATTTTAATGGGCAGTGGTGTAGTAAGCCAATATTGCTCTTACTACCCATCCCACTGTCGCAGAGGTTTTTTTTTCCCACGGCACGAGCCTTGGCACTTATTCGCCTCTGCTCCTCAAATTGCTACCGTCACTCGCGTTTCGTCCACTATCACCCGATGGACCGCGTTAATGCGAAGTCTTACCCAGACGCACGGATGACATCACAGCCCAGCATCCTGTGATCCACTTATTAGATAACTTACATGTTGACGGAGGTGACAGTAGAAAAAAAAATGGCTCTGAGCACTATGGGACTTTACTTCTGAGGTCATCAGTCCCCTAGATCTTAGAACTACTTAAACCTAACTAACCTAAGGACATCACACATACATCCATGCCCGAGGCAGGATTCGAACCTGCGACCGCAGCGGTCGAGCGGTTCCACACTGTAGCGCCTACAACCGCTCGGCCGGTGACAGTAGAACTTTTGGTATGGTCACCACGTTGGTGCGGTGTGTGCAGGGTCCCATCTCTCTCTCCGCGGAGTGTAAGACACCGGGCTGCCAGCCTGTCACACGGCTATTCTCGCGCTGCGTGTGGTGCGTACCGCTGACAGACGTCTCGAGGCCACGGGCGACAAACACTGTCCGACGGAAATACCGGCAGCAGCTCGGCACTCGACGCGAACTAAAAGTGAGAGACGGGAGATATTTCAGGGTGACTAGCTTGACCTACCGCTACCGGGCGCTGGTTCTGGCTCGCGACGCAACGACGTTGCGGTGTGTGGCGCAATACTGCGGGCAAACAGAGCACTGGAAATACGTATTTCGCCGCTACGGGGTTAGTCGTGAGTGTGCATGCAAACAACGGCCGATCTAATCATTATTCTTATACAGTATAATTATCTAATAAATGCGGAAGTTGTGTTAGTACGTTTCTTATTCCTTTACGCTGAAACGACTTGACGCTTTTGGATGAAATTTGCAATGGACATAGCAAATACCCTGAATTAACACACAGAATACCTGGCATACACTATGTGATCCAAAGTATCCGGGCATCTGGCTGAAAATGACTTACAAGTTCGTGCCGCCCTCCGTCGGTAATGTTGGAATTCAATATGGTGTTGGCCAACGCTTAGCCTTGATGACAGCTTCCACACCCGCAGGCATTCGTTCAATTAGGTTCAAATGGCTCTGAGCACAATGGGACTTAACATCTGAGTTCATCAGTCCCCTAGAAATTACTGACTGGTTTGATGCGACCCGCCACGAATTCCTTTCCTGTGCTAACCTCTTCATCTCAGAGTAGCACTTGCAACCTACGTCCTCAATTACACTCCTGGAAATTGAAATAAGAACACCGTGAATTCATTGTCCCAGGAAGGGGAAACTTTATTGACACATTCCTGGGGTCAGATACATCGCATGATCACACTGACAGAACCACAGGCACATCGACACAGGCAACAGAGCATGCACAATGTCGGCACTAGTACAGTGTATATCCACCTTTCGCAGCAATGCAGGCTGCTATTCTCCCATGGAGACGATCGTAGAGATGCTGGATGTAGTCCTGTGGAACGGCTTGCCATGCCATTTCCACCTGGCGCCTCAGTTGGACCAGCGTTCGTGCTGGACGTGCAGACCGCGTGAGACGACGCTTCATCCAGTCCCAAACATGCTCAATGGGGGACAGATCCGGAGATCTTGCTGGCCAGGGTAGTTGACTTACACCTTCTAGAGCACGTTGGGTGGCACGGGATACATGCGGACGTGCATTGTCCTGTTGGAACAGCAAGTTCCCTTGCCGGTCTAGGAATGGTAGAACGATGGGTTCGATGACGGTTTGGATGTACCGTGCACTATTCAGTGTCCCCTCGACGATCACCAGTGGTGTACGGCCAGTGTAGGAGATCGCTCCCCACACCATGATGCCGGGTGTTGGCCCTGTGTGCCTCGGTCGTATGCAGTCCTGATTGTGGCGCTCACCTGCACGGCGCCAAACACGCATACGACCATCATTGGCACCGAGGCAGAAGCGACTCTCATCGCTGAAGACGACACGTCTCCATTCGTCCCTCCATTCACGCCTGTCGCGACACCACTGGAGGCGGGCTGCACGATGTTGGGGCGTGAGCGGAAGACGGCCTAACGGTGTGCGGGACCGTAGCCCAGCTTCGTGGAGACGGTTGCGAATGGTCCTCGCCGATACCCCAGGAGCAACAGTGTCCCTAATTTGCTGGGAAGTGGCGGTGCGGTCCCCTACGGCACTGCGTAAGATCCTACGGTCTTGGCGTGCATCCGTGCGTCGCTGCGGTCCGGTCCCAGGTCGACGGGCACGTGCACCTTCCGCCGACCACTGTCGACAACATCGATGTACTGTGGAGACCTCACGCCCCACGTGTTGAGCAATTCGGCGGTACGTCCACCCGGCCTCCCGCATGCCCACTATACGCCCTCGCTCAAAGTCCGTCAACTGCACATACGGTTCACGTCCACGCTGTCGCGGCATGCTACCAGTGTTAAAGACTGCGATGGAGCTCCGTATGCCACGGCAAACTGGCTGACACTGACGGCGGCGGTGCACAAATGCTGCGCAGCTAGCGCCATTCGACGGCCAACACCGCGGTTCCTGGTGTGTCCGCTGTGCCGTGCGTGTGATCATTGCTTGTACAGCCCTCTCGCAGTGTCCGGAGCAAGTATGGTGGGTCTGACACACCGGTGTCAATGTGTTCTTTTTTCCATTTCCAGGAGTGTATTTGCTTGACGTATTCCAATCTCTGTCTTCCTCTACAGTTTTTGCCCTTTACAGTTTTTGCCCTCTAGTACCATGGAAGTCATTCCCTCATGTCTTAGCAGATGTCCTATCATCCTGTCCCTTCTCCTTATCAGTGTTTTCCACATATTCCTTTCCTCTCCGATTCTGCGTACAACCTCCTCATTCCTTACCTTATCAGTCCACCTAATTTTCAACATTCGTCTATAGCACCACATCTCAAATGCTTCGACTCTCTTCTGTTCCGGTTTTCCCACAGTCCATGTTTCACTACCATACAATGCTGTACTCCAGACGTACATCCTCAGAAATTTCTTCCTCAAATTAAGGCCGGTATTTGATATTAGTACACTTCTCTTGGCCAGAAATGCCTTTTTTGCCATAGCGAGCCTGCTTTTGATGTCCTCCTTGTTCCGTCCGTCATTGGTTATTTTACTGCCTAGGTAGCAGGATTCTTTAACTTCATTGACTTCGTGACCATCAATCCTGATGTTAAGTTTCTCGCTGTTCTCATTTCTACTATTACCTTCGTCTTTCTCCGATTTACTCTCAAACCATACTGTGTACTCATTACACTGTTCATTCCGTTCAGCAGATCATTTAATTCTTCTTCACTTTCACTCAGGATAGCAATGTCATCAGCGAATCGTATCATTGATATCCTTTCACCTTGTATTTTAATTCCACTCCTGAACCTTTCTTTTATTTCCATCATTGCTTCCTCGATGTACAGATTAAAGAGTAGGGGCGAAAGGCTACAGCCTTGTCTGACACCCTTCTTAATACGAGCACTTCGTTCTTGATCGTCCACTCTTATTATTCCCTCTTGGTTGTTGTACATATTGTATATGACCCGTCTCTCCCTATAGCTTACCCCTATTTTTTTCAGAATCTCGAACAGCTTGCACCATTTTATATTGTCGAACGCTTTTTACAGGTTGACAAATCCTATGAAAGTGTCTTGATTTTTCTTTAGCCTTGCTTCCATTATTAGCCGTAACGTCAGAATTGCCTCTCTCGTCCCTTTACTTTTCCTAAAGCCAAACTGATCGTCACCTAGCGCATTCTCAATTTTCTTTTCCATTCTTCTGTATATTATTCTTGTAAGCAGCTTCGATGAATGAGCTGTTAAGCTGATTGTGCGATAATTCTCGCACTTGTCAGCTCTTGCCGTCTTCGGAATTGTGTGGATGAAGCTTTTCCGAAAGTCAGATGGTACATCGCCAGACTCATATATTCTACACACCAACGTGAACAGTCCTTTTGTTGCCACTTCCCCCAATGATTTTAGAAATTCTGATGGAATGTTATCCATCCCTTCTGCCTTATTTGACCGTAAGTCCTCCAAAGCTCTTTTAAATTCCGATTCTAATACTGGATCCCCTATCACTTCTAAATCGACTCCTGTTTCTTCTTCTATCACATCAGACAAATCTTCTCCCTCATAGAGGCTTTCAGTGTATTCTTTCCACCTATCTGCTCTCTCCTCTGCATTTAACAGTGGAATTCCCGTTGCACTCTTAATGTTACCACCGTTGCTTTTAATGTCACCAAAGGTTGTTTTGACTTTCCTGTATGCTGAGTCTGTCCTTCCGACAATCATATCTTTTTCGATGTCTTCACATTTTTCCTGCAGCCATTTCGTCTTAGCTTCCCTGCACTTCCTATTTATTTCATTCCTCAGCGACTTGTATTTCTGTATTCCTGATTTTCCTGGTTGGTTGGTTGGTTTTTAGGGGAAGAGACCAAACAGCGAGGTCATCGGTCTCATCGGATTAGGGAAGGAAGTCGGCCGTGCCCTTTCAGAGGAACCATCCCGGCATTTGCCTGGAGCGATTTAGGAAAATCACGGAAAACCTAAATCAGGATGGCCGGACGCGGGATTGAACCGTCGTCCTCCCGAATGCGAGTCCAGTGTGCTAACCACTGCGCCACCTCGCTCGGTACCTGATTTTCCTGGAACATGTTTGTACTTCCTCCTTTCATCAATCAACTGAAGTATTTCTTGTGTTACCCATGGTTTCTTCGCAGCTACCTTCTTTGTACCTATGTTTTCCTTCCCAACTTCTGTGATGGTCCTTTTTAGAGATGTCCATTCCTCTTCAACTGTACTGCCTACTGCGCTATTCCTTATTGCTGTATCTATAGCGTTAGAGAACTTCAAACGTATCTCGTCATTCCTTAGTACTTCCACTTCTTTGCGGATTGATTCTTCCTGACTAATGTCTTGAACTTCAGTCTACTCTTCATCTCTACTATATTGTGATCTGAGTCTATATCTGCTCCTGGGTACGCCTTACAATTCAGTATCTCATTTCGGAATCTCTGTCTGACCATGATGTAATCTAATTGAAATCTTCCCGTATCTCCCGGCCTTTTCCAAGTATACCTCCTCCTCTTGTGATTCTTGAACAGGGTATTCGCTATTACTAGCTGAACTCAATTAGTCTTTCTCCTCTTTCATTCCTCGTCCCAAGCCCATATTCTCCTGTAACCTTTTCTTCTACTCATTCCTCTACAACTGCATTCCAGTCGCCCACGACTATTAGATTTTCGTCCCCCTTTACATACTGCATTACCCTTTCAATATCCTCATACACTTTCTCTATCTGTTCATCTTCAGCTTGCGACGTCGGCATGTATACCTGAACTATCGTTGTCGGTGTTGGTCTGCTGTCGATTCTGATTAGAACAACCCGGTCACTGAACTGTTCACAGTAACACACCCTCTGCCCTACCTTCCTATTCATAACGAATCCTACACCTGTTATACCATTTTCTGCTGCTGTTGATATTACCCGATACTCATCTGACCAGAAATCCTTGTCTTCCTTCCACTTCACTTCACTGACACCTACTATATCTAGATTGAGCCTTTGCATTTCCCTTTTCAGATTTTCTAGTTTCCCTACCACGTTCAAGCTTCTAACATTCCACGCCCCGACTCGTAGAACGTTATCCTTCCGTTGATTATTCAATCTTTTTCTCATGGTAACCTCCCCCTTGGCAGTCCCCTCCCGGAGGTCCGAATGGGGGACTATTCCGGAATCTTTTGCCAATGGAGAGATCATCATGACACTTGTTCAATTACAGGCCACATGTCCTGTGGATACACGTTACGTGTCTTTAATAGAGTGGTTTCCATTGCCTTCTGCATCCTCATGTCGTTGATCATTGCTGATTCTTCCGCCTTTAGGGGCAATTTCCCACCTCTAGGACAAGAGAGTGCCCTGAACCTCTATCCGCTCCTCCGCCCTCTTTGACAAGGCCGTTGGCAGAATGAGGCTGACTTCTTATGCCGGAAGTCTTCGGCGGCCAATGCTGATTATTTATCAAAATTCAGGCAGTGCCGGGGATCGAACCCGGGACCGAAGACGTTTTGATTATGAATCAAAGACGCTACCCCTTTTTTTTTTTTTAATCTCGTTTTGTTCGTTGTTTCTGCTCGGGGCGGACGTCACAAGACACCCGTTTCAGTTCGTCATTGATCCATTAACTGAGTTTTTTTTATTACAGAGGTCAGCTAACCCTCTGACCGAACACGCTGAGCTACCGTGCCGGCAAAATTTTCAGTGGAGGGAAGACTTGAACCAAGGACCTCTCGTTCCGCAGTTACTCACGCTAACCATGGGACCACGGCGCTCCGGTACCCCTAGACCACGGGGGCCATGCCCCCCTAGAACTTAGAACTACTTAAACCTAACTAACCTTTGGACATCACACACATCCATGCCCGAGGCAGGATTCGAAGCTGCGACTGCTCGGCCACACCGGCCGGCTGTTCAGTCAGGTGCTGGAAGGTTTCTTGGGGAATGGCAACCCATTCTTCAGGGAGTGCTGCATTGAGGAGAGGTATCGATGTCGGCCGTTGAGGTCTGCACGAAGTCGGCGTTCAAAAACATCCCAAAGGTGTTGTATAGAATTCAGGTCAGGACCCGGCGCAGGCTAGTCCATTACAGGGATGTTTTTGTCGTGTAACCACTCCGTCATAGGCTGTGCATTATCAACAGGTGCTCGATCGTGTTGAAAGGTACAATAGCCATCCCCGCAGCCTGTGCTGCGATAATGCCAGGCAACACAACAACGGGTGCAAGCCCCCTCCATGATAAACACGATCACACCATAACACGACCGCCTCCGAATTTTACTGTTGGCACTACTCACGCTGGCAGATGACGTTCACCAGGCATTCGCCATACCCACACCCTGCCATCGGATCGCCACATTGTGTACCGTGATTCTTCACTCCACGCAACGTTTTTCCGCTGTTCAATCGTCCAATGTTTACGCTCCTTACACCAAGTGAGGCGTGGTTTGGCATTTACCAGCGTGATGTGTGGGTTATGAGCAGCTGCTAGACCATGAAATCCAAGTTTTCTCACCTCCCGCCTAACTCTCATAATACTTGCAGTGGATCCTGAGGCAGTTTGGAATTGCTATGTGATGGTCTGGATAGATGTCTGCCTATTACACATCACGATCCTGTTCAGCTGTCAGTCAACAGACGATTTTGGCCTGTACGATTTTGTGCTGTACGTGCCCCTTCACGTTTCCAGTTCGCTATCACATCGGAAACAGTGGACCTAGGTATGTTTAGCAGTGTGCAAATCTCGCCTACAGACGTATGACACAAGTGACACCCAGTAAGCTGACCGTGTTTGAAGTCCGTGAGTTCCGCGGAGCGCCCCATTCTGCTCTCTGACGATGTCTAATGACTCCTGATATGGAGTACCTGGCATTTTGAACTATACATGTTATATAAGTGGAATTCAAGCCCACTTTTATAGTGTTTTCTGTCCTCCCTAGACCTGATGATGGCGGCTTTAGTTTCGCCGAAAACGGTAACCATGGAATACGAAGAATTCCTGCGATCTTGGCTACCAGTGTATTCTTTTCGAAAACATTCTCTCTTCCACCACTATGCTGGTCTACGACGTTAAAATCTCCGTTCTTGAAGCGTTGAAACCACTCACGACACGTTCTTTCACTAACAGCGTCCTCACCATACGTTCTTGATAGCATTCGATGACTCTCAGCCGCTGTTTCCTTCATATTGAAACAAAACAGTAACACCTCCCGCAAAAGACGAGAATTAGGGTCGTAAACTGTCATTTCCAATTAAGAACAACTTTGAAATGACGATTAAATCTGGTCCCGGCAGAGGTTCGAGTCCTCCCTCGGGCATCGGTGTGTGTGTTTGTCCTTAGGATAATTTAGGTTACGCTACGGTCGCAGGTTCGAATCCTTCCTCGGGCATGGATGTGTGTGATGTCCTTAGGTTGGCTAGGTTTAACTAGTTCTAAGTTCTAGGGGACTGATGACCTCAGAAGTCCCATAGTGCTCAGAGCCATATGAACCATTTCATTTAGGTTAAGTAGTGTGTAAGCTTAGGGACTTTTGACCATAGCAGTTAAGTCCCATAGTATTTCACACACATTTGAACATTTTTTTTGATGATTAAATCGACATCCTAGCTGCTAGGCGTTGATATAATTGGGGATATGTTGAAAATGTGTACCCCTACCAGCGTCTGCCAGGTAAGCTGGAGATCCTGGGTTAGAGACTCGGTCGGCGCACACTTTTTCAACATGTCGCGAATGATTTACATCAACGCCTGTTCGCAGCTTCGGTGCCGATTTAATTATTATTTCATTCAGGAGAAGATGCACGGTCACAATGGTATGCCATTGCCATTGCCAGTCTACATTTTATATCCTCTCTACTTCGACCATCATCAGTTATTTTGCTCCTCAAATAGCAAAACTTCTTTACTATACTACTGGCCATTGAAATTACTACACCATGAAGATGACGTGCTACAGACGCGAAATTTAACCGACAGGAAGAAGATGCTGTGATACGCAAATGATGAGCTTTTCAGAGCATTCACACAAGGTTGGCGCCGGTGGCGACACCTACAACGTACTGACATGAGGAAAGTTTCCAACCGGTTTCTCATACACAAACAGCAGTTGACCGGCGTTGCCTGGTGAAACGTTGTTGTGATGCCTCGTGTAAGGAGGAGAAATGCGTACCGTCACGTTTCCGACTTTGATAAAGGTCGGATTGTAGCCTATCGCGATTGCGGTTTATCGTATCGCGACATTGCTGCTCGCGTTCGTCGAGATCCAATGACTGTTAGCAGAATATGGAATCGGTGGGTTCAGGAGGGTAATACGGAACGCCGTACTGGATCACAACGGCCTCGTATTACTACCAGTCGAGATGACAGGCATCTTATCCGCACGGCTGTAACGGATCGTGCAGCCACGTCTCGATCCCCGAGTCAACGGGGACGTTTGCAAGACAACAACCATCTGCACGAACGGTTCGACGACATTTGCAGCAGCATGGACTATCAGCTCGGAGACCGTGGCTGCGGTTACCTTTGACACTGCATCACAGACAGGAGCGCCTGCGATGGTGTACTCGACGACGAACCTGGGTGCACGAATGGCAAAACGTCATATTTTCGGATGAATCCAGGTCTGTTCACAGCATCAGGATGGTCGCATCCGTGTTTGGCGCCATCGCAGTGAACGCACATTGGAAGCGTGTATTCGTCATCGCCATACTGGCGTATCACCCGGCGTCGTGGTATGGGGTGCCATCGGTTACACGTCTCGGTCACCTCTTGTTCGCATTGACGGCACTTTGAACAGTGGGCGTTGCATTTCAGATGTGTTACGACCCGTGGCTCTACCCTTCATTTGATCCCTGCGAAACCCTACATTTCAGCAGGATAATGCACGATCGCATGTTGCAGGTCCTGTACGGGCCTTTCTGGATACAGAAAATGTTCGACCGCTGCCCTGGCCATCACATTCTCCAGATGTCTCACCAATTGAAAACGTCTGGTCAATGGTGGCCGAGTAACTGGCTGGTCACAATACGCCAGTCACTGCTCTCGATGAACTGTGGTATCGTGTTATCGTGTTGAAGCTGCATGGGCAGCTGTACCTGTACACGCCATCCAAGCTCTGTTTGACGCAATGCCCAGGCGTATCAAGGCCGTCATTACGGCCAGAGGTGGTTGTTCTGGGTACTGATTTCTCAGGATCTATGCACCCAAATTGCGTGAAAGTGTAATCACGTGTCAGTTCTAGTATATTTGTCCAATGAATACCTGTTTATCGTCTGTATTTCTTCTTGGTGCAGCTATTTTAATGGCCACTAGTGTAAAATATCGACATATCGATATACTTTCCAGAAAAAATGTGGATAAATAGCGGCTATATTTTATCCTTGATATATTGATGTCAAAAGGGCAATATCGAGTGCCGATATTTTTATTTTATATTTTTTACGATTTTTGATTAATATTTGAAGTATAATGTATTCTTATAATATTCTTATAATATAGTCTTGGTGTAGCAATTTCAATGGATATATATATATATAATTATATATATATAATTTGGAATTTTAACTACGTGTCTTCACTCACTTGAAATTTATTTTGTTGATTTTTAAGATTTCTTGTTTGAAGAATTGGATTTTGAAACTTGCAGTTGTGAAGGTTCGGCTATGTACCGTTTTGGTTTAAATGTGTTGTTAAATTACAATATATTACAATTCTGAAGTGAAACTGACCGCCACCTTATTTGGCCCTGTCCACAATCCTAATCACCTGTTCTGCCCTGCGTTTCAATATGTATGATGCATGAGAAAGGCAAACGACTGTTTTTATGATTTTTAACTTTAATTATGAGTGAGCATTTTGGCAACACATCATGATCAGCATGTAAAACGTGATAAGACTTCGGGGGAAGGCCCATTTATATGACTACTACCCTCTGTAATTGGTGGCTGTTTTTATTCTATACAGTGTGGTAAATTGATCGTGACGGGGCCAAATATCTCACGAAATAAAGCACCAAACGAAAAAAGTACAAAGAAGGAAAATCGTCGAGTTTGAAGGGATATCCCGGACGACATCATCCAGGTGTCCGGACCGTTGGCCGGATAGTTACGTTATTTAAGGAAACAGGAACTGTTCAGCCACATGTGAAACGTCAACCACGACCTGCAACAAATGATGATGCCCAAATAGGTGTTTTAGCTGCTGTCGCGGCTAATCCGCACATCACTAGCAGACAAATTGCGCGAGAATCGGGAATCTCAAAAACGTCGATGTTGAGAATGCTACATCAACATTTTGCACCTGTACCATATTTCTATGCACCAGGAATTGTATGGCGACGACTCTGAACGTCGTGTACAGTTCTGCCACTGGGCACAAGAGAAATTACGGGACGATGACAGATTTTTTGCACGCGTTCTATTTAGCGACGAAGCGGAGCGTAAACCGGCACAATATTCACTACTGGGCAACGGAAGATCCACGATGGCTGCGACAAGTGGAGCATCAGCGACCTTGGTGGGTTAATGTATGGTGTGGCATAATGGGAGGAAGGATAATTGGCCCCCATTTTATCGATGGCAATCTAAATGGTGCAATGTATGCTGATTTCCTACGTAATGTTCTGCCGATGTACTACAAGATGTTTCACTGTATCACAGAATGGCGATGTACTTCCAACATGTAGGACGTCCAACACATAGCTCGCGTGCGGTTGAAGCGGTATTGAATAGCGTATTTCATGACAGGTGGATTGGTCGTCGAAGCACCATACCGTGGCCCGCACGTTCACCGGATCTGACGTCCCCGGATTTCTTTCTGTGGGGAAAGTTGAAGGATATTTGCTATCGTGATCCACCCACAACGCCTGACAACATGCGTCAGCGCATTGTCAATGCATGTGCGAACATTACTGAAGGCGAACTACTCGCTGTTGAGAGGAATGTCGTGACACGTATTGCCAAATGCACTGAGGTTGAGTGACATAATTTTGAGCATTTATTACATTAATGTGGTATTTACAAATGGCTCTGAGCACTATGGGACTCAACTGCTGTGATCATCAGTCCCCTAGAAATTAGAACTACTTAAACCTAACTAACCTAAGGACATCACACACATCCATGCCCGAGGCAGGATTCGAACCTGCGACCGTAGCAGTCGCACGGTTCCGGACTGCGCGCCTAGAACCGCGAGACCACCGCGGCCGGCTGTGGTATTTACAGGTAATTAATCTGTAACAGCATGCGTTCTCCGAAATGATAAGTTCGGCAAGGTACATGTATCAAAAAACCGAAATAAAATGTTCAAACGTACCTACGTTCTGTACTTTAATTTAAAAAGCTACCTGTTACCAACTGTTCGTCTAAAATTGTGAGCCATATGTTTGTGACTATCACAAAGCGAAAAAAGTGGTCCAACAAAAACATTCATATTTCTTTACATACTACACGAATATGTAATAAAAAAAATTGGGGATCCTATTTTTAAAAAATCGCAGTTGATATCCGTTTGACCTATGGCAGCGCCATCTAGCGGGCCAACCATAGCGCCATCTGGTATCCCCCTTCAAGTTGGACAAGTTTTGTTCTTTTTTTTCCGTTTGACGCTTATTTTGTGTGATACTTGGCCCGGTCACGATCAATGGACCACCCTGTATATTGTTGTTGTTGTGGTCTTCAGTCCTGAGACTGGTTTGATGCAGCTCTCCATGCTACTCTATCCTGTGCAAGCTTCTTCATCTCCCAGTACCTACTGCAACCTACATCCTCCTGAATCTGCTTAGTGTATTCATCTCTTGGTCTCCCTCTACGATTTTTACCCTCCACGCTGCCCTCCAATGCTAAATTTGTGATCCCTTGATGCCTCAAAACATGTCCTACCAACCGATCCCTTCTTCTGGTCAAGTTGTGCCACAAACTTCTCTTCTCCCCAATCCTATTCAATACTTCCTCATTAGTTATGTGATCTACCCATCTAATCTTCAGCATTGTTCTGTAGCACCACATTTCGAAAGCTTCTATTCTCTTCTTGTCCACACTAGTTATCGACCATTTTTCACTTCCATACATGGCTACACTCCATACAAATATTTTCAGAAACGACTTCCTGACACTTAAATCTATACTCGATGTTAACAAATTTCTCTTCTTCAGAAACGATTTCCTTGCCATTGCCAGTCTACATTTTATATCCTCTCTACTTCGACCATCATCAGTTATTTTACTCCCTAAATAGCAAAACTCCTTTACTACTTTAAGTGTCTCATTTCCTAATCTAATCCCCTCAGCATCACCCGATTTAATTTGACTACATTCCATTATCCTCGTTTTGCTTTTGTTGATGTTCATCTTATATCCTCCCTTCAAGATACTGTCCATTCCATTCAACTGCTCTTCCAAGTCCTTTGTTGTCTGTGACAGAATTACAATGTCATTGGCGAACCTCAAAGTTTTTACTTCTTCTCCATGAATTTTAATACCTACTCAGAATTTTTCTTTTGTTTCCTTTACTGCTTGCTCAATATACAGATTGAATAACATCGGGGAGAGGCTACAACCCTGTCTCACTCATTTCCCAAGCACTGCTTCCCTTTCATGCCCCTCAACTCTTATAACTGCCATCTGGTTTCTGTACAAATTGTAAATAGCCTTTCGCTCCCTGTATTTTACCCCTGCCACCTTCAGAATTTGAAAGAGAGTATTCCAGTTAACGTTGTCAAAAGCTTTCTCTAAGTCTACAAATGCTAGAAACGTAGGTTTACCTTTTCTTAATCTTTCTTCTAAGATAAGTCGTAAGGTTAGTATTGCCTCACGTGTTCCAACATTTCTACGGAATCCAAACTGATCTGCCCCGAGGTCCGCTTCTACCAGTTTTTCCATTCGTCTGTAAAGAATTCGCGTTAGTATTTTGCAGCTGTGACTTATTAAACTCATAGTTCGGTAATTTTCACATCTGTCAACACCTGCTTTCTTTGGTATTGGAATTATTATACTCTTCTTGAAGTCTGTGGGTATTTCGCCTGTCTCATACATCTTGCTCACCAGATGGTAGAGTTTTGTCATGACTGGCTCTCCCAAGGCCATCAGTAGTTCTAATGGAATGTTGTCTACTCCCGGGGCCTTGTTTCGACTCAGGTCTTTCAGTGCTCTGTCAAACTCTTCACGCAGTATCTTATCTCCCATTTCATTTTCATCTACATCCTCTTCCATTTCCATTATACTGTCCTCAAGTACATCGCCCTTGTATAAACCCTCTATATACTCCTTCCACCTTTCTGCCTTCCCTTCTTTGCTTAGAACTGGGTTGCCATCTGAGCTCTTGATATTCATACAAGTGGTTCTCTTCTCTCCAAAGGTCTCTTTAATTTTCCTGTAGGCAGTATCTATCTTACCCCTAGTGAGACAAGCCTCTACATCCTTACATTTGTCCTCTAGCCATCCCTGCTTAGCCATTTTGCACTTTCTGTCGATCTCATTTTTGAGACGTTTGTATTCCCTTTCGCCTGCTTCATTTACTGCATTTTTATATTTTCTCCTTTCATCAATTAAATTCAATATTTCTTCTGTTACCCAAGGATTTCTATTAGCCCTCGTGTTTTTACCTACTTGATCCTCTGCTGCCTTCACTACTTCATCCCTCAGAGCTACCCATTCTTCTTCTACTGTATTTCTTTCCCCCATTCCTGTCAATTGTTCCCTTATGCTCTCCCTGAAACTCTCTACAACTTCTGGTTCTTTCAGTTTATCCAGGTCCCATCTCCTTAAATTCCCACCTTTTTGCAGTTTCTTCAGTTTCAATCTGCAGTTCATAACCAATAGATTGTGGTCAGAATCCACATCTGCCCCTGTAAATGTCTTACAATTTAAAACCTGGTTCCTAAATCTCTGTCTTACCATTATATAATCTATCTGATACCTATTAGTATCTCCAGGATTTTTCCAGGTATACAACCTTCTTTTATGATTCTTGAACCAAGTGTTAGCTATGATTAAGTTATGCTCTGTGCAAAATTCTACAAGGCGGCTTCCTCTTTCATTTCTTCCCCCCAATCCATATTCACCTACTATGTTTCCTTCTCTCCCTTTTCCTACTGACGAATTCCAGTCACCCATGACTATTAAATTTTCGTCTCCCTTCACTACCTGAATAATGTCTTTTACCTCGTCATACATTTCATCTATTTCTTCATCATCTGCAGAGCTAGTCGGCATATAAACTTGTACTACTGTAGTAGGCATGGTCTTTGTTTCTATCTTGGCCACAATAATGCGTTCACTATGCTGTTTGTAGTAGCTAACCCGCACTCCTATTTTTTTTATTCATTATTAAACCTACTCCTGCATTACCCCTATTTGATTTTGTATTTATAACCCTGTAATCACCTGACCAAAAGTCTTGTTGACCAAAAGTCTTGTTCCTCCTGCCACCGAACTTCACTAATTCCCACTATATCTAACTTTAACCTATCCATTTCCCTTTTTAAATTTTCTAACCTACCTGCCCGATTAAGGGATCTGACATTCCACGCTCCGATCCGTAGAATGCCAGTTTTCTTTCTCCTGATAACGACGTCCTCTTGAGTAGTCCCCGCCCGGAGATCCGAATGGGGGACTATTTTACCTCCGGAATATTTTACCCAAGAGGACGCCATCATCATTTAATCATACAGTAAAGCTGCATGTCCTCGGGAAAAACTACGGCTGTAGTTTCCCCTTGCTTTCAGCCGTTCGCAGTACCAGCACAGCAATGCCGTTTTGGTAGTGTTACAAGGCCAGATCAGTCAATCATCCAGACTGTTGCCCCTGCAACTACTGAAAAGGCTGCTGCCCCTCTTCAGGAACCACATGTTTGTCTGGCCTCTCAACAGATACCCCTCCGTTGTGGTTGCACCTACGGTACGGCCATCTGTATCGCTGAGGCACGCAAGCCTCCCCACCAACGGCAAGGTCCATGGTTCATGTATATTACACCAATTATTATCACAACCGACTGTTAACTGTCAGGGAAAGTACCATATAGGCGGAGTGAATCTGGATGGCTGTGCATCATACTGGGTCCCGTGCGTCAGAGAGACGAACAGAGCGGTCACAGTATGGGAGGCGGGCGTTCACGGCACCGTCCCTATGTACACACCGGGGACGGCTGAGCCAGTTATGAGTGAGGTGCCCAGGGGACTGACACAGGTCTGAAAGCGACAAGTTCATAGCGTAATGGCCTCCCGGACGCCTGACAGCCCAGACAGGAAAACCTCATTCCGCACGCAGAGCAAACACAAACACCGAAGCGCCGCTAATGAGAGAGCACGTCGGTTAAGAATTAGCGGGCCGGCGTTGGCACTATCACACACACACACACACACACACACACACACACTACCGCTACCTTGCGTGTGTAGCGCCAGCCGACCAATTAGTCTGCACGTAGTTCATTCAGCACATTTCTTCTCATGGCTGACGTAATTAGCAGCATTAACTAGCATCTAGCTACGGCAGCCCTTGTTAGTTCTTTCAGTCGCACATTAAAAAGGCCACATCCTTTCTCCATCAAGAAGTACATCACCCGGGCGTCTCAGTCATTCATCAGTTCTGCCGTCTTCTTCCACTATGTGTTTACTACAAGACACATAAGGACCAAACAACGTAAGCTACGCGCCTCTTCCCACGCCGAGACCACTGCATTACCGAGCGAGGTGGCGCAGTTGACAACATCGGTATCTCCGTGAGGCTATTTGCAGATGACACGGTTTACAAGAAAGTAGCAACATCAGAAGACTCGTACGTACTCCAGGAAGACCTGCAGAGGATTAATGAATGGTGCGACAGCTGGCAGCTTTCCCTAAACGTAGATAAATGTAATATAATGCGCATACATAGGGGCAGAAATCCATTCCAGTACGATTATGCCATAGGTGGTAAATCATTGGAAGCGGTAACGACCGTAAAATACTTAGGAGTTACTATCCGGAGCGATCTGAAGTGGAATGATCACATAAAACAAATAGTGGGAAAAGCAGGCGCCAGGTTGAGATTCATAGGAAGAATTCTAAGAAAATGTGACTCATCGACGAAAGAAGTAGCTTACAAAACGCTTGTTCGTCCGATTCTCGAGTATTGCTCATCAGCGTGGGACCCTTACCAGGTTGGATTAATAGAAGAGATAGACATGATCCAGCGAAAAGCAGCGCGATTCGTCATGGGGACATTTAGTCAGCGCGAGAGCGTTACGGAGATGCTGAACAAGCTCCAGTGGCGGACACTTCAAGAAAGGCGTTACGCAATACGGAGAGGTTTATTATCGAAATTACGAGAGAGCACATTCCGGGAAGAGATGGGCAACATATTACTACCGCCCACATATATCTCGCGTAATGATCACAACGAAAAGATCCGAGAAATTAGAGCAAATACGGAGACTTACAAGCAGTCGTTCTTCCCACGCACAATTCGTGAGTGGAACAGGGAAGGGGGGATCAGATAGTGGTACAATAAGTACCCTCCGCCACACACCGTAAGGTGGCTCGCGGAGTATAGATGTAGATGTAGACACTGGACTCGCATTCGGAAGGACGACGGTTCAATCCCGCGTCCGGCCATCCTGATTTAGGTTTTCCGTGATTTCCCTAAATCACTCCAGGCAAATGCAGGGATGGTTCCTCTGAAAGGGCACTGCCTACTTCCTTCCCCATCCTTCCCTAATCCGATGAGACCGATGACCAAGCTGTCTGGTCTTCCCCAAAACAACCAACCAACCAACCAACCAACCACTGCATTGTGAGATAAATGTCGTCTGACCAGGGCCTCCCGTCGGGTAGACCGTTCGCCGGGTGCAAGTCTTTCGATTTGACGCCACTTCGGCGACTTGCGCGCCTATGGGGATGAAATGGTCATGATTAGGACAACACAACACCCAGTCCCTGAACGGAGAAAAATCTCCGACCCAGCCGGGAATCGAACCCGGGCCCTTAGGATTGACAGTCTGTCGCGCTAACCACTCAGCGACCGGGGCGGACTCGAGGCAGGTGAAAGTCCCTGATCCCGCCGGGAATCGAACCCGGGGCCGCGTGCTCGGGAAGCGAGAACGCGACCGCGAGATCACGAGCTCCGGACCACTGTGAGAAGAGAGAACGTGTTCCAGGTCCCGTGCATACGCAGTTCTGCTGCGGTACGGATGACGGATGCATCACAGTGCGCGATGAAGATTGGAAACCCAGAATCTACTATGTAGGAATCAACATGGATTCCGGAAACAGCGATCGTGTGAGACCCAACTCGCGTTATTTGTTCATGAGACCCAGAAAATATTAGATACAGGCTCCCAGGTAGATGCTATTTTTCTTGACTTCCGGAAGGCGTTCGATACAGTTCCGCACTGTCGCCTGATAAACAAACTAAGAGCCTACGGAATATCAGACCAGCTGTATGGCTAGATTGAAGATTTTTTAGCAAACAGAACACAGCATGTTGTTATCAATGGAGAGACGTCTACAGACTTTAAGGTAACCTCTGGCGTGCCACAGGGGAGTGTTATGGGACAATTGCTTTTCGCAATATAAATAAATGACCAAGTAGATAGTGTCGTAAGTTCCATGCGGCTTTTCGCGGATGATGCTGTAGTATACAGAGAAGTTGCAGCATTAGAAAATTGTAGCGAAATGCAGGAAGATCGACAGCGGATAGGCACTTGGTGCAGGGAGTGGCAACTGTCCCTTAACATAGACAAATGTAATGTATTGCGAATACATAGAAAGAAGGATCCTTTATTGTATGATTATATGATAGCGGAACAAACACTGGTAGCAGTTACTTCTGTAAAATATCTGGGAGTATGCGTGCGGAACGATTTGAAGTGGAATGATCATATAAAATTAATTGTTGGTAAGGCGGGTACCAGGTTGAGATTCATTGGGAGAGTGCTTAGAAAATGTAGTCCAGCAACAAAGGAGGTGGCTTACAAAACACTCGTTCGACCTATACTTGAGTATTGCTCATCAGTGTGGGATCCGTACCAGATCGGGTTGACGGAGGAGATAGAGAAGATCCAAAGAAGAGCGGCGCGTTTCGTCACAGGGTTATTGGGTAACCGTGATAGCGTTACGGAGATGTTTAATAAACTCAAGTGGCAGACTCTGCAAGAGAGGCGCTCTGCATCGCGGTGTAGCTTGCTCGCCAGGTTTCGAGAGGGTGCGTTTCTGGATGAGGTATCATTGCTTCCCCCTACTTATACCTCCCGAGGAGATCACGAATGTAAAATGAGAGAGATTAGAGCGCGCACGGAGGCTTTCAGACAGTCGTTCTTCCCGCGAACCATACGCGACTGGAACAGGAAAGGGAGGTAACGACAGTGGCACGTAAAGTGCCCTCCGCCACACACCGTTGGGTGGCTTGCGGAGTATGAATGTAGATGTAGATGTAGACAACTGCAAACGTACTCCAGTACGCCAGACAGTACGACTGTTGTGAACAAAACGTCTAAATTGCACACAGGTTGATCCCGAAACTGTAGCTATGTACACTGATCAGATAGAAGATCATGACCATCCACCTTCTATCGATATAAACCCGTCCAGGTGATAGCAGCGTCACCTGGCGTCGAATGACTGCCAGTCAGACACACACGAGGTGCATTTACACTGAAACGTGAAAAGAACAGGAATAGGCGTGCGTATTCAAATACAGAGACATGTAAACAGGTGGTGCCTATACGCGGTGGTCCATTAATACTGACCGGGCAAAATATCTCGCGAAATAAGCATCAAACGAAAAAAACTACAAACAACCAAACTGGTCTAGCTTGAAGGGGGAAACCAGATTGCGCTATGGTTGGCCCGCCAGATGCCGCTGCCATAGGTCAAACAGATATCAATTGCGTTTTTTTTAAATCGAAACCCCCATTTTTACTACATATTCGTGCAGTAAGTAAAGAAATATGAATGTTTTAGTTGGACCACTTTTTTCGCTGTGTGACAGATGGCGCTGTAATAGTGACAAACGTATAAGTACGTGGTATCACGTAACATTCCGCCTGTGCGGACGCTATTTGCTTCGTGATACATTACCCGTGTTAAAATGGACCGTTTACCAATTGCGGAAAAGGTCGATATCGTGTTGACGTATGGCTATTGTGATCAAAATGCCCAACGGGCGTGTGCTATGTATGCTGCTCGGTATCCTGGACGACATCATCCAAGTGTCCGACCCGTTCGCCGGATAGTTACGTAATTTAAGAAAACAGGAAGTGTTCAGCCACATGTGAAACGTCAACCACGACCTGCAACAAATGATGATGTGCAAGTAGGTGTTTTAGCTGCTGTCGCGGCAAATCTGCACATCAGTAGAAGACAAATTCCGCGATAATCGGGAATCTCAAAAACGTCGTTCTTGAGAATGCTACAACAACATCGATTGCACACGTACCATATTTCTGTGCCCCAGGAATTGCATGGCGACGACTTTGAACGTCGTGTACAGTTCTGCCACTGGGCACAAGAGAAATTACGAGACGATGACAGATTTTTTGCACGCGTTCTATTTAGCGACGAAGCGTCATTCACTAACAGCGGTAACAAACCGGCATAATATGCACTATTGGGCAACAGAAAATCCACGATGGCAGCAACAAGTGGAACATCAGCGACCTTGGCGTGTTAATGTATGGTGCGGCATTATGGGAGGAAGGATAATTGGCCCCCATTTTATCGATGGCTATCTAAATGATGCAATGTAATCTGATTTCCTACGTAATGTTCTACCGATGTTACTACAGGATGTTTCACTGGATGACAGAATGGCGATGTACTTCCAACATGATGGATGCCTGGCACATAGCTCGCGTGCGGTTCAAGCGGTATTCCATAGCATTTTTCATGACAGGTGGATTGGTCGTTGAAGCACCATACCGTGGCCCGCACGTTCACCGGATCTGACGTCACCGGATTTCTTTCTGTGGGGGAAAGTTGAAGGATATTTGCTATCGTGATCCACCGACAACGCCTGACAACATGGGTCAGCGCATTGTCAATGCATGTGCGAACATTACGGAAGGCGAACTACTCGCTGTTGAGAGGAATGTCGTTACACGTATTGCCAAATGCATTGAGGTTGACGGACATCATTTTGAGCATTTATTGCATTAATGTGGTACTTACAGGTAATCACGCAGTAACAGCATGCGTTCTCAGAAATTATAAGTTCACAAAGGTACATGTATCACATTGGAACAACCGAAATAAAATGTTCAAACATACCTACGCTCTGTATTTTAATTTAAAAAACTCAACTGTTACCAACTGTTCGTCTAAAATTGTGAGCCATATGTTTGTGACTATTACAGCGCCATCCATCACGCAGCGAAAAAAGTGGTCCGACTAAAACATTCATATTTCTTTACGTACTACACGTGTGGTGTCACCGCTAGACACCACACTTGCTAGGTGGTAACTTAAATCGGCCGCGGTCCTGTAGTACATGTCGGACCCGCGTGTCGCCACTATGTAATCGCAAACCTAGCGCCACCACATGGCAGGTCACAAGACACGGACTTGACCTCGCCCCAGTTGTGCGGACGACATAGCTTGCGACAAGACGTATCACGTCTTCCTCTCATTTGCCGAGAGACAGATTAAATAGCCTTCAGCTAGTCCATCGCTACTACCTAGCAAGGCGCCATGTGTATCATTGCTAATTGCTTACTACTATGCAAGAGATGTATTTCAACAAGAACAAGACTACATTAAAGTTAAGTATATTAAAATCTCTCTTCTTTTCTTTATAGTTTTCATCCAGTCTCCTGTTTCAGAATTTACGCCCGTCTGCGTTAGTTTCGCGTGCACCTAACCACTCATTGTGTCGAGACCTTAGGGAATCGACACTACAATATTTTGGCGCCGAGGAGTGGTGCCGCGCCCACGTTGCAGTCTTTGTGTTATACTTGCTCTAATTTGTTTGTGTCATGGCTTCGCCGCATTCTCCAGATGTACTGTCCGAATTTTTTCGCTTGCAGAATCAGCAGACGCAGGCCTTATTGGAAGCCCTTGGACAGCTCGTCCAGGGTCAACGTGCGCTGCAAACCGATGCGGCGGCAGCCGCTTCATCGCTACCGCAGCCACACAACGCTGTCGCACCGCCATTTAGGCCCTTTGAGGCCCATAACGAGAGCTGGACTGAGTGGGCCGATCAGTTCCGGTTCCACCTCACAGCTTATGGAATTCAAGGTAAAGAGCGGCAGCCGTTTTTGCTTTCTTGTGTCGGTGTGTCTACCTACCGGGTGATAGTGAAATTGTTTCCCCGACGCGACGTAGCAACTCTGACCTACGAGGAAAATTTGTCGGCTTTAGATGCCTATTTCAAAGAAACAGTAAATGTAGTTGCCAAACGGTATACGTTTTTTCGTACAAAACGTACGGCCGGTCAGACTAATAGGGAGTGGGTTGCAACTTTGCAAGGACTTACTAGAGACTGTGCGTTTGCCTGTGAATGTGGCCTCCCATATTCAGATACTATGGTGCGTGATGCAATTGCACAGAACGTTTCTGATGTTCGCATAAGGGAACAGATTTTGAAACTAGTTAATCCCTCCCTGCAACAAGTGATAGACATTTTGGACAGGCAAGACACACTTGACTTTGCTCAGGAATCATTTGAAACTTCGCCAGCAGTGTGTCACATTAATCGGCCCGCCGGGCCCGCTGCACGGGACGCTAAGCGGCCCTCGCGCCCGACTTCGCTGCGGCCGCCTAGCTTGCAACCACGTGCGCCGCGTAAGCAAGCAAATGCAGTGAAATCTTGCCCGCGGTGTGCAACTAGACATTCGCGTGAACATTGCCCGTCACGCCAAGCTATTTGCTTTTACTGTCAAAAGAAAGGACATGTACAAAGTGTTTGCCAGAAAAAGCTTAGATCAGACACTCGCAATAATTCCAGGCCTTTGCTTCGCGCCGGAATCGAACCCAGGACAATCAGGCTCGTGGACCTTCGCCCATGGACATTCATGTAGTTCATGCCCACCCGTCCAGTGACACTTTAGCTAACAGTGACTGTGTTCGTCCCACCCAACGTGTGCGTCGACGTCGCCGGAAATCCCGTAAAGTTGCAAGTGCTTCTGGACCTGTATCAGTTCAAATTGCACGAGACAGTCGCTCTTGTCGTCAACAAGACAATAAACTTTTTGTGGACCTAGACTTTGCAGGCACAGTGATACCTTTCCAGCTCGATACGGGAGCTGCAGTTTCATTGCTCAATCACGACACGTACAAACAACTGGGCGCCCCGCCATTGCGTGCCGCAAATGTTACGTTAACTAGTTACTCAGGACAGCATATACCTGTGTTAGGACAGTGCAGCCTTCTTGCAACATACAAGGGACAGACAAAACTTGTGTCATTTTATGTTCTTCGTTCCTCTAGTGCAGTGAACTTGTTTGGTTTAGATTTGTTTCAATTATTTAATATGTCTATTGTAAATCAGGTCCTATCAGTGAATCAGACTGTGCCTTCCGCCAGTGTTTCTCGTCTTTGTGAAGAATTTGCAGACATTTTTGCACCGGGCCTTGGTTGCGCTAAGAACTATGAAGCGCATTTGCAACTGAAAGACAACGCGCAACCAAAATTTTTCAGAGCGCGCAATGTTCCCCACGCATTGCGTGATGAGGTCGCAAAAACATTAGCCGAATTAGAATCTCAAGGTGTAATTGAACGTGTGCAGGCTTCTCTCTGGGCCTCACCCTTAGTCATTTTGCCAAAACCTTCCGGAAAACTGCGACTTTGTGTGGACTTCAAGGCAACTGTGAATCCACAACTTGTGACTGCTACTTTTCCTTTGCCCCGCCCGGAAGATCTTTTTGACAAACTGTGCCCGAGAAAATATTTTTCCAAATTGGACCTAGCAGATGCGTACTTGCAACTACCTGTGGACGAAGAATCCCAGCGCGTCTTAGTGGTAAACACGCATCTTGGCTTGTATCGCTTCAAAAGACTGCCATTCGGGTGTGCATCCGCCCCTGCTTCGTTTCAGCAATAATTACAACCTATTTGTGCGTCGGTCCCTACTGCTGCGAACTATCTGGACGATATTGTGATCTCAGGAAAGACAGAAGCCGAACATTTGCAGAATCTCCGGACCTTATTTCAGGTCTTGCGTCAGAATGGTCTTCGCTTGAGGAAGGACAAATGTGTGTTTTTTGCTCGTGACTTACCGTACCTGGGCCATGTCCTTAACGCCCAAGGTATACATCCGAGTCCAGAGCACCTTCGTGCCATTCAGGACTTGCCGTCACCGCAGAACTTAAAACAGCTACAGAGTGTGCTGGGTAAGGTACATTATTATCATCGGTTTGTGCGCAATGCTTCTTCTATTTCAGCTCCGCTTCATCGCTTACGCCGTACAGGTGTTCCGTTCGTCTGGACGACGGAATGCGAACGCGCCTTTCGCCAGTTGAAATCGGCGTTACTTTCCAATACTTGCCTTACGCCATTCGATCCCCGAAAACCCCTTTTGTTGATGGTAGATGCATCGGATTTCGGGATCGGTGCTGTGCTTGCGCACAAAGGATGGCTCGCATGATCGCCCTATTGCCTTTGCGTCAAAATTGCTCTCATCTGCGCAAAGAAATTATTCACAAATAGAGAAAGAAGCTTTAGCTCTAGTGTTTGGTGTTACCAAGTTCCATGACTTCTTGTATGGTCGTCACTTTACAATCATCACGGACCACAAACCTTTGACATCGCTTTTTCATCCGAACAAGCCTGTACCTCCACGTACAGCGCAGAAATTCATTCGCTGGTCTCTTTTTCTCTCGCAGTACCGCTACGATATCTTGTATCGGTCCACTGCTAAGCACGGCAACGCTGATGCGTTGTCCCGTTTGCCTGTTGCTGGGGATAAAGCATTCGATTCTTCCGAACTTGCTTGCATGTTCATTGATTCGGAAGCCGATGACGTGGTCGCATCGTTTCCGATTGATTTTCGTCGTGTAGCTACAGCCACAGCTGCTGACCCTGTCCTTGCTACTGTTTTGCGTTTTGTTGCTACGCAATGGCCCTTGTCAAAGTCACGGATCGCGGATCCTTTGGTTCGCCGTTTTTTTGCTCACAAGGAGAGACTTTTTGTCCGACGTGGTGTTTTGTTGTTGCGTTCCGATAATGATCAATCCCGAGTTGTGGTCCCACGTTCGTTACAGTCCTCTGTCTTAAAGCTTCTTCACCAAGGACATTGGGGTATAGTGCGAACGAAACAACTTGCTCGACAGCACTGTACTTGGTTCGGAATCGATGCTGCGATTACGAAAATGTGCTCCTCTTGCGTGGCGTGTGCCGAACAACAATCCGCACCGCCGCGGAAATTCTTTGCTTGGCCGAAAGCCACTTCCCCTTGGCAACGATTGCACATCGATTTTGCTGGGCCGTTCTGGAATGCTCGATGGTTGGTTGTGGTCGATGCTTTCAGTAATTTTCCTTTTGTTATCCGGATGTCTTCCACGACGTCTTCTGCCACCATCCAAGCCTTGTCTGCTATCTTTTGCATTGAAGGTCTTCCGCAGACTATTGTTTCCGACAATGGCCCACAATTCATGTCCGCAGAATTTCAGTCGTTCTGCAAGGCCAATGGTATTCAACATCTGACATCCGCGCCGTTTTCGCCTCAGTCAAACGGTGCCGCGGAACGATTGGTCCGGACTTTCAAGTCCCAGATGTTGAAATTGAAAGAGTCGCATTCTCGGGAGGACGCTTTGTTGCTCTTTTTGTCTTCGTATCGCTCTCAGCCCCGCGATGGTCGCTCGCCGGCTGAATTGCTCCATGGTCGTCCTCATCGGACTCTGATGTCTTTGCTGCATCCGCCACATCAGGTTCCTGTGCAGCGGCAGACTCCTGCTTTTGCTCCTGGCGACGTTGTCTATTATCGCAACTATCGCGGTTCACAGCGTTGGCTCGCAGGGCGCATTCTTCGCTGCCTCGGCCGCGCGATGTATTTGGTTTTGGGGGCCTCTGGTGAGGTGCGTCGGCATCTCAATCAGCTGCGCCTCTGTCGTCGCCTGGGTTCTGCCGCTCCCCGTCTGCTTTCAGCGACGGAGCCGTCCGGTCAGCGCCTTGGGGACCCATCTACTGGCTCGCCTCATCCCCAGGTGTTACCGACGATGCCTTCCATTTTGCCTCATGGCGTCGCGCCGCCGCAGCCGCCGCCGGCGCCGCCAGCAGCGGACGCTTCGCTGCAGCCGCCTCGCGCCTCCCTGGGTCACGCGCCGCCGCTTGCTTCCCGTGACCAGCCGTCCTCCGCCATGGACCTCTTGCCCGCTCCGGACCAGATGTCGTCTTCGCCCGTCGGGTGCTCCGACCACATGGAGGTCGACCCCGCGGCTCCTCTTATATCATTCCGTGCGCAAACACCTCATGTTGACGTGCACCCTGGACTAGGTTTGCAGGCGTTTCCTAGCTCCCCTCGGACCGAATGGCCGGGTGCGGGTGGCACAGCCTCGCCTGTTGTTAGGCTCCCCACCTCATCGCATACGTCAACATGGGGTCCTCCCCACGGCGGGCGGAAGCCTTATCTCACGACCGTTCGCCGATTTGCGGGGGAGGAATGTGGTGTCACCGCTAGACACCACACTTGCTAGGTGGTAACTTAAATCGGCCGCGGTCCTGTAGTACATGTCGGACCCGCGTGTCGCCACTATGTAATCGCAAACCTAGCGCCACCACATGGCAGGTCACAAGACACGGACTTGACCTCGCCCCAGTTGTACGGACGACATAGCTTGCGACAAGACGTATCACGTCTTCCTCTCATTTGCCGAGAGACAGATTAAATAGCCTTCAGCTAGTCCATCGCTACTACCTAGCAAGGCGCCATGTGTATCATTGCTAATTGCTTACTACTATGCAAGAGATGTATTTCAACAAGAACAAGACTACATTAAAGTTAAGTATATTAAAATCTCTCTTCTTTTCTTTATAGTTTTCATCCAGTCTCCTGTTTCAGAATTTACGCCCGTCTGCGTTAGTTTCGCGTGCACCTAGCCACTCATTGTGTCGAGACCTTAGGGAATCGACACTACAACACGAATAAGTAATAAAAAATGGGGGTGCATATTTAAAAAAAACGCAGTTGATATCCGTTTGACCTATGGCAGCGCCATCTAGCGGGCCAACCATAGCGCCATCTGGTTTCCCTCTTCAAGCTAGACGCGTTTCGTTCTTTGTAGTTTTTTCGTTTGATGCTTATTTGGTGAGATATTGGGCCCGGTCACGATCAATGGACCACCCTGTAGATCAATAATATACTTCATACTAACAATATGAAAAAGTTGGACTTTTGCGTAAGCTATTGAAACATGCTTAACGTTTAGGTATGAACCTACCTCAAAAGTAATAGGTGAATAATTATCAATCGTTAGAAATAAAATACTTTTCTTTACCTCCCGTCAATATTGCATCTTGTGGCAGGACACGTTACCTAACTCACAGAATCAGTTCCATTATTAGGTAGTTTTCTTGCCTGTTGGCAAGTTTGGTACTAAGTTTGCAGCTGACTTTAATCTTATTTCCTGATGAGCTAGACACTTAAAACTTTCAACATAGCTCAGTACCGGATGAGACTGCTGTATTAACTCGCTCTGTCGTGTGGTGTGTGGCGGAAGGTTCTTTGTGTACGACTGCTCTTACTCCTTTTCCTCTGCCGGCTGCTAATGTTTCGCGGGTACACTGATTGCTGATAACACTGCGCCGGCCCTTCTGACCGAGCGGTTCTAGGCGTTTCAGTCTGGAACCGCGCTGCTGCTGCGGTCGCAGGTTCGAATCCTGCCTCGGGCATGGATGTGTGTGATGTCCTTAGGTTAGTTAGGTTTAAGGGCCGGCCGAAGTGGCCGTGCGGTTAAAGGCGCTGCAGTCTGGAACCGCAAGACCGCTACGGTCGCAGGTTCGAATCCTGCCTCGGGCATGGATGTTTGTGATGTCCTTAGGTTAGTTAGGTTTAACTAGTTCTAAGTTCTAGGGGACTAATGACCTCAGAAGCTCAGTCCCATAGTGCTCAGAGCCATTTGAACCATTTTTAGTTAGGTTTAAGTACCTCTAAGTTCTAGGCGACTGAGGGGTGCTCAGAGCCATTTCAACCATTTTGATAACACTGCGTGTCGCCTCTCATCTGACTACTTTTTACCTTCATGGTCTTTTCGCGATATTACGTGTGGGGAAGCAATATATTGGTTGAGTCAGGTGAAGAGGAACTGAAATAAACCTGAAATTTCCCACGTGTCTCTGTTGTAATCTCATCAAACTGGAATCGACTGAAAATTTTACACACACACACACACACACACACACACACACACACACACACACACACACACACACACACACGAGACCAAAAAGCAATTCTTGGCATCAAAGTGAATTTTTTAATACCCCACGTATTAAATGAGACTAAATAGTATGAAATAATCTCTCCTATACCATAGAAATTCCTAATCCCATACAGGTAGTCCTGAAAATTTGTGATTGTAAATTTTTAATAGCTATGAAAATCCCAGTGGAATTTGATTCGAAAAAAGTGGGGCGCATGTAGTTCATAAGTGATGCATGAAAATTTGACGTCCTTACTGTTAGGATTCATGTATTGCTTGCGCTCCACGTTTTTTCATTTCAAATATTAAAACTATTTTCAGAGCTACGACGAAATCAAAATCAGACATTTTCAGGACTATGAGTACTGGCTAAAGAATCTGTATGGGGCCGGGAGAAATTATTTTATACTTTTTAATCAGATATTAAAAATTCTTTTTTTTTTCGAATAAGTATGCATGCACAGGCACACGTTGCTGTGGCTCAGTCTGGTTAAACACAAAACAAAAAGAAAAGAGAAAGTATGCATTTATAATATGTATGGGAATTGGATACACATCCTAATCTCCTTCTCTCCCTGTCTCTGTCCATCTCCCCTCTTCCTGCATTTGTACACCTCCTCCTCCTTCCCCTTTCTCTGTCGATCTTGTCCCCTCCCCCCTCTCCACCATTTCTCCCCCCCTCTCTCTCTCACCCTCCCAATATCTTCCTGACCCCATCGGTTCAACCGTTCCTTCCCGTTCTACACTCCTGGAAATGGAAAAAAGAACACATTAACACCGGTGTGTCAGACCCACCATACTTGCTCCGGACACTGCGAGAGGGCTGTACAAGCAATGATCACACGCACGGCACAGCGGACACACCAGGAACCGCGGTGTTGGCCGTCGAATAGCGCTAGCTGCGCAGCATTTGTGCACCGCCGCCGTCAGTGTCAGCCAGTTTGCCGTGGCATACGGAGCTCCATCGCAGTCTTTAACACTGGTAGCATGCCGCGACAGCGTGGACGTGAACCGTATGTGCAGTTGACGGACTTTGAGCGAGGGCGTATAGTGGGCATGCGGGAGGCCGGGTGGACGTACCGCCGAATTGCTCAACACGTGGGGCGTGAGGTCTCCACAGTACATCGATGTTGTCGCCAGTGGTCGGCGGCAGGTGCACGTGCCCGTCGACCTGGGACCGGACCGCAGCGACGCACGGATGCACGCCAAGACCGTAGGATCCTACGCAGTGCCGTAGGGGACCGCACCGCCACTTCCCAGCAAATTAGGGACACTGTTGCTCCTGGGGTATCGGCGAGGACCATTCGCAACCGTCTCCATGAAGCTGGGCTACGGTCCCGCACACGCCCCAACATCGTGCAGCCCGCCTCCAGTGGTGTCGCGACAGGCGTGAATGGAGGAACGAATGGAGACGTGTCGTCTTCAGCGATGAGAGTCGCTTCTGCCTTGGTGCCAATGATGGTCGTATGCGTGTTTGGCGCCGTGCAGGTGAGCGCCACAATCAGGACTGCATACGACCGAGGCACACAGGGCCAACACCCGGCCTCATGGTGTGGGGAGCGATCTCCTACACTGGCCGTACACCATTGGTGATCGTCGAGGGGACACTGAATAGTGCACGGTACATCCAAACCGTCATCGAACCCATCGTTCTACCATTACTAGACCGGCAAGGGAACTTGCTGTTCCAACAGGACAATGCACGTCCGCATGTATCCCGTGCCACCCAACGTGCTCTAGAAGGTGTAAGTCAACTACCCTGGCCAGCAAGATCTCCGGATCTGTCCCCCATTGAGCATGTTTGGGACTGGATGAAGCGTCGTCTCACGCGGTCTGCACGTCCAGCACGAACGCTGGTCCAACTGAGGCGCCAGGTGGAAATGGCATGGCAAGCCGTTCCACAGGACTACATCCAGCATCTCTACGATCGTCTCCATGGGAGAATAGCAGCCTGCATTGCTGCGAAAGGTGGATATACACTGTACTAGTGCCGACATTGTGCATGCTCTGTTGCCTGTGTCTATGTGCCTGTGGTTCTGTCAGTGTGATCATGTGATGTATCTGACCCCAGGAATGTGTCAATAAAGTTTCCCCTTCCTGGGACAATGAATTCACGGTGTTCTTATTTCAATTTCCAGGAGTGTATATGTCCATCTTATCCTACCCACTCTCTCACCATCTCCTCCTGCTCACTCTACCTGTACATCTCTTCCTATTGTTTTCTATGTCCATTTCCTCCGGCTCGTCTGCCTATCTCCTCTTCCCCCTACTCTCTGACCTTGAGCCTTGTATATTGTTTTTGAAAACTGAGATTTCATAGTAGTTTTCTAATCAGAAATCAGTAAGCCACAAATACAGCTTTTCTCTTAGCTAAGAAGTTTACAGTATGTAAGTTCCTAAATATTACTACAGTAAAATGTAAAACTTTGAAGTAAATCGTTAAGGTACATTTTAAGATTTTTGGTAAAAAATGGTTGTCTTGCAAACGTCCCCATCTGTTGACTGAGGGATCGAGACGTGTCTGCGCGATCCGTTACAGCCGTGCAGATTATATGCCTGTCATCTCGACTGCTAGTGATACGAGGCCGTTGGGATCCAGCACGGCGTTCCGTATTACCCTCCTGCACCCACCGATTCCGTATTCTGCTGACAGTCATTGGACCTCAACCGACGCGAGCAGCATGGTCGCGATACGATAAACCGCAATCGCGATAGGCTACAATCCGACCTTTATCAAAGTCGGAAACGTGATGGTACGCATTTCTCCTCCTTACACGATGCATCACAACAACGTTTCCCCAGGCAACACCGGTAAACTGCTGTTTGTGTATGAGAAATCGGTTGGAAACTTTCCTCATGTCAGCACGTTTCAAGTGTCGCCACAGGCGCCAACCTTGTGTGAATGCTCTGAAAGGCTAATCATTTGCATATCACAGCATCTTCTTCCTGTCGGTTAAATTTCGCGTCTGTAGGACGTCATCTTCATTGTGTAGCAATTTTAATGGCCAGTGGTGTAGATTATTACAATTTTGCCTCATGTGGGAACTTTCATGCTGTCGGTCTTTGTTCTTTCCCACGCCCCCCACGTTCTCTCTCTCTCTCTCTCTCTCCCTCTCTCTCTCTCTCCCTCTCTCACCCCCCTGCTGCCTCGTGCCGCTGTATCGGTTTGGCAGCCTGCCTGACCCACTGACCTCGCCCCTGCCGAAAAACTCGGCTCCCCGCTTTTGCATGCCGCACGCTACATCTCGATCCCAAAACCTGCCGCTCTATTTACATCTACAGCTCAGACTAAATAAAGAAAAACCCACCGCGCTATCCACAAGTACACTGGTGCGCACAGCTTAAGAACGAAAGCAGCTTTCCCCCGATGTGTCACTGCGAGGTAGGATAGCTCGATTAACTTCTGAACGGTCTTCTTTATTTATTTATTGCCAAATTATAGACCTGTTATCTGATATTTAAAACAGGTCGTACATCTGACAATTTTCGTTTTTCATCTTTATACAGTTTTCTTTCATTTTGTTTTATCTAGAACATTTACAAAGAATGATACTTTTCAAAATAACAATAATTTAAGGTTGAAATATAAATAAAATTTTGTTGTTTTTTAAGAATAATATAAAAAGAAGATAGGATAGTGTAGTGTCGGCAGACTTGCCAACACTACGCACACTAATTGAAAGATGCGGCCAAGATGCACGCGCTAACTCACGAAGGATGGAGTGAGGTCTGAAACAGGATACGTAATGAATGCTATAAAGAAAAGTACGTAGCTTCTGGACTACTTAACTTTAATCCATCCTTTGTATACATCGTTCTTGATGAGACATCTGGAGATTGTGGCGATACAAGTGAGGCTCTTTAGATACAAGCTATCTAAGGCTAATGGCGCCTTGCTAGGTCGTAGACATGGACTTAGCTGAAGGCTATTCTAACTGTCTCTCGGCAAATGAGAGAAAGGCTTCGTCAGTGTAGTCGCTAGCAAAGTCGTCGTACAACTGGGGCGAGTGCTAGTACGTCTCTCGAGACCTGCCTTGTGGTGGCGCTCGGTCTGCGATCCTGACAGTGGCGACACGCGGGTCCGACATGTACTAATGGACCGCGGCCGATTTAAGCTACCACCTAGCAAGTGTGGTAGATGAGAGATTTGTTAGTACCAGCACCGAATGTGACTGACGGTGAATACCTCGGAGTGGTTTCTTCGAGCCGTTGACCGCCAGTCACACACACACACACACACACACACACACACACACACACACAAATGGTTATTACTAGAGAAATAATATTGCTTATCCTATTTATTACTAATCCTATGTATTAACTACTTTAGGTGCCCCATGTACACCATGTACGGCATTTGGTGTTTTCTTGGCTAGATAGCCAGCACTTTTGCTTATTTACTGTCACATCTCAGCTTCCTCCTGTTCCTCCTCATTGTCACTATTTTCGTTGTCACTGTGGGTATCGCTGTCCATAATCTGGAGATTGCTGTTACGCTGCACATAGGCATGTCTGTAATGTCGTGTCCGCATGTACTCTTCGTGTGTCATTTTTGAAATACTGTTTGTCAGTGCGTTTAATTGTGCCCATTGTTCTTCGTCTCTTATTGCTGTGTATATATCTATGTCTGTATCTATGTAATCTAAGTGTAGTGTACGTCTATTGTTCGCGTATTGCCCGCAGAAAAAGACAGTGTGTTCTGGGGAACCTTCTTCCCCGCATGTGCATGGAGGTGTCTGCCTCAGACTCACGCGGTGTAAGTGCGTGGGGTAAGGTCCGTGCCCGGTTAAGAAACGTACCATACTGCGGCTGGGATCGATATCTCTCATTCTCAACAGCTCCCTTATGTCAGGGAGGAAGTCGTGCAGTCTACATCCCTTGTCACTGAACGGTCTGCGTTAGGACGTTCAAACTGCACGTATGGCCGCGGGACATGATGGGAATTAGCACGCGCATGCGCACTCGTCTTGTCGTTGTCGGTCATTTACGCGTGAAAATGCGACGTTACAGCGTGCCTGAGGAGCGTATACCGTTTGTAAACGCCTACTATGCGAGCAATAACAGCCCAAATGCGACCCAAAGGAAATTTGCGACCGAGTTCAAACTGAACATAACCGGTCCAAGTTTGAGTAGTGTTCGTGATGTCAGTGGTGTCAATGTCGGTCTCCGAAACGGGTGAAAACGCCTGAAAACATTGGAAAGACACGCGCTGCGCTTCAAAGTACTGCGACAAATTGTCGAAGACCTACATCTCCTCCGGTGCAAAATTCAAACCCATCATCCATCAAGCCCCAGGGCCATGGATCAGCGCTAGTGCTCTGTCAAAATTATTGCCCACAGAACTGACGACTTTGATGTGAATGGTATGGTTTAGCGTTAAAGCCCACTTTCATTTGGATGGGTTCGTGAATAAACAAAATTGGCGCATTTGGGGGACTGAGAACCCGCATTTCGCAAGCGAGAAGTCTCTTCAGCCGGCGGCTGTGGCCGAGCGGTTCTAGGGGCTTCAGTCCGGTTCGAATCCTACCTCGAGCATGGATGTGTGTGATGTCCTTAGATTAGTTAGGTTTAAGTAGTTCTAAGTTGAGCCGTGGTAAAAATTGCTGTTTTAAAGAGCGCGCCGCAGCGCGTAGTGTGAAGCAGTGGCCCTCCGTTTCTGGCGGTGGCGCCGCTGTGGCAGTCGCAGCTTTTGTGTCTCCCTCTGGTGGGAAAGGGGAAAGGTTGCCTGTTCACGTGCGTTTAAGGGGCGCTATGAGCTCGCCAGTCACCATCCATCGTGCCAATTCCCACACCTTCTACCCCTCTGCCGGTGTGCCCCAGGGCTCTGTCCTCTCCCCTCTCCTCTACCTCCTGTACACGGCAGATATGCCCCAGCCCCCCCTCCAGTACACCTCTTGCAATATGCTGATGACACCGCATTCCTCGCCCTCGCTCCTACCCTCCAACGGTCCCAACGCCTTCTCCAGAATCACCTTGACCTTTTTGCTGCATGGTGTAACCAATGGCTCCTGAAACTCAATCCTTCCAAGACCCAGGCAATCATCGTAGGTCGTACCACTCGCTCGCTCCGGCTCCTGGATTTCTCCCTTACTGTCTGCGCACGTCCTGTCCGCCTCACCCCCACCCTCACCTACCTTGGCCTCACCATTGACCGTCACCTCACCTGGATACCTCATCTCCGCTCCATCCAATCCAAAGCCCGCAACCGCCTCCTCAAACTCCTCTCTGGCCGGACATGGGGTTTGCACCCCTCTACCATCCTCCACACCTACAAATCCTTAATCCGTCTCATCCTCTGTTATGCCAGTCCCGCCTGGATATCTGCTCCCGCCAAATTCTATAATTCCCTCCAGATCCTTGAGCGTCATGCACTCCGCCTCGCCTTCCGTATCCGCCTCCCGTCCCCCACGCGGATCCTCTATGATCTCATTCCTTTCCCCCATCTGCTCCTATTCCTCGAACATATCCGCATCCTCTACACCTCCCGCCGTCTTGAACCCCCTCACCCCCTGGTTGCTCCTCTCTTCTCCCATCCCCGCCCCCTGCCACGTCTTCACCGTTGTGTCTCCCCTACCCTCCATCTCTACACCCTCCATCTCCTTTCCCAAGGTGGCTTCCGTCAACTCCCCCTCCCGGATTATGCCCTCTCTCCCTACATTTATCCTTCCTATCAACTCTGATCCTCACTCCCCCTCCTTTCCTCTGTCCTTTCCCTGGGCTCCCTCTTCCCCCCCCCCCTTCCGTCCTGTTTTCTCCCCACTAAACCAAACCTCTCCCTACCTCCCTTCTCCCCCCCAGTCCTTTTGTATTCCCCTCCTCTGCCTACCCCACTCCCTGTCGCGTCTGCCCCCCACCCCTCTTCTGGGTCCTCATCCTCCATCAGCTCCTTTCCCGGTTCCCCCCTTCGCTTTTACTCTCCTTTCCCCCCTTTCTTTTGTTTTCCCACCATCTGTCCAGTTTCCCCCCACCTGCTCTCGACTGTGGTGTCACATTTGCCAACTTTTTTTAGTGCAGTGTTCCAGTGACTATTCAGTGTTGTTTGTCTTTCTCGTGTTGCGAACAGAAACCGTGCTGTCGCTAGGTGTGAATTTTATGTCTTTTGCGAACAGAATCCAGACTGTCGCCGTGTTTTTTTTAATTGTCTATTGTTTTCCCTGTCTGCTTCGTATGTATTTTTATTAGCATCATCATCCCTCTGTTGTTGTTTTACGTTCCACGATTTCTTTCCGCCTTGTTACTCTCTAAGTCTCCGATTTTATCGCCTGTTTTGTTATTATTTGTTCTCTTGATCTTTGTCACAAAATCTGTTGGCTGAAGAGCGGCATACTAAGCTGCTGCCAGCCCGCCCCCTTCGGGGGGAATTGAAATTCAATAAAGGAAAAAAAAAAAAAAAACTCGCCAGTCGGTCAGTCTGGGTCTGTCTCTCGTTCGTATTTGTGCGGCTGTTAGTGTCTGCCTGTCGTCGGAGTGCTAGTATGTCTGTCGTTTGGATCAAACTTTAAGCCAGAAAATGAGAGTCTTGCCACTCCGCCAGTAAGAGAACCCAGCGAGTGGTCGCCAGCTCGGGGCTTAGTTCCTGCATCTGGGTCTGCGCGTTAGGCCGCCAGTCTGCTCGAGTTTACTCAGGCAGTGGTCGATCGATTGGTCGGTCGCGCACTGAGACACGAGATGACTTGTCCGCCTCGAGCGTCGGCGCACGTGAGGTCGCCACGTGAGTCCAGTGGGCCGCGCCGTATAGCGAGGGGTAGTGGCTTCGCGGCCGACACGAGAGCAACAGGACTCAACCCACGACGTCGGTCTGGCCGGTGCGAGCTGCGACGCCGTGAGACGGGAGATCGGCGCGCCTTCCTGTGTCCGTTGAAGCGGCTGGCAGCGGACGGTTCGGGAGAGCGTTGGGGGTGCTGCGCCAGGTCTTCTCGAGAAATCGCAGTTTATTGGAAGTTAAGTGACTGCTGATATGCTGTTCATTTACTTGTTAAATGTTACTTGTTTTCCTGGTCAGTCTCTCGTCCGCAACTTGCTCGTCTGTCTCCCGTCCGCATTTTTGTTATGCAGTTAGTGTCTGTCTGTCGGTCTGCCGTACGTTAGTAGCTGCCTCTGTCATGTTTGTCGGATTCAGTGTTGACGAATTTATAGAATTAAGGTAAAGGCCGAATTCCTGAAATATGTTTTTTTCTTGCCTATCATCTTGCGAGGCGGTGTATGTGTAATGTAGAGCTTGTTGTACATTTTCTGTAAGTCTGAATTTCATGGGTTGTATTTAAATAGTCATTTTTATAAAGTTCACTCTTCCACCGTAAGAGCCCTTTTAAAAACAAATTGCACTTTTGGTGGCAAATAATTTCTTAGTGTGAGTGTTTGTACCATTTCCATCCCTCTTACAGGGTGCATAGTTAATGTTGTGGCGTAACAAGCTAGTCACGCCACACTGAGGAGGAAGGCGATTTGCACGCGTACACACACGCCGACTGGCGTCAAGTCTGGAACAGGATACGTTATGACTGCTATAAAGAAAATACGTAGCTTTGGAATACACTTAACTTTTAATCAATCCTTGTGGTACATCTCTCTTGACTATACAAATGAGACTCGTAAGATACATGCACTGTGACAATTGGCGCCTTGCTAAGTCGTAGCCATTAACTTAGCTGAAGGCTATTCTAACTGTCTCTCGGCAAATGAGAGCAAAGGCTTCGTCAGTATAGTCGCTAGCAACGTCGTCGTACAACTGGGGCGAGTTCTCGTACGTCTCTCGAGACCTGCCGTGTGGTGGCGCTCGGTCTGCGATCACACAGTGGCGACACGCGGGTCCGACATGTACTAATGGACCGCGGCCGATTTAAGCTACCACCTAGCAAGTGTGGTGTCTGGCAATGACACCACAGTTAATGTCTTTGTGTGAGTTGTTAAAATTTTAAGTTTAAAGTAATCTGGTGTGTCGCAGATTTGCACCAGTGTAGCTTTTCAGAGGTCGTTGTGAGTGGTCGTGACTACGGCCATGTTGAAAGGGAGCGGCAAGGTTCTCAGCCCAAAGGCCCCTACAGTAAAAAAAAAAAAAAAAAAAAAAAAAAAAAAAAAAAAAAAAAAAAAAAAAAATGTTATTCTGCCTCTGAATAATTGTAAATTCATATTTAGAGGGTGCTTTCTGATTGTAATTTTAAATCTGTTTTGAAAAGGCTTTTAGGAATAAAATTCATATTTGTTAAAGGTAATTTTATTTTCCATCAGTTACTTCCTGGCAACTGCTTCCACGCTCACCTAGTGTGATTGAATGTGTTAATGGTCTTGGTGAATCGCTAGTAAATAAAGTAAATTCTTTAAGAAAAGATTTTGAAAGTAAAATTTACGGTTCAACGTAGTTCTAAGTCTAGGGGACTGATGACCTCAGATGTGCTGCGTCCCGGCACAGCCTCACTATACCAGAATGAAGTAACTGCGAACTGCGTAGCGCAATCGGGACGTTAACGACTATGGGTTAGTTATAAACTGCTGTCAGCCTTTATATCGGAGGTGAGAGGGAGAGAATCTCCTTGGTTTCAAGCAAATAAGTTTCCTGAAAATAGGTTACAGAATTGCAATAGGCAGAAAATATTGGTTAGTTTCTATCAAATTTGTTCTCACTTATACTTATGTGAGGTGTTGGACCATAAACCCCTTAGTAAGATGCAGTCTGTTTATTCGGACTTGCTACTTCTAAGCTAATTGCCGGTACATATACAGGGTGTTTCAAAAATGACCGGTATATTTGAAACGGCAATAAAAACTAAACGAGCAGCGATAGAAATACACCGTTTGTTGCAATATGCTTGGGATAACAGTACATTTTCAGGCGGACAAACTTTCGAAATTACAGTAGTTACAATTTTCAACAACAGATGGCGCTGCAAGTGATGTGAAAGATATAGAAGACAACGCAGTCTGTGGGTGCGCCATTCTGTACGTCGTCTTTCTGCTGTAAGCGTGTGCTGTTCCCAACGTGCAAGTGTGCTGTAGACAACATGGTTTATTCCTTAGAACAGAGGACTTTTCTGGTGTTGGAATTCCACCGCCTAGAACACAGTGTTGTTGCAACAAGACGAAGTTTTCAACGGGGGTTTAATGTAACCAAAGGACCGAAAAGCGATACAATAAAGGATCTGTTTGAAAAATTTCAACGGACTGGGAACGTGACGGATGAACGTGCTGGAAAGGTAGGGCGACCGCGTACGGCAACCACAGAGGGCAACGCGCAGCTAGTGCAGCAGGTGATCCGACAGCGGCCTCGGGTTTCCGTTCGCCGTGTTGCAGCTGCGATCCAAATGACGCCAACGTCCACGTATCGTCTCGTGCGCCAGAGTTTACACCTCTATCCGTACAAAATTCAAACGCGGCAACCCCTCAGCGCCGCTACCATTGCTGCACGAGAGACATTCGCTAACGATATAGTGCACAGGATTGATGACGGCGATATGCATGTGGGCAGCATTCGGTTTACTGACGAAGCTTATTTTTACCTGGACGGCTTCGTCAATAAACAGAACTGGCGCATATGGGGAACCGAAAAGCCCCATGTTGCAGTCCCATCGTCCCTGCATCCTCAAAAAGTACTGGTCTGGGCCGCCATTTCTTCCAGAGGAATCATTGGCCCATTTTTCAGATCCGAAACGATTACTGCATCACGCTATCTGGACATTCTTCGTGAATTTGTGGCGGTACAAACTGCCTTAGACGACACTGCGAACACCTCGTGGTTTATGCAAGATGGTGCCCGGCCACATCGCACGGCCGACGTCTTTAATTTCCCGAATGAATATTTCGATGATCGTGTGATTGCTTTGGGCTATCCGAAACATACAGGAGGCGGCGTGGATTGGCCTCCCTATCCGCCAGACATGAACCCCTGTGACGTCTTTCTGTGGGGACACTTGAAAGACCAGTTGTACCGCCAGAATCCAGAAACAATTGAACAGCTAAAGCAGTACATCTCATCTGCATGTGAAGCCATTCCGCCAGACACGTTGTCAAAGGTTTCGGGTAATTTCATTCAGACACTACGCCATATTATTGCTACGCATGGTGGATATGTGGAAAATATCGTACTATAGAGTTTCCCAGACCGCAGCGCCATCTGTTGTTGAAAATTGTAACTACTGTAATTTCGAAAGTTTGTCTGCCTGAAAATGTACTGTTGTCCCAAGCATATTGCAACAAACGGTGTATTTCTATCGCTGCTCGTTTAGTTTTTATTGCCGTTTCAAATATACCGGTCATTTTTGAAACACCCTGTAAGAAACAAGTAAAAAGCAATCACTTGTTCTCGGTTAGCACTGAAATCTCTCTGAGACAACGACTGACAGCCTCTGTTCGACACTATTCCAATGACGCTCTAAAAATCCTACTTGACCAGCAGTTCCTGAGTGTCCACCAGAGTCTATCAGCGTCTTCTCGTAGTTGAAGTCTTTATCAGCTGTATCGGCTGCTACGGGCCTACTCGGCCTCGCTGGCGTCTCGCTGCGGAATCTCTGCTTCTAGCTGTTCCGCTGCCTGGCCTTCGTTTCTCATGTACTTAGGTGCACACGAGTTAATTTGTTTCACACGACCCTCTCATTTCTAAGTGACCGGATTGCACAAGAATGCCCACAGTTCCGTTTCTAGCTGCACACAACTTGATTCGGTTGCTAAAATGGTTCGAATGGCTCGGAGCACTATGGGACTTAACATCTGAGGTCATCAGTCCCCAAGAACTCACAACTTACTAACTAACTTAAGGCCGTCACACACATCCATGCCCGAGGCGGGATTCGAACCTGCGACCGTAGCGGTCGCGCGATTCCAGACTGTAGCGCCTAGAACCACTCGGCCACCCTGGCCGGCGATTTGGTTGCACACGAGTCTTTTCCGCACGTGACTGACACTCTCTCTTGCCGTATTATCGCCCTGGTGTTTGCGTCTTCCACTGCGCAAGTTTGATTCATGCTGCTTTCTCTGGCAGGAGCCGGCCGCTGGTGGCCGAGCGGTTCTGGCGCTACAGTCTGGAACCGCGCGACCGCTACGGTCGCAGGTTCGAATCCTGCCTCGGGCATGGATGTGTGTGTTGTCCTTAGGTTAGTTAGGTTTAAGTAGTTCTAAGTTCTAGGGGACTTATGACCTCAACAGTTGAGTCCCATAGTGCTCAGAGCCATTTTTTGAACCTCTGGCAGGAAGACAAACAGTTAGTTAGTTGATCAACAACCCATACTTCGCAGCCTGGTGGACTATTTCTTAATGTCGCTTGGCTGTTTGGCTATGGAGCTTAGACACTTATTATGGTCACAAAAGAAAGAATAAAAATCAAAATTTTCTACGGTCACAACAGATGTTAAATCCCATAGTGTTCAGAGCCATCTGAACCATTTGAGAAGTCTCTTCACCCTCAACAGGTGACTGTGAGGTGTGCAATGTCCAGTCGCAGGATAATCTGTGAGATATTCCTTGACGGCACGGTGCCTACCGAATGGCATGTGAAGGTTTTGGAGGTGATTTCATCCCCATTATCCAAAGTGACCCTGATTTCGAGAAGATGCGGTTCGTGCAAGACGGTACTCGACCCCGTGGAAGCAGGAGAGTGTTTGATTTCCTGGAGCAGCACTTTTGGGGACCGCATTCTGCCTCTGCGGTACCCAGAGGCCACTGGCATGGGCCTTGGTCTGAAGCACTATGGGACTTAACATCTGAGGTCATCGGTCCCCTAGGCTTAGAACTACGTAAACTAACCTAAGGACATAACACACATCCATGACCGAGGTAGGATTCGAACCTGCGACTGTAGCAGCACTGCGGTTCCGGAATGAAGCGCCTGGAATCATTCGGCCACAGCGGCCGCCGGCATAGGCCTTGATTGGCTGCCATATTCTCCTCATATGAACACATGGGACTCCTTTTTGTGGGGTATATTACAGACAAGGCGTACCGCAATAACCCCAAAAACACTTCTGAGCTGAAAACAAGTCATTCCGTAGGTCATCGACAGCATCTGCGTATCGACACTTCAGGGGGTCATGCAGGTATATCAAACACGTCATAACCGAAATCCGAATATTTGTAGCGGCGTTTACATGTTGAATCAACTGTAGGCACGCCGCAGATTGTAACTAATCTACGTTTCATTTTCATATAGTTCAGTAATTGTCACCCTATGCATACAGGATGGTCCATTGATCGTGACTGGTCCAAATATCTCACGAAATAAGCGTCAAACGAAAAACTACAAAGAACGAAACTTGTCTAGCTTGAACGGGGAAAGAAGATGGCGCTATTGTTGGCCCTCTAGATGGCGCTCCCATAGATCAAACGGATATAAACAGCGTTTTTTTTAAATAGGAACCCACATTTTTATTATATATTCGTGTAGTACGTAAAGAAATACGAATGTTTTAGTCGCACCACTTTTTTCGCTTTGTGATAGATGGCGCTGTAATAGTCACAAACATATGGCTCTCAATTTTAGACGAACAGTTGGTAACAGACAGGTTTTTTAAATTAAAATACAGAACGTAATTACATTTGAACATTTTATTTCGGTTGTTCCAATGTGATACATGTACCTTTGTGAAATTATCATTTCTGAGAACGCATGCTGTTACAGCGTGATCAGCTGTAAATACCACCTTAATGCAATAAATGCTCAAAATTATGTCCGTCAACCTCAATGCATTTGGCAATACGTGTAACGACATTCCTCTCAACAGCGAGTAGTTCGCCTTCCGTAATGTTCGCACACGCATTGACAATGCGCTGACGCATGTTGTCAGGCGTTGTCGGTGGATCACGGTAGCAAATATCCTTCAACTTTCCCCACAGAAAGAAATCCGGTGACGTCAGATCTGGTGAACAAGCGGGCCACGGTATGGTGCTTCGACGACCAATCCACCTGTCATGAAATACGCTATGCAATACCGCTTCAACCGCACGCGAGCTATGTGCCGGATATCCATCATGTTGGAAGTACATCGCCTTTCTGTCATGCAGTGAAACATGTTGTAGTAACATCGGTAGAACATTACGTAGGAAGTCAGCATACATTGCACCATTTACATTGCCATCGATAAAATGTGGGCCAGTTATCCTTCCTCCCATAATGCCGCACCATACATTAACCCGCCAAGGTCGCTGATGTTCCACTTGTCGCAGCCACCGTGGGTTTTTCGTTGCCCAGTAGTGCATATTATTCGGGTTTACGTTACCGCTGTTAGTGAATGACGCTTCGTCGCTAAATAGAACGCGTGCAAAAAATCTGTCATCGTCCCGTAATTTCTCTTGTGCCCAGTGGCAGAACTGTACACGACGTTCAAAGTCGTCGCCATGCAATTGGTACGGGTGCAATCGATGTTGATGTAGCATTCTCAACACCGACGTTTTTGAGATTCCCAATTGTCGCTCAATTTGTCTGCTACTGATGTGCGGATTAGCCGCGACAGCAGCTAAAACACCTACTTGGACATCATCATTTGTTGCACGTCGTGGTTGATGTTTCACACGTGACTGAACACTCCCTGTTTCCTTAAATAATGTAACTATCCGGCAAACGGTACGGACACTTGATGATGTCGTCCAGGAACCCGAGCAGCATACATAGCACACGCCCGCTGGGCATTTTGATGACAATAGCCATACATCAACACGATATCGACCTTTTCCGCAAATGGTAAACGGTCCATTTTAACACGGGTAATGTATCACGAAGCAAATACCGTCCGCACTGGCCGAATGTTACGTGATATCACGTACTTATACGTTTGTGATTATTACAGCGCAATCTATCACAAAGCGAAAAAAGTTGTCCAACTAAAACATTCATATTTTTTTACGTACTACACGAATATGTAATAAAAAATGGGGGTTCCAATTAAAAAAAAGCGCAGTTGATATCAGTTTGATCTATGGCAGCGCCATCTAGCGGGCCAACCATAGCGCCATCTGGTTTCCCTCTTCAAGCTAGACGAGTTTCCTTCTTTGTAGTGTTTTCGTTTGATGCTTATTTCGTGAGATGTTTGGCCCGGTCACGATTAATGGACCACCCTGTACACCCTTCGTGTTGTTGCAGTTTTCATGGCCACCAGTTACCAGTGAATATAGGCCTAGTCCCGACAGAACCCAATACCTCTGCTACTGTGCTGTGCTGTGCGGGGGAGTTATCGACGTGTTACATGGCCGTGTGTGCTGCCGCCGAGCCAAACACGCATTAGCAAATGAAGGCTCGTGTACCCCGATCGATCCCCTCTCACACTACTGCACGCACGAACTATCCGACAATCGCCTTTGAAACACCGCCGGCTCACTACTCTTTAAAAGAACAGAATGTGTCTGGGAAGACAAGCGCTTGCTGTGACACGATTACTGGTATAAGACAAATGACAAGGAAAAAAGAGAAAGTTTAATACGGAAACGCGTTTTGGGTCTGTAGACTACTAGAAAGCTTTAGACAGGGTCAGACGTCATATTTTACGAACTCTTTTCCGACCATGACAGTACCTGATACGAGTTATTGAAATCCTAATTGAAGAAACAACAACTATATTAAACACGGGTACAAACGAGACAGGAAACAGAACTGATCCCACAGGTGTGATAGCGGGGTGAAACTCGTCAACCGCTCGATTTAACGCCGACCTCCGATTCTTTAAAGAACAAAACTTCCTCGCATAAAACAGCTTCAAACATCTGATACACGAGGGCTATCCGTAAAGTACATTACGTTTTGTAATTAAAAATAAATAAAGTATTGGAATTTTTTAAAATTATATACAGATGAAAGCCAAATACTACTTTTCTACATAGTTGCCATTTAAATTAAGGCATTTATCGTAGCGATGGACGAGCTTGGAAATTCCTTCGTCGTAAAATTCGGCCGCCTGCGCCTTCAACCACGTAATGACTGTCTTTTGGGACAGAAAAGGTGTGATTTTTGTGGATTTCCTGGAAAGAGGCACTACAATAAACTCTCAAAGGTATTGCCAAACTCTGCACAACCCCAGAAGAGCAATACAAAAGAAGCGCAGGGGAAAGTTGGGCTCAAAGATCTTGCCGATTCACGACAACGCCCGGGCCCACACGGCAAATGCCACTCGTGAAGTTCTCGAATCTTTTAAGTGGGAGTTGTTTCCTCATCCGCCGTACAGTTCCGACCTGGCACCGAGCGACTTCCACTTATTCCCAGCAATGAAGAAGTGGTTGGCTATGCAGCGTTCTGATGACGACGCACAGTTTCGAGAAGAGGTAACCACATGGTTGAAGGCGCAGGCGGCCGAATTTTACGACGAAGGAATTTCCAAGCTCGTCCATCCCTACGATAAGTGCCTTAATTTAAATGGCAACTGTGTAGAAAAGTAGTATTTAAGTGTGGCTTTCATCTGTATATAATTTTAAAAAATTCCAATACTTTATTTATCTTTTATTCCAAAACGTAATGTACTTTATGGATAGCCCTCGTATATCACTGAATGGCTAAAACAGTTTAAACTTCGCTGGAAGTCGCTAAGTTGTTTCACTTTCAAATACTGGACGAATATAGTCTTCTACATCGACATCTACATCGATACCCTGCAAATCACACTTATGCGCCTGGCAGAGGGTTCATCGAACCACCTTCGTAATAATTCTCTATTATTCCAATCTCGAACCAACACTTATATCCTTCCGTGGGAGCTGTGATTTTTCTTATTTTATTATGATCATCGTTTCTCCCTATGTAAGTCGGCGGCAACAAAATATTTTCACGTTCGGAGGACAAACTTGGAAATTGAAATTTTTTGAGAAGATCCCGCCGCAATGAAAAACGCTTCTCTTTGAATGATGTCCACGGCAAACCCTGTATCATTTCTGTGACACTCTCCCATATTTCGCGATAATACAAAACGTGCTGCCCTTCTTTGAAGTTTTTCGATATGCCCCGTCAGTCCTATCTCGTAAGGACCCCACACCGCGCAGCAGTATTCTAAAAGATGACGGGCAAGCGTAGTGTAGGCAGTCTCCTTAATAGGTCTGTTACATTTTCTAACAAGAGAACCTCCCCATCGCACCCCCCTCAGATTTAATTATAAGTTGGTAGAGTGGATAGGCCTTGAAAAACTGAACACAGATCAATCGAGAAAAAAGGAAGAAGTTGTGTGGAACTATGAAAAAAATCAGCAAAATATACGAAATGAGTAGTTCACGTGCAACATATGCAACTTCAAGGGTGATGTGCAATCAGGAGCGCCGTGGTCCTGTGGTTAGCGTGAGCAGCTGCGGAGCTAGAGGTCCTTGGATCAAGTCCTCCCCCGAGCGAAAAATTTACTTTCTTTATTTTCGCAAAGTTGTGATCTGCCCGTTCATTCATTGACGTCTCTGTTCACTGTAATAAGTTTATTGTCTGTGTTTTGCGACCGCACCGCAAAACCGTGCGATTAGCAGACGAAAGGACGTGCCTCTCCAATGGGAACCGAAAACATTTGATCGCAAGGTCATAGGTCAACCGATTCCTCCACAGGAAAACACGTCTGATATATTCTATACGACACTGGTGACGGTATGTGCGTTACATGACAGGAATATGTTGTCGACCCACCTAACTTGTACACTTGGCGAATGGGTAAAAAGATTCTTCTACCTTGCCCGATTTAGTTTTTCTTGTGGATGTGATTATCACTCCCAAAAAAGTGATCGCATCGGACGGACATAATAATTGTCTGAATACAAAAAAATTAAAATTTTCAGTCGAGGGAAGACTTGAACCAAGGACCTCTGACTCCACAGCTTCGCACGCTAACCACAGGACCACGGCGCTCCTGATTGCACAGTACCCATGAAGTTCCATATATTGCACGTGGACTACTCAGTTCGTATATTTTGCTAATTTGTTTCATAGTTCCACACAACTTCTTCCTGTTTTCTCGATTGATTTGTGTTCAGTTTTTCAAGGCCTATCCACTCTACCAACTTACAATTAAATCTGAGGGGGGTGCGATGGGGAGGTTCCCTTGTAAGTGTCCTGCCAATAAAACGCAGTCTTTGGTTAGCCTTCCCCACAACATTTTCTATGTGTTCCTTGCAATTTACGTTGTTAAAGAGCAGAGAAACGTAGCTGTTGAAGCTGTCGCTTAAATAACCAAGGACTTGTTGATGAGTGTGTGGAATGAAATGGACTGCCGACTCCATGTTTCTCGAGCAACGTATGGTGCTCATGTTGAATGTAGCTCTTTATTCACATGAAGTGGCGAGTGCTACTGACAAGGGATTTCAGATTGATTCCGTATTTCTAGATTTCCGGAAGGCTTTTGACACTGTACCACACACAAGCGGTTCGTAGTAAAATTGCGTGCTTATGGAACATCGTCTCAGTTATGTGACTGGATTTGCGATTTCCTGTCAGAGAGGTCACAGTTCGTAGTAATTGACGGAAAGTCATCGAGTAAGAAGTGATTACAGGCGTTCCCCAAGGTAGTGTTATAGGCCCTTTACTGTTCCTTATCTATAAACGATTTGGGAGATAATCTGAGCAGCCGTCTTCGGTTGTTTGCGGATGACGCTGTTGTTTATCGACTAATGAAGTCATTAGATGATCAAAACGATTTAGAAAAAATATCTGAATGGTGCGAAAAGTGGCAGTTGACCCTGAATAACGGAAAATATGAGGTCATCCCCATGAGTGTTAAAAGGAACTCGTTAAACTTCGGTTACACGATAAACCAGTCTAATTGAAAGCCGTAAATTCAACTAAATACCTAGGTATTACAATTAAGAACAACTTAAATTGGAAGCAACACGTAGAAAATGTTGTGAGGAAGACTAACCAAAGGCTGCGTTTTATTGTCAGGACACTTAGAAAATGTAACAGACCTACTAAGGAGACTGCCTACACTACTCTTGTCCGTCCTCTTTTAGAATATTGCTGCGCGTTATGGGATCCTTGCCAGATGGGACTGCCGGAGTACGTCGAGAAAGTTCAAAGAAGGGCAGCACGTTTTGTATTATCGCGAAATATGGGGGAGAGTGTCACAGAAATTATACGGGATTTGGACTGGAAATCATTCTTTTAATTTTTTTTTCGTTGCGACGGGGTCTTCTCACGAAATTCCGATCACCAACTTTCTCCTCCGAATGCGAAAATATTTTGTTGACACCGACCTACATTGGGCGAAACGATCACCACGACAAAATGAGGGATATCAGAGCTCGTACGGAAAGATATAGCTGTTCGTTCTTTCCACGCGCTATACGAAATTGGAATAATAGAGAATTATGAAGGTGGTTCGATGAACCCTCTGCCAGGCACCTAAATGTGATTTGCAGAGTGTCCATGTAGATGTAGATGTATGGTGTTGTGTCTCTGCGAACATAAAACTTTGAATATTCTTCTGTTCAGTGACATGTACGATGTGTTTCTTTCACAATAGACACACATACACACACATAAACACACAATGAACTCACAATATTTACGTCTTCAAAAGCACACTTTTCAAACAAATATCTGTAAGTAGTTCAAATATGTGTGAATTCCTAAGGGACCAAACTGCTGAGGTCATCGGTCCCTACACTTACACACTACTTAAACTAACTCATGCTAAGAACAACACACACACCCATGCCCGAGGGAGGACTCGAACCCCCGACGGGAGGGGCCGCGCTATCCGTGACATGGCGCCTCAAACCCTGCGGCTATAACTAGTGGCAAAAGAATAATAGTGCACCAGAAAAATAAGAGTAAACATGGTTAACGTGTGAAGGAAAGAGTTCGGAATACGATAATGTTCTTACGTTTCGGACATGAAGTGGTGGCGCGAGGTCCAGGTCTGATGAGTGCAAACGCAGATGCCAACAAACTGCAAGTAATTACTTACTTACATAAAAAACGAGACGTGAGCTGTTTCATAGTCTAAAAATCACACATACGAAAACAAAACAGTATTGTTCTAGATCCCACTGAAGACGCGTTAGAGTAAAAAAATGGCGAAAGGTATCTCGGAGAAGTAAATTGTAGTTGCACAAGAAAAGGTGATTTTTATTTACAATCAGTGCTTTTTTTCTAAAAAAAAAAACTAAGTTTGAGGGTACTCCGACATTGGATATAATGCAGCAGAAATTACTTATAACCGAAGCATGGGATACCGCCCGTCTGCTTTTAGCCATGACGTCATCAACATCATCATCATCATCATCATCATCATCATCATCATCATCATCATGGTAGCCGGACCATAGAGACATCTATCGGTAGCTCAGCGTTTAAGCGTACGCATATCCGTTTACCACTACCATCGCCCACTATTAGCGGTCGAGGGCACTACATGCTTGTCGGACTGGCTGCCAGCGATTCAGTTGTCGAGAACGGTTGCCGCAACTTTGAAATGCTTGAAACAGTCAATTACATCGCTTTTCCCACCAAAAACTGTACTGGTATCGTTCGTACTGCTATTACCAACGCGAAAAAATGAAAAAAAAATTTACGTTGGTGACATAAATCTTTGGCAGTCTCCCAAGTTCTCAACATCGTAAAAAAATTACTTTGTCGACGAAAAAGTTTAGGGGTACGCATCCCCCACCGTTCCCCCAGAAAAACAGCACTGTTTACAATATAAAAAAGTTTTGTGCCTGCTGCGAAGGATGGCCACGCAAACAAACTTGGTAGTTAACTACAGGCCGGCCGGGTAGCCGAGCGGTTCTAGGCGCTACAGTCTGGAACCGCGCGACCGCTACGGTCGCAGGTTCGAATCCTGCCTCGGGCATGCATGTGTGTTATGTTCTTAGGTTAGTTAGGTTTAAGTAGTTCTAAGTTCTAGGGGACTGATGACCTCAGAAGTTAAGTCCCATAGTGCTCAGAGCCGCTGAACCATTTTTTTAGTTAACTACTAACACCACAGGGAGAACGGGGTCTCCTAAGACGACCTATGAGGTGGCTAAGCTGAGATCGGAATAGGCAAGGTGTGTACTGGTTTACGCGAAGAAGTAGAGGTAGAGAGTGAAGGATGTTGTTGTTGTTGTTGTTGTGGTCTTCAGTCCTGAGACTGGTTTGATGCAGCTCTCCATGCTACTCTATCCTGCGCAAGCTTCTTCATCTCCCAGTACCTACTGCAACCTACATCCTTCTGAATCTGCTTAGTGTATTGATCTCTTGGTCTCCCTCTACGATTTTTACCCTCCACGCCGCCCTCCAATGCTAAATTTGTGATCCCCTTGATGCCTCAAAACATGTCCTACCAACCGATCCCTTCTAGTCAAGTTGTGCCACACACTCCTCTTCTCCCCAATCCTATTCAATACCTCCTCATTAGTTATGTGATCTACCCATCTAATCTTCATCATTCTTCTGTAGCTCCACATTTCGCATGCTTCTATTCTCTTCTTGTCCAAACTATTTATCGTCCACGTTTCACTTCGATACATGGCTACACTCCATACAAATAATTTCAGAAACGACTTCCTGACACTTAAATCAATACTCGATGTTAACAAACTTCTCTTCTTCAGAAACACTTTCCTTGCCATTGCCAGTCTACATTTTATATCCTCTCTACTTCGACCATCATCAGTTATTTTGCTCCCCAAATAGCAAAACTCCTTTACTACTTTAAGTGTCTCATTTCCTAATCTAATTCCCTCAGCATCACCCGACTTAATTCGACTACATTCCATTATCCTCGTTGTGCTTTTGTTGATGTTCATCTTATACACTCCGTTCAACTGCTCTTCCAAGTCCTTTGCTGTCTCTGACAGAATTACAATGTCATCGTCGAACCTCAAAATGTTTATTTCTTCTCCACGGATTTTAATGCCTACTCCGAACTTTTGTTTTGTTTCCTTTACTGCTTGCTCAATATACAGATTGAATAGCATCGGGATGAGGCTACAACCCTGTCTCACTCCCTTCCCAACCACTGCTTCCCTTTCATGTCCCTCGACTCTAAGAGAAGGATAATCTACTGAAAGACGTCTTAAAACTGCGGGTTAAGACGCACGCGCCGCAGGGAGGTTGGCACCGCGCGCCTTTTGGCGGCGCGCCGGCTGAGGTTGGCAGGCCTGCAGCGCCCGCCACTGGCGAATGGCGCGCCGCTTATCGACCGGTGGCGCCACGCCCACGGCGCGCTCGATGAAAGAGCGCCGGTTGGTGGAGCTGGCGGGCGGGAAGGGGGGGGGGGAGTGTGTTTTGGCGCGCCACAGCCGCCGCCGCCGCCGCCGTGTAGTACTACGCCGCTACTACGGCGCCGTGACGTCACGGCCGCGGCAGAGGTTGGATCAATACGCGACACAACATAACCCAGTTCTGGCGGCTGCCCGGGCCAAGGGGAAGTAACAGGGACGCGCTCTGCAGCGCGGCAGGAAGCGGCCGAGACGTACACAGCTAACTCCTACCACAGCAAGACGAGTCACGCTTTGTTCAGCACTGTAACTGACAGACAGCAATTCGTCGTCTTCAGTCGCGGTATACACTGCCAGACAATGAACCACACAATAGGAGACGAGGAAACGGAACTTTACGGGTTCACAGGGTACGTGACCTGATGCTACACTCCTGGAAATGGAAAAAAGAACACATTGACACCGGTGTGTCAGACCCACCATACTTGCTCCGGACACTGCGAGAGGGCTGTACAAGCAATGATCACACGCACGGCACAGCGGACACACCAGGAACCGCGGTGTTGGCCGTCGAATGGCGCTAGCTGCGCAGCATTTGTGCACCGCCGCCGTCAGTGTCAGCCAGTTTGCCGTGGCATACGGAGCTCCATCGCAGTCTTTAACACCGGTAGCATGCCGCGACAGCGTGGACGTGAACCGTATGTGCAGTTGACGGACTTTGAGCGAGGGCGTATAGTGGGCATGCGGGAGGCCGGGTGGACGTACCGCCGAATTGCTCAACACGTGGGGCGTGAGGTCTCCACAGTACATCGATGTTGTCGCCAGTGGTCGGCGGAAGGTGCACGTGCCCGTCGACCTGGGACCGGACCGCAGCGACGCACGGATGCACGCCAAGACCGTAGGATCCTACGCAGTGCCGTAGGGGACCGCACCGCCACTTCCCAGCAAATTAGGGACACTGTTGCTCCTGGGGTATCGGCGAGGACCATTCGCAACCGTCTCCATGAAGCTGGGCTACGGTCCCGCACACCGTTAGGCCGTCTTCCGCTCACGCCCCAACATCGTGCAGCCCGCCTCCAGTGGTGTCGCGACAGGCGTGAATGGAGGGACGAATGGAGACGTGTCGTCTTCAGCGATGAGAGTCGCTTCTGCCTTGGAGCCAATGATGGTCGTATGCGTGTTTGGCGCCGTGCAGGTGAGCGCCACAATCAGGACTGCATACGACCGAGGCATACAGGGCCAACACCCGGCATCATGGTGTGGGGAGCGATCTCCTACACTGGCCGTACACCACTGGTGATCGTCGAGGGGACACTGAATAGTGCACGGTACATCCAAACCGTCATCGAACCCATCGTTCTACCATTCCTAGACCGGCAAGGGAACTTGCTGTTCCAACAGGACAATGCACGTCCGCATGTATCCCGTGCCACCCAACGTGCTCTAGAAGGTGTAAGTCAACTACCCTGGCCAGCAAGATCTCCGGATCTGTCCCCCATTGAGCATGTTTGGGACTGGATGAAGCGTCGTCTCACGCGGTCTGCACGTCCAGCACGAACGCTGGTCCAACTGAGGCGCCAGGTGGAAATGGCATGGCAAGCCGTTCCACAGGACTACATCCAGCATCTCTACGATCGTCTCCATGGGAGAATAGCAGCCTGCATTGCTGCGAAAGGTGGATATACACTGTACTAGTGCCGACATTGTGCATGCTCTGTTGCCTGTGTCTATGTGCCTGTGGTTCTGTCAGTGTGATCATGTGATGTATCTGACCCCAGGAATGTGTCAATAAAGTTTCCCCTTCCTGGGACAATGAATTCACGGTGTTCTTATTTCAATTTCCAGGAGTGTATTTCTGTGATTACAGAACCGAGTGAATATCGACGAGCATTGATGTTGTTGTTGTGGTCTTCAGTCCGAAGACTGGTTTGATGCAGCTACTCTACCCTGCGCTCCGAGTAATTACTGCAACACACATCTGTCAGAATCTGCTTACAGAATTCATCTCTTTGTCTCTTTCTACCTCTGTGGTTACCACACACGCTCCCCTCGACTACTAAATTGGTGATTCCTTGATGTCTCAGAATATGCCCTACCAACCTGTAAGTAGGCTGTTTACGTGTTTATGTTGGTAACGCCACGTACCGCTCTATATCAAAATCACTGACTCTGCTGTGTGAAGGCTGTGGTTGGTTCGCATTGTTGGAGTAATATTCCCTATTGTAGTGTTGGGCAGTTGGCTGTTAACAGCGCGTAGCGTTGCGCAGTTGGAGGTGAGCCGCCAGAAGTGGTGGATGTGGGGAGAGAGATGGCGGAGTTTTGAGAGCGGACGATCTGGACGTGTGTCCATCAAAGACAGTAAATTTGTAAGACTGGATGTCATGAACTGCTATATATATTATGACTTTTGAACACTATTAAGGTAAATACATTGTTTGTTCTCCATCAAAATCTTTCATTTGCTAACTATACCTATCAGTAGTTACTGCCTTCAGTAGTTTGAATCTTTTATTTTAGTTGGCAGTAGTGGCGCTCGCTGTATTGCAGTAGTTCGAGTAACGAAGATTTTTGTGAGGTAAGTCATTCATGAAAGGTATAGGTTATTGTTAGTCAGGGCCATTCTTTTGTATGGATTATTGAAAGTCAGATTGCGTTAAGCTAACAAAAATATTGGGTGTCAGTTTAGTGTTGATCAGAGTAAGTAAAGACAGAAAAGTCTGAGTACGTTCAGTTTTGCTCATCTGAAAATCAAATAACGTAGAGGTTTTCCAGCACTGCCATTCATAATTTTCCAAAGGGGACGTTTCAAGGGCAGCAGGAAGATTCCATATTTATAGATTTCCGGAAGGCATTTGATACGGCGTCCCGTTGCAGGCTGTTAAAGAATGTACGAGCATATGCAACAGGTCGACAGATATGTGAGACTCTGGAAGACATCTTAAGGGGGTTAGGACGTCAAACGGGCCGAATTGCTGCAGGAGAGGCACACAGGACATTTTAATTTCCACTGTCTATACTTTTACAAATAAACTCATAACACTTTGTCAGCATGACCATGAAGTATTAAGGATTCAGGCTCATACCAGTGGAAGCTCAAAAACGTAGCTCAGATGGTAGAGCACTTGCCCGCGAAAGGCAAAGGTCCCGAGTTCGAGTCTCGGTCCGGCACACAGTTTTACTCTGCCAGGAAGTTTCATATCAGCGCGTATTCCGCTGCAGGGTGAAAATCTCATCCTGGAAACATCCCCCAGGCTGTGCCTAAGCCATGTCTCCGCAATATCCTTTCTTTCAGGAGTACTAGTTCTGCAAGGTTCGGAGGAGGGCTTGTGTGAAGTTTGGAAGCAGGATACGAGGTACTGGCAGAAGTAAAGCTGTGAGGGCGGGGTGTGAGTTGTGCCTGGGTAGCTCAGATGGTAGAGTACTTGCCCGCGAAAGGTAAATGTCCCGAGTTCGAGTCTCGGTCTGGCACATAGTTTAAATCTGCCAGGAAGTTTCATAACAAAATAATTTTTTTTTACAGGTGAAATTTCATCATTTTTTTCAAATTACTATTGGCTGCATTTGCTGCTATAGGTATACTTTTCTTCATAAGTAAGAGAGATTCTTCGACGAATTATGCACAACATACAAACCATACTCACAGGTGTATGAAACTCTAGAATTATTTAATTTATGAAAAAAATGAATCAGCTCCTACATTTTAAACTTAATGTTTAAAAAAACTCAAATTTTATGAGAACTTTTAACATTGCAACGCGTCAGCAACCGTGAATAATTTAATGATTATAAAGAATCCGCCTCGATTGCAAATTGAAACCGGATGTTGACTTTAGCAAGTGACCCTGTAGACTCTGCCATACTCCATGTCTTCAAAATGGTTTAAATGGCTCTGAGCACTATGGGACTTAACATCTGTGGTCATCAGTCCCCTAGAACTTACAACTACTTAAACCTAACTAACCTAAGGACATCACAAACATCCATGCCCCAGGATTCGAACCTGGGACCGTAGCAGTCGCGCGGTTCCAGACTGAGCGCCTAGAACCACTAGACCACTGCGGCCGGCCCATGTCTTCCAAGCCAAGATATTAGCATCAGGGAAAGCTTCAAGGCCACCACAGTCTGCATGAGTCTCATCCCGCGGCCCACCGAACGTTGGCTGGAGTGAGGAAGCACGCTTCTGACGTGTGAGCTGAGTACAGCTATTGACGTGGTACACACGTACCATTTATTTTACATTTCATGCGAGTCTTTTGCCCTTTTGGGCGTTCTGTATTAATGTTGGACCATACGTCTTTAGGCAGTTTGTAGTTTTAGTGTGTTCCGAATAAGGCGTGGTTATCCGCGCCGAAACCTAGGTCAACATCCGGTTTCTATTTGCAGTCGACGCGGATGCCGAAGAGATGGACAAACGGGCTATTGACTTGCTCGATTTGTGAAGCTCTTTCTGTTGAGCAAATCACCCAACGTTTCTGAAATTGTAATCATTTGTTTGTCTGTACATTTACGCCACATCTACCGATTTCCGTCCCATTCTATCAGAACGTGGTGCGTCGCGTTTTTTTTTTTCCCTTGGATTTTTTTTTCCACGGACTGCACAACAGTTCAAAGCGGGCAGTGTGCTCTTTTCAGCGGGGGAGGACGTAGGATGGGAGGAATATCCTGTCCAGCGGGCTTGATTATAATCAGTTAAGCGAGTGGGGAACGACAGCATACATGCAAAAGGGTGTTAGAATTGTCTGCGTGGGCTTATTCACAGGTAGGATCAGTGTTCACAGGCAGACACTGACGGACGAAAAAAAAAAGGCAGTGTGTTCCACAAACATTTTTTCGCTCTACAATGAGGAGCACGATAAGCGCTTACTAGAGTTTCGGCATTTTCTTTTTTTCGCCTCCGGTAAGCTTCTGCTGTCCTATGCAGGAATTAAACCGGATCATCAAAGCGCGGACTGGTCTTTGCCCGATAAACACAACAAAAACAGCGAGGGTGGGTGAAAGAGAGAGAGAGAGAGAGAGAGAGAGAGAGAGAGAGAGATGAGAATAAAAAACGAAAGAGATAAAGAGGGACGGGTTTCCCTTTCGACTTTCATTGTGGGTACGCGAGAGGCTAAGCGGACGTGTTTACAGCATAGTGCTGTCGCCGCGAATGCCGTATTCCGTTTACAACAGAACCCACTGCCGCGGAACGCCAGGGGCAACGTAAAAAAAGCTGCCTATTCGGCACAACGCACATCGCGTGGGGCACACAGTGCGGGAAATCCCCGTTACTCACCACCAGTTCGTGCTACGAATTCTCTCTCTCACTCCTGATGACGTTACTTATGCTAAGAACCAACAAATTTGCGTCTGTTCTTTCTCACTGCATCCCTCCTTGACCCAGAACGGACGCTCGGTTTATTTATTTATTTTTAAACACGTTGTATAGTCTTCTTTCCAACATGTACGAGCAGGCTAAAATTCCTACAGACTTTGAGAAAAACATTATGATCCCCATTCCAAATGCTACAAGATGTGAAAATTATAGGACGCTCAGCCTAGTTACTCACGCCTCTAAAATAGTAACCTAAATTATCCTAAAACGCATGTAACTAAAAGCCGAAGCTACACTCTCCGAAGACCAGTTTGGATTCCGGAGTTTGGAATCAGAGAAGCAATATTTGCTCTAAAACTAATAATAGAGAAACGACTAGATAATAACCTGACAACATACATAGCTTTCGTAGATGTAGAGAGAGCCTTTGATAATGTTGAATGGGGTAAGATGTTTGAGGTACTCAAAAGAATAGACTATAAAGATAGAAAAATGATATGGAACCTGTACAAAAACGAGACAGCAGTTATGCGTGGACGGACAAAACAAGAAGAGATGCAGATACGGAAAGGTGTCCGACAAGGTTGCGCACGATCCTCTGTTATCTTTAACCTATACATTGAAGAGGTGCTGAAAGAAGTAAGGGAAAATTCACAGACAGGTGTAGTAATTCATGGCCAACGAATAGATATGATATGCCGATGATATAGCTGTCCTAGCTCAAAGTGAAGAATATCTTGTAGACCTACTGAAGAGAATTGATTAACTTATGGGGGAAGAATATAATATGAGATTTAATTAAACAAAAACAAATGTAATGGCATGCGACGAAAAAGATCAAGTGAAAGTCCAAGTTCATGTAGGCAATGAACTGCTAGAACAAGTTGATAAATTTACTTATCGGGGCAGTAATATTACCAGGGATGGAAGGAGCAAGGCAGACGTGAGAAGTAGAATTGCTCAAGCAAAGGCTGCTTTTAACGAGAAGAAAAACATCTCAACATCTAAGAGCATCAGCCTTGAAATCAGGAAAAGATTTTTGAAATCATATGTGTGGAGTGTGGCATGCTATGGGTGTGAAACGTGGACTCTCGGACAGAGGAAGACCAGAAGCTAAATTCTTTTGAAATGTGGTGCTATAGATGCATGCTCAAAATAAAATGTATTGACAAGGTCACAAACGAAGTGGTTCTGGAAAGAGCAGGTGAGAAGAGAAGCTTCTGGAGTTTCACTGTTAAAAGAAGAGTGCAATTTACAGGCCATCTATTAAGACATAAAGGACTGCTGAACACAATCATAGAGGGGTATGTCGAGGTAAAAAGACCAAGAGCAAGACCACGGCGGAGGTACATGGATCAAATCGTGAAAGATCTGGCAGGTAACACCAATAAAGAAATGAAGAGAAAAGCTGAAACACGCACAGAATGGAGACAAGCTGCCATTGTAGCTATTGACAACCAATCCTTGGATTGACCACTACAGAAGAAGAAGAAACACGTGAGAAATTACGAAAACAGTCGCTCATATGAGGGGGCATCCAAAGGTTCCAGACGACGCTACTTGAGAAAAACAGTGCATCGCCTAGAAGGCGTGACCGCCTATTGATGTAACTTCGTACACGTATTCACCATCAGCGGCTGGGTAAATGATTATAGAGTTGCAATTCTCACCAGAGTGCATTAGTGTTGCTACTGTTCAACGCTGTGGTCTAGCGGTTCTAGGCGCTCAGTCAGGAACCGCGCAACTGCTACGGTCGCAGGTTCGAATCCTGCCTCGGGCATTGATGTGTGTGATGTCCTTAGGTTAGTTAGGTTTAACTAGTTCTAAGTTCTAGGGGACTTATGACCACAGATGTTGAGTCCCATAGTGCTCAGAGCCATTTTATTTGAACTGTTCAACGCTTTTCCCACACCTGGTAAGCTATACAAATCTTAGATGGTGGGTGGACAACCAGTTTTCCAATCCACGAAGCCTGCACTCGCAAGATCTTCAGAATTCAGTGTACTTCAGCATTCAAATTGCATGCATTATTTACAAGCTGGTTTCTATGTAATGAGAATAGAAGCGAAGTTTCCGACACTGCCTCCCTTTCCCTTGCTAATAACATTCACCCACGGCACTGGCCTATGTACCGAGGGACCAAAAAGTATAAATTTGAAAACTTAATAAACCACGGAATAATGTAGATTGAGAGGTAAAAATTGACACACATGCTTGGAATGACATGGGGTTTTATTAGAAAAAAAAAGTTCACAAAATGTCCGACAGATGGTGCTGGACAGCAAAACGTCAGTGATTGCGCATGACAATCGTGTATAAAAGGAGCTGTAATGAGAGAGATGCGCCGGCAGTCGCGGCATGTTGACGTTACCTGAAAAGACGCTTTTAGTGAAGCTGTATTATCAGAACGGGAAATCTGTTAGTTCAGCGTTACGATCCTATCGCCATAGGACGGGGATTCCAACGGGTAAAGGTCCGTTGACAAATGCAGCTGTGGCGAGAATGATTTCGAAGTTCGAAGCCACGGGCTGTTTAGACGATAGACCCCGTAGTGGCCGACCGAGCACAAGGCGTAATGCTGCTGAGACAGTTCAGGAAGAAATGGAGACTGTGGCGGGTTCGTCTATGCACGGGGAAGTCAGCGCTCGTGCAGTCGCACGTCGCACCGGTATTCCATACGCTACTGTTTGGTTGGCACTGAGGCGTACCCTCCGATGCTATCCGTACAAAATCCATCGGCATCATGAACTGTTACCTGGCGATTTAGTGAAGCCGAGAGCATTTGCGATGTGGGCGTTTCTAAAGATGGCGGAAGATGACGATTTTGAGTAACGTGTTGTGGATCGACGAAGCTCATTTCACGCTCCGAGGGTCTGTCAACGCCCACAACTGCAGAATTTGGGCTACCGAAAATCCTAGAACTGTCGTGGAAACTTCATTGCACGACGAGAAAATCGCGGTATGGGTTGGATTTACCACATATACCGTTATCGGGCCTTCGAGGAAATGCGTGATTCTGGTTTTGTAACTGCTACGGTGATGGGTCAGAGGTACGCCGATATGTTACAGAACCGCATCATCCCCAGCCTGGCTGATAAACACCTGCTGGAACGGACGATGTTTATGCAGGATGGCGCTCCACCCCATATTGCTAGACGCGTGAGAGATCTCTTGCGCGCGTCGTTTGGTGATGATCGTGTGCTCAGCCGCCACTTTCGTCATGCTTGGCCTCCCAGGTCCCCAGACTTCAGTTCGTGCGATTATTGGCTTTGGAGTTATCTGAAGTCGCAAATGCATCGTGATCGACCGACATCTCTAGGGATGCTGAAAGACGGGATGCGACGCAAATGCCTCACAATAACTCCGCACATGCTTTACAGTTTTGTTCACAACATTATTCCTGGACTACAGCTATTATTGAGGAATAATGGTGGACATATAGAGCATTTCCTGTAGAGAACATCATCTTTGCTTTGTCTTACTTTGTTATCCTAATTATTGCTATTCTGATCAGATGAAGCGCCATCTGTCGGACATTTTTTGAACTTCTGTATTTTTTTGTTTCTAATGAAACCCCAGGTCATTCCAAGCATGTGTGTCAATTTGTACCTCTCTATCTACATCATTCCGTGATTTATTCAGTTTTCAAATTTACTCAGTGATCACCCGGTACAGTAAGTATTGTACCGGGGACTCAGAAACGACGGAGATGCTTCGTCCCGCCATAGCCTTCAGTGGTTCACAACCCCACAACGGGCCACAGCAGTCCACCCACCCCTCCGCCGTTCCACACCGAACCCAGGGTTGTTGTGCGGTCCGGCCCCAAGTGGACCTCCCCCCCCCCCTCCCCCGGGAACGTCTCATACTAGACGAGTGTAACCCCCAAATGTTTGCATGGTAGAGTAATTACGAGAGTCACTCCAAAAGAAATTAACACTATTTTTGTAAAAACACAGTTTTCATCCAGCATGTGTGAAAGTTTTACAGTGTGTAGATACATCCTTCCCGCTTGTTTTCAAACTTAGTTCAACCTGTTCCCGTGAGTGGCGCCGTCACAGCATGTCTTCAACGTGGCTGCTACCCTTGACGTTCGTCAGAAGCAACGTGCTGTCATAGAATTCCTGTGCTGTGAAAACGAGACAGTGGGAAACATCCACAAGGGGTTGAAAAAGGTGTACGGAGATGCTCCTGTCGATCGCAGTACAGTTAGTCGGTGGGCGAGCAGGTTACGTGACGAAAGCGGGCACGGCAATATGGAGGATTGTCCTCGCAGCGGCAGGCCTCGTACTGCACACACTCCAGATAATGTGCAGAGAGTTAACGAATTGGTGACTGCTGACAGACACATCACAGTGAACGAATTGTCACGCTACGTCGGGATAGGGGAAGGAAGTGTTTGCAGAATACTGAAAGTGTTGGTGTTAAAAAAGGTTTGTGCCAGGTGGGTTCCCAGGATGTTGACACTGGCTCACAAAGAAACAAGAAAAACGGTATGCAGCGAACTTTTGTAACAGTACGAGAATGGTGGAGATGAATTTCTTGGAAGAACTGTGACAGGTGATGAAACATGGCTCCATCATTTTTCACCAGAGACGAAGAGGCAATCAGTGGAGTGGCATCGTGCAAATTCACCCAATATAAAAACATTCAAAACCTCACCTTCTGCTGGAAAAGTTATGGCTACGGTGTTTTTTCGATCCAGAAGGACTCTTGGTTGTGGACATCGTGCCAAGTGGAACCACCATAAATTCTGATGCATATGTGACGACACTGAAGAAACTTCAAGCTCGACTGAGTCGTGTTCGACCACACCGGCAAAAGCAGGATGTTTTGCTGTTCCACGACAATGCACGGCCACATGTCAGTCAAAAAACCGTGGAAGCGATCACAAAACTCGAATGGACAACACTGAGACACCCGCCTTACGGTCCTGACCTGGCTCCATGTGACTATCATCTCTTTGGGAAACTGAAAGACTCTCTTCGTCGAACAAGGTTTGAAGATGATGATTCCCTTGTGCACGCTGCTAAACAGTGGCTCCAACAATTTTGACGTGTGGGTATACAGGCGCTGGTTCCAAAATGGCGTAAGGCAGTCGAGAGGGATGGAAATTATGTGGAGAAATGAAAATATTGTTTCCAAAGGATGTAGAATAAAAGATGGATTTTTTAAAAAATAGTGTGAGTGACCCTCGTATGTTGTACACATATGTGGAGACTGTTTGCACAGCAATCGCCGACGTAGTGTAACTGAGGCGGAACCAGCCCGCATTCGCCGAGGCAGATGGAAAACCGCCTAAAAACCATCCAAATGATGGCCGGCGCACCAGACCTCGACACTAATCAGCCGAGCAGATTCGTGCCGGGGACCGGCATGCCTTACCGCTGGGGAAGCAGCGTAAAATATCGTTTGTTGCTTTTGTCGTTGTTTCATACTAGGCTCAAGCATTAATTATACGACGAATCAGCAGTGCCAGCACAGGAATGAAAATGACAAAATTGCCACTCATGCTGCTGATATATAGCATTCGCAGGCATTAACTATCATTCCATCAGCTTCTGTATAACCGGTCAGCGTATACTAAACAGAATATATGCAGAAGATTATGTAAATCAGAAACTTCGCTTAACTAAACTCTAACAGCCATTACAATGAAGTGAACAGGCTTAGCTGCTTACAGGCGTTGACATACGTCAACGGGGACAGATGAAAATGTGTACCCCGACCGGGACTCGAACCCGGGATCTGCTGCTTACATGGCAGACGCTCTACCCTTTTTTTTTTTTCGAACTCGGGACCTTTGCCTTTCGTGGGCAAGTGCTCTACCAACGTTTTTTTTTTTTCCTTTTTCTTTTTAATGTCAGACTTACAACCTTTCTGACATACATTTTGTTGTACTACCGCATAAATAGTGTCTACAATGTCCAAATGTTGACAAATAGTGGTTAATTAGAAAAATAATTAAGTAAGGAAATGAATAAAACTGAAAATGTCCAAATGAAAGACATGAAGACATCGCGTATAGTACAGATACAAAAGAAACATGCCCCTCTAGCAATGAAATGAAATTCGTGTCGGGGACGACACCTGCTCACGACCCGACGTTTGACAGAGCAAGAGAGCCATCTATCGACTCGTTCTCCAGACGTTGGTGTAAGACTGGGTCGTCTTCTCGAAATTAACTAACGGTCCGTAAGTGTGATCGATGTCTATCTCGGCCTCTTTGTCTATCTAATCTCTCACCCGTTACACCCCATCTGGCCGGCGGGTTGGTAAATGTTAAGTCGCAAGTAATTAGTGAAGTCTTGCCTATATGTCTTATGCTGTTGCAGCTTCGTGTATCCATCCAGGAGAAAATGCCAAAAATCCATTTTGTCCTTTTCCGATTCGTTGTAGACGTAGCCCACAACAATTCCCCGTACCCACGTCACTTCATTGGTTTTTTGGACCGCAAAATAAGTTTCTTGGGGGAAAAAAAGTGTGTCTGATGAAATTGTGTGAGGGGCGGAGCGTAACAGGAACGCCAATGTCTGTTGTGCCAAGTGCCACACTGGAGCCGCCCCACTACATGCTAAACAATGTCCATCAGTGTCCACTGTTGTGCAGACTAAACATACGAGGTGCATTCAAGTTCTAAGGCCTCCGATTTTTTTTCTCTGGACTGGAAAGAGATAGAAACATGCGCATTGTTTTAAAATGAGGCCGCCTTCATTGTCAATATGTCCCAGAGATGGCAGCACCGTACGGCAGATGGAATTTTACCGCCAGCAGCGAGAATGAGAACTGTTTTAAATACTTAAAATGGCGACGTTTTCCTTACTTGAACAGCGTGCAATCATTCGTTTTCTGAATTTGCGTGGTGTGAAACCAATTGAAATTCATCGACAATCGAAGGAGACATGTGGTGACGCAGTTACGGATGTGTCGAAAGTGCGTTCGTGGGTGCGACAGTTTAATGAACGCAGAACATTGCGTGACAACAAACTGAAACAATCTCAGGCTCGCACAAGCCGGTCTGACGACACGATCGAGAAAGTGGAGAGAATTGTTTTGGGGGATCGCCGAATGACTGTAGGACAGATCGCCTCCAGAGTTGGCATTTCTGTGGGTTCTGTGCACACAATCCTGCACGACGACCTGAAAATCCGAAAAATGCCACGAATGCTGACGGACGACCACACGGCTGCCCGTGTGGCATGTTGCCGAGCAATGTTGACGCGCAACGACAGCACGAATGGGACTTTCTTTTCGTCGGTTGTGACAATGGATGAGACGTGGATGCCATTTTTCAATCCAGAAACAAAGCGCCAGTCAGCTCAATGGAAGCACACAGATTCACCGCCACCAAAAATATTTCGGGTAACCGCCAGTGCTGAAGAAATGATGGAGTCCACGTTCTGGGACAGCGAGGGCGTAATCCTTACCCATTGCGTTCGAAAGGGCACTACGGTAACAGGTGCATCCTACGAAAATGTTTTGAAGAACAAATTCCTTCCTGCACTGCAACAAAAACGTCCGGGAAGGGCTGCGCGTGTGCTGTTTCACCGAGACAACGCACCCGCACATCGAGCTAACGTTACGCAACAGTTTCTTCGTGATAACAACTTTGAAGTGATTCCTCGAGCTCCCCACTCACCTGACCTGGCTCCTAGTGACTTTTGGCTTTTTCCAACAATGAAAGACACTCTCCGTGGCCGTACATTCACCAGCCGTGCTGCTATTGCCTCAGCGATTTTCCAGTGGTCAAAACAGACTCCTAAAGAAGCCTTCGCCGCTGCCATGGAATCACGGCGTCAGCGTTGTGAAAAATGTGTTACGTCTGCAGGGCGATTATGTCGAGAAGTAACGCCAGTTTCATCGATTTCGGGTGAGTAGTTAATTAGAAAAAAAAATCGGAGGCCTTAGAACTTGAATGCACCTCGTAGTGGAGTGTCTGCCAAATGAATCGTGCGTTAGACCGCGCGGCTAGCCGGGCGGGCGCTTGCAGTTAGAGATGGGTAGTTAGCGAACGAACGGGTGCGAAGGAACGGTTCACCAAGATGAACGAAAGGACCGAGGAACGAATTCCAAGGAACGATCGGTTCATAATTCACTTCGGTCGCGGCGGTCTACTTACAGTTCCCGAGAACGCGGAACGATCGGTTCATAGTTCACTAGTTCACTTCGGTCGCGGCGGTCACTTCGGCAGTTCTCGTTCCAGCCTCTGTCGCGAACTCGTCTCAGTCTCTGTCTCCCTCGGCCGCACTCGTCGTTCTTCGCATGACCACCTGTCTCAGTTCCACTGCCGACTGCTCCTAGTTAGTTCAGCATCCAGTTGCTCGTTTCGTTCACTGCGCTCGCCCATTTTACATGTGTTCCAACTTGGCTCTGGCTATTCAGCGTCCGCGCCGATATTCAAAAAGTATTTAATAGTTACGTAAATTACATAAAAATTACGTTCTATGTAATAGGTACGTCTTTTCAGGTAACAAAAGGGCATATCAGCTCACTTCATTGTATCGATCAACAGCAGAAGACATACTTTTAACAAGGCAAGTTTTTTTGTTATTCATATATTTTTTGGTTTCATCGACTTGATTTAGCAACTAACTTTCAATAATTTGCTTAATTTTTAGTGTAAGAAAATTCATATAAAACGATTTTCGTGTATCTTTCATATACAATACATTACATTTAGGAAGGCTCTTATTATTTTTATGTTCTGTTGTTTCCAATTTGCATTACCTGCTAGTTTAGTTTCCTTGAAAAAAAAAAAAAAAAAAAAAAAAGAAAAGTGGGTTGTGGGTCATTTTGGCTCAGTAGGAAAAGCGGTGCGTCTCCATTTTAAAAGACAAAGATTGCCATAAAATCGTATTTAGTTATCATCTCAAAAACATTTGTTCCGAAGGAGCTTTCAAACCAAAAACTTTATTACTGCGAACTTAATTATTATTATTATTGATGCATTAACTTTTAATATTGCAACATAAAAACCTAATTTTACTAAGCATGTGACGCAAGTATGATGAGAAAACCACATTTTATTTTATGCTTCCATAAAGTCTCTACCTCGCCTACGAACTCAGAGACAATGTGAAGTATATATAGGGTGTAAACGATCATTGTTTACAGCGTATCATAGCTATCTACTGGAAGTCGAAACGAAGAATTTTATACAAGACACTTGTCGTCTATTAAGTTGGGAAACAGCCACCAACAGGTTCACAAGACTACATGTGCTATAGCCCACGTGCATCGCGTGATATTTTGATGTTCTCTTCTCCAGCTCTCTACACATCGCCATCGATTGTTTCGCAATTGTTGCTTGCATTAGCTTGTTATTTCTTCACTGCCTAGTTATTACATGTTTGTCTGTTTGATATATCTGCTCGTAGCGGGCAACACATCGACCGTAATTGGCGAGCAGTCTGACTTCGGCGACGGTTTTCTGTGCGCCACCCTATATTTCCCTGCGAGCAGCCACAGAACGCTACAGTTGGCTATACGAGAGGTTCTGCAGAATCACAGAAATTACTTCTAAAAGTGTGTAAGAAGTCTGTAATGAATAAAAGCTCTATACTCCAGGGGGCAGGCAAGTGCCCCCTCTTGGTGCCCCCCATTCTTCAGTCACCTACACTACTACTTTTCAGTTTTTCATAAGAACCATATACCAAGCACAAATGAACGGTGAACAAGTAAAAATGAACGGTTCCCAAAAAAGAACGATCAGCAGTGAACTAGTTCCCAAGAATGAACGAGTTTGCCCCCTCTTGGTGCCCTCCATCCTTCAGTCACCTACACTACTAGTTTTCAGTTTTTCATAAGAACCATATACCAAGCACAAATGAACAGTGAATGAGTAAAAATGAACGGTTCCCAAAAAAGAACGATCAGCAGTGAACTAGTTCCCAAGTATGAACGAGTTTGTCCCCTCTTGGTGCCCTCCAACCTTCAGTCACCTACACTACTACTTTTCAGTTTTTCATAAAAACCATATACCAAGCATAAATGAACGGTGAAGGAGTAAAAATGAACGGTTCCCAAAAAAGAATGATCAGCAGTGAACTAGTTCCCAAGTATGAACGAGTTTGCCCCCTCTTGGTGCCCTCCATCCTTCAGTCACTTACACTACTAGTTTTCAGTTTTTCATAAGAACCATATACCAAGCACAAATGAACAGTGAACGAGTAAAAATGAACGGTTCCCAAAAAAGAATGATCAGCAGTGAACTAGTTCCCAAGTATGAACGAGTTAGGCCCCTCTTGGTGCCCTCCATCCTTCAGTCAGCTACACTACTACTTTTCAGTTTTTCATAAGAACCATATACCAAGCACAAATGAACAGTGAATGAGTAAAAATGAACAGTTCCCAAAAAAGAACGATCAGCAGTGAACTAGTTCCCAAGTATGAACGAGTTTGCCCCCTCTTGGTGCCCTCCATCCTTCAGTCACCTACACTACTACTTTTCAGTTTTTCATAAGAACCATATACCAAGCACAAATGAACGGTGAACGAGTAAAAATGAACGGTTCCCAAAAAAGAACGATCAGCAGTAAACTAGTTCCCAAGAATGAACGAGTTTGCCCCCTCTTGGTGCCCTCCATCCTTCAGTCACCTACACTACTAGTTTTCATATTTTCATAAGAACCATATACCAAGCACAAATGAACAGTGAACGAGTAAAAATGAACGGTTCCCAAAAAAGAACGATCAGCAGTATACTAGTTCCCAAGTATGAACGAGTTTGCCCCCTCTTGGTGCCCTCCATCCTTCAGTCACCTACACTACTACTTTTCAGTTTTTCATAAGAACCATGTACCAAGCACAAATGAATGTTGAACGAGTAAAAATGAACGGTTCCCAAAAAAGAACGATCAGCAGTGAACTAGTTCCCAAGTATGAACGAGTTTGCCCCCTCTTGGTGCCCTCCATCCTTCAGTCACCTACACTACTACTTTTCAGTTTTTCATAAGAACCATGTACCAAGCACAAATGAATGTTGAACGAGTAAAAATGAACGGTTCCCAAAAAAGAACGATCAGCAGTGAACTAGTTCCCAAGTATGAACGAGTTTGTCCCCTCTTGGTGCCCTCCATCCTTCAGTCACCTACACTACTAGTTTTCAGTTATTCATAGAACTATATACCAAGCACAAATGAGCGGTGTACAAGTAAAAATGAATGGTTCCCTAAAAAGAACGATCAGCAGTGAACTAGTTCCCAAATATGAACGTGTTTGCCCCCTCTTGGTGCCCTCCATCCTTCAGTCACCTACACTACTACTTTTCTGTTTTTCATAAGAACCATATACCAACCAAAATGAACGGTGAAAAAGTAAAAATGAACGGTTCCCAAAAAAGAACGATCAGCAGTGAACTAGTTCCCAAGAATGAACGAGTTTGCCCCCTCTTGGTGCCCTCCATCCTTCAGTCACCTACACTACTAGAATGAGATTTTCACTCTGCAGCGGAGTGTGCGCTGATATGAAACTTCCTGGCAGATTAAAACTGTGTGCCCGACCGAGACTCGAACTCGGGACCTTTGCCTTTCGCGGACAAGTGCTCTACCAACTGAGCTACCGAAGCACGACTCACGCCCGGTACTCACAGCTTTACTTCTGCCAGTACCTCGTCTCCTACCTTCCAAACTTTACAGAAGCTCTCCTGCGAACCTTGCAGAACTAGCACTCCTGAAAGAAAGGATATTGCGGAGACATGGCTTAGCCACAGCCTGGGGGATGTTTCCAGAATGAGATTTTCACTCTGCAGCGGAGTGTGCGCTGATATGAAACTTCCTGGCACATTAAAACTGTGTGCCCGACCGAGACTCGAACTCGGGACCTTTGCCTTTCGCGGGCAAGTGCTCTACCAACTGAGCTACTGAAGCACGACTCACGCCCGGTACTCACAGCTTTACTTCTGCCAGTACCTCGTCTCCTACCTTCCAAACTTTACAGAAGCTCTCCTGCGAAGTTTCATATCAGCGCACACTCCGCTGCAGAGTGAAAATCTCATTCTGGAAACATCCCCCAGGCTGTGGCTAAGCCATGTCTCCGCAATATCCTTTCTTTCAGGAGTGCTAGTTCTGCAAGGTTCGCAGGAGAGCTTCTGTAAAGTTTGGAAGGTAGGAGACGAGGTACTGGCAGAAGTAAAGCTGTGAGTACCGGGCGTGAGTCGTGCTTCGGTAGCTCAGTTGGTAGAGCACTTGCCCGCGAAAGGCAAAGGTCCCGAGTTCGAGTCTCGGTCGGGCACACAGTTTTAATGTGCCAGGAAGTTTCATATCAGCGCACACTCCGCTGCAGAGTGAAAATCTCATTCTGGAAACATCCCCCAGGCTGTGGCTAAGCCATGTCTCCGCAATATCCTTTCTTTCAGGAGTGCTAGTTCTGCAAGGTTCGCAGTAGAGCTTCTGTAAAGTTTGGAAGGTAGGAGACGAGGTACTGGCAGAAGTAAAGCTGTGAGTACCGGGCGTGAGTCGTGCTTCGGTAGCTCAGTTGGTAGACCACTTGCCCGCGAAAGGCAAAGGTCCCGAGTTCGAGTCTCGGTCGGGCACACAGTTTTAATCTGCCAGGAAGTTTCACCTACACTACTAGTTTTCAGTTTTTCATAAGAACCATATACCAAGCACAAATGAACGGTGAACGAGTAAAAATGAACGGTTCCCAAAAAGGAACGATCAGCAGTGAACTAGTTCCCAAGGAAGAACAAGTTTGCCCCCTCTTGGTGCCCTCCATCCTTCAGTCACCTACACTACTAGTTTTTAGTTTTTCATAAGAACCATATACCAAGCACAAATGAACGGTGAACAAGTAAAAATGAATGGTTCCCAAAAAAGAACGATCAGCAGTGAACTAGTTCCCAAGAATGAACGAGATTGCCCCCTCTTGGTGCCCTCCATCCTTCAGTCACCTACACTACTAGTTTTCAGTTTTTCATAAAGACCATGTACCAAGCACAAATGAACGGTGAACGAGTAAAAATGAACGGTTCCCAAAAAAGAACGATCAGCAGTGAACTAGTTCCCAAGGATGAACGAGTTTGCCCATCTCTAATTGCAGTAAGTATACTAAATGTTGGGTACTCACAGGTGGAGGCTCCGCTGGAACTGCCCTCGCTGCAGTTGCGCTGCCGCTGGTAGCCCGACGCCCCGAAGATGGGGAACCCGCATGTGATGTCCATGGCCGACATGGCTGCCACGGCAGGGACTTCCGCGGGCGGAGGTTGGCAGCGCTCGCTGTCGTCGCCGACCGCTGGCCTTCGAGGGTCCAGGGACTGGAGGCTCAACTTCACCCCCGTATTGGGGCCGAGGTTAGCACTTTGCGTCTACTTAAAGCCCACTGCCCTGGTACCTTCTCACCCAGAAACACGCACTATCGCACTTACCGCCTCTCTGTACTTCGTTGAATTTGATATATATTGGATACACTGCAGTCCGGTGATTCCCCTCGCAATGCTGCCAACTTTGAATCAATAAATAACCCTGAAGGTCCACCCAAACAGTGTTGCCAATTACGAAGCAACAAATTTCAACTATATTATTACCCCACCAGTGCTACCAACTACGAAGCAATAACACCAATGCAGCCACCTTCGAAGCAATAAATATCAATTTTCACTTTCAATATCTACCAACTGTCAAGCAGTACACCTTGACACTCTTCAGTTACAGAGCAGCACACTTTTGAGTTTGCTATCGATCTGACATCCACTGTGTCACCAGGCAAATTAATCGCAAACTACTCCTCCCGTCCGGTGATTCCCCTCGCAATGCTGCCTACTTCGAAACAGTAAATAACCCTGAAGGTTCACCCTACCAGTGTTGCCGATTACGAAGTAACAAATTTCAACTATATTCTTACCCTACCAGTGCTACCAACTACGAAGCAATAAATATTAGCGAGGTAATTGCCTGACCAATGCAGCCACCTTCGAAGCAATAAATATCAATTTTCACTTTCGATATCTACCAACTGCCAGGCAGTTCACCTTGACACTCGTAAGTCATACAGCAACACACTGCACTCGTTTCAGTTCGCTATCGCTATCACGTCCACTGTGTCACCCGGCAAATTAGTCGCAAATTGCTCCTCCCCTCACCACAAAGACAAGCAATGTGGGACCGAAGCGACAGCTCATATGGAGAGCCCGTTGGATTGTACAACGAACCTTGCCCACTGATGACTGCCGTGAGTAATAATGATAAGTTTAATTGGCCTAACTATTCGTAACGAAGAGACTACGACGACTGATACGAACTCGATGACGAATAATATTGTTCTGTGCTAAATTTGTTAGTCCTAAGGCGGCCACAGTCGTCAACTGCAGAAAGCGAAAACCATTCCCGAGATCGCTGTCTTCAGTACCGTCGGGTCAGTCCTGGCTTCGGAGGTTCTGCAGGCAAAGTGCTTATTCCTTCCAGGCGCACTTATGATGCACACGGAGGCAAGTTCCGAGCTGATACCGGCTTCTCTCCAGGTTCTTTCTTCTCCCTGTAACAAAGGAAAGTCATGTCACGAGGCGAACAAACAGTGCAACAGCTACTACTAACAATCCAGATTGAAATTTTCACTCTGCAGCGGAGTGTGCGCTGATTTGAAACTTCCTGACAGATTAAAACTGTGTGCCGGACCGAGACTCAAACTCGGGACCTTGCCTTTCGCGGTTTGCTATACCAACCTTTTTTTTGTTTTCGTAATTGTTCGTTGTATTTCGTCAGTTTAATTCGTTGTTGATCCCTGCACTCAGTGTTTGAGGCCAACTACCTCTCTGACTGATCACGCTGAGCTACCGTGCCGACACCAACCGAGCTACGCAAGCACGACTCACGAACCGTCCACACAGCTTTCAGGAGTGCTAGTTCTGCAAATTTCGCAGGAGAGCTTCTGTGCAGTTTTGAAGGCACGAGACGAGGTACTGGCGGAAGTAAAGCTGTGAAGACGGGTCCGGAATCGTGCTTGGGTGGCTCAATTGGTAGAGCCCACCGAACTGATCCATCCCAACATCACTTACTTCCCTCTTACTCGGCCGGCCGGGGTGGCCGAGCGGTTCTAGGAGCTACAGTCTGGAAACCCGCGACTGCTACGGTCGCAGGTTCGAATCCTGCCTCGGGCATGGATGTGTGTGATGTTCTTAGGTTAGTTAGGTTTAAGCAGTTCTAAGTTCTACGGGACTGATGACCTCAGAAGGTAAGTCTCATAGTGCTCAGAGCCATTTGAACCAATTGAACCTGCTACTCGTCACCACGCCACGGTGTGGGTTAAAGGTATGAAAAATGGCTCTGAGAACTATGGGACTTAACTTATGAGGTCATCAGTCCCCTAGAACTTAGAACTACTTAAACCTAACTAACCTAAGGACATCATACACATCCATGCCCGAGGCAGGATTCGAACCGGCGACCGTAGCGGTCACGCGGTTCCAAACTGAAGCGCTTAGAACCGCACGGCCACACCGGCCGGCTAAAGGTATGACATATACTTTTTTTAGTGAGAGCGTTACACGGGTGTTAGATTTTCGGCATTATTTAATGAGCAACTGCACGGTTTTACGCCGCAAAGCGTCGTATGGTTCGCTTTTTGCGAATTACTTGGAGTCGTTGTTTACGAGTCTTCCAGAGAATTGGGGTGTACTGGGTGTGAGAAGAGACTTAGATATAGCACATGATGGACTGATGAGAGACATAAACGGTAATTATGGGGTGCTTCACCCTCGCTTAACGAGAAGACAACCAGAATATCCCGCTGTCTGGCGGCTGTGGACACCCGCGAAAGAAAATAAACAAAAAATAAATGAATACAAAAAGAATTACAAATCATAACATACCAAGAAAATTAAAAATAAATAAAATGTAATGAAAGTATTATATTTTATTTAATTTCTGTTAGTAAATGACTTGGAAGAGCAGTTGAACGGAATGGACGGTGTCTTGAAAGGAGGATATAAGACGAACATCAACAAAAGCAGATTCAGAAGGATGTAGGTTGCAGTAGGTACTGGGAGATGAAGAAGCTTGCACAGGATAGAGTAGCATGGAGAGCTGCATCAAACCAGTCTCAGGACTGAAGACCACAACAACAACAACATAATAAAAGTATTGTACCCTTTCCTTTATCTTTTTTCTTTTTTTAAAATAAAACGTTCAGAGGCGTATTTAACTTTTGTACGTGGTCGGAGCCTGAAGTGATGGCAAACAACCGTCCTAGTTAGCTTTTAGGGTGAAAGTGGCGGGGGGCACTAGCTTTATTTTTTATTTTTTTTTATTTTTTTTTTAGATTAGACAGATTTGTGAGGGTAGTATGAGTCATAGGGGCCAATGCCTGAAGTGTAAGAGGTCTAACGAATAGAAATATATAAATAAGTAAAAAACAAAAAAAAACCAAAAACAAAAAAAAAAGTTGTTAGAGCACTTGCCCGCGAGAGGCAAAGGTCCTGAGTTCGAGTCTCAGTCCGGCTCACAGTTTTAATCTACCAGGAAGTTTCACCACTATTACTGTTGATTCATTTTTGTCATTTAGAGGGTACTGTTGCTTAAGACATCTGGTTTCAACAGACTTCGCTGTCATCTTCGGGGCTTAAAAATCTTTTTACTGTAAAATGTGCTCATTTTACGCTGAACCTCTATGTTTCTAAACGTTTTAGCGGCGACAAACCTTTTATGATGTGCTGATATCACACCCAAGTGCGAGGTTCAGCGTAAAATGAACACGTTTTACAACGAAAAGATTTTTAAGACCCGAAGATGACAGCAAATTGTGTCGATACCGGTTGTCGTAAAAAAAGAAATATTTTATGCGATCTTGGGTGTTGAATAGTTTTTAGCACTATTGCTATTGTTGTTTAAAGTAAACAACTTCACCATATTTACATGGAATGTAGAACAGTTGTAGACTAATGAATAGTGGCTGTATATCGAGATATTTATACAGGGTGATTCACGAAGATACGCAAATATTTTAATATGTTATTCTACAAGTAAAACCAAAGAAATTTTTTATATAAACATGGGTCCGAAAATGTTTAGTTACGTTACAGAGTTACGGCTAATAAAACCTCGCAGGCCATGGGACAGGACCTCCCTTCTATAACTGCCCACGTCGTGTTGTGCCGACTCCACTGTACCTTGAATGGATTTTTAAGTTTGTTTTATATGCCCGACTTCTAATTTCACAAGTCGCAAGGGTTGAGCAGTTATTGCCCCATGACGACACGCAATACAGTTTGTTAAAGCGGAGTTCGCCGTTATCAATTATGTTTTTAGATTTAATTTTATTACAATTTGTACAGAAACCAGATGGCAGTTATAAGAGTCGAGGGACATGAAAGGGAAGCAGTGGTTGGGAAGGGAGTGAGACCGGGTTGTCGCCTCTCCCCGATGTTATTCAATCTGTATATTGAGCAAGCAGTGAAGGAAACAAAATAAAAATTTGGAGTAGGTATTAAAATCCAGGGAGAAGAAATAAAAACTTTGAGGTTCGCCGATGACATTGTAATTCTGTCAGAGACAGCAAAGGACTTGGAAGAGCAGTTGAATGGAATGGACAGTGTCTTGAAAGGAGGATATAAGATGAACATCAACAAAAGCAAAACGAGGATAATGGAATGTAGTCGAATTTAGTCGAGTGATGCTGAGGGAATTAGATTAGGAAATGACACACTTAAAGAAGTAAAGAAGTTTTGCTATTTGGGGAGCAAAATAATTGATGGTCGACGTAGAGAGGATATAAAATGTAGACTGGCAATGGCAAGGAAAGCGTTTCTGAACAAGAGAAATTTGTTAACATCGAGCATAGATTTAACTGTCAGGAAGTCGTTTCTGAAAGTATTTGTATGGAGTGTAGCCATGTATGGAAGTGAAACATGGACAATAAATAGTTTGGACAAGAAGAGAATAGAAGCTTTCGAAAAGTGGTAATACAGAAAGATGCTGAAGATTACATGGGTAGATCACATAACTAATAAGGAGGTATTGAATAGAATTGGGGAGAAGAGGAGTTTGTGGCACAACTTGACTAGAAGAAGGGATCGGTTGGTAGGACATGTTTTGAGGCATCAAGGGATCACCAATTTAGCATTGGAGGGCAGCGTGGTGGGTAAAAATCGTAGAGGGAGACCAAGAGATGAATACACTAAGCAGATTCAGAAGGATGTAGGTTGCAGTAGGTACTGGGAGATGAAGAAGCTTGCACAGGATAGAGTAGCATGGAGAGCTGCATCAAACCAGTCTCAGGACTGAAGACGACAACAACAACAACAACTCGTACAGTACAGCGCGTCGTCAAAATAAGCATGACATGCTAATGTCTTTGCAATACATAATGTCGACTATTGAGTTAAAGTTCGTACCTATTTTTCCATTTTAGAGAAGAGAAACCTTAAGCGCTCCTCGTTCTATAGTCTCAATATCAAATGTTCACTAATTTCAATTTACTTCCTATCTCAGTTCAGTATTTAACACAAATTATATGTAAATGTCATTTCAGAGATATTACGTCGGTTCCACACTAACGGAATAATTGTCATTTAACACCACTTTAATTAATAATCCTTTTTCTTATGACGTAAATGTTAATGAATGATCACTATGTAGGAGGAAAGAGGGATTGATCGTAATCATCAGATAATAGCTTTTAATGAGCCCGCAATCTCTTAATTAAATAAAAAGTCACGTTCAAGGATGACATGAGAACAACTTTCGTTACGTCCGTTTTCACGTATCTGTCAAAACTAATCCTGTCGCCCACAATTCAAATTAACACTGACGTCAACCCCTTTTGTCAGAACATCGGATCGTAACTATTATGTGAAAGTTTATTCTAGTCCCCGAATTAATTCCTTTCAGATACGCGCACGACCGAACAGCAGAACGGAACACAAACGACTCGTTTTAACAACCGAACAGCGCAATGACGTTACATTACGACAATGTCCGCCCAATGAACATCTCTTTGACTTAATCGTTTTGCTAAATTAAATTATTCCTATTTACAATTTATTCAGCTATTTAACGAAAACATCTAACAAAAATAAAATAAATTTATCCCAACGTAAAAGATCCGTTATATCTCCCAATACCGTATCAGTACTGCTCCATCGTATCGTACTGTACGTCTCTGAATAGCGCTGATTAACGAATGGGTCGGTCTGTCGTTGATTCATAGCACGTTCTGTCACGGAACAGTGTAAATACGATACAACAGGGACACCTTAAGGATAAGCAAAGTAAACAAAACCTGAATCATGGTTCAAATGGCTCTGAGCACTATGGGACTTAACATCTGAGGTGATCAGTCCCCTAGACTTAGAACTACTTAAACCTAACTAACCTAAGGACATCACACACATCCATGCCCGAGGCAGGATTCGAACCTGCGACCGTAGCAGCCGCGTGGCGCCGGACTGAAGCGCCTAGAACCGTTCGGCCACAGCGGCCGCCAAAAAAGGAATGCACATGTAAATAAACGGCACAGTACGTGTAAACTTGTACGCATGTTAGTTGTAAATAAGCTCGAAAACAGTAATGCTAGTCGAAGTTACTTCCATATTTCCCGACTCCAGCTTTCTATGTCCCGAAACAATTTTGCACACTCTTACGGAAAAACCTATATACGGTGTGCATCATAATTAATGGGGCAAACGCATATAGTTGAAAGTACACGATACTAGAAGCATAAAGGTCTGAGTCAACATAGGGTCGAAAATGCATACCTGAAGGGCGACGAGCAATTTTCCTTCGATACTGCGAAGCAAATCTCTTCTACTGCAAACTCTTTGCTTTCCATTTTTGGGAAGTGATAATATGAACCAAAACAAGAAAAAAATTTCCAGTAAACATGTGCTCTACAATGCATACCTCAAAAGTTATGAGCACTTGTTCACTAGAAGAGTTGTGTTCCAAAGTACCACGGATGAACAACTCCTCATGCCTCTTAAGCTATACATTGTAGAGCACATGTCTACTGGACATCTTTTCTTGTTTTGGTCTATACTGCCACTTCCCAAAATATGGAAAGCAAACAGCTAGCAGTGGAAGAGATTTGCTTCACAGTATCGAAAAAAAATTGCTCGTACCCCTTCAGGTATGCATTTTCGACCCTATGTTTACTGAGACATTTTTGCTTCTAGTATCGTAGTATCGTGTACAAGAAAAGTTATGTTTGTGCTCAGCTTATAGTGCACATCAAGTTAGAATATCAATAAAATCAGAGAAACATCACACGCCACAACGAAGGTGTTTATGTAAGTAATTTACCAAACATACATCTGACTGAAAGCCATATCAATAATCATAAATAAGTTTTCTTTCCGCGCGTTATACGAGATTGGCATAATAGGAAAATGTGAAGGTGGTTCGATGAACGCTCTGCCAGGCACTTAAATGTGACTTACGGTGTATGCATGTACACTCCTGGAAATGGAAAAAAGAACACATTGACACCGGTGTGTCAGACCCACCATACTTGCTCCGGACACTGCGAGAGGGCTGTACAAGCAATGATCACACGCACGGCACAGCGGACACACCAGGAACCGCGGTGTTGGCCGTCGAATGGCGCTAGCTGCGCAGCATTTGTGCACCGCCGCCGTCAGTGTCAGCCAGTTTGCCGTGGCATACGGAGCTCCATCGTAGTCTTTAACACTGGTAGCATGCCGCGACAGCGTGGACGTGAACCGTATGTGCAGCTGACGGACTTTGAGCGAGGGCGTATAGTGGGCATGCGGGAGGCCGGGTGGACGTACCGCCGAATTGCTCAACACGTGGGGCGTGAGGTCTCCACAGTACATCGATGTTGTCGCCAGTGGTCGGCGGAAGGTGCACGTGCCCGTCGACCTGGGACCGGACCGCAGCGACGCACGGATGCACGCCAAGACCGTAGGATCCTACGCAGTGCCGTAGGGGACCGCACCGCCACTTCCCAGCAAATTAGGGACACTGTTGCTCCTGGGGTATCGGCGAGGACCATTCGCAACCGTCTCCGTGAAGCTGGGCTACGGTCCCGCACACCGTTAGGCCGTCTTCCGCTCACGCCCCAACATAGTGCAGCCCGCCTCCAGTGGTGTTGCGACAGGCGTGAATGGAGGGACGAATGGAGACGTGTCTTCTTCAGCGATGAGAGTCGCTTCTGCCTCGGTGCCAATGATGGTCGTATGCGTGTTTGGCGCCGTGCAGGTGAGCGTCACAATCAGGACTGCATACGACCGAGGCACACAGGGCCAACACCCGGCATCATGGTGTGGGGAGCGATCTCCTACACTGGCCGTACACCACTGGTGATCGTCGAGGGGACACTGAATGGTGCACGGTACATCCAAACCGTCATCGAACCCATCGTTCTACCATTCCTAGACCGGCAAGGGAACTTGCTGTTCCAACAGGACAATGCACGTCCGCATGTATCCCGTGCCACCCAACGTGCTCTAGAAGGTGTAAGTCAACTACCCTGGCCAGCAAGATCTCCGGATCTGTCCCCCATTGAGCATGTTTGGGACTGGATGAAGCGTCGTCTCACGCGGTCTGCACGTCCAGCACGAACGCTGGTCCAACTGAGGCGCCAGGTGGAAATGGCATGGCAAGCCGTTCCACAGGACTACATGCAGCATCTCTACGATCGTCTGCATGGGAGAATAGCAGCCTGCATTGCTGCGAAAGGTGGATATACACTGTACTAGTGCCGACATTGTGCATGCTCTGTTGCCTGTGTCTATGTGCCTGTGGTTCTGTCAGTGTGATCATGTGATGTATCTGACCCCAGGAATGTGTCAATAAAGTTTCCCCTTCCTGGGACAATGAATTCACGGTGTTCTTATTTCAATTTCCAGGAGTGTAGATGTAGATGTACAGTGGTTTTCACAGCAAAGACCGAGCTAGTCACCTTTGAAGCGATTTCTATGGCTATAAGCAGTTTAAATCTGTCTGTCGCTGGAGGTGGACGTAACATCACATTACGCGACAGTAACTGGTTGGTTAGCTGACTTGGCGGTCGGGAACCAAACAGCAAGGCCATGGTCCCATCGGCTTAAGGAAGGATTGGGGCCGGCCGGGATGGCCGAGCGGTTCTAGGCGCAACAGTCTGGAACCGCGCTACCGCTACGGTCGGAGGTTCGAATCCTGCCTCAGGCATGAATGTGTGTGATGTCCTTAGGTTAGTTAGGTTTAAGTAGTTCTATGTTCTAGGCGACTGATGACCTTAGAAGTTGAGTCCTATAGTGCTCAGATCCATTTGAACCATTTGCAGGATTGGGGAAGGAAGTAAATCAGGATGATCGCACGCGGGTTTGAACCGTCGTCCTTCCGAATGAGAGCCCAGGTTGCTAACCACTGCACCATCTCGCTCGGCGCTACAGTAATTCTCGCAGTCTGTAGAACTGTGTCAAATATTACCGAACCGAGTCACCTGGCGCGTGCCCGCAAACAGTGAACAGTAAATTTGCGGAGATAAGGCGGGGACTTTGCACCGCTGCCTTTGACAGATTTATACAAACCAGTAAATTAGTTTTTCGACTACACTAGCCTTGAGAACGCGAGTTAACATTGCGATACTCGGCGAAGAAACAACGTACGACAGTAAGATGTATACCAGCACGCACGGAACGCATCCCAATTGTTGAACCTTGTTTCATAATCGAGTATCTACATGGTGTATCAAAAACAATCTTCCGATCTGGCACGCCTATATTTGTGAAACTAATAAACATACACTCTTGCTGATAAATTAAGGATAATGCCGACACACGGTGAAACAACGCTCTGGTGAGCGATTTTCGGATTTAAATCACCTCGGGGTATGACCATGCGGTGCATCTGACCTGCGGTCGTCGCACGGTGGTGCTGGCGGCAGTCCACATGCACAGAGGTGTGTTGGTGCATGTCAGAGTACGGTGCTGCGAGTAAGTGTGCAGGCGTTTTCAGACGTGCTAATGGTGACTTTGTTGGAAAATGGCTTAAAGAACACATATTGATGTTGTGAGGTGTAGAATACTAGGGCGACTGGAGGCTGGTCAAACACGGCAGGTCGTAGCACGGGCCCTCCGTGTGCCATAAAGTGTGATCTCAAGATTACGGCAGCGATTCCTGCAGACAGGAAACGTGTCCAGGCGCTACAGTACGGGACGTCCACAGTGTACAACACCATAAGAAACCGATATCTCACCATCAGTGCCCGCAGACAGCCACGGAGTACTGCAGGTAGCCTCGCTAAGGACCTTACCGCAGCCACTGGAACAGTTGTCTCCAGACACACAGTCCACAGACGACTGAACAGACACGGTTTATTCGCCTGGAGACCTGCAAGGTGCATTCCACTGACCCCTGGTCACAGGAGAGCCCGTAAAGCCTGGTGTCAAGAACACAGTACATGGCCATTCGAACAGTGGTCCCAGGTTATGTTCACGGACGAGTCCAGGTATATTCTGGGCAGTGGTTCTCGCCCGGTTTTCACCTGGCGTGAACCAGGAACCAGATACCGACCCCTTAATGTACTTGAAAGGGACCTGTATGGAGGTCGTGGTTTGATGGCGTGGGGTGGGATTATGACTGGTGCACGTACACCCCTTGACAGAGGAACTGAAACAGGTCAGGTGTATCGGGACGACATTTTGCAACAGTATGCCCGCCTTTTCAAGGGTGCAGTGGGTAGGTTTCCACCAGACCGTATCGTTTAGTTGGCACGGATGCGTTGTTTGTCTTTTTCTCTTCTCTGGCGCCACTCGGTTTCGTAAGCGCTGACTGTCCGCTAGTGGCAGCAGCGGCGCTTATCGATATGTAGTTCTGCTGCCCTATGTTTGGGGCGTCCTCGTGCTTCTTCCGTGTGGTGTGAGTGTGGAGTTCGGTTGGGGGTCGCAGGAGCAGCGAGGTCCGCGCAGATCAAAGGGCAGAGATCACGAGGGTGCACGACCTCGTCGGAACCGGATCCTGCATGTTTAAGTTGAGTCCACTGCTATTCGCGTAGAGGAACCTCCACCATTGTGAAATCTTGCGACTCAAAGTGACCTGGACTCGTGTTGCTGCTCGCAGCGTCACTGAGGCGAAAAGCTCCGAATGGAGTGCCTGGGGAAGGCGGATCTGATGGCCTTCCAAAGCTTCTAATTACTATTTACTATTTTCAGCTGGCCGAAGGGTCCGAGCGGTTCTAGGCGCTGCAGTCTGGAACCGCGAGACCGCTAGGGTCGCAGGTTCGAATCCTGCCTCGGGCATGGATGTATGTGATGTCCTTAGGTGGTGTGTTGGGGCTTATGGACGCTCAAATGTCCTTAGGTTAGTTAGGTTTAAGTAATTCTAAGTTCTATGGGACTGATGACCTCAGAAATGAGTCCCACAGTGCTAAGAGCTATTCTACTATTTTCAGCTTCTTACATTGTTTACTTAAACCAGCGGTATTTTTCTGTCTTGTGGGGGTCAGTGTATACAGAGTGGTCCATTGATCGTGACCGGGCCAAATATCTCACGTAATAAACGCCAAACTAAAAAACTACAAAGACGAAACTTGTCTAGCTTGAAGGGGGAAACCAGATGGCGCTATGGTTGGCCTGCTACATGGCGCTGCCAAAGGTGAAACGGTCATCAACTGCGTTTCTTTAAAATAGGTACCCCCATTTTTATTACATATTAGTGTAGTACGTAAAGAAATATGAATGTTTTTGTTGGACCACCTTTTTCGCTTTGTGATAGTCACAAACATATGGCTCACAATTTTAGACACACAGTTGGTAACAGGTAGGTTTTTCAAATTAAAATACAGAACGTAGATTCGTTTCAACATTTTATTTCGGTTGTTCCAATGTGATACACGTACCTTTGTGAACTTATCATTCTTGAGAACGCATGCTGTAACAGCGTGATTACCTGTAAATACCACATTAATGCAATAAATGCTCAAAATGAAGTCCGTCAGCCGCAATGCATTTGACAATACGTGTAACGACATTCCTCTGAACAGCGAGTAGTTCGCCTTCCGTAATGTTCGCACATGCATTGACAATGTGCTGACGCATGTTGTCAGGCGTTGTCGGTGGGTCACGATAGCAAATGTCCTTCAATTTTCGCCACACAAAGAAATCCGGGGACGTCAGATCCGGTGAACGTGCGGGCCACGGTATGGTGCTTCGACGACCAATCCACCTGTCATGAAATATGCTATTCTATACCGCTTCAACCGCACGCGAGCTATGTGTCGGACATCCATCATGTTGGAAGTACATCGCCATTCTGTCATGCAGTGAAACATCTTGTAGTAACATCGGCAGACCATTACGTAGGAAATCAGCATACATTGCACCATTTAGATTGCCATCGATAAAATGTTGGCCAATTATCCTTCCTCCTATAATGCCGCACCATACATTAACCCGCCAAGGTCGCTGATGTTCCACTTGTCGCAGCCATCGTGGATTTTCCATTGCCCATTAGTGCATATTATGCCGGTTTACGTTACCGCTGTTGGTGAATGACACTTCCTCGCTAAATATAACGCGTGCAGAAAATTTGTCATCGTCCCGTAATTTCTCTTGTGCCCAGTGGCAGAACTGTACACGACGTTCAAAGTCGTCGCCATGCAATTCCTGGTGCATAGAAATACGGTACGGGTGCAATCGATGTTGATGTAGCAATCTCAACACCGACGTTTTTGAGATTCCCGATTCTCGCGCAATTTGTCTGCTGCTGATGTGTGGATTAGCCGCGACAGCAGCTAAAATACCTGCTTGGGCATCATCATTTGTTGCAGGTCGTGGTTGACGTTTCACATGTGGCTGAACACTTCCTGTTTCCTTAAATAACGTAACTATCCGGCGAACGGTCCGGACACCTGGATGATGTCGTCCAGGATACCGAGCAGCATACATAGCACACGCCCGCTGGGCATTTTGATCACGATAGCCATACATCAACACGATATCGACCTTTTCCGCAATTGGTAAACGGTCCATTTTAACACGGGTAATGTATCAGGAAGCAAATACCGTCCGCACTGGCGGAATGTTACGTGATACCACGTACTTATACGTTTGTGACTATTACAGCGCCATCTGTCAGAAAGCGAAAAAAGTGGTCCAACTAAAACATTCATATTTCTTTACGTACTACTCGAAGATGCAATAAAAATGGGGGTTTCTATTTTTAAAAACGCACTTGATATCCGTTTGACCTATGGCAGCGCCATCTAGCGGGCCAACCATAGCACCATCTGGTTTCCCCCTCAAGCTAGACGGGTTTCGTTCTTTGTAGTTTTTTCGTTTGTCGCTCATTCCGTGAGACATTTGGCCCGGTCTCTATCAATGGACCACCCTGTATAACGGCAGTGTACGTTTCCTCGCCTTGCCGCCGCTGTCCGGTGAGGCGTTTAAGTGGGAGTCATTTCTCCATGTTCTGGGCGCTCTAAGCACACTATTCTGCGGGCGGAACCCAAACCGGCTTTTGCTGAATTTGTTTTGTTGGCTGTCACGTAGCCTCACCAAGTTAATCATTAGTCGCTCGTTAGACTGCTAGTGTTACCATCATTTGTCTCACCTGTTTGGTGATATGTTATTTGTTTTTTAAAATTAACTTTTGTATGCCATTCGCCAGAAGGATGTAGGCTGCAGTAGGTACTTGAAGAAGCTTGCACAGGATAGAGAAGCATGGAGAGCTGCATCAAACCAGTCTCAGGACTGAAGACCAAAACAACAACAATGCCATTTTGTATACTTACCAATTTGACGTTAAAGGCCTTCACCGTGATTGTGGTTACTTGCTTTACAATTCTGATTGAGACCACATTGGATTGTTTTCAAAACTTACACTACTGTCCATTAAAATTGCTACACCACGAAGATGACGTGCTACAGACGCGAAGTTTAACCGACAGGAAGAAGATGCTGTGATATGCAAATGATTAGCTTTTCGCAGCATTCACACAAGGTTGGCGCCGGTGGCGACACCTACAACGTGCTGACACGAGGAAGGTTTCCAACCGATTTCTCATACACAAACAGCAGTTGACCGGCGTTGCCTGGTGAAACGTTGTTCTGATGCCTCGTGTAAGGAGGGGAAATGCGTACCATCACGTTTCCGACTTTGATAAAGGTCGGATTGTAGCCTATCGCGATTGTGGTTTATCGTATCGCGACATTGCTGCTCGCGTTGGTCGAGATCCAATGACTGTTAGAGGAATTTAGAATCGGTGGGTTCAGGAGGGTAATACGGAACGCCGTGCTGGATCCCAACGGCCTGGTATCACTAGCGGTCGAGATGACAGGCATCTTATCCGCATAGCTGTAACGGGTCGTGCAGCCACGTCTCGATCTCTGAGGCAACAGATGGGGACGTTTGCAAGACAACAGCCATCTGCACGAACAGTTCGGCGACGTTTGCAGCACCATGGACTATCAGCTCGGAGACCGTGGCTGCGGTTACCCTTGACGCTGCATCACAGACAGGAGCGCCTGCGATGGTGTACTCGACGACGAACCTGGGTGCACGAATGGCAAAACGTCATTTTTTCGGATGAATCCAGGTTCTGTTTACAGCATGTTGATGGTCGCATCCGTGTTTGTCGGTGAACGCACCATGGAAGTGTGTATTCGTCGTCGCCATACTGGCGTATCACCCGGCGTGATGGTATGGGGTGTCATTGGTTACACGTCTCGGTCACCTCTCGTTCGCATTGATGGCACTTCGAACAGTGGACGTTACGTTTCAGATGTGTTACGACCTGTGGCTCTACCCTTCATTCGATCCCTGCGAAACCCTACATTTCAGCAGGATAATGCACGACCGCATGTTGCATGTCCTGTACGGGCTTTTCTGGATACAGAAAATGTTCGACTGCTGCCCTGGCCAGCACTTTCTCCAGATCTGTCACCAAATGAAAACGTCTGGTCAATGGTAACCGAGCAACTGGCTCGTCACAATACGCCAGTCACTACTCTTGATGAACTGTGGTATCGTGTTGAAGCTGCATGAGCAGCTGTACCTGTACACGCCATCCAGGCTCCTTTATTACGGCCAGAGGTGGTTGTTGTGGGTACTGATTTCTCAGGATGTATGCACCCAAATTGAATGAAAATGTAATCACCTGTCAGTTCTAGTACAATATATTTGTGCAATGAATACCCGTTTATCATTTGCACTTCTTTTGGTGTAGAAATTTTAATGACCAGTAGTGTATTTGTTGTCTCTATTTTATGTATTTGTTAACTTCTAAATAATTGCCATTTTCCATGTTAAAGGCCTTCAGCCGTGATTGTTACCCACTCAGTGGCTATCGTATCTGTAACTTGGATCTACCGCGCTAATCATTTACATTCCCGCCAATGGCGTGTGTGTGTTCGAAGTGACATTGATATCCTACCGTGTCTCTTCGGTTCTTCACTTTTCTTTATCACGCAGTGAGACGCACTCTGAGGGGTGAATGCGGATCATTGTGGTTGAGCGCTGGATGCTGGCACAGGCGCAGCAGTGGCGAGTAGCCAGTGGCCACTGGGCTGTCGAGATAGCGGCGCGGCGCAACACGAAACAGATGGACACAGTGCCAGGTCAGTAGCGGGAACTGTGCGCTAAAAAAACTCTCCCTGCTGTGCTGGAAGTCGAGCTTCTGCGTCGTGTCGGAACACAGCCACGGAACGCTGCAAGCGGCAGCGAGGTCTCTCCGTTCTCCTCTGTCTGTTCACATTGGTAGCGTGTGAAGAGTGGGCAGGAAGAACAACTGAAACACTTTACTACACAGCGAGAGAGATATATGGGGGGGAGGGGGGCAGAGAGAGGGGGTGAGAGAGGGGAGTGGGAGCGTGAAGGAGGGGAGGGGGTTGAAACTAAAGAAAAAAAGATTAATTTCTTCCTTACTGCTGAGGTCGTGGTGATGAGAGATGCAGAACAAGCTAGGTAGGATTGGGGAAGAGTACGATAGAGGCAGGGCTATAAGAAGCGAGGGATACAGGATAGGTGGAAGATAAAGAGGATGAAGTGTGGGAGGGGGACAGGAAATGAAGTATGGAGACAGTGAGTGTAGAAGGAGTGTAGAGAGATTGAGGAGGGCTTCAAGGAGAAAGAAATGGGAGAAAAAGAGGGAGAGGGAGAAAAGAAGCAAAGTGTGAGGGAAAAAGGAAGGAAGAAGGGTGGAAAGTAGGGAGGAAGGAGGAAAAGAGAGAGAGAGAGTGGAAGGGAGAAACAGAGAACGGAAAGTTGAAATGAGAAAGAAAAAGGTGGATAGAGCAAAAGAGGGAGAGCGATGGAAAGTGAACACACGGAAAAAGTGTGAGGCGAGGAAGGGAAGAAAGGTGGAGGGAAATGGAAATGAGGGTAGATGGAGAAATGGTGGAGGAAGGGAGAAAAGGAAAGAGGGAGAAAGTAGGGAGCAAGGAAAGGAGGAAAACAGGTTGGGAGGATGACAGGAGGAAAGGAGGGCGAAGATTGGAAATAAGTATGGATGGAGATAAGGAGGGAAGCACAAAGGAGAGATCGAGATAGAAAAGGACCCTTGGAGGACGGGTGAGAAAGAAATGAGAGAGAAAAGTATTCAATCTTCAGGTAAGAAATATCAAAGAAAGCTATAGGGGAACACATATAATATAAAATATGTATAATAGCCAATAGGGAACAATTAACAGTGGAAGACCAAGAACGAAGTGCTCAGATTAAAAAAGTAGTCTTTTCCCATTACTGTTCAATCTATACACTGAAGAAACAATGACGGAGATAATAAGAAAGTTCAAGAGTGAGATTAAAATTCAAGGTGAAAGGGTGTCAATGATAAGATTCGCTGATGACACTGCTATCCTGAGTGAAAGTGAAGAAGAAAGATCTGCTGAATGGAACGAACAGTCTAATGAGAACGGAAAATGGAATGACAGTAAGACGAAGAAAGACAAAAGTAAATATAAGAAGCAGAAATGAGTACAGCGAGAAACTTAACGTCAGAAGTGACAGTCACGAAGCAGACGGAGTTAAGGAATTCTATGTCCTAGGCAGCATAATAATCAATGACGGACCGAGGAAGGAAGACATTAAAAGCAGACGTTGTTTGTTGTTGTGCTCTTCAGTCCATAGACTGGTTTGAAGCAGCTCTCCATGCTACTCTATCCTGTGCAAGCTTCTTCATCTGCCAGTACCTACTGGAAACTACATCCTTCTGAATCTGCTTAGTGTATTCATCTCTTGGCCTCCCTCTACGATGTCTGAGAACATGTCCTACCAACCGATCCCTTCTTCTAGTCACGTTGCGCCACAAATTCCTCTTCTCCCCAATTCTATTCAATACCTCGTCATTAGTTATGTGATCTACCCATCTAATCATCAGCATTCTTCTGTAGCACCACATTTCGAAAGCTTCTATTCTCTTCTTGTCTAAACTATTTATCGTCCATGTTTCACTTCCATACATGGCTACTTTCAGAAACGACTTCCTAACACTTAAATCTATACTCGATGTTAACAAATGTCTCTTCTTCAGAAACGCTTTCCTTGCCATTGCCAGTCTACATTTTATATCCTCTCTGCTTCGACAATCTGTTATTTTGTTCCGCAAATAGCAAAACTCCTTTACTACTTTAAGTGTCTCATTTCCTAATCTAATTCCCGCAGCATCACCAGACTTAATTCGACTACATCCCATTGTTCTCGTTTTGCTTTTGTTGATGTTCATCTTATATCCTCCTTTCAAGACACTGTCCATTCCGTTCAACTGCTCTACCAGATCCTTTCCTGTCTGCAATGTCATCGGCAAGCCACAAGTTTTTATTTCTTCTCCATGGATTTTAACTCCTACTTTAAGCAGACTAAGACCTTGCCGCAGTGGATACACCGGTTCCCGTGAGATCACCGACGTTAAGCGCTGTCTGGCGTGGCCGGCACTTGGATGGGTGACCATCCAGGCCGCCATGCGCTGTTGCCATTTTTCGGGGTGCACTCAGCCTCGTGATGCCAATTGAGGAGCTACTCGACCGAATAGTAGCGGCTTCGGTCAAGAATACCATCATCACGACCGGGAGAGCGGTGTGCTGACCACACGCCCCTCTCTTCGCATCTTCATCTGAGGATGACACGGCCGTCGGATGGTCCCGGTAGGCTACTCGTGGCCTGATGACGGAGTGCTTTACTTTAAGCAGAGTAGCACTGGAAAAAAGGGCATTCCTGGCCAAAAGAAGGCTTATCTTATCAAACACAGGTCTTTATTTCGGGAAGAAATTTCTGAGAATGTACGTCTGAAGCACAGCTTTGTATGGTAGTGAAACATGGAGTTTGGGAAAACGAGAACAGAAGACAATCGAAGCATTTGAGATGTGGTGCTAGAGACGAATTTTGAAAATTAGGTGGACTGATAAGGTAAGGAATGAGCATGTTCTGCGCAGAACAGGAGAGGAAAGGAACAAGGGAGAAGATGATAGAACATTTGTTAATAGATCTGGGAATGACTTTCATGGTACTAGAAGGAGCTGTAGAGGGCAAATATTGTAGAGGAAGACAGAGATTGGAATACGTCAAGCAAATAACTGAGGACGTAGGTCGCGAGTGCTACTCTGAGATGAAGAGGTTGGCACAGGAAAGGAATTGGTGTCGGGCCGCATCAAACCTACATCTACATCTACATTTATACTCCGCAAGCCACCCATCGGTGTGTGGCGGAGGGCGCTTTACGTGCCACTGTCATTACCTCCCTTTTCTGTTCCAGTAGCGTATGGTTCGCGGGAAGAACGACTGTCTGAAAGCCTCCGTGCGCGCTCGAATCTCTCTGATTTTACATTCGTGATCTCCTCGGGAGGTGTAAGTAGGGGGAAGCAATATATTCGATACCTCATCCAGAAACGCACCTTCTCGAAACCTGGCGAGCAAGCTACACCGCGATGCAGAGCGCCTCTCTTGCAGAGTCTGCCACTCGAGTTTGCTAAACATCTCCGTAACGCTATCACGCTTACCAAATAACCCCGTGACGAAACGCGCCGCTCTTCTTTGGATCTTCTCTATCTCCTCCGTCAACCAGACCTGGTACGGATCCCACACTGATGAGCAGTACTCAAGTACAGGTCGAACGAGTGTTTTGTAAGCCACCTCCTTTGTTGATGGACTACGTTTTCCAAGGACTCTCCCAATGAATCTGAACCTTTCACCCGCCTTACCAACAATTAATTTTATATGATCATTCCACTTCAAATCGTTCCGTATGCATACTCCCAGACATTTTACGGAAGTTCTAACTGCTACCAGTTTTTGTTCCGCTATCATATAATCATACAATAAAGGATCCTTCTTTCTATGTATTCGCAATACATTACATTTGTCTATGTTAAGGGTCAGTTGCCACTCCCTGCACCAATTGCCTATCCGCTGCAGATCTTCCTGCATTTCGCTACAATTTTCTAATGCTGCAACTTCTCTGTATACTACAGCATCATCCGCGAAAAGCCTCATGGAACTTCCGACACTATCTACTGGGTCATTTATATTATTTTAAACCAGTCAGTATACTGACGACTCCAAATAAGGAAAGTTTATAATACTACGATGTCACATATTAAACCCTACTGAATCGGACGGAGGAAGTCCTGGGTTAGGAATAGCAGGCTATTATTGTCCAGCTGCGCATTCAACTGCATTCGCGACACGTACGACGCAAAGTCAAATTTCCGAAATAAAAGAAAGTAAAACGAAAGAGAATAACAAAGAAGAACGAGGGACGTAATAAAAAAATGTGGTATAGCTCTCCAAAGAAAAAGCAGCTCTTGAAGAGAAACCCTTCTGTGGACGTGGTGTAAACGGCCTTTCGTTGTATACAGGGTGTTACAAAAAGGTAAGGCCAAACTTTCAGGAAACATTCCTGACACACAAAGCAAGAAAATATGTTATGTGGACATGTGACCGGAAACGCTTACTTTCCATGTTACAGCTCATTTTATTACTTCTCTTCAAATCACATTAATCATGGAACGGAAACACACAGCAACAGAACGTACCAGCGTGACTTCAAACACTTTGTTACAGGAAATGGTCAAAATGTCCTCCGTTAGCGAGGATACATGCATCCACCCTCCGTCGCACGGAATCCATGATGCGCTGATGCAGCCCTGGAGAATGGAGTATTGTATCACAGTCGTCCACAATACGAGCACGAAGAGTCTCTACATTTGGTACCGGGGTTGCGTAGACAAGAGCTTTCAAATGCCCCCATAAATGAATGTCTAGAGGGTTGAGGTCAGGAGAGCGTGGAGGCCACGGAATTGGTCCGCCTCTACCAATCCATCGGTCACCGAATCTGTTGTTGAGAAGCGTACGAACACTTCGACTGAAATGTGCAGGAGCTCCATCGTGCACGAACCACATGTTGTGTCGTACTTGTAAAGGCACATGTTATAGCAGCACAGGTAGAGTATCCCGTATGAAATCATGATAACGTGCTCCATTGAGCGTAGTTGGAAGAACGTGGGGCCCAATCGAGACATCACCGCCTGCCCAAACGTTCACAGAATTCCTATGTCGATGACGTGATTGCACAATTGCGTGCGGATTCTCGTCTGCCCACACATGTTGATTGTGAAAATTTACAGTTTGATCACGTCGAAATGAAGCCTCATCCGTAAAGAGAACATTTGCACTGAAATGAGGATTGACACATTGTCGGATGAACCATTCGCAGAAGTGTACCCCTGGAGGCCAATCAGCTGCTGATAGTGCCTGCACACGCTGCACATGGTACGGAAACAACTGGTTCTCCCGTAGCACTCTCCATGCAGTGACGTGGTCAACGTTACCTTGTACAGCAGCAACTTCTCTGACGCCGACATTAGGGTTATCGTCAACTGCACGAAGAATTGCCTCGTCCATTGCAGGTGTCCTCGTCGTTCTAGGTCTTCCCCAGTCGCGAGTCATAGGCTGGAATGTTCCGTGCTCCCTAAGACGCCGATCAATTGCTTCGAACGTCTTCCTGTCGGGACACCATCGTTCTGGAAATCTGTCTCGATACAAACGTACCGCGCCACGGCTATTGCCCCGTGCTAATCCGTACATCAAATGGGCATCTGCCAACTCCGCATTTGTAAACATTGCACTGACTGCATAACCACGTTCGTGACGAACACTAACCTGTTGATGCTACGTACTGATGTGCTTGATGCTAGTACTGTAGAGCAGTGAGTCGCATCTCAACACAAGCACCGAAGTCAACATTAGCTTCCTTCAATTGGGCCAACTGGCGGTGAATCGAGGAAGTACAGTACATACTGACGAAACTAAAATGAGCTCTAACATGGAAATTATGCGTTTCCGGACACATGTCCACATAACATATTTCCTTTCTTTGTGTGTGAGGAATTTTTCCTGAAAGTTTGGCCGTACCTTTTTGTAACACGCTGTATATGTTGGGCTACGCAGTGACGCTGCCTGCTAGTCGCAGATATTGGCGAGTGGGGGCGGCTCAGCTGGCTACTGCTACGAGGCCCGCGCGCCGTTCTCGACCACTGTAAGCAATTTCGCCCGCTATTTACCCCGCGGAGCGTGCCAATTCTTCGCAACAGCGGCTGCGACGCCACTGCCCTAAATTCTTCAGCCGAGGGCCCGAGCAGCAACAGCCCGCAGCACCCAGCCGTAGCGGTTCGGAAAAGTATGCGACGGGGTGCTGCGATTACGCAGAAAAGCAATTCGCTTGAACGCAACATCCTGGCGGACTTTGCTAAGTGCGCCATCAGGGCAACTACTGTCGTAGGACTATCGATATTTTTAAAAACGTGCTAGGAGCTGCCACTTTCCCGCACAACGTAACTCAGTACTGAACATCTTACAAGGGAACCTCCCCATCGCATCCCCTCCGATTTAGTTATAAGCTGGCACAGTGGATAGGCCTTGAAAAACTGAACACAGATCAATCGAGAAAATGGGAAGAAGTTGTGTGGAACTATGAAAAAAAAATAAGCAAAATATACAAACTGAGTAGTCCATTCGCAAGATAGGCAACATCGAGGACAATATGAGCTCAGGAACGCCGTGGTCCCGTGGTTAGCGCGAGCAGCTGTGGAACGAGAGGTCCTCGGTTAAAATCTTCCCTCGAGTGAAAAGTTTATTTTCGCAAAGTTATGATCTGTCCGTTCATTGACGTCTCGGTTCACTGTAATAAGCTTAGTGTCTGTGTTTTGCTGCCGCACCGCAAAGCTGTGCAATTAGTAGACGAAAGGACGTGTCTCTCCAATGGGAACGGAAAACATTTGATCGCAAGGTCATACGTCAACCGATTCCTCCACAGGAAAACACGTCTGATATATTCTATACGACACTGGTGACAGCATGTGCGTCACATGACAGGAATATGTTGTCGACCCACCTAACTTGTACACTTGGCGAATAGGTAAAAAGATTCTTCTACCTTGCCCGATTTAGGTTTTCTTGTGGATGTGATAATCACTCCCAAAAAAGTGATGAAAACGTAAGCGTTTGTCACATAAACTGCAACAAACGAATGCAACAGTTTCACAGTCGCACAGTTTCCCCTGTGCTCTGTCAAAACATATGTTTTTAACGTTTTCAAATTTTTCCGTGTGTAGACCGTCAAATCCAGCATTGTTGTTGTTGTGGTCTTCAGTCCAGAGACTGGTTTGATGCAGCTCTCCATGCTACTCTATCCTGTGCAAGCTTCTTCATCTCCCAGTACCTACTGCAACCTACATCCTTCTGAATCTGCTTACTGTATTCATCTCTTGGTCTCCCTCTACGATTTTTACCCTCCACGCTGCCCTCCAATGCTAAGAATGTGATCCCTTGATGCCTCAAAACATGTCGTACCAACCGATCCCTTCTTCAAGTCAAGTTGTGCCACAAACTTCTCTTCCCCCCAATCCTATTCAATACCTCCTGATTAGTTACGTGATCTACCCACCTTATCTTCAGCATTCTTCTGTAGCACCACATTTCGAAAGCTTCTATTCTCTTCTTGTCCAAACTGGTTATCGTCCATGTTTCACTTCCATACATGGCTACACTCCATACAAATACTTTCAGAAACGACTTCCTGACACTTAAATCTATATTTGATGTTAACAAATTTCTCTTCTTCAGAAACGATTTCCTTGCCATTGCCAGTCTACATTTTATATCCTCTCTACTTCGACCATCATCAGTTATTTTACTCCCTAAATAGCAAAACTCCTTTACTACTTTAAGTGTCTCATTTCCTAATCTAATCCCCTCAGCATCACCCGATTTAATTGGACTACATTCCATTATCCTCGTTTTGCTTTTGATAATGTTCATCTTATATCCTCCTTTCAAGACACTGTCCATTCCGTTCAACTGCTCTTCCAAGTCCTTTGCATGACTCTGACAGAATTACAATGTCATCGGCGAACCTCAAAGTTTTTACTTCTTCTCCATGAATTTTAATACCTACTCCGAATTTTTCTTTTGTTTCCTTTACTGCTTGCTCAATATACAGATTGAATAACATCGGGGAGAGGCTACAACCCTGTCTTACTCCCTTCCCAACCGCTGCTTCCCTTTCATGTCCCTCGACTCTTATAACTGCCATCTGGTTTCTGTACAAATTGTAAATAGCCTTTCGCTCCCTGTATTTCACCCCTGCCACCTTCAGAATTTGAAAGAGAGTATTCCAGTTAACGTTGTCAAAAGCTTTCTCTAAGTCTACAAATGCTAGAAACGTAGGTTTGCCTTTCCTTAATCTTTATTCTAAGATAAGTCGCAAGGTTAGTATTGTCTCACGTGTTCCAACATTTCTACGGAATCCAAACTGGTCTTCCCCGAGGTCCGCTTCTACCAGTTTTTCCATTCGCCTGTAAAGAATTCGCGTTAGTATTTTGCAGCTGTGACTTATTAAACTGAATCCTGCATATGTCCAAGCAATTCTGAACATGTCCTGGAATTTTGGAGAGCGAAGATGACTATGTGTGAGTGCCTAAACTTTGATAATTGTCTGAAAATAAAAAAGGAAACTTTTGACTCGAGGGAAGATTTGAACCAAGGACGTCTCATTCCGCAAATACTCGCGCTAACCACGGGACCACGGCGCTCCTGAGCTCACATTCTCCTTGAAGTTGCCTATCTTGCGAATGAACTACTCAGTTTGTATATTTTGCTTATTTTTTTTTACATAGTTCCACACAACTTCTTCCTATTTTCTCGATTGATCTGTGTCCAGTTTTTCAAGGCCTATCCACTGTGCCAGCTTATAACTAAATCTGAGGGGTGTGCGATGGGGAGGTTCGCTTCTTAGAGCCAGGTCGATCTGTAACAGCGAGAGTTTGCCGCGTGAGTTAGCACATCTGACAAGGGAACCTCCCCATCGCACCCCTTCAGATTTAGTTGGCAGAGTGGATAGGCCTTGAGAAACTGAACACAGATCAATCGAGAAAACAAGAAGCTGTGTGGAACTATGAAAAAAATAAGCAAAATATACAAACTGAGTAGTCCATGCGCAAGATAGGCAACTTTAAGGAAAGCCTAAGCAAAGGAACGTCGTGGTCCGGTGGTTAGCGTGCGCAGCTGCGGAGCAAGAGGTACTTGGTTCAAGTGTTCTCTCGAGTGAGAATTTTACTTTACTTTATTTTCGCAAAGTTATGATCTGTCCGTTCGTTCATTGACGTCTCTGTTCACTGTAAGAAGGTAAGTGTCTGTGTTTTGCGACCGCACCGCAAAACCGTGCGATTAGTAGACGAAAGGACGTGCCTCTCCAATGGGAACCGAAAACCTTTGATCGCAAGGTCATAGGTCAATCGACTCCTCCACAGGAAAACACGTCTGATATATTCTATACGACACTGGTGACGGCATGTGCGTCACATGACAGGAATATGTTGCTGACCCACCTAACTTGTACAGTTGGCGAATGGGTAAAGAGATTCTTCTACCTTGCCCGATTTAGGTTTTCTTGTTTAGGTGTAGCGTCCCCATATTACGGCGGAGTTACCTCGCATCGGACGGACGGATAATAATTGTCTGAAAATAAAAAATTAAAACTTATCACTCGAGGAAAGACTTGAACCAAGGACCTTTCGTTCCGCAGCTGCTCACGCTAACCACGGGACCACGGCGTTCCTGACCTCAGAGTTACCTTAATGTTGCTTATGTTACTCATGGACTACTCAGTTTGTATATTTTGCTTTTTTTTCATAGTTGCACACAACTTCTTCCTGTTTTCTCGATTGATCTGTGTTCAGTTTTTCAAGGCCTATCCACTGTGCCAACTTTAAATCTGAGGGGGGTGCGATGGGGAGGTTCCCTTGTAAGGATTTAAGGTGCTGCCATACACCGAGGGTATCTACTGGGTGGTTATAATTAAACTTTCCCTATTTAACACGTTATAACATGCAAACAGCTACCGTGAGAATAACAAACATGGTAGCATTAATGTCCAGAGTATGGGACGCATGGTTTCCATGCGTCAGAGCGCCACCGTCCAGTTCCAACTATGGCCACCAGGTGCAGTGATCGCTCGTCGTGATTCACGCTGGGCGCAAAGTGAGAAGCGTACAGCACGTGTGACGTGACACGACACTACAGCGCGACACGCACGTGCCGCACGAGTCGCGCGGGTCCAGCGCATATTGCCAAGCGTACACCACACTTCGCACGCGCCGACTGGCGACGCTCTGCGCTGACTGAACCGAAGCGCGCGCAGCCTCTTATCTTCCTCAAACGATTTTACAGAAACTATTCTCTGAAAATGTTTGATTTTTGCCTTACTTGTATCGTTATGTATCAGCTTCGTGTCGAAGTGCCCATCAACTCGCTAATGACCACTCTTATTGTGATGTACACATTTTAGTAAGACACTACGCAAAACTCAAAAAGGTTGCAACGAAAGTTAGGGGTCGCTATGATTTTGCGCTTGTTGCGTATTACACCGTATGTTGCTGCGTATGAAATTTAGCTAACATGCTGAATTTTTGTTTAGACTTGGGAGGAGGTCTCTATCTGCCTCCGATCTCGAGAAAATGGATCCCATGTAGCGCGCTCACTTCCGATCTCACGCTCGCGAGAATGAAATACTCGTGTAACATCTCTCGTATCTCCTGAACCGCTCGAGACATCGAAACGAAAGTTTGGCGAATGATACGGAACTTTCTTATCTATGGCGATATATCAGTACTTGCACTTCCCTTTTTATTTATTTCACTCCAGTGGCTGTAAGTTTTGAAGTGTTATCGACGGCTAGCGAAACAAGACCTTCCTCGTATGTTACTGAAAACCGACACTATGAGGTTTTTCGTAAGCTATTGAGCTCTGTAATTGCCAATTAGTTGTTTAATGAGGCACTCCGTTTCGGAATTCTGTCTCAATAGCTGCTGTGAGTTTGCCAAGTTACACTGTGACAAAGGAAGTACAATTAAACCAGTCACCAAGAGAAATGTGGCCGTTACTCACAAACTTCCTCCAATGAGAAAAGGTTAACAACTCACACAAAAATAGATTGCCAATTCTGTTGGAATTTTGGTGGAATCCCCGTAACCCATCGTATTTTTAACACTGAGCGACTCGAATGGAAACTTACGAGAGGATTTTATTCCTTCTTTTGAGCTAAGCAGTATTAAAATAATGACCAGCGTTCCTTCAGGCAGAATGATAGGCACATGCCAGATACTGTTTACTCACCTAGGGCTTGCCAAACTGACAATGCGCGATCGCGAATAAAATAGTTGTTACTGAGAAAATTAAACAATTGATCTGTCGCACAACACAATGGTCAGTGTATTGTCAGCAGCGAAGGATAATGCGCGCGACAGGAATGCACAAGCTAGCCATGTGTGCTTTGTGAGTTGGAGTTCGAAAAACGTTGTCACGAACATAGATCCGCAGTACAGTTCAACAAATTAAATATATCTAATCATAACACTCTTTTAGGATATTCCTACTTTCGTAATAATACCGACCATTTTCTTCATTTGTGTAGCCTGTTGTATAATTAGTTTATTAATGCTGATAATGTCTATGCAACAATTGAAATGCTTTTTCATAACGGCGAACCAATTAAAACATTGTTATTTGTGACTGCTTTTCGACACTTCCTAGCTGGCAGTCGAAATGTGATGTTCACATGCATGTAGTGCAGTGTGTCGTATTAGATTATTACATCCATATCCAAGTAATCACAGGGAGACTTCTGTACTTCAGATCTTGGACGCTTTTCACCACGAGCACAAAGGGATCACATCTGTGGAGATTATCCCTTTCTAAATTTTTGTAACAGATCGTACAGATACGCCAGCATACTAGGCGGCGAGAAGATAACCTTGCTTTACTTTCCTGCCTTGATTCTTAATGACATGATGTTATAATATTCCTTGCTTCCTTACTGACTACCCTCTGTCCCTTCTTGAGATCTGAAAACATCGCGAAGGCATATGATACAATTCCAGAGGCCAACAGTTACTGAAGTATGCATTTTTCTTGACAGAAGAAAAACAAAACAAAACTATACAGATATAAATAACAGAGAAAGTATAATGTACTTACGAAGAGAGCTGGAGCGCTTAAATGGCGAAAAACGAAACACTACCCAAAGGCAAATTTGGTAGACAGTAAGGCAAAAAATATCGTATAGGCAATACTACCACTGCTCATATGCGCCGTTCCGATGTGAGCATATGGCCGGGCTACTTTTCCGCTCCCCGCCTCAAATTTCCCACGGTGCTAGCGAGGCAAGCGCGACGCGCGGCGCGAGAAACTGTGCCGCAACCACAACGCCGCGCGACCTGGCGCAGGCGCGTGTCGCGTCCCAGTCGCGTCGCGTCGCAATTTGGCGCGGTCCCATTTGACCTGTGAAGTTACAAAAACACGCGCTGCGCTGCGTGGCGCCACACGTGCTATACGCGTCTCAGTTTGCGCCTAGCCTCATAGTCTCACACACCTGTCCACTACAGATGCGCAAACTGAAACACCTAACTGTTTCGAAACAAATGAAACAGTACAATGTAATGTTTCGGTACGCTGTTTCGGAACAGTGAAACATTTTGTGTTTTGTTATCTAATAAACCTACACGTTTTGTCATCTTGAATGTCTACTGTATAAGTATGTCCATATAAACACAAATGAGGTGCGAGAGCGCTAATCATATCGCAGAAAGTGTGAAACTATCAGTTAGGCGTCTTGGCAGTTTCGTGTTTCCTGCAGCAAATGTGCTGCTTTCGTGTCGTGTGACTTTCATACTTTTCAATTTTGTCTTTCAAGGTGTTTCGAACCGTTACTATAAATTCACCATGCTTGCCAGCCCTTCCCGTTCACCATTACACTATCAGTGAAATGTCAAGCAGATTGCTTGCAATTATACCTACATCAAATTCATATATATGTGTAATAACTGTCACTCTACGCTTTTTTTAATTCGAAATGTTGTAGGCTTACTTGCGTTTCTTAATGTTATTACTGTACATGAACAGAGAAGCGTATGTTATAAAAAAAAGTGTAATTTAACTGAATGATTTTCACATATTTATTATTTTGAATGTGAATAGTATGCGTTGTTTTATTGTTTGGTTAGTGTTTATAAAGCAGATGTTACGCCATTTCGGAATAGGACAGTCAGCTAGAAACGAAGCTTTATTTTCGGATATCTTAAGCTTCATGCTATTGCTTGTCAAAAAGATTCCGACACCCTCGAAAGTGTTTCACGAAGTGGTATGTTGTGTTTCAGTACCTGTGCCGAGCCTGAATCTCGTCTGACACAGAGCGGAATGAAACGTCACTGTTTCGATACAATTAGTCCGTTCCAAGCGCAGGTGGACTGAAACAGCCTTATTTTGAAACAACGATACAGTTTCTGTATCTGGCTCGAGATCGAATCTGGTCCGGATATCCGAGACAGGGGCGGAATGAAACACCACTGTTTCGAAACAGTGAACCACAGCCGTTCCGAAACACTGAAACAGTTCCACGTATCGATACACTGTATCGAAACATAGAAACAGTGGCCAAGTCTACTGTCCACTCGCAGTGCACTTGTTAACGTGTCAACATGAGCTTGGACAAAAGGAGAAGGCATTATTGGTGAGGCTCTGTTACCAAAACAACAGTAATGCTGCAGCTGCACTTCGAGAATATCGCCACGTGAAAGGATTACAGAAGGGTCCTCTGTCTCCACCTGCTGTGCGGAGCAGGACGAAGAAGTTCGAATTAAATGGATAACTAGACGTCGCTCCGGTTGGTTGCACCACAGGTGGTTGATTAAATCGCTGTTGCTGTGGCAGACAACAATGCTCGCCGTTCCTGTTCGTCAGGCAGTGCGCGTGCTGTGTCACGACAGTTGCACATCCCGTGTTCCACTGTGCAGAAGGTGCTTCGAACCATTCTCAAATGGTACATGTACAAGATCCACACCGTACAGCAGCTAGCGCCACAGGACTCACAACGACGTCTTGACTTCCCTCTCCACTTTCTCGCAAGGACTGAAGTTGACGAGGGCTGGCTGGACAGACGAAGCTCATTTTTCTCTGACGGTTGAGGTGAACACTCAGAATTGTCGAGTGTGGGGATCTTCACCTCCAGTCACTGTACACAAACTTCCTCAGTGTGGTGAACGAGTCACCGCACGGCGTGACTTCACAGCTACATTCATCATTGACCCATTCATTTTTGAACAGTCTGGCGCTCAAGGACCAAAGACGTTCAGTATCACTGGCGATATGTTTCGCCAGCACATCATACCTGCCGTACAGGAGAGAGGCACGTTGAAGTCAACAGTTTTCATGGAAGATGGGACGCTACCACACACCGCTCGTGAAGTTCACCTGCTTCTCCGAAACACATTTGGAAACGAAAGAGTTATCAGGCGATCGTTTCCAAATGCTTGGCCCGCACGATCACCTGACCTCAATCCCTGTAGTTTCTGGTTGTGGGGCTACCTGAAGGACAGGGTTAACCAAATGGTTCAAATGCCTCTTAGCACTATGCGACTTAACTTCTGAGGTCATCAGTCGCCTAGAACTTAGAACTACTTAAACCTAACTAACCTAAGCACATCACACACATCCATGCCCGAGGTGGATTCGAACCTGCGACCGTAGCGGTCGCTCGGTTCCAGACTGTAGCGCCTAGAACCGCACGGCCACACCGGCCGGCTGGGTTTACCAGAGGAACACTAACACATGTGCTGCTCTGAAGTGCAGGATATCAAGGGAGGTACATCTAAATCTACATGCGTGGCGGAGGGTACCTCGTACCACAATTAGCATCTTCTCTCCCCGTTCCACTCCCAAACAGAACGAGGGAAAAATGACTGCCTATATGCCTCTGTACGAGCCCTAATCTCTCTTATGTTCTACATCTACATCCATACTCCGCAAGCCACCTGACTTTGTGTGGCGGAGGGTACCCTGACTACGTCTATCGGTTCTCCCTTCTATTCCAGTCTCGTATTGTTCGTGGAAAGAAGGATTGTCGGTATGCTTCTGTGTGGGCTCTAATCTCTCTGATTTTATCCTCATGGTCTCTTCGCGAGATGTACGTAGGAGGGAGCAATATACTGCTTGACTCTTCGGTGAAGGTATGTTCTCGATACTTCACCAAAAGTCCGTACCGAGCTACTGAGCGTCTCTTCCACTGGAGTTTATCTATCATCTCCGTAACGCTTTCGCGATTACTAAATGATCCTGTAACGAAGCGCGCTGCTCTCCGTTGGATCTTCTCTATCTCTTCTATCAACCCTATCTGGTACGGATCCCACACTGCTGAGCAGTATTCAAGCAGTGGGCGAACAAGTGTACTGTAACCTACTTCCTTTGTTTTCGAATTGCATTTGCTTAGGATTCTTCCAATGAATCTCAGTCTGGCATCTGCTTTACCGACGATCAACTTTATATGATCATTCCATTTTAAATCACTCCTAATGCGTACTCCCAGATAATTTATGGAATTAACTGCTTCCAGTTGCTGACCTGCTATTTTGTAGCTAAATGATAAGGGATCTATCTTTCTATGTATTCGCAGCACATTACACTTGTCTACATTGAGATTCAATTGCCATTCCCTGCACCATGCGTCAATTCGCTGCAGATCCTCCTGCATTTCAGTACAATTTTCCATTGTTACAACCTCTCGATACACCACAGCATCATCTGCAAAAAGCCTCAGTGAACTTCCGATGTCATCCACAAGGTAATTTATGTACATTGTGAATAGCAACGGTCCTATGACACTCCCCTGCGGCACACCTGAAATCACTCTTACTTCAGAGGATTCAAACATTACGGGATTCTTTTTCCTATACATATGCATTAATTTACATTTATCTCCATTTAGAGTGGTCTTTCCGCGAAATATAAGTTGGCGGCAGTAAAATTGTACTGCAGTCAGCCTCAAATGCTGGTTCTCTAAATTTCCTCAGTAGCGATTCACGAAAAGAACGCCTCGTTTCCTCCAGAGACTCCCCCCCCCCCCCCCCCCCCCGAGTTCCTGAAACATTTCCGTAACACTCGCGTGATGATCGAACCTACCAGTAACAAATCTAGCAGTCCGCCTCTGAATTGCTTCTATGTCCTCCCTCAATCCGACCTGATAGGGATCCCAAACGCTCGAGCAGTACTCAAGAATAGGTCGTATTAGTGTTTTATAAGTGGTCTCCTTTACAGACGAACCACATCTTCCGAAAATTCTACCAATGAACCGAAGACGACTATCCACCTTCCCCACAACTGCCATTACGTGCTTGTCCCACTTCATATCGCTCTGCAATGTTACGCCCAAATATTTAATCGACGTCACTGTGTCGAGCGCTACAGTACTAATGGAGTATTCAAACATTACGGGATTCTTTTTCCTATTCATCTGCATTAATTTACATTTATCTATATTCAGAGTTAGCTGCCGTTCTTTACACCAATCACAAATCCTGTCCACGTCATCTCGTATCCTCCTACAGCCACTCAACGACGACACCTTCCCGTACACCACAGCATCATCAGCAAACAGCCGCACATTGTTATCCACCCTATCCAAAAGATCATTTATGTAGATAGAAAACAACAGCGGACCTACCACACTTCCCTGGGGCACTCCAGATGATACCCTCACCTCCGATGAACACTCACCATCGAGGACAACGTACTGGGTTCTATTACTTAAGAAGTCTTCGAGCCACTCACATACTTGGGAACCAATCCCATATGCTCGTACCTTAGTTAGGAGTCTGCAGTCGGGCACCGAGTCAAACGCTTTCCGGAAGTCAAGGAATATGGCATCCGTCTGATACCCTTCATCCACGGTTCGCAAGATATCGTGTGAAAAAAGGGCGAGTTGCGTTTCGCAGCAGCGATGTTTTCTAAAGCCGTGCTGATGCATGGACAGCAACTTCTCTGTCTCAAGGAAATTCATACCTATGGAAGTGGTTCGTTCCGCTGTGCAGAATGCAGTGCTGCCCTTTCAGACGCTTCTGGACACTGATGGGCGACATATTAAGCCCGTTTTATAGCAGTAATGGTACCGGCAGGTAATGGTATGAAGTACCGTAGGAGCACATTAAAACTGTTTCAATTAAATTAATCCTGCATTATTTCTCCCCCCTTCCCCCCCCCCCCACCTCCGGCCGGGGTGGCCGAGCGGTTCTAGGCGCTACAGTCTGGAACGGCGCGACCGCTACGGTCGCAGGTTCGAATCCTGCCTCGGGCATGGATGTTTGTGATGTCCTTAGGTTAGTTAGGTTTAAGTAGTTCTAAGTTCTAGGGGACTGATGACCTCAGAAGTTAAGTCCCATAGTGCTCAGAGCCATTTGAACCATTTTTGAACCCCACCCACCCACCTCCTTCACATTAATGCTACCAAGTTTAATACTCATACGGAGATTGGTTTCCTTTTATAACGTGTTAAATAGGGGAAATTTTATTATAACTACCCGCTAGTTCTAAGTTCCTCGTGTTGGCAAGTTGTTCTACATTCGAATTCTGGAATACCTACTTCGTCCTCTTTGTTGAACGAGTTCTGAATAACTGTGTTTAGTAACTCTGCCTTAGTGGCCTTTTCATCATCAGAGACATAACTATTGTTATCGCGCAGTGATGCTATTGATTTTGCCTTGGTGCTGGTGTACTTCACATATGACTAGAATGTCTTTGGGTTTTCTGCCAGATTTCGAGAAAGCGTTTCGTTGTGGGGACTATTAAAAGCATCCCGCTAGAAGTCCGCGCTATATTTACGACTGCCGGCTGTAAACTCGCCAGCGAAGATTGTTTTTCCGACACTTGTTCGCCTCCCGGGAGTTGCACAGCGCGTGTACGGCGCAGCCGCTTCCATCGCCCGGCCGTAGAGAGCCTGTATACAGGGTGAAAAGTATTTAAACCGACAAACTCTGGGAGCTTGTAGGGGACATCAAAACAAATATTTTTCCCTAATGTCTTTTTTCTTACGAGGATTATTTAAACCGGCGGAGGCGGTATTACGCTCTTCAGTTGTTAGAGGCCGAATTACCATCTTCAGTTGTTAGAGGGCGTATTGCGCTCTTCAGTTGTAGGCAACTGCTGTCCACCAGTGTAGTAGTGCATTGTCTCTGTTTACTAATGGAGCGATACACCTGGAGTGAGTACACTCATATGGTTGGTGCGTACTACGTAGCGCACCACAACGGACGAGCTGCACAGCGGGTTTATCAACAACAATATCCTAATCGCCGTATCCCGCATCATACGACCTTTGCTGCTGTGTACCAACGTCTGCGTGAGACCGGGCCATTTAGCAGATTACCTGGACAGGGACGCCGTCGCACGGTAAGAACGCTGCAATTTGAGGAAGCTGTCTTGCAGCATATGGAGTGGGATCCTGCAATCAGCACTCGTGCAATTGCACATAACACGGTGACGAATCAGACGAATGTAAGAACAGTCCTTCGAGAGCAATTGTTACTTCCATTTCAGGTACAGCGTGTCCACAACCTGTAACCAGTTGATTATCCACCCAGATCACAGTTTTCGCAGTGGTACTTGGAACAGTGTGAAATGCATCCTACACTCCTGGAAATGGAAAAAAGAACACATTGGCACCGGTGTGTCAGACCCACCATACTTGCTCCGGACACTGCGAGAGGGCTGTACAAGCAATGATCACACGCACGGCACAGCGGACACACCAGGAACCGCGGTGTTGGCCGTCGAATGGCGCTAGCTGCGCAGCATTTGTGCACCGCCGCCGTCAGTGTCAGCCAGTTTGCCGTGGCATACGGAGCTCCATCGCAGTCTTTAACACTGGTAGCATGCCGCGACAGCGTGGACGTGAACCGTATGTGCAGTTGACGGACTTTGAGCGAGGGCGTATAGTGGGCATGCGGGAGGCCGGGTGGACGTACCGCCGAATTGCTCAACACGTGGGGCGTGAGGTCTCCACAGTACATCGATGTTGTCGCCAGTGGTCGGCGGAAGGTGCACGTGCCCGTCGACCTGGGACCGGACCGCAGCGACGCACGGATGCACGCCGAGACCGTAGGATCCTACGCAGTGCCGTAGGGGACCGCACCGCCACTTCCCAGCAAATTAGGGACACTGTTGCTCCTGGGGTATCGGCGAGGACCATTCGCAACCGCCTCCATGAAGCTGGGCTACGGTCCCGCACACCGTTAGGCCGTCTTCCGCTCACGCCCCAACATCGTGCAGCCCGCCTCCAGTGGTGTCGCGACAGGCGTGAATGGAGGGACGAATGGAGACGTGTCGTCTTCAGCGATGAGAGTCGCTTCTGCCTCGGTGCCAATGATGGTCGTATGCGTGTTTGGCGCCGTGGAGGTGAGCGCCACAATCAGGACTGCATACGACCGAGGCACACAGGGCCAACACCCGGCATCATGGTGTGGGGAGCGATCTCCTACACTGGCCGTACACCACTGGTGATCGTCGAGGGGACACTGAATAGTGCACGGTACATCCAAACCGTCATCGAACCCATCGTTCTACCATTCCTAGACCGGCAAGGGAACTTGCTGTTCCAACAGGACAATGCACGTCCGCATGTATCCCGTGCCACCCAACGTGCTCTAGACGGTGTACGTCAACTACCCTGGCCAGCAAGATCTCCGGATCTGTCCCCCATTGAGCATGTTTGGGACTGGATGAAGCGTCGTCTCACGCGGTCTGCACGTCCAGCACGAACGCTGGTCCAACTGAGGCGCCAGGTGGAAATGGCATGGCAAGCCGTTCCACAGGACTACATCCAGCATCTCTACGATCGTCTCCATGGGAGAATAGCAGCCTGCATTGCTGCGAAAGGTGGATATACACTGTACTAGTGCCGACATTGTGCATGCTCTGTTGCCTGTGTCTATGTGCCTGTGGTTCTGTCAGTGTGATCATGTGATGTATCTGACCCCAGGAATGTGTCAATAAAGTTTCCCCTTCCTGGGACAATGAATTCACGGTGTTCTAATTTCAATTTCCAGGAGTGTACATTTCCATCCTCTGTGTTGTTTACCGATGAAGCAACGTTCGGGCGTGATGGAGTCTTGAACATGCTCAATTCGCATCTTTGGAGTGAGGATAACCCACATGCCACAGTGACTAGCGCTCATCAAGTGCGGTTCTTCGTTAATGTGTGACATGGTGTTGTTGGGGACTGTTTAATTGGACCGTATCTGCTACCTAGGCCATTAAACGGCAGGCACTATTACAGTTTTCTCGCCAGAGCATTGCCAGAATTGCTGGAAGACGTCCCGCTCCCTATAAGACAACGCATGTGGTTCCAACATGACGGGGCGCCGGCACATTTCAGTCTTCGTGTGCGTCGATTCCTGGACCGACGGTTCGTTAAGTTCATGAAACACACAATAACATCCCACATTCTTTGGATTGCAGCTTAATAATTAATTACTTCATGTTTCTATCCACAGGATTTAGACACGATTCATCGGATTTTTTTTTAATTCACCAAAGCTTTTTTTTTGTACTTTCGTTATGGTTCCTTCGTTCAGACATTCATTATGTTCCTGAAACACATAATACAATCCCAAATTGTTGAGATTACACCTTAATAATTAATTCAACTGGGATGAGCGTAACAGACAACTCCTGTCACTTCGTTTGTACACATGTATTTACATTTAGCTTTGACGTTATCGGTACAACGGCAAAGATCGATATACTCACTCATGTAGTCGATTTAGGTTATTTACGTCACGATGACGTAGTGTTACGTCACTATGACGTAGGGTTCTCCTCACCTAGCGTGAAATGAATGCTACCCTCCCTACAGGGTGTTACAAAAAGGTACGGCCAAACTTTCACGAAACATTCCTCACACACAAAGAAAGAAAATATGTTATGTGGACATGTGTCCGGAAACGCTTACTTTCCATGTTAGAGCTCATTTCATTACTTCTCTTCAAATCACATTAATCATGGAATGGAAACACACAGCAACAGAACGTACCAGCTGGACTTCAAACACTTTGTTACAGGAAATGTTGAAAATATCCTCCGTTAGCGAGGATACATGCATCCACCCTCCGTCGCACGGAAGCCCTGATGCGCTGATACAGCCCTGGAGAATGGCGTATTGTATCACAGCCGTCCACAATACGAGCACGAAGGGTCTCAACATTTGGTACCGGGGTTACGTAGACGAGAGCTTTCAAATGCCCCCATAAATGAAAGTCGAGAGGGTTGAGGTCAGGAGAGCGTGGAGGCCACGGAATTGGTCCGCCTCTACCAATCCGTCGGTCACCGAATCTGTTGTTGAGAAGCGTACGAACACTTCGACTGAAATGTGCAGGAGCTCCATCGTGCATGAACCACAGTGTCGTACTTGTAAAGGCACATATTCTAGCAGCACATGTAGAGATTCCGTATGAAATCATGATAGCGTGCTCCATTGAGCTTAGGTGGAAGAACATGGGGCCCAATCGAGACATCACCAACAATGCCTGCCGAAATGTTCACAGAAAATCTGTGTTGATGACGTGATTGCACAATTGCGTGCGGATTCTCGTCAGCCCACACATGTTGATTGTAAAAATTTACAATTTGATGATGTTGGAATGAAGCCTCATCCGTAAAGAGAACATTTGCACTGAAAGGAGGATTGACACATTGTCGGATGAACCATTCGCAGAAGTGTACCCGTGGAGACCAATCAGCTGCTGATAGTGCCTGCACACGCTGTACATGGTACGGCAACAACTGGTTCTCCCGTAGCACTCTCCATACAGTGACGTGGTCAACGCTACCTTGTACAACAGCAACTTCTCTGACGGTGACATTAGGGTTATCGTCAACTGCACGAAGAATTGCCTCGTCCATTGCAGGTGTCCTCGTCGTTCTAGGTCTTCCCCAGTCGCGAGTCACAGGCTGGAATGTTCCGTGCTCCCTAAGACGCCGATCAATTGTGTCGAACGTCTTCCTGTCGGGACACCTTCGTTCTGGAAATCTGTCTCGATACAATCGTACCGCGCCACGGCTATTTCCCCGTCCTAATCCGTACATGAAATGGGCATCTGCCAACTCCGCATTTGTAAACATTGCACTGACTGCAAAACCACGTTCGTGATGAACACTAACCTGTTGATGCTACGTACTGATGTGCTCGATGATAGTACTGTAGAGCAATGAGTCGCATGTCAACACAAGCACCGAAGTCAACATTACCTTCCTTCAATTGGGCCAACTGGCGGTGAATCGAGGAAGTATAGTACATAGTGACGAAATTAAAATGAGCTCTAACGTGGGAAGTAAGCGTTTCCGGACACCTGTCGACATAACATATTTTCTTTCTTTGTGTGTGAGGAATGTTCCCTGAAAGTTTGTCCGTACCTTTTTGTCACACCCTGTATACAGGCTCTGTAGCCGGCCGTATCGCGCTGGCCGTTGGCTCTCCGCTCGCCGGATGGGGGCAGGATGGAGCGCGTGACGTCACGTGACGGAACACACGCAGCCAGGATGGATGCAGCTGGCCGCCGACTTCCCGGAAAGCGGCGACACGGTGTCGGCGATTACGCCCACGCCTCTGCACTCCGCCCGCAACAGCGGCCAAGGTCGCCACCCACACACAAAAGACCCCGCTGCTGCAGACTGCAGAGCGCATTTTCCAGGGTCGCTTATTCTGTAACCTGGGTCGTACCTGTGGACTGCTGACGAGAATGGGACGATGTAACATTATGTGATTGCCCTACCATTTTAAATCACTATCTAACCGAGCAGTCAAAAAATGTTCAAATGTGTGTGAAATCTTATGGGACATAAGTGCTAAGGTCATCACTCCATAAGCTTACACACTGCTTAACATAAATTGTCCTAAGGAAAACACACACACCCATGCCCCACGGAGGACTCGAACCTCCGCCGGGATCAGCCGCACAGTACGTGACTGCAGCGCCCCAGACCGCTCGGCTAACCCCGCGCGGCTAACCGAGCAGTCGCTCGGCAACAGCTACAGTTAGTAAATAACGTCCTTTGACGTGACGTGTTTATTGTGGAAACGCCATCAGAGATAGAGTGAGCTATTGACTTTGAAAGCCGCTGCGGACAAAAGAAGAACATTTTTACACATTCTTCTGATGTACGAGATACGAGGTGCGGCTAGAAAAAAACCGGACTGATGCTGGAAAAAACATTTATTTACAATTTCATGTTATCTCCTTCAATGTACTCTCCTCCTCGGTCTCTACACCGCTCCATACGAATTTTCCACTGTTCATAGCAATGCTGCAGATCATTTTCGGTAAGTCCATACATTACTTCCGTCGCTTTTTCTTTTACTGCTTCAACAGTCTCAAATCTAGTTCCTTTCAAAGCTGACTTGACTTTAGGGAAAAGAAAAAAGTCACACGGGGCCAAATCAGGTGAGTAGGGTGGATGATCTAAGATGGGAATGTTGTGTTTTGCCAAAAACGTCTTCACTGACAACGCACTGTGAGCTGGGGCATTGTCTTGGTGAAGGATCCGTGACTTTTTTCTCCAAAATCGTTCCGTTTTCTCCGTACTCGCTCACGTAGGGTAGCCAGGACGCTAATGTAGTAATGCTGATTCACTGTTTGTCCCTCTGGTACCCAATCAATGTGCACAATCCCTTTGATGTCAAAAAAAAAAAACAATCATCATTGCCTTGAATTTCGATTTTGACATTCGTGCTTTTTTTTGTCGTGGAGAACCAGGAGTTTTCCAATGCATCGATTGGCGATTCATCGCAAGTAATAACATTTTGTAAAAAGGTGGGATCACTTTCAATGTTTTCCAGGATGTCAGAACAAATCATTCTTCGGCGTTCCTTCTGTTCAATTGTGAGACACTTTGGAACCATTTTTGAACACACTTTGTTCATGTTGAAACTTTCATGAAGAATCTGCCTAACACTTTCCTTGTCAACTCCTGTTAACTCAGACACTGCTCTGATTGTTAAACGGCGATCTTGTCGAACAAGTTTACCGATTTTTTCAATGTTTACCTCAGTTTTTGCTGACAATGGTCTGCCAGTGCGAGTGTCATCACTGGTGTCTTCGCGGCCATCTTTAAATCGTTTAAACCACTCAAACACTTGTGTTCGCGATAAACAATCATCGCCGTACACTTGTTGTAACATTACAAACGTTTCACTTGCAGATTTTCCTAGTTTGAAACAAAATTTGATGTTAACACGCTGTTCTTTCTGTACACTCAGCATTTTCCGACGCACAGACAAAACGTCAACTACTTAAAACAGACGCCACGGGCAGACTGAGTGCAGGAGGCAGATGAAACTCGAGCAGTAGGCGGAGCGAGAGTCACGTGACAGGCCACGCGACTTTCAGCCATATTGCATTCGTTTTATTGTTTCACCAGTACTAGTCCGGTTTTTTTCTAGCCACACCTCGTATTCTCGATGAACAGTTACTCACTCTTCTGTCTCTCGTAATTGGTGTCGGACACGCATGTCTTGCCACCTTATTATTATTGTTTAATAAGTATTATTTTAGTGTAACGTGAAAGTGTCAGAGACAGCAAAGGACTTGGAAGAGCAGTTCAAAGGAATGGACAGTGTCTTGAAAGGAGGATATAAGATGAACATCAAGGAAATCAAAACGATGATAATGGAATGTAGTCGAATTAAGTCGGGTGATGCTGAGGGAATTAGATCAGGAAATAAGACACTTAAAGTAGTAAAGGAGTTTTGCTATTTGGGCAGAAAAATAACTGAAGATGGTCGAAGTAGAGAGGGTATAAAATATAGACTGGCAATGGCAAGGAAAGCGTTTCTGAAGAAGAGAAATTTGTTAACATCGAATATAGATTTAAGTGTCAGGAAGTCGTTTCTGAAAGTATTTGTATGAAGTGTAGCCATGTATGGAAGTGAAACATGGACGATAAATAGTTTGGACAAGAAGAGAATAGAAGCTTTCGAAATGTGATGCTACAGAAGAATGCTGAAGATTAGGTGGGTAGATCACATAAATAATGAGGAGGTATTGAATTGAATTGGGGAGAAGAGGAGTTTGTGGCACAACTTGACTAGAAGAAGGGATCGGTTGGTAGGACATGTTCTGAGGCATCAAGGGATCACCAATTTAGTATTGGAGGGCAGCGTGGAGGGTAAAAATCGTAGAGGGAGACCAAGAGATGAATACACTAAGCAGATTCAGAAGGATGTAGGCTGCGGTAGGTACTGGGAGATGAAGAAGCTTGCACAGGATAGAGTAGCATGGAGAGCTGCATCAGAGTAGTCTCAGGACTGAAGACCACAACAACAACAACAACAACGTGAAAGTGCATAGCAGCAGATTCATGTGAGAAGCTATGTTGTGCGACGTGTACCTGGAAACGTTAAAAGATGTAATTTCGTTATATATCGACTGACATAAATTCAAAGTTAAATGGAACTTGTGTATGGACTAGAGATGGGCAAAACTGTTCTTTTCAGAGATTGGATCAGAACTGTTCACTCCCTGAAATGAATTAGCTCTTTTTCATGACTCACCACTCACTTACAATAGAAAATAAATTGAAGGCACATTGCCCTTTAAACTTGGTTTATTCCAGTACTATACCTGTATTTTGATCTTATTTGATCCTATTTTGAAGTAACACAGATAATGAGTAAGAATTTTGTATTGTTTATTGAAATTTTCACGATATAACAAAGTTTTTGATTATTGATTTATTTTGCACTATCGTGGTTTTTTGGGTCATCGGAAAATGTTGTAACTTGAGATTTACATTAACAATATATTTGGCTATAATGTATTAAAATTTCATTAACCTCATACAAATACATCGCAAGCCATATATTTTTAAAGTGGACGTTTCCTTCCGAGGACGCCTAAAATCGCAAAATCCGTACCAGAATAAGAAAAAAAAATATAAATTTGACTGTAAAACGAAAGTGCTGCATATAGCCTTACGCAGGATAAAACAAGGAAAATATTGGTGTATCACATTTTGCGATACGTTTATCGGTTCGCTCGTAATTAAGGCGTAAATTCGAGTATCCATAATAAAAATCCTATGGTAAGAGGAGTCATCAGGAACCTAATCTAATCAGTTTAAACAAATAAAAATAAAATAAAAGCGATTGATGTATCCATAACATAATAATGTAATATACATAGCGGTATTACTACGAAGAACAATATCCAGTAGAGAGGAACTCCGATGCAGAGGCGCTGAGTCGAGCAGGTCGAGCCGCGAGCTGTATTACTGCGTGAGCTGAGACCGCAGAGACCAGAGTGACACCTGAGTCGCTTTGCTCAACGCTCTGGCTAGAGTCGAGACGGTGGGGTGAGCGTTGAGTGGGCGAGTTCCGAGGGTGGGGGGAGCTCACCCGCTCCGAGACAAATCGTCGGTTCCCTTGCGAGCAGGTTTTTGCAAGTAGTTCCTATGTTATCCGCTAGGTGGCTCTCTGTCCTGTTGCTCGCATCAACTGCCCAGAGGGCAGGACGTGCGACTGAAACGATCGCCGACAGAGTGCGATGCGAAGTTAAGCTGCGCCAGACACTGCACACGGCAGACGACGCACAGAGACGGCACGGCATATGTGAAACACAAAATCCAATGGGGCACTGCACAATAGAGGCAGCCAAGGTAGAAGCAGGGCAGAGGCCGGCGCTGGCTGTGTTGTGTGGCGTGCACTGTGCTCTGACCAGCAGAGGCGCTGCTGATATGCTCCGTCTCTCTCTCTCTCTCTCTCTCTCTCTCTCTCTCTCTCTCTCACTGCCGTGGGAAACGTTTGGAGCTACCGTTCTTTTTTTCTGAATCACTGATTGTTCACTCCTTTGAAAGATTCAACTCTATGAATTAGTTCAAGAGCGGATCCCCCATCTCTAGTATGGACCAATTGTTTAGTATAGAACCTACGTCTCACTACTTCATGACCATACATATTTAATTTTCTTTTATGTTCCTGCAAATTTTGACGGTTCACAGTCACAATTTGTTTCGTCGAGCCGGCCGGAGTGACCGAGCGGTTCTAGGCGCTAGAGTCTGGAACCGCGCGACCGCTACGTTCGCAGGTTCGAATCCTGCCTCGGGCACGGATGTGTGTGATGTCCTTAGGGTAGTTAGCTTTAAGTAGTTCTAAGTTCTAGGGGACTGATGACCTCAGATGTTAAGTCCCATAGGGCTCAGAGCCATTTGAAACATTTTTTTTGTTTCGTCGAAATCGGACGGAAGTTGCATACGGCGAAATAGTTTCTCCGCAGCTATTCTACTGGTAAATGCATGATAAACTTCGGTCCCTTAGCAAATTCGTGTTGAGATATTATATTTTCAATATAGTAAATGTATTCAAAACCACTACAATAACTAGTTATGTCTACTGGCCTGTTGTTGTTGTTGTAGTCTTCAGTCCTGAGACTGGTTTGATGCAGCTCTCCATGCTACTCTATCCTGTGCAAGCTTCTTCATTTCCCAGTACCTACTGCAACCTACATCCTTCTGAATCTGCTTAGTGTATTGATCTCTTGGTCTCCCTCTACGATTTTTACCCTCCACGCTGCCCTCCAATGCTAAATTTGTGATCCCTTGATGCCTCAAAACATGTCCTACCAACCGATCCCTTCTTCTAGTCAAGTTGTGCCACAAACTTCTCTTCTCCCCAATCCTATTCAATACCTCCTCATTAGTTACGCGATCTACCCACCTTATCTTCAGCATTCTTCTGTAGCACCACATTTCGAAAGCTTCTATTCTCTTCTTGTCCAAACTATTTATCGTCCATGTTTCACTTCCATACATGGCTACACTCCATACAAACTACTGGCCTAAAAAACAATATATATCATTATGTGCTTTTTTCTGCACATAGATTTCCACCGCAAATTATAGCTGTATGTTAACGCACAAAAGTAAATATATTGGTATAACGACATGGGCGCTTAAAACTACAACGCCAGGGAGGACAGGAATTAATGTACGTAAACAGCATAGTAACAAGGCTACGTCATCAAAGTTGTACGAGAATGATCTTGCACAGCTGAATGACGCAACATGAAGCAATTATCCGAATGCCACCGAGATCAGTAGATAATGATACCCACTCAAGCACCAAAGAAACTGCCGGCCGCAGTGGCCGCGCGGTTCTGGCGCTGCAGTCTGGAACCGCGAGACCGCTACGGTCGCAGGTTCGAATCCTGCCTCGGGCACGGATGTGTGTGATGTCCTTAGGTTAGTTAGGTTTAAGTAGTTCTAAGTTCTAGGGGACTGATGACCTCAGATGTTAAGTCCCATAGGGCTCAGAGCCATTTGAAACATTTTTTTGTTTCGTCGAAATCGGACGGAAGTTGCATACGGCGAAATAGTTTCTCCGCAGCTATTCTACTGGTAAATGCATGATAAACTTCGGTCCCTTAGCAAATTCGTGTTGAGCTATTATATTTTCAATATAGTAAATGTATTCAAAACCATTACAATAACTAGTTATGTCTACTGGCCTAAAAAACAATATATATCATTATGTGCTTTTTTCCGCACATAGATTTCCACCGCAAATTATAGCTGTATGTTAACGCACAAAAGTAAATATATTGGTATAACGACATGGGCGCTTAAAACTACAACGCCAGGGAGGACAGGAATTAATGTACGTAAACAGCATAGTAACAAGGCTACGTCATCAAAGTTGTACGAGAATGATCTTGCACAGCTGAATGACGCAACATGAAGCAATTATCCGAATGCCACCGAGATCAGTAGATAATGATACCCACTCAAGCACCAAAGAAACTGCCGGCCGCAGTGGCCGCGCGGTTCTGGCGCTGCAGTCTGGAACCGCGAGACCGCTACGGTCGCAGGTTCGAATCCTGCCTCGGGCATGGATGTGTGTGATGTCCTTAGGTTAGTTAGGTTTCAGTAGTTCTAAGTTCTAGGGGACTAATGACCTCAGCAGTTGAGTCCCATAGTGCTCAGAGCCAGCCACCAAAGAAACTGGTATAGGCATGAGTATTCAAATATAGAGATATGTAAACAGGCAGAATACGGCGGTGAGGTCGGCAACGCCTATATAAGGCAAGAAGTGTCCGGCGCAGCTTTTAGATCGGTTACTGCTGCTACAATGGCTGGTTATCAAGATGTAACTGTTGTGAGTTTGAACTTGGTGTTACAGTCGGCGCACGAGCGATGGGACACAGCATCTCCGAGGTAGCCATCAAGAGGGGATTTTCCAGTACGACCATTTCACGAGTGTACCGTGAATATCAGGAATACGGTAATAGCCGCGCGGGATTAGCCGAGCGGTCGAGGGCGCTGCAGCCATGGACTGTGCGGCTGGTCCCGGCGGAGGTTCGAGTCCTCCCACGGGCATGGGTGTGTGTGCTTGTCCCTAGGATAATTTAGATTAAGTAGTGTGTAAGCTTAGGGACTGATGACCTTAGCAGTTAAGTCCCATAAGATTTCATACACATTTGAACATTTTGAGTCCGGTAATACATCAAATCGCTGTGGCCGGAAAAAATTCCTGCAAGAACGGGACCAACGAAGACTGAACAGAATCGTTCAACGTGACAGGAGTGCAACCCTACCGCTAATTGCTGCAGGTTTCAATGCTGGGCCATCAACAAGGGTCAGCGAGCGAACCATTCGACGAAACATCATCGATATGGGTTTCCGCAGCCGAGGGCCCACTCGTGTACCTTCGATGACTGCACGACACAAAACGCGGTTGATGACTTGGAACATGTTGCCTGGTCGGACGAGTCTCGTTTCAAATTACACTCCTGGAAATGGAAAAAAGAACACATTGACACCGGTGTGTCAGACCCACCATACTTGCTCCGGACACTGCGAGAGGGCTGTACAAGCAATGATCACACGCACGGCACAGCGGACACACCAGGAACCGCGGTGTTGGCCGTCGAATGGCGCTAGCTGCGCAGCATTTGTGCACCGCCGCCGTCAGTGTCAGCCAGTTTGCCGTGGCATACGGAGTTCCATCGCAGTCTTTAACACTGGTAGCATGCCGCGACAGCGTGGACGTGAACCGTATGTGCAGTTGACGGACTTTGAGCGAGGGCGTATAGTGGGCATGCGGGAGGCCGGGTGGACGTACCGCCGAATTGCTCAACACGTGGGGCGCGAGGTCTCCACAGTACATCGATGTTGTCGCCAGTGGTCGGCGGAAGGTGCACGTGCCCGTCGACCTGGGACCGCACCGCAGCGACGCACGGATGCACGCCAAGACCGTAGGATCCTACGCAGTGCCGTAGGGGACCGCACCGCCACTTCCCAGCAAATTAGGGACACTGTTGCTCCTGGGGTATCGGCGAGGACCATTCGCAACCGTCTCCATGAAGCTGGGCTACGGTCCCGCACACCGTTAGGCCGTCTTACGCTCACGCCCCAACATCGTGCAGCCCGCCTCCAGTGGTGTCGCGACAGGCGTGAATGGAGGGACGAATGGAGACGTGTCGTCTTCAGCGATGAGAGTCGCTTCTGCCTCGGTGCCAATGATGGTCGTATGCGTGTTTGGCGCCGTGCAGGTGAGCGCCACAATCAGGACTGCATACGACCGAGGCACACAGGGCCAACACCCGGCATCATGGTGTGGGGAGCGATCTCCTACACTGGCCGTACACCACTGGTGATCGTCGAGGGGACACTGAATAGTGCACGGTACATCCAAACCGTCATCGAACCCATCGTTCTACCATTCCTAGACCGGCAAGGGAACTTGCTGTTCCAACAGGACAATGCACGTCCGCATGTATCCCGTGCCACCCAACGTGCTCTAGAAGGTGTAAGTCAACTACCCTAGCCAGCAAGATCTCCGGATCTGTCCCCCATTGAGCATGTTTGGGACTGGATGAAGTGTCGTCTCACGCGGTCTGCACGTCCAGCACGAACGCTGGTCCAACTGAGGCGCCAGGTGGAAATGGCATGGCAAGCCGTTCCACAGGACTACATCCAGCATCTCTACGATCGTCTCCATGGGAGAATAGCAGCCTGCATTGCTGCGAAAGGTGGATATACACTGTACTAGTGCCGACATTGTGCATGCTCTGTTGCCTGTGTCTATGTGCCTGTGGTTCTGTCAGTGTGATCATGTGATGTATCTGACCCCAGGAATGTGTCAATAAAGTTTCCCCTTCCTGGGACAATGAATTCACGGTGTTCTTATTTCAATTTCCAGGAGTGTATATTGAGCGGATGGACGTGTACGGGTATGGAGACAACCTCATGAACCCATGGACCCTGCATGTCAACAGAGGACTGTTCAAGCTGCTGGAGGCCCTGTAATGGCGTGGAGCGTGTGCAGTTGGAGTGATATGTCTAGAATCTGAGCAGCCCTTTCGGTTGTTTACAGACGACACTGTCGTTTATGGACTAATGAAGTCATCAGAAGATCAAAACAACCTGCAAAACGATTTAGAAAAGATATCTGAATGGTGCGAAAAGTGGCAGGTGACCCTAAATAACGAAAAGTGTGAGGTCATCCACATGGAACTCGTTAAAATTCGGTTACACGACAAATCAGTCTAATCTACTCAACTAAATACCTAGGTATTACAATTACGAACAACTTAAATTGGAAGGAACAAATAGAAAATGTTGTAGAGAAGGCTAACCAAAGATTGCGTTTTACTAGCACGACACTTAGGAAATGTAACAGATCTACTAAGGAGACTGCCTACACTACACTTGTCCGTCCTCTTTTAGAACACCATCCTTGCCAGATAGGACTGACGGAGTACATCGAAAAAGTTCAAAGAAAGGCAGGACGTTTTGTATTATCGCCGAATATGGGAGAGAGTGTCACAGAAATGATACAGGATTTTGGCTGGACATCATTAAAAGAAAGGCGTTTTTCGTTGCGACGGAATCTTCCCACGGAATTCCAATCACCAACCTTCGAATGCGAAAATATTTTGATGGTACTGACCTACTTAGGAAGGAACGATCACAAAGATAATATAAGGGAAACCAGAGCTCGTGCGGACAGATTTAGGTGTTTATTCTTTCCGCGCGCTATTTTTTTTTTTTTTGGTCATCAGTCTACTGACTGGTTTGATGCGGCCCGCCACGAATTCCTTTCCTGTGCTAACCTCTTCATCCCAGAGTAGCACTTGCAACCTACGTCCTCAATTATTTGCTTGACGTATTCCAATCTCTGTCTTCCTCTACAGTTTTTGCCCTCTACAGCTCCCTCTAGTACCATGGAAGCCATTCCCTCATGTCTTAGCAGATGTTCTATCATCCTGTCCCTTCTCCTTATCAGTGTTTTCCACATATTCCTTTCCTCTCCGATTCTGCGTAGAACCTCCTCATTCCTTACCTTATCAGTCCACCTAATTTTCAACATTCGTCTGTAGCACCACATCTCAAATGCTTCGATTCTCTTCTGTTCCGGTTTTCCCACAGTCCATGTTTCACTACCATACAATGCTGTACTCCAGACGTACATCCTCAGAAATTTCTTCCTCAAATTAAGGCCGGTATTTGATATTAGTAGCCTTCTCTTGGCCAGAAATGCCTTTTTTGCCATAGCGAGTCTGCTTTTGATGTCCCCCTTGCTCCGTCCGTCATTGGTTATTTTACTGCCTAGGTAGCAGAATTCCTTAACTTCATTGACTTCGTGACCATCAATCCTGATGTTAAGTTTCTCGCTGTTCTCATTTCTACTACTTCTCATTACCTTCGTCTTTCTCCGATTTACTCTCAAATTGTTCATTCCGTTCAGCAGATCATTTAATTCTTCTTCACTTTCACTCAGGATATCAATGTCATCAGCGAATCGTATCATTGATATCCTTTCACCTTGTATTTTAATTCCACTCCTGAACCTTTCTTTTATTTCCATCATTGCTTCCTCGATGTACAGATTGAAGAGTAGGGGCGAAAGGCTACGGCCTTGTCTTACACCCTTCTTAATACGAGCACTTCGTTCTTGATCGTCCACTCTTATTATCCCCTCTTGGTTGTTGTACATATTGTATATGACCCGTCTCTCCCTATAGCTTACCCCTACTTTTTTCAGAATCTCTATACGAGATTGGAATAATAGAGAATTGTGAAGGTGGTTCGATGAACCCTCTGCCGGGCACTTAAGTGTGATTTGCAGAGTATCCACATAGCTGTAGATACGATTCTGACAGATGACACGTACGTAAGCATCCTCTCTGATCACGTGCATCCGTTCATGCCCATTGTGCATTTTGACGGACTTGGGCAGTTCTAGCAGGACAATGCGACAACCCACACTGGAGAATTGCTACAGAGTGGCTCCCGGAACACTCTTCTGAGTTTAAACACTTCCGCTGGCCACGAATCCCCCCAGGCATGAACATTATTGAGCATATCTGGATTGTCTTGCAACGCCATGTTGAGAAGGGATCTCCACCTGCTCTTACGGATTAATGGACAGCCCTGAAGGATTGGTGGTGTCAGTTCCCTCCAGCACTACTTCAGACATTAGTCGAGTCCATGCCACGTCGTGTTGCGGCACTTCTGCGTCCTTGCAATGGGCCCTACACGAAATTTGGAAGGTGTAGCAGTTTCTTTGGTTCAGCAGTGTAGAGACAAATAAGATTACAATTTCACAAAAATTGGATGATTTATTCAAAAGAAAGAGCTTCAGAAATTGATCAAGTGTGTAGCGCGTTTGCCCATCTCTCGCCCTATGCAAGCAGTTAGTCGGCTTGACACTGACTGATATGGTCTGCGACATCGGGCCAAATTCTGTCCAATTGGAGCGTTAGATCCTGAAAACTCCGAAATGGTTAGAGGGCCCGTCCATGATGCTACATTCTGAACTGGAGAGAGAGATCAGGCGACCTTGCTGGCCAAGGCATCGTTTGGCAAGCATGAAGATACTCTCCTCGTGTGGGGGCCGGCGTTATCTTGCTGAAATTTTAGCCCACGATGGCTTTCCATGAAGGGCAACAAAACTGGACGTAGAATATCGTCGACGTACCTCTGTGCTGCTAGAGTGCCGTGGATGACTTCCAGAGAGGTTCTGTTATGAAATGAAATGGTCCGTCGTTAGGTTTCGTCACATATCGGATTTGTCCGAAACACTTCATGTCGACTTCCCTTGTTTTCTTTCCCGAACACCAGAGACCTACCAGTTGTAGCGTCAAAATTGCGTGGAGAAGCTAAACGTTGCAGTTTCTGTTGGTAGCACCGAGCGCCGATGACGTCAGCATTTCCCCTCACACAGACCCATCCACCGCAAAGACCAATGTTGTCGTTAAATTTTTCAAACAAAACAAAAAAAAAAGTTCAAACGTATGTGAAATCTTACTGGACTTAACTGCTAAGGTCATCAACCCCTAAGCTTACACACTACTTAACCTAAATTATCCTGAGGACAAACACACACACCCATGCCCGAGGGAGGACTCGAACCTCCGCCGGGATCAGCCGCACAGTCCATGACTGCAGCGCCTGAGACCGCTCGGCTAATCCCGTGCGGCTCAGATTTTTCCTCGTCATTTTCAGCAACTCTTTTTGAAGAATACTGACGTGAAGAAACAGCAGTCGCGTTAAAAACAATTTTTTTACCGAACGGGTGTGCTATTTCTTCACATCGGAAATATTGTTATTCCACTCACACCGATAACGCCCGGTTCTCCTTTCTGTCACCTATACTTGCTTCACACAGTCGAAGATAAAGACTGGACGTGATGAAAACTTAAAGTGGATAAGATGTCGTACTTGGAGCAGGAGAGGCACCACAGGACATTTTAATTTCCACTGCCTACACTCATACAAATAAATTCATAAAACTTTGTCAGCATCAGCAGGAATGATTCAGGATTCACACTCGTATCAGTGAAAGTTCAAAAACATAACAAAATAATTTTTTTTTAACATGTGAAGTTTATTTTTTTTTTTTTTCGCCAGCCGGTGTGGCCGGTTCTAGGCGCTTCAGTCTGGAACCGCGTGACCGCTACGGTCGCAGGTTCGAATCCTGCCTCGGGCATGGATGTGTGTGATGTCCTTAGGTTGGTTAGGTTTAAGTAGTTCTAAGTTCTAGAGGACTGATGACCACAGATGTTAAATCCCATAGTGCTCAGAGCCATTTGAACCATCATTTTTTCACTTAGTATTGACTGCATTTGTTGCTATAGGTACACTATTCTTCATAAGTAGGAGACATTCTTAGATGAATTTTTGCACAACATACAAACCATATGTAGACGTATTTCTTCCCGGCAGCTGTGGCCGAGCGGTTCTCGGCGCTTTAGTCCGAAACTGCGCTGCTGCTACGGTCGCAGGTTCGAATCCTGCCTCGGGCATGGCTGTGTGTGCTGTCCTTAGGTTAGTTAGGTTTAAGTAGTTCTGAGTCTAGGTGACTAATGACCTCAGATGTTAAGTCCCATAGTGGTTAGAGCCATTTTTTAGGTATTTCTTGATGCAGTCATTTACCACAGCCGTATATATTGTAGAAATTTAGTTTATGAACATCTTATGTGCTACCAGTTTCGGCATTACATTGATGCCATCTTCAGGCCCCACACATCACAGTCGTAAAATCACTATACACGGAAGGAGCCATATAACTGGATCTGTGAGTCACACCGTGGCCAGGCCAGCAAGAGCTGTTGCATAACGATTTGATTCACGGATCCAGTTATATGGCTCATTCCGTGTATAGTGATTTTACGACTGTGACGTGTGGGGCCTGAAGATGGCATCAATGTAATGCCGAAACTGGTAGCACATAAGAAGTTCATAAAATAAATTTCTACAGTATATACGGCTGTGGTGAATTATTGCATCAAGAAATACATGCCAGCCGCTGTCCCATGGTCCATAATGGATCAACGAAGATGAAAGATACTTAGTGGTGAATGAAAATCTAGAGTTTATTTAATTTATGAAAAACGGAACGAGCTTTTACATTATACATTTCATGTTTAGGAAAAAAACTCAAATTTTATAGTTAATTATCTCAGTTTTTACCACAGTTTTTAATAGATTTGGAAAATTGTAGAGTTTTGTATTAAGGAGTTTGTCTTTAATAAGCAGTGCATAGGGGAAAAAATTATAACATAAAACAAAAATGTCAGCATTCGACACTGACTTTTAGGTGTCTATTTATCCCGCGCCCGGGTTCCCGGGTTCGATTCCGGGCGGGGCCAGGGATTTTCTCTTCCTCGTGATGACTGGGTGTTGTGTGCTGTCCTTAGGTTAGTTAGGTTTAAGTAGTTCTAAGTTCTAGGGGATTGATGACCATAGATGTTAAGTCCCATGTGCTCAGAGCCATTTGAACCATTTGTGTCTATGTATCGCCGGGGTATGAATCGCTGAAGTATATCGATAACACTTCCAAGAAATATAAATATCCAGAATGACATTTTCACTGTGCAGCGAAGTGTGCGCTGATATGCAACTTCCTGGCAGATTAAAACTGTGTTCCGGACCGAGACTGGAACTACGGACCTTTGCCTTAAAGGTCCCGGGTTCGAGTCTCGGTCCGGCACACAGTTTTAATCTTCCAGGAAGTTTCAAATTTAGATATGTTGATAATTTATCAACAGCCTACTAAGGCTGACGATAATGGTATTGGTGACAAATACACTACTGGCCATTAAAATTACTACACCAAGAAGAAATACAGGTGATAAACGGGTATTCATTGGAGAGTTATATTATAGTAGAACTGACAAGTAATTACATTTTCATGCAATTTGGGTGCATATCTCCTAAGAAATCAGTACCCGGAACAACCACTTCTGGCCATTATAACGTTCTTGATACGCCTGGGCATTGAGTCGAACAGAGCTCGGATGGCGTGTACAGGTACAGCTGCCCATGTAGCCTCAACACGATACCACAGTTCATCAAGAGTAGTGACTGGCGTATTGTGACGAGCCAGTTGCTCGGCCACCACTGACCAGATGATTTCATTTAGTGAGAGATCTGGAGAATGTGCTGGCCAGGATAGCAGTCGAACATTTTCTGTATCCAGAAAGGCCCGTACAGGACCTGAATCATGCGGTCGTGCATTAACCTGCCGAAATGTAGGATTTCGCAGGGATCGAATGAAGGGTAGAGCCACGGGTCGTAAAACATCTGAAATGTAACGTCCACTGTTCAAAGTGCCATCAATGCGAACAAGAGGTGACTGAGACGTGTAAGCAATGGCACCACATACCATCACACCGGGTGATATGCCAGTATGGCGATGTCGAATACACGCTTCCAACGTGCGTTCACCGCGATGTCGCCAAACACGGATGCGACCATCACGATGCTGTAAACAGAACATGAATTCATCCGATAAAATGACGTTTTCCCTTTCGTGCACCCAGGTTCGTCGTCGAGTACACCATCGCAGGCGTTCCTCTGTCTGAATCAGCGTCAAGGGTAACCGCAGCCACGGTCTCCGAGCTGATAGTCCGTGCTGCTGCAAACGTCGTCGAACTGTTCTTGGAGATGGTTGTTGTCTTGCAAACGTCCCCATCTGTTGACTCAGGGATCGAGACGTGGCTGCACAATCCGTTACAGCCGTGCGGATAAGACGCCTGTCATCTCGACTGCTAGTGATACGAGGCCGTTGGGATCCAGCACGGTGTTCCGTATTACCGTTCTGAACTCACCGATTCCATATTCTGCCAACAGTCATTGGATCTGGACCAACGCGAGCTGCAATGTCGCGATACGATAAACCGCAATCGCGATAGGCTACAATCCGACCTTTATCAAAGTCGGAAACGTGATGGTACGCATTTCTCCTCCTTACACGAGGCATCACAACAACGTTTCACCAGGCAACGCCAGTCAACTGCTGTTTGTGTATGAGAAATTGGTCGGAAACTTTCCTCATGTCAGCACGTTGTAGGTGTCGCCACCGGCGCCAACCTTGTGTGAATGCTCTGAAAAGCTAATCATTTGCATATCACAGCATCTTCTTCCTGTCGGTTAAGTTTCGCGTCTGTTGCTGGTCATCTTCGTGGTGTAGTGATTTTAATGGGCAGTAGTGTAGATGATGGCACAGTAATGACACCAATTAGCAATGTGTTTACAAAAAATGGCTCTCAGCAGTATGCGACTTAACATCTGTGGTCATCAGTCCCCTAGAACTCAGAACTACTTAAACCTAACTAACCTAAGGACAGCACACACATCCATGCCCGAGGCAGGATTCGAACCTGCGACCGTAGCAGTCGCGCGGTTCCGGACTGCGCGCCTAGAACCGCTAGACCACCGCGGCCGGCGAACGATGATTATGCTGAGAAATAGGTTTCCGTAGCCAGAATAGGAAATAATACGGTGTATCGGAATTCTGGATAAAACCAACCTGCTTTCAGAATAAAAAATCGTGTTCATAGTGGACGATCAGTGGATTTCGTCATTTTGTTTTGGCACCAGTGGCGGGCTGTTACCGTACTGTGACGCAGAGAACATTAACTGTGTACCAGGACCGCAGCCACGAACGTGGAAACAAATTAAGTATGAATTATGAAACTTTATTTTTGATCGTGGTGATAAATCGTTCGGGTTGCGCTCAGCAGGTGCCGTCTCGGATAGGAGGCGATGCGACTGGATCGTGAAAGGTACGTGGAAAGATGTAGATTAGCCGAGGATACGTGCTGTGTGGGAGTGCAACGCGAGAGCTGTGCAGGGACCGAGACACTGTACAGGAACCTGAGGTGCGTCTGCGAGCAGGTGTCGGCCGCTGCGCAGTCGCGTTACCGGTCAGACACAGCTGCTATATAAGAGGTCGCGCAGCGAGCTGTCGATGAATAATAAACGAGCGACGTCCCGGCCTCGGCCCTGGGAAACACCTGCCATCTCCTGTGGATTACGGCCCCACACCGCAAAACATCGCCTGTCTGCGTAATAACCTGTGGCGCAGCGAAGCTTCGGGTCTGCACAACACCCCCTAACCCCTCCCCCCCTGCCACCCCCCCCCCAACCCATCCACTGCAGTTCTGCAAGTCATGTCTAGTCTGACGTGTAGACTACCCTCGCTATTCCAAGTGTTATCCAGCTGCAGCAGTTCCCCCGTGTCTCACTCCTCATTATACACCACTGGCCATCAAAATTGCTACATCACGAAAATGACGTGCTACAGACGCGAATCTTAACCGACAGCAAGAAGATGCTGTGATATGCAAATTATTAGCTGCCCGCATCTCGTGGTCGTGCGGTAGTGTTCTCGCTTCCCACGGCCGGGTTCCCGGGTTCGATTCCCGGCGGGGTCAGGGATTTTCTCTGCCTCGTGATGGCTGGGTGTTGTGTGCTGTCCTTAGGTTAGTTAGGTTTAAGTAGTTCTAAGTTCTAGGGGACTTATGACCACAGCAGTTGAGTCCCATAGTGCTCAGAGCCATTTGAACCATTTGAAATGATTAGCTTTTCAGAGCATTCACACAAGGTTGGCGCCGGTGGCGACACCTACAACGTGCTCACATGAGGAAAGTTTCCAACCGATTTCTCATACACAAACAGCAGTTGACCGGCGTTGCCTGGTGAAACGTTGTTGTGATGCCTCGTGTAAGGAGGAGAAATGCGTACGATCACGTTTCCGACTTTGATAAAGGTCGGATTCTAGCCTATCGCGATTGGGTTTATCGTATCGCGACATTGCTGCTCACGTTGGTCGACATCCAATGACTGTTAGCAGAATATGGAATCGGTGGGTTCAGGAGGCTAGTACGGAACGCCGTGCTCGATTTCAACGGTCTCGTATCACTAGCAGTCGAGATGACAGGCATCTTATCCGCACAGCTGTAACGGATCGTCCAGCCACGTCTCGATCCCTGAGTCGACAGATGGGGACGTTTACAAGACAACAAACATCTGCACGAACAGTTCGACGACGTTTGCAGCAGCACGGACTATCAGCTCGGAGACCGTGGCTGTGGCTACCCTTGACGCTGCGTCACAGGCAGGAGCGCCTGCGATGGTGTACTCAACGAAGAACCTGGGTGCACGAATGTCAAAACGTCATTTTCTCGAATGAGTCCAGGTTCTGTTTACAGCATCACGATGGTCGCATCGCCGGCCGGAGGAGCCATGCGGTTCTAGGCGCTACAGTCTGGAGTTGAGCGAGCGCTACGGTAGCACGTTCGAATCCTGCCTAGGGCATGGATGTGTGTGATGTCCTTAGGTTAGTTAGGTTTAATCAGTTCTAAGTTCTAGGCGACTGATGACCTCAGAAGTTACGTCGCTTAGTGCTCAGACCCATTTGACCAATTTGATGATCGCATCCGTGTTTGGCAACATCGCGGTGAACGTACATTGGAAGCGTGTATTCGTCATCGCCATACTGAGATATCACCCGCTGTGATGGTATGGGGTGCCATTGCTTACACGTCTGGGTCACCTGTTGTTCGCATTGACAGCAGTTTGAACAGTGGACGTTACATTTCAGATGTGTTACGACCCGTGGATCTACCCTTCATTCGATCCCTGCGAAACCCTACATTTCAGCAGGATAATGCACGACCGCACGTTGCAGGTCCTGTACGGGCCTTTTTGGATACAGAAAATGTTCGACTGCTACCCTGGCTAGCACATTCTCCAGATCTCTCACCAATTGTAAACGTCTGGTCAATGGTGCCGAGCATCTGCCTCGTCACAATGCGCCAGTCACTACTCTTGATGAACTGTGGTATCGTGTTGAAGCTGCATGGGCAGCTGTACCTGTACACGCCATCCGAGCTCTGTTTGACTCAATGCCCAGGCGCATCAAGGCCGTTATTATGGCCAGAGGTGGTTGTTCTGGGTACTGATTTCTCATTATCTATGCACCAAATTGCGTGAAAATGTAAGGACATGTCAGTTCTAGTATAATATTGTCCAATGAATACCCGTTTATCAGCTGCATTTCTTCTTGGTGTAGCAATTTTAATCGCCAGTAGTGTATTTTAGGGTGATGAACACGCTTAAGTTGTTTCCTCCTTCAGTTTGCTATGGGTAACACAATACATTTAAGAATTGGTCGTTCCCACACAAACAGAAGTCAGAGTCCACAAAGTGCGTCGCCGTGACTTTAATGGCTAAGAGTGCGGCTCTGAATTTTTTTCTTCGGAGCAGAGGTGGTGTAACACGTCTCCACTAATGGCCGTTCTGTTTCCGGTGATGAAATCAAGTTTCAACGCCTGCGGCAAAGTTTGACAAAAAACTCTCTCACGGCCAGCATCGTAATACGCAAGGAATTCCGCATAAATGGCCTTTTCTTGGTCTTTATGGTCTTCCGTCAGGCGGCGAGGAACACAGAGGGCACACGCCTTTGAGTACCCCAACTGCAGCTCTACCAACAGAGAGGTCCAGCTGAGCAGCGAGGTCCATCCATCACCTCGAGTGAGAGTGTCCGCACGTTCCAACACTGCAAGAGCCACAGCTGTGTGCGGCGGCCGTCACCCCGGAAACCGGACAGGTTCGTGCGGCCTTGCGACAATGACGCCTCGCCCAACGAGTCATCGTGCTTTTGTTCACTGCCACGTCTCCGTAAGCACTGTGCAAGCGCCTGCGAATACCTGTGAGTGCAAGCGACTATGAATATCTGTGATGCTCTGGGTTATCCGCTACAAGAAAGTCAATGACAGTTCTGCGCTTGGAACAGGTCTGAGTCACAGAAGCCATTTGAAGGCCATTTAAAGCGCCGCCACCTATCGCAACTTCATAAAACTATAGAGGCTGAAGCCGGAATATTGTGCAACAAACTTCCCATTCTTTCAGTTTGCAGAAAATAAATAAAAGTGTAGCATTACTTACTGAACGCTCCTCCCAGTTTCACACTAAGCTTACTGAAAATGATACGAAAAGAGTGTGTACTTGTGGACTGCTATCGCGTTTCGTCGTAGTCGCATAGCGTTTTACGAAAGTAAGGTTTGTGAAGACGGGAATACGAAGTTTGTGGGTGTGTGAACGTCGTTTATAAGTGCTCGGTCCATAGAGGCTAAAACAAGTCGCACTTTCCAATCACTTTCCAATAAAGTTTACACAGCAGCTGATGGTCTGTATGTAGACATGTGATTTATTACACATATTAGAGGTATCAAATCTCGTACCTTCGAGAAATACAGACATAAAAAAAAGGTTTGCATAACCTCGGTTCCGACACTTTCGGAACCTGCACAGAAAATTGCAATAGAGATCAATATAAACATCATTTCTGCCTTTTTTATTGCTCATGAAAACCACGCATTGCATGTTTTACCACCATACAGCGAGACCTTCAGAGGTGGTGGTCCAGATTGCTGTACACACCGGCACCTCTAATACCCAGTAGCACGTCCTCTTGCATTGATGCACGCCTGTATTCGGTGTGGCGTACTATCCACAAGTTCATCAAGGCACTGTTGGTCCAGATTGTCCCACTCCTCAACGGCGACTCGGCGTATATCCTTCAGAGTGGTTGGTGGGTCACGTCGTCCATAAACAGCTCTTTTCAGTCTCTCCCAGGCATGTTAGATAGAGTTCATGTCTGGACAACATGCTGGCCACTCTAGTCGAGCGATGTCGTTATCCTGAAGAAAGTCATTCACAAGATGGGCACGATGGGGGCTCGATTTGTCCTGCATGAAGACGAATGCCTCGCCAATATGGTGCCGATACGTTCGCACTATCGGTCGCAGGATGCAATTCACGTATCGTACAGTCGTTCCATGTCCGTGACCACCAGCGGCGTACGTCGGCCCCACATGATGCCACCCCAAAACAGCAGGGAACCTCCACCTTGCTGCACTCGCTGGACAGTGTGTCTAAAGCGTTCAGCCTGACCGGGTTGCCTTCAAACACGTCTCCGACGGTTGTCTGGTTGAAGGCATATGCGACACTCGTCAGTCAAGAGAACGTGATGCCAATCCTGAGCGGTCCATTCGGCATGTTGCTGGGCCCACCTGTTCCGCGCTGCACGGTGTCGTGGTTGCAAAGATGGACCCGCCGTGGACGTCGGGAGTGGAGTTGCGCATCGTGCAGCCTATTGTGCACAGTTTGAGTCGTAACACGACGTCCTGTGGCTGCACGAAAAGCATTATCCAACATGGTGGCGTTGCTGTCACGGTTACTCCGAGCCATAATCCGTAGGTAGCGGTCATCCACTGCAGTAGTAGCCCTCGGGCGGCCTGGGAGGGGCATGTCATCGACAGTTCCTGTCTCTCTGTATCTCCTCCATGTCCTAACAACATCGCTTTGCTTCACTCCGAGGTGGCTGGACACTTCCCTTGTTGAGAGCACTTTCTCGCACAAAGTAACAGTGCGGACGCAATCTAACCGCGGTGTTGACCGTCTAGGCACGGTTGAACTGCAGACAACACGAGCCGTGTACCTCCTTCCTGGTGGAATGACTGGAACTGATCGGCTGTCGGACCCTCTCCGTCTAATAGGCATGCTCATGCACGGTTGTTTACATCTTTGGGCAGCTTTCAAATGGTTGAAGTGGCTCTGAGCACTATGGGAGTTAACAGCTGAGGTCACCAGTCCCCTAGACATAGAACTACTTAAACCTAACTAACCTAAGGACATAACACACATCCATGCCCGAGGCAGGATTCGAACCTGCGACCGTAGCGGTCGCGCGGTTCCAGACTGAAGCGCCTAGAACCGCTCGGCCACTCCGGCCGGCGTGGGCGGGCGTAGTGACATCTCTGGTCATCTGGAGTAAAGGAACTTCGTCTGTGATACAATATCCACAGTTGACGTCTAGCTTCAGGAGTTCTAGGAACCGAGGTGAAGCAAAAATTTTTGGTGTCTGTAATTATCAAGTGCTCAAGACGGTCCACATAGGCTGAAACAAGTCAATAACGTTTAAACGGCAGCTGATGGTGTGTACATAGACATGTGAGGTACATAGGACCACCTTCCAAAACGTTTTATAACATCAAGAAATAAATAAACACATCACTCGCTGGGCGTATTCCCGAAGTCACGTTTACATCTGACGGTTTCTTGTCAGTAAGAAGCCCGGAATGTAAACAACTCGAGTTGAGTTCTTCGCGTACTATTCAAGGAACACACAGTTCCCAGCTAGTTATAACCCCTTGTAAGCACGACGACGGGAAGAAAAGAAAAAGTTAGGCTCGCATATGGAGGAGGACGACGACGTACGTGCAGCTCTGCATTTACAGACGTGAACGCCTCCACGGGTGACGCAATTCCTGCTGTGACTCGTCAGTGCGCCCCCGCCTATCCCCCCCCCCCACCCACCCACCCACACACACAGACTTCCCAGCTTACTAAATACGCGACGTAACGATACCAACTGGCCAGTCACGCGGATTTCCTGCGAAGTGTGCATCACTCAACAGTTCACGAGAATTGCAACACTGAAGAGATTAGCAAGGACGAATATCGTCCACAACGTGACCTGCGCAAAACCGTCCAAACATTAGCTGGCCACACACGCGAGCCTGCTCCGGCACATTCCTACGCACCCAGCCGACACACTACAACGAGACGACCAACCCTCCGACAAGAAGAAGCAGTCAATGCCCACAGGGTAACTGCTGCATTACCCCCATCACCTAGCTGGCCACACACGCGAGCGTGCTCCGGCACATTCCTACGCACCCAGCCGACACAGTACAACGAGACGGCCAACCCTCCGACAAGAAGAAGCAGTCAATTCCCACAGGGTAACTGCTGCATTACCCCCATCACCTAGCTGGCCACACACGGGAGCGTGCTCCGGCACATTCCTACGCACCCAGCCGACACAGTACAACGAGACGGCCAACCCTCCGACAAGAAGAAGCAGTCAATGCCCACAGGGTAACTGCTGCATTATCCCCATCACCTAGCTGGCCACACACGTGAGCGTGCTCCGGCACATTCCTATGCACCCAGCCGACACACTACAACGAGACGACCAACCCTCCGACAAGAAGAAGCAGTCAATGCCCACAGGTTAACTGCTGCATTACCCCCATCGCCTAGCTGGCCACACACGCGAGCGTGCTCCGGCACATTCCTACGCACGCAGCCGACACACTACAACGAGACGACCAACCCTCCGACAAGAAGAAGCAGTCAATGCCCACAGGTTAACTGCTGCATTACCCCCATCGCCTAGCTGGCCACACACGCGAGCGTGCTCCGGCACATTCCTACGCACGCAGCCGACACACTACAACGAGACGACCAACCCTCCGACAAGAAGAAGCAGTCAATGCCCACAGGTTAACTGCTGCATTACCCCCATCGCCTAGCTGGCCACACACGCGAGCGTGCTCCGGCACATTCCTACGCACGCAGCCGACACGCTACAACGAGACGACCAACCCTCCGACAAGAAGAAGCAGTCAATGCCCACAGGGTAACTGCTGCATTACCCCCATCACCTAGCTGGCCACACACGCGAGCGTGCTCCGGCACATTCCTACGCACCCAGCCGACACACTACAACGAGACGACCAACCCTCCGACAAGAAGAAGCAGTCAATGCCCACAGGGTAACTGCTGCATTACCCCCATCGCCTAGCTGGCCACACACGCGAGCGTGCTCCGGCACATTCCTACGCACCCAGCCGACACACTACAACGAGACGACCAACCCTCCGACAAGAAGAAGCAGTCAATGCCCACAGGGTAACTGCTGCATTACCCCCATCGCCTAGCTGGCCACACACGCGAGCGTGCTCCGGCACATTCCTACACACCCAGCCGACACACTACAACGAGACGACCAACCCTCCGACAAGAAGAAGCAGTCAATGCCCACAGGGTAACTGCTGCATTACCCCCATCACCTAGCTGGCCACACACGCGAGCGTGCTCCAGCACATTCCTATGCACCCAGCCGACACACTACAACGAGACGACCAACCCTCCGACAAGAAGAAGCAGTCAATGCCCACAGGGTAACTGCTGCATTACCCCCATCACCTAGCTGGCCACACACGCGAGCGTGCTCCGGCACATTCCTACGCACCCAGCCGACACACTACAACGAGACGACCAACCCTCCGACAAGAAGAAGCAGTCAATGCCCACAGGGTAACTGCTGCATTACCCCCATCACCTAGCTGGCCACACACGCGAGTGTGCTCCGGCACATTCCTACGCACCCAGCCGACACACTACAACGAGACGACCAACCCTCCGACAAGAAGAAGCAGTCAATGCCCACAGGGTAACTGCTGCATTACCCCCATCACATAGCTGGCCACACACGCGAGCGTGCTCCGGCACATTCCTACGCACCCAGCCGACACACTACAACGAGACGACCAACCCTCCGACAAGAAGAAGCAGTCAATGCCCACAGGGTAACTGCTGCATTACCACCATTACCCCCATCACCTAACTGGCCACACACGCGAGCGTGCTCCGGCGCATTCCTACGCACCCAGCCGACACACTACAACGAGACGACCAACCCTCCGACAAGAAGAAGCAGTCAATGCCCACAGGGTAACTGCTGCATTACCCACATCACCTAGCTGGCCACACACGCGAGCGTGCTCCGGCACATTCCTACGCACCCAGCCGACACACTACAACGAGACGACCAACCCTCCGACAAGAAGACGCAGTCAATGCCCACAGGGTAACTGCTGCATTACCCCCATCACCTAGCTGGCCACACACGCGAGCGTGCTCTGGCACATTCCTACGCACCCAGCCAACACAGTACAACGAGACGACCAACCCTCCGACAAGAAGACGCAGTCAATGCCCACAGGGTAACTGCTGCATTACCCCCATCACCTAGCTGGCCACACACGCGAGCGTGCTCCGGCACATTCCTACGCTCCCAGCCGACACACTACAACGAGACGACCAACCCTCCGACATGAAGAAGCAGTCAATGCCCACAGGGTAACTGCTGCATTACCCCCATCGCCTAGCTGGCCACACACGCGAGCGTGCTCCGGCACATTCCTACGCACCCAGCCGACACACTACAACGAGACGACCAACCCTCCGACAAGAAGAAGCAGTCAATGCCCACAGGGTAACTGCTGCATTACCCCCATCACCTAGCTGGCCACACACGCGAGCGTGCTCCGGCACATTCCTACGCACCCAGCCGACACACTACAACGAGACGACCAACCCTCCGACAAGAAGAAGCAGTCAATGCCCACAGGGTAACTGCTGCATTACCCCCATCACCTAGCTGGCCACACACGCGAGCGTGCTCCGGCACATTCCTACGCACCCAGCCGACACACTACAACGAGACGACCAACCCTCCGACAAGAAGAAGCAGTCAATGCCCACAGGGTAACTGCTGCATTACCCCCATCACCTAGCTGGCCACACACGCGAGCGTGCTCCGGCACATTCCTACGCACCCAGCCGACACACTACAACGAGACGACCAACCCTCCGACAAGAAGAAGCAGTCAATGCCCACAGGGTAACTGCTGCATTACCCCCATCACCTAGCTGGCCACACACGCGAGCGTGCTCCGGCACATTCCTACGCACCCAGCCGACACACTACAACGAGACGACCAACCCTCCGACAAGAAGAAGCAGTCAATGCCCACAGGGTAACTGCTGCATTACCCCCATCACCTAGCTGGCCACACACGCGAGCGTGCTCCGGCACATTCCTACGCACCCAGCCGACACACTACAACGAGGCGACCAACCCTCCGACAAGAAGAAGCAGTCAATGCCCACAGGGTAACTGCTGCATTACCCCCATCACCTAGCTGGCCACACACGCGAGCGTGCTCCGGCACATTCCTACGCACCCAGCCGACACACTACAACGAGACGACCAACCCTCCGACAAGAAGAAGCAGTCAATGCCCACAGGGTAACTGCTGCATTACCCCCATCACCTAGCTGGCCACACACGCGAGCGTGCTCCGGCACATTCCTACGCACCCAGCCGACACACTACAACGAGACGACCAACCCTCCGACAAGAAGAAGCAGTCAATGCGCACAGGGTAACTGCTGCATTACCCCCATCACCTAGCTGGCCACACACGCGAGCATGCTCTGGCACATTCCTACGCACCCAGCCGACACACTACAACGAGACGACCAACCCTCCGACAAGAATAAGCAGTCAATGCCCACAGGGTAACTGCTGCTTTACCCACATCACCTAGCTGGCCACACACGCGAGCGTGCTCCGGCACATTCCTACGCACCCAGCCGACACACTACAACGAGACAACCAACCCTCCGACAAGAAGAAGCAGTCAATGCCCACAGGGTAACTGCTGCATTACCCCCATCACCTAGCTGGCCACACACGCGAGCGTGCTCCGGCACATTCCTACGCACCCAGCCGACACACTACAACGAGACGACCAACCCTCCGACAAGAAGAAGCAGTCAATGCCCACAGGGTAACTGCTGCATTACCTCCATCACCTAGCTGGCCACACACGCGAGCGTGCTCCGGCGCATTCCTACGCACCCAGCCGACACACTACAACGAGACGACCAACCCTCTGACAAGAAGAAGCAGTCAATGCCCACAGGGTAACTGCTGCATTACCCACATCACCTAGCTGGCCACACACGCGAGCGTGCTCCGGCACATTCCTACGCACCCAGCCGACACACTACAACGAGACAACCAACCCTCCGACAAGAAGAAGCAGTCAATGCCCACAGGGTAACTGCTGCATTACCCCCATCACCTAGCTGGCCACACACGCGAGCGTGCTCCGGCACATTCCTACGCACCCAGCCGACACACTACAACGAGACGACCAACCCTCCGACAAGAAGAAGCAGTCAATGCCCACAGGGTAACTGCTGCATTACCCCCATCACCTAGCTGGCCACACACGCGAGCGTGCTCCGGCACATTCCTACGCACCCAGCCGACACACTACAACGAGACGACCAACCCTCCGACAAGAAGAAGCAGTCAATGCCCACAGGGTAACTGCTGCATTACCCCCATCACCTAGCTGGCCACACACGCGAGCGTGCTCCGGCACATTCCTACGCACCCAGCCGACACACTACAACGAGACGACCAACCCTCCGACAAGAAGAAGCATTCAATGCCCACAGGGTAACTGCTGCATTACCCCCATCACCTAGCTGGCCACACACGCGAGCGTGCTCCGGCACATTCCTACGCACCCAGCCGACACACTACAACGAGACGACCAACCCTCCGACAAGAAGAAGCAGTCAATGCCCACAGGGTAACTGCTGCATTACCCCCATCACCTAGCTGGCCACACACGCGAGCGTGCTCCGGCACATTCCTACGCACCCAGCCGACACACTACAACGAGACGACCAACCCTCCGACAAGAAGAAGCAGTCAATGCCCACAGGGTAACTGCTGCATTACCCCCATCACCTAGCTGGCCACACACGCGAGCGTGCTCCGGCACATTCCTACGCACCCAGCCGACACACTACAACGAGACGACCAACCCTCCGACAAGAAGAAGCAGTCAATGCCCACAGGGTAACTGCTGCATTACCCCCATCACCTAGCTGGCCACACACGCGAGCGTGCTCCGGCACATTCCTACGCACCCAGCCGACACACTACAACGAGACGACCAACCCTCCGACAAGAAGAAGCAGTCAATGCGCACAGGGTAACTGCTGCATTACCCCCATCACCTAGCTGGCCACACACGCGAGCATGCTCTGGCACATTCCTACGCACCCAGCCGACACACTACAACGAGACGACCAACCCTCCGACAAGAAGAAGCAGTCAATGCCCACAGGGTAACTGCTGCATTACCCACATCACCTAGCTGGCCACACACGCGAGCGTGCTCCGGCACATTCCTACGCACCCAGCCGACACACTACAACGAGACAACCAACCCTCCGACAAGAAGAAGCAGTCAATGCCCACAGGGTAACTGCTGCATTACCCCCATCACCTAGCTGGCCACACACGCGAGCGTGCTCCGGCACATTCCTACGCACCCAGCCGACACACTACAACGAGACGACCAACCCTCCGACAAGAAGAAGCAGTCAATGCCCACAGGGTAACTGCTGCATTACCTCCATCACCTAGCTGGCCATACACGCGAGCGTGCTCCGGCGCATTCCTACGCACCCAGCCGACACACTACAACGAGACGACCAACCCTCCGACAAGAAGAAGCAGTCAATGCCCACAGGGTAACTGCTGCATTACCCACATCACCTAGCTGGCCACACACGCGAGCGTGCTCCGGCACATTCCTACGCACCCAGCCGACACACTACAACGAGACAACCAACCCTCCGACAAGAAGAAGCAGTCAATGCCCACAGGGTAACTGCTGCATTACCCCCATCACCTAGCTGGCCACACACGCGAGCGTGCTCCGGCACATTCCTACGCACCCAGCCGACACACTACAACGAGACGACCAACCCTCCGACAAGAAGAAGCAGTCAATGCCCACAGGGTAACTGCTGCATTACCCCCATCACCTAGCTGGCCACACACGCGAGCGTGCTCCGGCACATTCCTACGCACCCAGCCGACACACTACAACGAGACGACCAACCCTCCGACAAGAAGAAGCAGTCAATGCCAACAGGGTAACTGCTGCATTACCCCCATCACCTAGCTGGCCACACACGCGAGCGTGCTCCGGCACATTCCTACGCACCCAGCCGACACACTACAACGAGACGACCAACCCTCCGACAAGAAGAAGCAGTCAATGCCCACAGGGTAACTGCTGCATTACCCCCATCACCTAGCTGGCCACACACGCGAGCGTGCTCCGGCACATTCCTACGCACCCAGCCGACACACTACAACGAGACGACCAACCCTCCGACAAGAAGAAGCAGTCAATGCCCACAGGGTAACTGCTGCATTACCCCCATCACCTAGCTGGCCACACACGCGAGCGTGCTCCGGCGCATTCCTACGCACCCAGCCGACACACTACAACGAGACGACCAACCCTCCGACAAGAAGAAGCAGTCAATGCCCACAGGGTAACTGCTGCATTACCCCCATCACCTAGCTGGCCACACACGCGAGCGTGCTCCGGCACATTCCTACGCACCCAGCCGACACACTACAACGAGACGACCAACCCTCCGACAAGAAGAAGCAGTCAATGCCCACAGGGTAACTGCTGCATTACCCCCATCACCTAGCTGGCCACACACGCGAGCGTGCTCCGGCACATTCCTACGCACCCAGCCGACACACTACAACGAGACGACCAACCCTCCGACAAGAAGAAGCAGTCAATGCCCACAGGGTAACTGCTGCATTACCTCCATCACCTAGCTGGCCACACACGCGAGCGTGCTCCGGCACATTCCTACGCACCCAGCCGACACACTACAACGAGACGACCAACCCTCCGACAAGAAGAAGCAGTCAATGCCCACAGGGTAACTGCTGCATTACCCCCATCACCTAGCTGGCCACACACGCGAGCGTGCTCCGGCACATTCCTACGCACCCAGCCGACACACTACAACGAGACGACCAACCCTCCGACAAGAAGAAGCAGTCAATGCCCACAGGGTAACTGCTGCATTACCCCCATCACCTAGCTGGCCACACACGCGAGCGTGCTCCGGCACATTCCTACGCACCCAGCCGACACACTACAACGAGACGACCAACCCTCCGACAAGAAGAAGCAGTCAATGCCCACAGGGTAACTGCTGCATTACCCCCATCACCTAGCTGGCCACACACGCGAGCGTGCTCCGGCACATTCCTACGCACCCAGCCGACACACTACAACGAGACGACCAACCCTCCGACAAGAAGAAGCAGTCAATGCCCACAGGGTAACTGCTGCATTACCCCCATCACCTAGCTGGCCACACACGCGAGCGTGCTCCGGCACATTCCTACGCACCCAGCCGACACACTACAACGAGACGACCAACCCTCCGACAAGAAGAAGCAGTCAATGCCCACAGGGTAACTGCTGCATTACCCCCATCACCTAGCTGGCCACACACGCGAGCGTGCTCCGGCACATTCCTACGCACCCAGCCGACACACTACAACGAGACGACCAACCCTCCGACAAGAAGAAGCAGTCAATGCCCACAGGGTAACTGCTGCATTACCCCCATCACCTAGCTGGCCACACACGCGAGCGTGCTCCGGCACATTCCTACGCACCCAGCCGACACACTACAACGAGACGACCAACCCTCCGACAAGAAGAAGCAGTCAATGCCCACAGGGTAACTGCTGCATTACCCCCATCACCTAGCTGGCCACACACGCGAGCGTGCTCCGGCACATTCCTACGCACCCAGCCGACACACTACAACGAGACGACCAACCCTCCGACAAGAAGAAGCAGTCAATGCCCACAGGGTAACTGCTGCATTACCCCCATCACCTAGCTGGCCACACACGCGAGCGTGCTCCGGCACATTCCTACGCACCCAGCCGACACACTACAACGAGACGACCAACCCTCCGACAAGAAGAAGCAGTCAATGCCCACAGGGTAACTGCTGCAGTACCCTCATCGCCGGATACTGAAGGCGCGAGCTTGCTCCGCGGATGTGTTTGGACGGATCTGACCTGACAATCTCACACGGCAGTCGCTTGGCACCGTAACAACGTGCAGACCCCGCCCGTCCGCTTCAGACTCCGAGATCTCCACCAGAGGACGCGTCCCTGCCTTTGTGGCGCAAGCAAATCGGCAGACTCCCGCGATTTATCCGTGGAGCCAGAACTACGCGGCGTGTTCGAGAGCGACGGTTTTCAGGAGCTGCGACCACACTTTGCTGAAAACACGCTGCACAGTGCGGCATTTTTAAGACAATTTTTATTCACGAGGTTGAAACAAACAAGAAGAACCTATACAACAAGATACAAGGAGCATATCCCTACTAAAGTTGGAGATGGCACCCGTGGTTCGACATTCGCTGAATACTTAAAAGGGGAGGCCGCCAATTGTGAAATTCAGATTCGATTCATACTGCGCATAATAAAAGCTCATGGCCAGAGGTGTAATGTGGCAAAGCACCAAGATGCACTTCTCAGCCGTTGTGGAGAAAATCGACAGTTAAAAGAAACCGTTGCCGTCAAATACTCTCTACGATTAATAATTTTCTACAGCGTCGTGGCACATCGGTAAGCGCTCGGGTTCGTAATCTAAAGGTCCACGGATCGAATATCGCGCCATGCAATTTTTTTTATTATTACTTTTTTGTAATTCAAATATATATATAAACTATTAATGAATTGCTTATGCAATTGGTGAAGGCGGATCGCTCTCCAATTGTACCGCCTTCCTCCGTTTTCTTAACAGGGTGTACCAAAGCTCTCCCGTCCGCACTGATTTTCGACGATGTTATAAGTTGCGCTAGGGACCGCATCTACCTTCTTTCGAAGTTAGCAGGTTACTACGCTGTTATGCGGCAGCTCGTTTCGGCCCATTCAACATCTGTCCAAGTGTAACGAGCGAGTAACGGAGTTTATATTTCATACCTGCCACAGCAAATTTGTGTTCGTGGGGTCTATTCTAATTCGAACGTTTGACTTACGCTATACGTATTCGTTTCGGAATACGTCTTCCGTTAACTATGCTTGGTTAACATTATGACGACATTTAATAACATTTGTGAAATACAACTTTGTTTGCGGAAAACATAATGATGTTCGAAGTCGCCAGTTTTTCCACGACAAACGACTTTCAACAACTTATTATATGCATAATTGTTGCAACTGATTGCCGGGAATTTTATATATATATATATATATATATATATATATATATATATATATATATATATATATTAATTACAAAAAAACAAATACTAAAAAAAAAAGAAGTTGCATGGCGCGAGATTCGATCCGGCGACCTTCGGATTACGAACCCGAGCGCTTACCGCTGCGCCACGACACTGTAGAAAACTATTAATCGTAGAGAGTATTTCACCGCAACGGTTTCTTTTAACTGTCGATTTTCTCGACAACGGCTGAGAAGTGCATCTTGGTGCTTTGCCACATTACACCTCTGGCCATGAGCTTTTATTATGCGCAGTATGAATCGAATCTGAATTTCACAATTGGTGGCCTCCCCTTGTTAGTGCAAGAAGTGCAAATTTTTAAACACTTACTACATGATAAAAGTAACCTTCTTAACGACCAGCTGCGGTTGCGAAAGAAAAACATTTTCTAAGGTTTTCAACCGTTATTCCACGCGCCATAACTTTAGGAAGTAATCACTATACCCTTGACAACATGTTTGTAGCACTCCCGTTTGCTGAATAGCTGGGATTATCTGCTATTTCAAACGCGTAGTTATCTTCATGCCGTCAAGTACGACGATTAGCCCGAATATGCTAGGTTGGCTTAAAATACACTACTGGCCATTAATATTGCTACACCCAGAAGAAATGCACATGATAAACGAATATTCATTGGACAAATATATTATACTAGAACTGACATTTCGGTGCATAGATCCTGGGAAATCAGTACCCACAACAACCACCTCTGGCCGTAATAACGGCCTTCATACAGGGTGTTTCAAAAATCACCGGTATATTTGAAACGGCAATAAAAACTAAACGAGCAGCGATAGAAATACACCGTTTGTTGCAATATGCTTGGGACAACAGTACATTTTCAGGCGGACAAACTTTCGAAATTACAGTAGTTACAATTTTCAACAACAGATGGCGCTGCGGTCTGGGAAACTCTATAGTACGATATTTTCCACATATCCACCATGTGTAGCAATAATATGGCGTAGTCTCTGAATGAAATTACCCGAAACCTTTGACAACGTGTCTGGCGGAATGGCTTCACATGCAGATGAGATGTACTGCTTCAGCTGTTCAATTGTTTCTGGATTCTGGCGGTACACCTGGTCTGTCAAGTGTCCCCACAGAAAGAAGTCACAGGGGTTCATGTCTGGCGAATAGGGAGGCCAATCCACGCCGCCTCCTGTATGTTTCGGATAGCCCAAAGCAGTCACACGATCATCGAAATATTCATTCAGGAAATTAAAGACGTCGGCCGTGCGATGTGGCCGGGCACCATCTTGCATAAACCACGAGGTGTTCGCAGTGTCGTCTAAGGCAGTTTGTACCGCCACAAATTCACGAAGAATGTCCAGACAGCGTGATGCAGTAATCGTTTCGGATCTGAAAAATGGGCCAATGATTCCTTTGGAAGAAATGGCGGCCCACACCAGTACTTTTTGAGGATGCAGGGACGATGGGACTGCAAAAAGCTTCGTCAGTAAACCAAATGCTGCCCACATACATATCGCCGTCATCAATCCTGTGCACTATATCGTTAGCGAATGTCTCTCGTCAAGCAATGGTAGCGGCGCTGAGGGGTTGCCGCGTTTGAATTTTGTATGGATAGAGGTGTAAACTCTGGCGCATGAGACGATACGTGGACGTTGGCGTCATTTGGACCGCAGTTGCAACACGGCGAACGGAAACCCGAGGCCGCTGTCGGATCACCTGCTGCACTAGCTGCGCGTTGCCCTCTGTGGTTGCCGTACGCGGTCGCCCTACCTTTCCAGCACGTTCATCCGTCACGTTGCCAGTCCGTTGAAATTTGTCAAACAGATCCTTTATTGTATCGCTTTTCGGTCCTTTGGTTACATTAAACCTCCGTTGAAAACTTCGTCTTGTTGCAACAACACTGTGTTCTAGGCGGTGGAATTCCAACACCAGAAAAATCCTCTGTTCTAAGGAATAAACCATGTTGTCTACAGCACACTTGCACGTTGTGAACAGCACACGCTTACAGCAGAAAGACGACGTACAGAATGGCGCACCCACAGACTGCGTTGTCTTCTATATCTTTCACATCACTTGCAGCGCCATCTGTTGTTGAGAATTGTAACTACTGTAATTTCGAAAGTTTGTCCGCCTGAAAATGTACTGTTGTCCCAAGCATATTGCAACAAACGGTGTATTTCTATCGCTCCTCGTTTAGTTTTTATTGCCGTTTCAAATATACCGGTCATTTTTGAAACACCCTGTACGCCTGGGCATTCAGTCAAATGGTTCAAATGGCTCTGAGCACTATGGGACTCAACTGATGTGGTCATAAGTCCCCTAGAACTTAGAACTACTTAAACCTAACTAACCTAAGGACAGCACACAACACCCAGCCATCACGAGGCAGAGAAAATCCCTGATCCCGCCGGGAATCAAACCCGGGAACCCGGGCGTGGGAAGCGAGAACGCTACCGAACGACCACGAGATGCGGGCGGCATTCAGTCAAACAGAGCTCGGATGGCGTCTACAGGTACAGCTGCCCGTGCAGCTTCAACACGATACCACAGTTCATCAAGAGTAGTGACTCGCGTATGGTGACGAGGCAGTTGGTCGGCCACCATTGACCAGACGTTTTCAATTGGTGAGAGATGTGGAGAATGTGCTGGCCAGGGCAGCAGTCGAACATTTTCTGTATCCAGAAAGGCCCGTACAGGACCTGCAACATGCGGTCGTGCATTATCCTGCTGAAATGTAGGGTTTCGCAGGGATCGAATGAATGGTAGAGCCACGGGTCGTAACACATCTGAAATGTAACGTCCACTGTCCAAAGTGCCGTCAATGCGAACAAGAGGTGACCGAGACGTGTAAGCAATGGCACCCCATACCATCACGCTGGATGATACGCCAGTATGGCGATGACGAATACACGCTTCCAAAGTGCGTTCACCGCGATGTCGCCAAACACGGATGCGACCATCGTGATGCCGTCAACGGAACCTGGATTCATCCGAAAAAATGACCTTTTGCCATTCGTGCACCCAGGTTCGTCGTCGAGTTCACCATCGCAGGCGCTCCCGTCTGTGATGCAGCGTCAAGGGTAACCGCAGCCACGGTCTCCGAGCTGCTAGTCCGTGCTGCCGCAAACGTCGTTGAACTGTTCGTGCAGATGGTTGTTGTCTTGCAAACGTCCCCATCTGTGGACTCAGGGATCGAGACGTGGTTGCACGATCCGTTACAGCCGTGCGGATAAGATGCCTGTCATCTGGACTGCTAGTGATACGAGGCCGTTGGGATCCAGCATGGCGTTCCGTATTACCCTCCTGGACCCACCGATTCCATATTCTGCTAACAGTCATTGGATCTCGACCAACGCGAGCAGCAATGTCGCGATACGATAAACCGCAATCGCGTTAGGTTACAATCCGACCTTTATCAAAGTCGGAAACGTGATGGTACGCTTTTCTCCTCCTTACACGAGGCTTCACAACAACGTTTCACTAGGCAACGCCGGTCAACTGCTGTTTGTGTATGAGAAATCGTTTCGAAACTTTCCTCATGTCAGCACGTTGTAGGTGCCGCCACCGGTGCCAACCTTGTGTGAATGCTCTGTAAAGCTAATCATTTGCATATCACAGCATCTTCTTCCTGTCGGTTAAATTTCGCGTCTGTAGCACGTCATCTTCATGGTGTAGCTATTTTAATGGCCAGTAGTGTAGTAAACGCATTGCTCCCTTCACTTTTCACGTCTAACAAATTATTAGAAATGTTAAGACAGTCGATACATCTTCGTTGCTTACAGGATAACGTATACGTCAATTTCGTTAGCCGCACCTGGTTACTCATACTGTTTTAAGTTTAGGAGAACATGCTGGTAACAAGTACGCTTGACACACTATCACGCATGCGCTCTCGAGGCTGTGGAGAGTACCAGTACAACGTCCGTTGCTGCCGTACTGCAGTCGCGATGTTGGGCCTTGGCTGTTTCCCAGTTATTGCAACGTGACGATGTATTTCAGTATTATAGTTTTTAGTTTTTGACGTTGTCCATTATGGAGAAATCGTAGTACCTTATAATCTGAAGAAGGTTGAAGTATCCCAACTGAAACCCAGGTAAATCTAACAAGGGAACCTCCCCATCGCAACTAAATCTGTTATAAATTGACGCAGCGGATAGGCCTTGAAAAACTGAACACATATCAATCGAGAAAATAGGAAGAAGTTGTGTGGAACTATGAAAAAATGAACAAAATATACAAACTGAGTAGTCCATGTGCAACATATGCAACATCAACAACAACTTGAGTTGAGGAGCGCCGTGGTCCCGTGGTTAGAGTGGGCAAATGCGGAACGAGACGTCCTTGGTTCGAGTCCTCCCTCGAGTGAAAATTTTACTTTCTTTATTTTCGCAAAGTTACGATCTCTCCGTTCATTCATTGACGTCTCAGTTCACTGTAATAAGTTTAGTGTCTGTGTTTTGCGACCGCACCGCAAAACCGTGCGATTAGTAGACGAAAGGACGTGCCTCTCCAATGGGAATCGAAAACATTTGATCGCAAGGTCATAGGTCAACCGATTCCTCCACAGGAAAACAAATTTAATACATTCTATACGACACTGGTGACGGCATGTGCGTCACATGACAGGAATATGTTGTCGACCCACCTAACTTGTACACTTGGCGAATGGGTAAAAAGATTCTACTACCTTGCCCGACTTAGGTTTTCTTGTGGATGTGATAATCACTCGCAAACAAGTGATGAAAACATAAGAGTTTGTCACATAAACTGCAACAAATGAATGCAACAGTTCCACAGTCGCACAGTTTTCCCTGTGCTCTGTCAAAACATATGTTTTTTACGTTTTCAAATGTTTCCGTGTGTAGACCGTCAAATCCTGCATACGTCCAAGCAAATCTAAACATGTCCTGGAATTTTGGAGAGCGAAGTTGATTATGTGTGAGTGCCTGAAATTTAATAATTGTCTGAAAATAAAAATTAAACTTTTCACACGAGAGGAGGTTTGAACCAAAGACCTCTCGTTTCGCAGCTGCTCACTGCTAACCACGGGACCACGGCGCTCGTAAGCCGACCGTCTCCTACATGTTGCCTACCTTGCGCATGGACTGCTCAGTTTGTATATTTTGCTTATTTTTTTCATAGTTCCACACAACTTCTTCCTGTTTTCTCGATTGATCTGTGTTCAGTTTTTCAAGGCCCATCCCTGTGCCAACTTATAACTAAATCTGAGGGGGGTGCGATGGGGAGGTTCCCTTGTAAGTGAACATTGCCGGCTGGTCCCGGCGGAGGTTCGAGTCCTCCCTCGGGCATGGCTGTGTGTGTTTGTCCTTAGGATAATTCAGGTTAAGTAGTATGTAAGCTTAGGGACTGATGACCTTAGCAGTTGACTCCCATACGATTTCACACACATTTGAACATCTTTTGTAAACATTGCAACTGTGGCTGTTGTTAATTTAAAATTAATGTTTATGTTTATCTCTATTCCACTTTTCTGTACAGGTTTCGGAACTCTCGGAACGGAGGTGATGCAAAACTTTTTTTGGTGTGTGTAATAAGGCATTTTTATAAATATCGAAACCTACGTCAAGGGCTAAATAAACCTTTGGTTTGCAGCTCGTTGGCTTATTTTTTCCAACCTGTCCAAATTTATACAGATGCTGAATCGCAGCCAAGTTTGCGATTTTGACATTTGTTATTGTGGCAAACGTCTGTGTTTTGAAACTTCTTTGTATCGTCAAGATGAAGTTAGTACGGACGATAGTACGAAGAAAATTGTGGCAAACGCGAGGGGTCTGTGCGCTATGGAGTCACATATTGCTCGAAAGGAAAGTCGTACAAAATGGATGAAAAAATGGCTTTCCGAGAGGCCACTTTCCAGCCGTATGGGTCTTATGCATAATCACGGCCACCCCTGTGAAAATCGTGACAGTTCGATGTTCTAGGAAGGCGATCCTGTGTAAAGCACAGTAACTTACAGAGCGAAGTGCCCAATCTATCACAAAGGGAAAAAAGTGGTCCAACTAAGACATTCATATTTCTTTACGTACTACACGAATATGTAGTAAAAATGGGGGGTTCGTATTTACAAGGGAACCTCGGCATCGCATCCCCCTCAGATTTAGTTATAAGTTGGCACAGTGGATAGGTCTTGAAAAACTGAACACAGATCAATCGAGAAAACAGGAAGAAGTTGTGTGCAACTATCAAAAAAATAAGCAAAATATACAAACTCAGTAGTCCATGTGCAACATAAGCAATATCAAGTACATCTGAGATCAGGAGCGCCGTGATCCCGTGGTTAGCGTAAGTAGCTGCGGAACGAGAGGTCCTTGGTTCAAGACTACCTTCCAATGAAAAGTTTAATTTTTTATTTTCAGACAATTATTACCTGTCCGTCCGATGTGAGGTAACTGCGCCGTAGTATGGGGACGCTACACCTAAACGGAAAAATTTCAGAACGTTAAAAACGTATGTTTTGACAGGGCAAAGGGAAAACTGTCCGACTGCGAAACTGTTGCATTCATTTGTTGCAGTTTACGTGACAAACTCTTATGTTTTCATCACTTTTTTGCGAGTGATCATCACATCCACAAGAAAACCTAAATCGGGCAAGGTAGAAGAATCTTTTTACCCATTCGCCAAGGCTACAAGTTAGGTGGGTCGACAACAAAAAAATGGTTCAAATGGCTCTGAGCACTATGCGACTTAACTTCTGAGGTCATCAGTTGCCGAGAACTAAGAACTAATTAAACCTAACTAACCTAAGGACATCACACACATCCATGCCCGAGGCAGGATTCGAACCTACGACCGCAGCGGTCGCTCGGTTCCAGACTGTAGGGTCGACAACATATTCCCTTCATGTGAAGCAGATGCCGTCACCAGTGTCGTATAGAATATATCAGACGTGTTTTCCTGTGGAGGAATCGGTTGACCTATGACCTTGCGATCAAATGTTTTCGGTTTGCATTGGAGAGGCCCGTCCTTTCGTCTGCTAATCGCAAGGTTTTGCGGTGCGGTCGCAAAACACAGACACTAAACTTATTACAGTGAACTGAGACGTCAATGAACGAATGGACAGATCATAACTTTGCGAAAATAAAGAAAGTAAATTTTTCACTCGAGAAAAGACTTGAACCAAGGACCTCTCGATCCGCAGCTGCTCACGCCAACCACGGGATGACGGCGCTCCTGAGCTCACACTCTCCTTGCTGTTGCCTATCTTGCGCACGGACTACTCACTTTGTATATTTTGCTTATTTTTTCCATAGTTCCACACAACTTCTTCCTGTTTTCTCGGTTGATCTGTGTTCAGTTTTTCAAGGCCTATCCACTGTGCCAACTTATAACTAAATCTGAGGAGGGTGCGTTGGGGAGTTTCCCTTGTTAGAAAAACGCAGTTGATATCCGTTTGACATATGGCAGCGCCATCTAGCGGGCCGACCATGGCGCCATCTGGTTTCCCCCTTCAGGCTAGACGAGTTTCGCTCTTTGTAGTGTTTTCGTTTGACGCTTATTTCGTGAGATATGTGGCCCGGTCACTATCAATCAGGGCTTAACAACTGGCCGGTTTTGAGCGCGAGTACTCGCGTCTGCTCATGCACGTGCTCGCGAGCAGGTGCAAGGTCGTGGAGTAGGGCGGGAGGGGAGGGAGGGGAAATGCGCGCGCACGCTTGAATGTGATTTCGCGTTCGTAGCAGATTTAACTAGCCATCTGAATGCTTTGAACATTTTACTACAAGGTAAAGATGTGCTAATTACTCATTTCATAGATCGAATAGAGCTTTTAAAATGAAATTGACACTTTGGGTGAGTCAGCTGGAACAGGAAACCTAGTTCATTTTCCTAAATTATCATCCACGCAGTATGTTCACAAAGGCTGTGAACGTTATTCACACAGTTTAGTTGACCAGCGCTTTCAAGATCTGACAGCACTAGACAGTGATTTTGATCTGTTTTCCTCTCCATATTCAGCGAATATTGAAGAGATTCGTCCTGAGCTGCAACTAGAAATTATTAACGTGCAGTGTGACGGAGAATACAGAGACAAATTTCAGAACAAGAAAAACATTTTGGAATTCTACAGGCACTTCCCTCAGGATGGATTCCCTCGTTTGCACAAACTGGCGGCTACAATAATATCAACGTTCGGTTCCACGTATGTTTGTGAACAACCGTTCTCTGCAATGAAATGTAACAAGACGCGCCTGAGAAACGCATTGTCTGATCGAAATTTAAACTGCACGCTGCGCCTACAATGCACAAGAACAATTACTCCGAACATAGACGCAATTGCAAAGGGCAAAAGGTACAAGATAACCGAGAATCCCACACTTCAGTGACACCTTATACTGTGTAACAGTTCACAAAGTAATACGAATGTAGAGGCATACACTAAGCTAATAAAATTATGTGGCACGTGTACATTCTCCTTTATTTGTTTCACTTGTCGCAGTAATAATTCGTGAGTGATATCCCTGCAGGTGGCCGCGGATTTACATTGACTGGCGGCAGCTGTTGTGTACCCCACGTGACTCTCCCCACTCTCCGCTCTGGTCCGGTAGTGGGGGTAGCGTGCTCGCGCTGCTCCGTGCTCGCGCCTTGCTGCCCACAGCTTGCTCCGCGAGCACGTATGTTGTGAAGCCCTGCTATCAATGGACCAATCGGTACACGGTTTCTTCAAGTGCAAGCGCATACCGCAACTGTCACTTGGAACTGGCAATGATGCAATCTCCCTCGCTGCCCCCCCCCCCCCCTTCCCGGCTGAGTCTCGAGCCATCCATTCGGACCGCCATCGTTCGCGGATCCGGACTATAGTTAGCTGACCGCCACCGGCGCTGCAGCTCGGCGGCTCGCCTCAAAGCCCGGAGGAGACCGCACACGCCGGCCAGTTGCCCCAGCCCTCGTTGTCTCCTGTTAACCTCTGCCCCACACATCGCCCGTCAATAACGTCGATGCTGCGAACGCCGGCTGTCGCAGCCGGACAGCGGAACTAACAAGGGAACCTCCCCATCGCACCCCCCCCCCCCCCCCAGATTTAGTTATAAGTTGGCACAGTGGATATGCCTTGAAAAACTGAACACAGATCAATCGAGAAAACAGGAAGAAGTTGTGTGGAACTATGGAAAAAATAAGCAAAATATACGAACTGAGTAGTCCGTGCGCAAGATAGGCAACAGCAAGGAGAGTGTGAGCCAAGGAGCGCCGTGGTCCCGTGGTTAGCGTGAGCATCTGCGGATCGACAGCTTCTGGGTTCCAGTTTTCCCTCGAGTGAATAGTTTAATTTTTTATATACTTCGCTCTTCAAAATTCCAGGATATCTTCAGATTTCCTTGGACATATGCAGGATTTGACGGTCTACACACGGAAAAGTTGGAAAACGTTAAAAACATATGTTTTGACAGAGCACAGGGAAAACTATGCGACTGTGAAACTGTCGCATTCATTTGTTGCAGTTTATGTGACAAAACATGTTTTCATCACTTTTTTGCGAGTGATTATCACATCCACAAGAAAACCTAAATCGGGCAAGGTAGAAGAATCTTTTTACCCATTCGCCAAGTGTACAAGTTAGGTGGGTCGACAACATATTCCTGTCATGTGACGCACATGCCGTCACCAGTGTCGTATAGAATATATCAGACGTGTTTTCCTGTGGAGGAATCGGTTGACCTATGACCTTGCGATCAAATGTTTTCGGTTCCCATTGCAGAGGCACGTCCTTTCGTCTACTAATCGCACGGTTTTGCGGTGCGGTCGCAAAACACAGACACTAAACTAATTACAGTGAACAGAGACGTCAATGAACCAACGGACAGATCATAGCTTTGCGAAAATAAAGAAAATAAACTTTTCACTCGAGAGAAGACTTGAACCAAGGACCTCTCGATCCGCAGCTACTCACGCTAACCACGGGACCACGTCGCTCCTGATTGCATACTACCCTTGATACTGCCTATCTGGCGCATGGACTACTCTGTTTGTATATTTTGCTAATTTTTTTCGTAGTTCCACACAACTTCTTCCTCTTTTCTCGATTGATCTGTGTTCAGTTTTTCAAGGCCTATACACTGTGCCAACTTATAACTAAATCTGAGGGGGGTGCGATGGGGAGGTTCCCTCGTAAGATGGTCGGGGTTCGAAGCTGAGCTGACAGGAAAAAATAATTGGGGTACAGTATTGAAATACCAGAAATATACGAGGGTCACTCCAAAAGAAATGCACACTATTTCTGTAAAAATACAGTTTTCATTCCCGCATGTGTGAAAGTTTTAAAGTGCGTAGTCACACCCTTCGCGTTTGTCTTCAAACTTAATTCAACCTGTTCCAGTGAGTGGCGCCGTCACAGCATGTCTTCAAGATGGCTGCTACACTTGACGTGCTGTCATAGAATTCCTGTGCTGTGAAAACGAGACAGTGGGAATCATCCACAAGAGGTTGAAAAAGATGTACGGAGATGCTGCTGTCGATCGCAGTACAGTTAGTCGGTGGGCGAGCAGGTTACGTGATGAAATCGGGCACGGCAAGATTGAGGATTGTCCTCGCAGCGGCAGGCCTCGTACTGCACACACTCCAGACAATGCGCAGAGAGTTAACGAATTGGTGACTGCTGACAGAAGCATCACAGTGAATGAACTGTCACTCCACGCTGGGATAGGGGAAGGAAGTGTTTGCAGAATACTGAAAGTGTTGGCGTTGAAAAAGGTTTGTGCCAGATGGATTCCCAGGATGTTCACAGTGGCTCACAAAGAAACAAGAAAAACGGTATGCGGCGAACTTTTGGAACATTACGAGAATGGTGGAGATGAATTTCTTGGAAGAATTGTGACAGGTGATGAAACATGGCTCCATCATTTTTCACCAGAGACGAAGAGGCAATCAATGGAATGGCATAATGCAAATTCAACCAAGAAAAAAGATTCAAAACTACACCTTCTGCTGCAAAAGTTATGTCTACTGTGGCTGTTGATATACTTTCCGGGATGTGAGGTCGTGGTCCAAGAACTTTTCTGCTCCTTATGTTTCGTCCAGAAAGTCGGCAAGATTCAGCGGAGCAGCGCCTCTGAGGAAGTCCAGCGCAGCCCTGGACGAAACGTAAGGAGCAGAAAAGTTCTTGGACCACGACCTCACATCCCGGAAAGTATATCAACAGCCATGTCACCCGGTCATGAAAGCCTTCATTCTACAATTATGTCTACTGTGTTTTTCGATTCCGGGAGAGTCTTGCTTGTGAGCAGCATGCGAAGTGGAGCCACCATAAACTCTGATGCATATGTGACGACACTGAAGAAACTTCGAGCTCGACTGAGTCGTGTTCCACCACATCGGCAAAAGCAGGATGTTTTGCTGTTGCACGACAATGCACGGCCACATGTCAGTCAAAAAACCGTGGAAGCGATCACAATACTCGGATGGACAACACTGAAACACCCGCCTTACAGTCCTGACCTGGCTCCATGTGACTGTCATCTCTTTGGGAATCTGAAAGACTCTCTTCGTGGAACAACGTTTGATGACTCCCTTGTCCACGCCCGCATCTCGTGGTCGTGCGGTAGCGTTCTCGCTTCCCACACCCGGGTTCCCGGGTTCGATTCCCGGCGGGGTCAGGGATTTTCTCTGCCTCGTGATGGCTGGGTGTTGTGTGCTGTCCTTAGGTTAGTTAGGTTTAAGTAGTTCTAAGTTCTAGGGGACTTATGACCACAGCCGTTGGGTCCCATAGTGCTCAGAGCCATTTGAACCATTTTTTGAACCCTTGTCCACGCTGCATCTGAAGTTCAATTGCATTGCAAAGTAGAGTACATTTCTATGTCATTTCCTGTCATTCTCAACTTGCGCTGTTAACTGTGGCTGCATCGTACACCGCATATTTTACCGCTTCTATAATGTTGGGAAGTTTCGTCGGCGGAGTCGTGGTCCGACGCGTTATCACAGGCAGCGTACGTGAGGCGGGGCACGCCCACGGCCCAATATCGACGCCTGGCTGCCGCCTGTTTGGACACGACGACCCGGACACCCCCCGCGTGTTTACCAACAAAAGGCGGGGCGGCCGCTGGAAAGAAAGCAAGCGAACACAAGCAAATGCGGATTCACAAAGAGTTCGCCGTCGCTAACTCCATTCGCTTGTATCGAGGCCGTTCAATAAGAACTGCAATTTTTTTTTTTTAACGTAGGTCGGTTTTATTCAGGATACCAATAAACGATATTATTCCCCACTCTTCTGGCTACAAAACCCTGTTTTTCAAGATCATATCTGTTCAATGCGACGGTCTTACGGCACCTTACTGAGAGGACGAGTATGCACAGATGGTACCATTCCTTAGATCGTCGCCGGCCGGAGTGACCGAGCGGTTCTAGGCGCTTCAGTCTGGAACCGCGTGCCCTCCGTCGGTATTGCTGGAATTCAGTATGGTGTTGGCCCACCCCCAGCCTTGGCGACAGCTTCCGCTCTCGCGGGCAAACGTTCAGTCAAGTGTTGGAAGGTTTCTTGGGGAATGGCAGCCCATTCTTCACGGAGTGCTGCACTGAGGAGAGGTATCGATGTCGGTCGGTGAGGCCTGGCACGAAGTCGGCGTTCCAAAACATCCCAAAGGTTTTCTACAGGATTCACGTCAGGACTCAGTGCCGGCCAGTCCACTACAGGGATGTTTTTGTCGTGTAACCAATCCACCACAGGCCGTGCATTATGAACAGGTGTTCGATCCTATTCAGTTGCCCTTCCCGAATTCCTCTCCAACAGTGGGAAGCAACTAGGCGCTTAAAACATGAATGTAGGCCTGTGCTGTGATAGTGCCACGCAAAACAACAAGGGGTGCAAGCCCCCTCCATGAAAAACACGACCACATCATAACTCCACCGCCTCCGAATTTTACTATTGGCACTACACACGGTGGTAGATGACGTTCACCGGGCATTCGCCATACCCACACCGTGCCATCGGGTCGCCACATTGCGTACCGTGATTCGTGACTCCGCACAACGTTTTTCCGCTGTTCAATCATCCAATGTTTACGCTCATCACCAAGCGAGGCGTCGTTTGGCATTTACCAGCGTGATGTGTGGCTTATGAGCAGCCGCTCGACGTTGTAATCCAAATTTTCTCACCTCCCGCCTAACTGTCATAGTACTTGCAGTGGAATTTGATGCACTTTTGAATTCCTGTGTGATCGTCTGGATAGATGTCTGCCTCTTACACATTACGACCTTCTTCGACTGTCGGCGGTCTCTGTCAGTCAACAGACGAGGTCGCCCTGTACGCTTTTGTGCTGTACGTGTCCCTTCACGTTTCCACTTCACTATCACATCGGAAACGGTGGACCTAGGGATGTTTAGAAGTGTGGAAATCTCGTGTACAGACATATGACACAAGTGACACCCAATCACCTGACGACGTTCGAAGTCCGTGAGTTCGGCCGGCCGCGGTGGCCGAGCGGTTCTAGGCGTTCAGTCCGGATCCGCGCGGCTGCTACGGTCGCAGGTTCGAATCTTGCCTCGGGCATGGACGTGTGTGATGTCCTTAGGTTAGTTAGGTTTAAGTAGTTCTAACACGGGAACCTCCCCATCGCACCCCCCTGAGATTTAGTTATAAGTTGCACAGTGGATAGGCCTTGAAAAACTAAACACAGATCAATCGAGATAACAGGAAGGTGTGAAACTATGAAAAAATAAGCAAAATATACAAACTGAGTAGTCCATGTGCAAGATAGGCAACATCAAGGATAACGTGAACGCAAGAGTGCCGTCGTCTCGTGGTTAGCGTGAGCAGCTGCGGAACGAGAGATCCTTGGTTCAAGTCTTCCCTCGAGTGTAAATTTTACATTCTTTATTTTCGCATAGTTATGATCTGTACGTTCGTTCACTGACGTCTGTTCACTGTATAAGTTTGTGTTTTGCGACCGCACCGCAAAACCGTGCGATTAGTAGACGAAAGGACGTGCCTCTCCAATGGAAACCGAAAACATTTGATCGCAAGGTCATAGGTCAACCGATTCCTCCACAGGAAAACACGTCTGATATATTCTATACGACACTGGTGACAGCATGTGCGTCACATGACAGGAATATGTCGTCGACCCACCTAACTTGTACACTTGGCGAATGGGTAAAAAGATTCTTCTACCTTGCCCGATTTAGGTTTTTTTGTGGATGTGATAATCACTCCCAAAAAAGTGATGAAGACATGAGTTTGTCACCTAAACTGAAAATAAAAAATTAAACTTTTCACTCGAGGGTAGACTTGAACGTAGGACCTCTCATTCCGTAGCTGCTCACGCTAACCACGGGACCACGGCGCTCCTAGCTTCATATTATCCTTGATGTTGACTATCTTGCGCATGGACTACTCAGTTTGTATATTTTGCTTATTTTTTCATAGTTCCACACAACTTCTTCCTGTTTTCTCGACTGATCTGTGTTCAGTTTTTCAAGGCCTATCCACTGTGCCAACTTATAACTAAATCTGAGGCGGGTGCGATGGGGAGGTTCTCTTGTAAGTTCTATGGGACTGATGACCTCAGCAGTTAAGTCCCATGCTCAGAACCATTTGAGCCATTTTTAACTCTTTCCGCACCTGTCGGATGCATCTAATGAATTTATCGTCCTTTCGGCGATTTTCTGCCAACCATAACATTTCATACGGTATTTTTCCTGTGTATCTATTTCACGGCAGAAGCACGCATGGTATCTACTGTCTTCTACCAGCAACACTATATTCCCTTCACACAAGTACTTCGTTCATCCAACTCATGTAAACAACAGAAGTAGACAACATCAACACACGACAGCTTTCTGTGCTGGTAGCGCCGAAGTGGATACGGTTCGACGTTCCTTAGTCGCTTCGCTACAAGATCGACAACCAGTGGAACACGAACGAACACAGGCGAATGCGATCCGAACACTACCGAAAAGCGTTTGCTCACGCACGCTCCTAGCGTTCACACCAGACAGAATTCGCGTTCGCTTGTGTTCGCTTCGGTGGAAAGGGGGCTTCAGATGCTAATGAACATCGATACCCCTGTCTTTGGAACGTGTCTGAAAGTCGAGCTATTTTGCTATCAAATTGATAACACCCAATTTGCAAACAATAAACGCAGGTGAGTGCCTTAACAAAAAGAACGAAAAGAGATGAATGAGAACTTATTTTAGATAGTTGTCATCGGTATTTGCACCTACTGAAAACTGCATATCTATTTCACACACTCGTTTCGTTTCGTTTACTTAACTCATCGCTACTGGTAGCATCTTTTGTTTCATTTTCCGTTACACCTGTAAGTTTAAGAAACATTCATCTGTAAGTGAAAACCAGACGAAACATGCAATGCAACCAAAGTTGACGATTTAACTGAATGAAACGAAACGCGTTTGTAAAATAAATATGTAGCTTTTAGTAGTTGAAATGACGGATTTTAAATACTTTAAATAATTGCAAAGAAACTACGGACACTGGCCGCACAAATGATGAATAAATAAATTTATTTACCTCCGCAAAGTTCTTATCAGTTGATGAATCTATCATCTTCCACCAACATGGAAGTCGCAAGGTGACTAGTGGCTGGTAATTTCAGCAAGGGCAGTAGTAAAGTAACAATTTGCATAATCAGAACGAAAGACATGCAAACAGTTAAGTACTATCCAGAACGAGATTTTCGCTCTACAGCGGAGTGTGCGCTGATATGAAACTTCCTGGCAGATTTAAAACTGTGTGCCGGACCGAGACTCGAACTCGGGACGTTTGCCTTTCGCGGGAAAGTGCTCTACCAACTGAGCTACCCAAATCTGCCAGGAAGTTTCATATCAGCGCACACTCCGCTGCAGAGTGAAAATCTCATTCTGGATACATCCCCTAGGCTGCGGCTAAGCCATGTCTCCTCAATATCGTTTCTTTCAGGAGTGTTAGTTCTGCAAGGTTCGCAGGTTCTGTGGAGTTTGGAAGGTAGGAGACGAGGTACTGGCAGAAGTAAAGCTGTGAGGACGGGGCGTGAGTCGTGCTTGGGTAGCTCAGTCGGTAGAGCATTTGCCGGTAGCTCAGTCGGTAGAGCATTTGCCCGCGAAAGGCAAAGGTCCCGAGTTCGAGTCTCGGTCCGGCACACAGTTTTAATCTGCCAGGAAGTTTCAGTTAAGTAGTAGTAAGAATGGACGACCGAGAGAATGGTTGGTTGGTTGTTTCGGGGAAGGAGACCAGACAGCGAGGTCATCGGTCTCATCGGATTAAGGAAGGACGGGGAAGGAAGTCGGCCGTGCCCTTTGAAACGAACGATCCCGGCATTTGCCTGGAGTGATTTAGGGAAATCACGGAAAACCTAAATCAGGATGGCCGGACGCGGGATTGAACCGTCGTCCTCCCGAATGCGAGTCCAGTGTCTAACCACTGCGCCACCTCGCTCGGTTTGACCGAGAGAAACTTGGAATTGAAATGGGTGCAAGATAGGCTTGTGGTATTTCTCCCTGAACTGTTCAACCTGTACACCTATCAGGCAATGACGGAAACACAAGAAAGATTCGGGAGTGATATTAGATTTCCGGCAGAAATAATAACAACGATAAAATTCGCAGATGACATTCCTATTCGCAATGAATATGGGCGACAATTGTACGTTGTACTGAATGGAATGAACGGTGTCATGATCACAGAATACGGATTGAGAGCAAAACCGAAGGAAGATGGAAGTATTGACGAATAGTGGAAATGAGATTAACGATTAATTTAAAATCCGAAATGGGGTAGACAAAGTAAAGGAATCCTGCTTACCTTGGAAGCAAAATAATACCTGCGGGACATGGAGCAAGGAGAAAACAAGAAGTCGCATATCACAAACAAAGAGGGCATTTCTGGCCGTTACAGGTCTACTAGCGTCAAACGTTGGCGTTAATTTGAGGAAGAAGTTTCTGACAATGTACGTTTGGAGCACAGCATGGACTTTAGGAAAAAAGGAAGAGAAGAGAATGAAGCGTTTGAGATGCGGTTTATACAAGGAATTTTGAACATTTGATGGATTGGTAGAAGATTCTGTGCAGAACCGGCGAGCAGAGGAAGACATGGAAAGAATGACAAGACTCAAATGTCTCGAGGAAAATTTATAACAGATCTATAGATTACCCACGCTGAGGTACAGGCAGGATTTTCCCCATTACGTCCAATGCTGGGGTGCTATTTCGATACAAGAGAACCTCGGCAATAGTGACGATCTAAGGAGGGGAAAATAAGCTAAGATTTACTAAAGACAGCCTTCCGAAATGCCTTCACAAAAGAAGACGAAGTAAATATTCCAGAAATCGAATCGAGAACAGCTGCCAACATGAGTAACGTAGGAGTAAAGATCCTCGGAGTAGTGAAGCAACTCAAATCACGTAATAAAAGCGAGTCTTCTGGTCCAGACTGTATACCAATTAGGTTCCTTTCGGAGTATGCTGATGCATTAGCTCCATACTTAACAGTCATATACAACCGTTCTCTCGACGAAAGATCCGTACCCAAAGACTGGAAAGTTGCACAGGTCACACCAATATTCAAGAAAGGTAGTAGGAGTAATCCACTAAATTATAGGCCCATATCGTTAACGTCGATATGCAGCAGGATTTTAGAACATATATTGTGTTCGAACATTATGAATTACCTCGAAGGTTCAAATGGCTCGGAGCACTATGGGACTTAACATCTGAGGTCATAAAGTCCCCTAGAACTTAGAACTACTTAAACCTAACTAACCTAAGGACATCACACACATCCATGCCCGAGGCAGGATTCGAACCTGCGACCGTAGCGGTCGCGCGGTTCCAGACTGAAGCGCCTAGAACCGCTCGGCCACACTGGCCGGCTTACCTCGAAGGAAACGGTCTATTGACACACAGTCAACATGGGTTTAGAAAACATCGTTCCTGTGAAACACATCTAGCTCTTTAATCACATGAAGTGCTGAGTGCTATTGACAAGGGATTTCAAATCGATTCCGTATTTCTGGATTTCGGGAAGGCTTTTGATACTGTACCACACAAGCGGCTCGTAGGAAAATTGCGTGCCTATGGAATACCGTCTCAGTTATGTGACTGGATTTGCGATTTCCTGTCAGAGAGGTCACAGTTCGTAGTAACTGACGGAAAGTCATCGAGTAAAACAAGTGATTGCAGGCGTTCCCCAAGGTTGTGTTCTAGGCCCTTTGCTGTTCCTTATCTATATAAACGATTTGGGATCCAATCTGAGCAGCCGTCTTCGGTTGTTTGTAGATGACGCTGTCGTTTATCGACTAATAAAGTCAGCAGAAGATCAAAACAAACTGCAAAACGATTTAGAAAAAATATCTGAATGGTGTGAAAAGTGGCAGTTGACCCTAAATAACGAAACGTGTGACGTCATCCACATCAGTGCGAAAAGGAACACGATAAATCAGTCTAATCTATTCAACTAAATACCTAGATATTACAATTACGAACAACTCAAATTGGAAAGAACACACAGAAAATGTTGTGGGGAAGGCTAACCAAAGGCTGCGTTTTATTGGCAGGACACTTAGAAAATGTAACAGACCTACTAAGGAGACTGCCTATACTACGCTTGTCCGACCTCTTTTACAATACTGCTACGCGGTGTGGGATCCTTACCAGGTAGGACTGACGGAATACATCGAAAAGTTCAAAGAAAGGCAGCACGTTTTGTATTCTTGCGACATATGGGAGAGAATGTCACAGAAATGATACAGGATTTGGGCTGGAAATCATTAAAGAAAGGCGTTTTTCGTTCCGACGGAATCTTCTCACGAAATTCCAATCACCAACTTTCTCCTCCGAATGCGAAAATATTTTGTTGACACCGACCTACATAGGGCGGAACGATCACCACGATAAAATAAGGGAAATCAGATGGTTGGTTGGTTGGTTTGGGGAAGGAGAGCAGACAGCGTGGTCATCGGTCTCATCGGATTAGGGAAGGATGGGGAAGGAAGTCGGCCGTGCCCTTTCAGAGGAACCATCCCGGCATTTGCCTGGAGTGATTTAGGGAAATCACGGAAAACCTAAATCAGGATGGCCGGACGCGGGATTGAACCGTCGTCCTCCCGAATGCGAGTCCAGTGTCTAACCACTGCGCCACCTCGCTCGGTCAGAAATCAGTGCTCGTACGGAAAGATATAGGTGTTCATTCTTCCCGCGTGCTACACGAGGTTGGAATAATAGAGAATTGTGAAGGTGGTTCGATGAACCCTCTGCCAGGCACTTAAATGTGATTTGCAAAGGATGTGTTATGGAGGGCATTTCAATATGGCAGGCTGCGGCTGTGCAGGTGCGTAAACTATAGTGTTGTGGTGTATAGAAATCTCCTTATCGATTGGTTAAAACCGATAAATGTAATATTCAATGGCTGGCACATTGCCCTGTTCATTTTTGCAGTGAAAGACTGATTATATAGATCTGATCACTTTAAGTACTTAGATCCAATTAATGTCCAGAAAGTGTAGTTGGAAGGCTAGTCAACTTTTTTATATATCTCCTTTCCGCCATTCTCAAGTATTTATGTTTAATTTACTTCTTTCTGGTGATTTAGTCAGTAACACAATCTTCTGTTGTCTTTCCTTAATGTCAGCGCAATTGAAATGATCAAACCGCTTTGTTTAAATAACTTCATGTATGTATAACTTACTATATATTTGCAATGTGTAACATTGTTTTTTTTTAATAAAGGCTTTATTAAAAAAAAAAAAGTGGTGTAATTGCTAGCATTCCTGCCTAGAAAGCAAGAAGTCACCGGTTCGAGTCCTGGTCATGGCAAAAATTTTAATTCATTTCTTCAGCTTCCAGCATTATCGTAGATAATGTCTCGTGGAAAATTTAATTAAATCACATCTACTGATCAGGTCTATTGACAAGAAGGAAAGGCATAACAGGATATGTGTTACGACGTCAGAAAATACCTTTCAATGTACTAGAGCAGGGCTTAACAACTGGCCGGTTTTGAGCACAAGTACTGGCGTCTGCTCAGGCACGTGCTCGCGAGCAGGTGCAAGGTCGCGGAGTAGGGAGGAAGGGCAGGGAGGGGAAATGCGCGCGCACGTTTGAATGTGATCTCGCGCTCTTAGCAGACTTAACTAGCCATCTGAATGCTTTGAACATTTTACTACAAGGTAAAGATCTGTTAATTACTCATTTCATAGATCGAATAGGAGCTTTTAAAATGAAATTCACACTTTGGGTGAGTCAGCTGGAAACAGGAAACCTAGTTCATTTTCCTAAATTATCATCCATGCGAGATGTTCACAAATACTGTGAACGTTATTCACATAGTTTAGTTGATCAGCGCTTTCAAGATCTGACAGCACTAGACAGTGATTTTGATATATTCTGCGAATATTTAAGAGATTCGTCCTGAGCTGCAGCAAGAAATTATTGACCTGCAGTGTGACAGAGAATACAGAGACAACTTTCAGAACAAGATAAACATTTTGGAATTCTACAGACACTTCCCTCAGGATAGATTTCCTCGTTTGCACAAACTGGCAGCTACAATAATATCAATGTTCGGTTCCACGTATGTTTGTGAACAACTGTTCTCTGCAATGAAATGTAACAAGACGCGCCTGAGAAACGCATTGTCTGATCGAAATTTAAACTGCACGCTGGGCCTAAAATGCACAAGAAGAATTACTACGAACATAGACGCAATTGTAAAGGGCAAAAAGTACAAGATAACCGAGAATCCCACCCTTCAGTGACACCTTTTATTGTGTAATAGTTCACAAATTAATGCGAATGTAGAGGCATACACTAAGCTAATAAAATTATGTGGCAATGTGTACATTCTCCTTTATTTGTTTCAATTGTCGCACTAATAATTCGTGAGTGGTATCCCTGCAGGTGGCCGCGGATTTACATCGACTGGCGGCAGCTGTTGTGTGCCCCACGTGACTCTCCCCTCTCTGGTCCGGTAGTGGGGGTAGCGTGCTCGCGCTGCTCCGTGCTCGCGCCTTGCTGCTCACAGCTTGCTCCGCGAGCACGTATGTTGTGAAGCCCTGTACTAGAGGGAGCGGTAGACGGTAAGAACTGTAGAGGAAGACACAGATTGGGATACATCCAGCAAATAATTGAGGACGTGGGTTACAAGTGCTACTCTGAGATAAAGAAGTTGACTTTCGCGGGCTACATACAAAAGAAGCAGATACTTACGAAAGGGTAACTACGTAATAGCCACGACCCCTCCCACTAATCAAAGGTCAGGCTTCCGGTACGAATATTTATCGAGGACACGAACTCTGAGTAAAGGCCGCCAAACAAAAGGAATAATTTATGAGCAGGCAGTATCGAGACAGCACGAACGGCTATTTGCGTCAACGGGAACGGCCGCGGCTGGCAGTGCTGACGTCGGGGCAAATTAGAGTCGCCGATGTTATCAGTACGAGGAGCGGATAGAAAAAAACCGGACTGATGCTGGAAAAAACATTTATTTACAATTATTTACAATTTCATGTTATCTCCTTCAATGTACTCTGCTCCTCGGTCTCTACACCGCTCCATACGAATTTTCCACTGTTCATAGCAATGCTGCAGATCATTTTCGGTAAGTCCATACATTACTTCCGTCGCTTTTTCTTTTACTGCTTCAACAGTCTCAAATCTAGTTCCTTTCAAAGCTGACTTGACTTTAGGGAAAAGAAAAAAGTCACAGGGGGCCAAATCAGGTGAGTAGGGTGGATGATCTAAGATGGGAATGTTGTGTTTTGCCAAAAACGTCTTCACTGACAACGCACTGTGAGCTGGGGCATTGTCTTGGTGAAGGATCCGTGACTTTTTTCTCCACAAATCGTTCCGTTTCCTCCGTACTCGCTCACGTAGGGTAGCCAGGACGCTAATGTAGTAATGCTGATTCACTGTTTGTCCCTCTGGTACCCAATCAATGTGCACAATCCCTTTGATGTCAAAAAAAACAATCATCATTGCCTCGGATTTCGATTTTGACATTCGTGCTTTTTTTTGTCGTGGAGAACCAGGAGTTTTCCAATGCATCGATTGGCGTTTAGTTTCGGGATCGTAAGTAAAAAACCACGATTCATCGCAAGTAATAACATTTTGTAAGAAGGTGGGATCACTTTCAATGTTTTCCAGGATGTCAGAACAAATCATTCTTCGGCGTTCCTTCTGTTCAATTGTGAGACACTTTGGAACCATTTTTGAACACACTTTGTTCATGTCGAAACTTTCATGAAGAATCTGCCTAACACTTTCCTTGTCAACTCCTGTTAACTCAGACACTGCTCCGATTGTTAAACGGCGATCTTGTCGAACAAGTTCACCGATTTTTTCAATGTTTGCATCAGTTTTTGCTGACAATGGTCTGCCAGTGCGAGTGTCTTCGCGGCCAACTTTAAATCGTTTAAACCACTCAAACACTTGTGTTCGCGATAAACAATCATCGCCGTACACTTGTTGTAACATTACAAACGTTTCACTTGCAGATTTTCCTAGTTTGAAACAAAATTTGATGTTAACACGCTGTTCTTTCTGTACACTCAACATTTTCCGACGCACAGACAAAACGTCAACTACTTAAAACAGACGCCACGGGCAGACTGAGTGCAGGAGGCAGATGAAACTCGAGCAGTAGGCGGAGCGAGAGTCACGTGACAGGCCACGCGACTTTCAGCCTTATTGCATTCGTTTTATTGTTTCACCAGTAGTAGTCCGGTTTTTTTCTAGCCACACCTCAGTATTGCCCGCTAACGGTGACACGTGTGAGCAGTACCGAAACATCACTTTAGCACGTCATGGCAGCACAATATAGACACGAATTATTAAGAGATACGTAGAAATCCTACTGTAGGAGGGATTAATGCGGCTTTCGGAGCCATGTAGGATTAGGTGAGACAACACTGACCCCTGTGGTGATAACAGGGCCTAAAACACATCACCACGTCCTTATCCGCATAAACAACACAGACCTATTGCACAGTATGTTACGAATATTCTTGGTTTATGAGTGTACTACTGTTGTTGTTGTTGTTGTGGTCTTCAGTTCAGAGACTGGTGTGATGCAGCTCTCCATACTACTTTATCCTGAGCAAGCTTCTTCATCTCCCAGTACCTACTGCAACCTACATACCTCTGAAACTACTTAGTGTATTCATATCTTGGTCTCCCTCTACCATTTTTACCCTCCACGCTGCCCTCCAATGCTAAATTGGTGATCCCTTGATGCCCCTGAGCATGTCCTACTAGCCGATCCCTTCTTCTAGTCAAGTTGTGCCACAAACTCCTCTTCCCCCTAATTCTGTTCAACACCCCCTCATTAGTTATGTGATCTACCCATCTAATCTTTAGCATTCTTCTGTAGCACCACATTTCGAAAGCTTCTATTCTCTTCTTGTCCACACCATTTATCGTCCATCTTTCACTTCCATACATGCCTACACTCCATACAAATGCTTTCAGAAACGACTTCCTAAGACTTAAATCTATACTCGATGTTAACAAATTTCTCTTCTTCAGAAACGCTTTCCTTGCCATTGCCATTCAACATTTTATATCCTCTCTACTTCGACCATCATCAGTTATTTTGCTCCCCAAATAGCAAAACTCCTTTACTACTTTAAGTGTCTCATTTCCTAATCTAATTCCCGCAGCATCATCCGATTTAATTCGACTACATTCCATTATCCTCGTTATGCTTTTCTTGATGTTCATCTTATATCCTCCTTTCAAGACACTGTCCATTCCGTTCAACTGCTCTTCCAAGTCCTTTGCATGACTCTGACAGAATTACAATGTCATCGTCGAACCTCAAAGTTTTTATTTCTCCTCCATGGATTTTAATACGTACTCCAAATTCTTCTTTTGTTTCCTTTACTGCTTGCTCAATATACAGACTGAATAACATTGGGGAGAGGCTACAACCCTGTCTCACTCCCTTCCCAACCACTGCTTCCCTTTCATGTACCTTGACTCTTATAACTGCCATCTAGTTTCTGTACAAATTGTAAATAGCCTTTCGGTCCCTGTATTTTACCCCTGCCACCTTCAGAATTTGAAAGAGAGTATTCCAGTCAACATTGTCAAGAGCTTTCTCTAAGTCTACAAATGCCAGGAACGTATGTTTGCCTTTCCTTAATCTTTCTTCTAAGATAAGTCGTAGGGTCAGTATTGCCTCACGTGTTCCAACATTTCTACGGAATCCGTATAGTTCAATAATTGTTATCCTGTTCGTCTCTGTTGACAACAACGCGCTCTCTTCTGTTCGCAGTTCCTTGAGATGTAAAAGTTTTCCAGCGGCTTTCATGTGAGGCACGACAGCGTGCCGTAAGCTGGTGCGCAGGTTTTCCTCCCGGGAGACGTTAACGAACGGGAACGAACTGGTTAGGAGCGGCGAGTACAAAGGGAATCTGCTAGCGCCAGCGCTCTGGTTGCATGCGGCGGCATCTGTGCGATACGAACACACACACACACACACACACACACACACACACACACACACACACACTGACTGTGCCACAAACACGTCAGCTTCAGAGAGCAGACAATTTATTGCGAAAATATGGAAGGCATTAGCACTCGTGTGTGAAAACTTACGCCGTGTAATTATGGGACGCGTATAATTACGGAACACAAAATAACAGTTCAAATAAAACAATTTCTTTGTGTCATGCTGTAATGGTACTTGAATTACGTAACCATTACGACGTAACCATTACGGCACCTCAACTCAACCTCTCGATACCAGCAATATTCTACCGTGTTTCTGTAAAGTACACTCCTGGAAATTGAAATAAGAACACCGTGAATTCATTGTCCCAGGAAGGGGAAACTTTATTGACACATTCCTGGGGTCAGATACATCACATGATCACACTGACAGAACCACAGGCACATAGACACAGGCAACAGAGCATGCACAATGTCGGCACTAGTACAGTGTATATCCACCTTTCGCAGCAATGCAGGCTGCTATTCTCCCATGGAGACGATCGTAGAGATGCTGGATGTAGTCCTGTGGAACGGCTTGCCATGCCATTTCCACCTGGCGCCTCAGTTGGACCAGCGTTCGTGCTGGACGTGCAGACCGCGTGAGACGACGCTTCATCCAGTCCCAAACATGCTCAATGGGGGACAGATCCGGAGATCTTGCTGGCCAGGGTAGTTGACTTACACCTTCTAGAGCACGTTGGGTGGCACGGGATACATGCGGACGTGCATTGTCCTATTGGAACAGCAAGTTCCCTTGCCGGTCTAGGAATGGTAGAACGATGGGTTCGATGACGGTTTGGATGTACCGTGCACTATTCAGTGTCCCCTCGACGATCACCAGTGGTGTACGGCCAGTGTAGGAGATCGCTCCCCACACCATGATGCCGGGTTTTGGCCCTGTGTGCCTTGGTCGTATGCAGTCCTGATTGTGGCGCTCACCTGCACGGCGCCAAACACGCATACGACCATCATTGGCACCGAGGCAGAAGCGACTCTCATCGCTGAAGACGACACGTCTCCATTCGTCCCTCCATTCACGCCTGTCGCGACACCACTGGAGGCGGGCTGCACGATGTTGGGGCGTGAGCGGAAGACGGCCTAACGGTGTGCGGGACCGTAGCCCAGCTTCATGGAGACGGTTGCGAATGGTCCTCGCCGATACCCCAGGAGCAACAGTGTCCCTAATTTGCTGGGAAGTGGCGGTGCGGTCCCCTACGGCACTGCGTAGGATCCTACGGTCTTGGCGTGCATCCGTGCGTCGCTGCGGTCCGGTCCCAGGTCGACGGGCACGTGCACCTTCCGCCGACCACTGGCGACAACATCGATGTACTGTGGAGACCTCACGCCCCACGTGTTGAGCAATTCGGCGGTACGTCCACCCGGCCTCCCGCATGCCCACTATACGCCCTCGCTCAAAGTCCGTCAACTGCACATACGGTTCACGTCCACGCTGTCGCGGCATGCTACCAGTGTTAAAGACTGCGATGGAGCTCCGTATGCCACGGCAAACTGGCTGACACTGACGGCGGTGGTGCACAAATGCTGCGCAGCTAGCGCCATTCGACGGCCAACACCGCGGTTCCTGGTGTGTCCGCTGTGCCGTGCGTGTGATCATTGCTTGTACAGCCCTCTCGCAGTGTCCGGAGCAAGTATGGTGGGTCTGACACACCGGTGTCAATGTGTTCTTTTTTCCAGTTCCAGGAGTGTAGTTATATTTCTGAGATAACATTCAGATTTGATTTCATTAATGTAGAGATACTTTGGTGCATCGATATGTTTATGTTGCAATGATATTATTCTTATGTGTATTCTTTCTTTTGTCACTATGATCTTTGTCGTAATTGTAACTCTCTGATTTTTGGGCGCGTAAGCGATTATAAGTTAGTTGGTTGTTAGAGAGTCGGACCTTGAGGAAGTCGAGTCTTGGACGTCATGTTGGAAAGACGCGTATTGTAGTCAGCTTAGGCCGGCCGTTGTGGCCGAGCGGTTCTAGGCCCTGCAGTCTGGAACCGCGCGACCGCTACGGTCGCAGGTTCGAATCCTGCCTCAGGCATGGATGTGTGTGATGTCCTTAGGTGAGTTAGGTTTAAGTAGTTCTAAGTTCTAGGGGACTGATGACCTCAGAAGTTAAGTCCCATAGTGCTCAGAGCCATTTGAACCATTTTTTGTAGTCAGCTTATAAAACGTGAACTTTAACAGTGAGGAAGATGTTTTCAAGTATATTTTGTATTGTGAAGTGATGTTTTGTGTGTTACGCGATATTTCAACAAAAGCAATGAAAAAGAAGTGTAACTTAAATTCGGAGTGCTGATTACTTTTTTACATCACCATTGTCCTGCAAAAGTGTAATCTTCAAGAATGGTTTGTGAAGCGCATCAACAAATTTTTGAATATAGCAGAATAAAACCTAGGCCTCTTTGCATCCGAGCTTGGAATCATCACCACCTAGATTTTCGACGATTGAGCCATGATTTTACAACGAGACCAGCGTGGGGAACACGAAAAGATGAGTGCCTAGTTCATTCATTATTACATGAAATGACTTTATTAACTGTGCTCTAATGACACCTGCCACATAATAATTTTGTTGTTGCCCGAAAATGCAGTATTTAGCAGCGTGAGCAACCCCACAATCATTATTAAATTTTGACCTTTGTTGTGGTAGGGTTGTTAGAAGGCACTTTTGATTTTCTTCCACAGCGCGTTTCGAGAGTTTATATTCCCACATCTTCAGTTGGAAAACACCAAATATCTTGTTACATTTGTACCAGCTGGATGCTGCTAGTCGATCGTTTTCGTTTCATTTTGCAACAAAAACAGGCATTTGTTATCGTCATATGGCACTACGATTGTACATTTCAAATGGTGGAGTTACAAGCTGTTTCAATGTACATAACCCTGTAGTTCATCATAAACGAACATTTTCTTTTACTTGGTATTTCACACAGAAACGTGAACCATTAATATAAATACACCATACGATTCGCTCTGAGCACTATGGGACTTAACATCTGAGGTCATCAGTCCCCTCGAACCTATAACTACACTCCTGGAAATTGAAATAAGAACACCGTGAATTCATTGTCCCAGGAAGGGGAAACTTTATTGACACATTCCTGGGGTCAGATACATCACATGATCACACTGACAGAACCACAGGCACATAGACACAGGCAACAGAGCATGCACAATGTCGGCACTAGTACAGTGTATATCCACCTTTCGCAGCAATGCAGGCTGCTATTCTCCCATGGAGACGATCGTAGAGATGCTGGATGTAGTCCTGTGGAACGGCTTGCCATGCCATTTCCACCTGGCGCCTCAGTTGGACCAGCGTTCGTGCCGGACGTGCAGACCGCGTGAGACGACGCTTCATCCAGTCCCAAACATACTCAATGGGGGACAGATCCGGAGATCTTGCTGGCCAGGGTAGTTGACTTACACCTTCTAGAGCACGTTGGGTGGCACGGGATACATGCGGACGTGCATTGTCCTGTTGGAACAGCAAGTTCCCTTGCCGGTCTAGGAATGGTAGAACGATGGGTTCGATGACGGTTTGGATGTACTGTGCACTATTCAGTGTCCCCTCGACGATCACCAGTGGTGTACGGCCAGTGTAGGAGATCGCTCCCCACACCGTGATGCCGGGTGTTGGCCCTGTGTGCCTCGGTCGTATGCAGTCCTGATTGTGGCGCTCACCTGCACGGCGCCAAACACGCATACGACCATCATTGGCACCGAGGCAGAAGCGACTCTCATCGCTGAAGACGACACGTCTCCATTCGTCCCTCCATTCACGCCTGTCGCGACACCACTGGAGGCGAGCTGCACGATGTTGGGGCGTGAGCGGAAGACGGCCTAACGGTGTGCGGGACCGTAGCCCAGCTTCATGGAGACGGTTGCGAATGGTCCTCGGCGATACCCCAGGAGCAACAGTGTCCCTAATTTGCTGGGAAGTGGCGGTGCGGTCCCCTACGGCACTGCGTAGGATCCTACGGTCTTGGCGTGCATCCGTGCGTCGCTGCGGTCCGGTCCCAGGTCGACGGGCACGTGCACCTTCCGCCGACCACTGGCGACAACATCAATGTACTGTGGAGACCTCACGCCCCAAGTGTTGAGCAATTCGGCGGTACGTCCACCCGGCCTCCCGCATGCCCACTATACGCCCTCGCTCAAAGTCCGTCAACTGCACATACGGTTCACGTCCACGCTGTCGCGGCATGCTACCAGTGTTAAAGACTGCGATGGAGCTCCGTATGCCACGGCAAACTGGCTGACACTGACGGCGGCGGTGCACAAATGCTGCGCAGCTAGCGCCATTCGACGGCCAACACCGCGGTTCCTGGTGTGTCCGCTGTGCCGTGCGTGTGATCATTGCTTGTACAGCCCTCTCGCAGTGTCCGGAGCAAGTATGGTGGGTTTGACACACCGGTGTCAATGTGTTCTTTTTTCCATTTCCAGGAGTGTACTTAAACCTAAGGACATCACACACATCCATGCCCGAGACAGGATTCGAACCTGCGACCGTAGCGGTCGCGCGGTTCCAGAATAGAACCGCTCGGCCACCACGGCCAGCACACGATGCGATTGTATCGATGTAAAGATAAGGTACACTATGTGATCAAAAGTATCCTGACACCGCCAAGAACATATGCTTTCCATATTAGGATCATTGTGCTGCCACCTACTGTCAGGTACTCCATATCAGTGACATCAGTAGTCATTAGACATCGTGGGAGAGCAGAATGGGGCGCTGCGCAGAACTCACGGACTTCGAACGTGGTCAGATGATAGGGTGTCACTTGTGTCATACGTCTGTGCGCGAGATTTCCACACTCCTCAACATCCCTAGGTCCACTGTTTCTGATGTGATAGTGAAGTGGAAACGTGAAGGGACACGTACAGCACAAAAGTGTACAGGCCGACCTCGTCTGTTGACTGACAGAGACTGCCGACAGTTCAAGAGGGTCGTAATGTGTGATAGGCAGACATCTGTCCAGACCATCACACAGGAATTCCAAACTGCATCAGGATCCACTGCAAGTACTGTGACAGTTTGGCGGGAGGTGAGAAAACTTGGATTTCACGGTCGAGCGGCTCCTCATAAGCCACACATCACGCCGGTAAATGCCAAACGACGCCTCGCTCGGCGTAAGGAGCGTAAACATTGGACGACTGAACAGTGGAAAAACGTTCTGTGGAGTGACGAATCACGGTACACAATGTGGCGATCCAATGGCAGGCTCTTGGTATGGCGAATGCCCGGTTAACGTCATCTGCCAGCGTGTGTAGTGCCAACAGTAAAAAATGGCTCTGAGCACTATGCGACTTAACAGCTGAGGTCATCAGTCCCCTAGACTTAGAACTACTTAAACCTAACTAACCTAAGGACATCACACACATCCATGCCCGAGGTAGGATTCGAACCTGCGACCGTAGCGGTCTCTCGGCTCCAGACTGCAGCGCCCAGAACCGCACGGCCACTCAAGCCGGCGCCAGCAGTAAAATTCGGAGGCGGTGGTGTTATGGTGTGGTCGTGTCTTTCATGGTGGGGGCTTGCACCCCTTGTGGTTTTAGGTGGCACTATCACAGTACAGGCCTACATTGATGTTTGAAAGTCTGCAGCTCGTGGTTGTGCGGTAGCGTTCTTGCTTCCCACGCACGGGTTCCCGGGTTCGATTCCAGGCGGGGTCAGGGATTTTCTCTGCCTCGTGATGACTGGGTGTTGTGTGTGTTGTCCTTAGGTTAGTTAGGTTTAAGTAGTTCTAAGTTCTAGGGGACTGATGACCATAGATGTTAAGTCCCATAGTGCTCAGAGCCATTTGAACCATTTTTGATGTTTTAAGCACCTTCTTGCTTCCCACTGTTGAAGAACAATTCGAGGATGACGATTGCATTTTTCAACACGATCGAGCATCCGTTCATAATGCACGGCCTGTGGCGGAGTTGTTGCCCGACAATAACATACATGTAATGGACTGTCCTCAAGGGAATCCTGACCTTTATCCTGTAGAAAACCTTTGGGATGTTTTGGAACGCCGACTTGGTGCCAGGCCTAACCGACCGACATTGATACCTCTCCTCAGTGCAGCACTCCGTGAAGAATGGGCTGCCATTCCCCAAGAAACCTTCCACCACCTGACTGAACGTATGCCTGCGAGAGTGGAAACTATCGTCAAGGCTAAGGATGGTGCAACACGCACTTGTAAGACATTTTCAGCCAGGTGACCGGGTACTTTTGATCACGTAGGGTACTTTGTGTCAGAGATTATTCTTAGTTGGTTTACATTGTGGATTCGAGTTACATATAGTGCCACGATACATATAGTCCAACACAGAGTCTAACATAAAGAGTTGCGACACTGCGTCTCGTTTTTGTTACCCACAGCTACGGCAGCGCCCCAAGCGGCCAGCAACTACCACTTCTGAATACATCAGTTGAGTGCGAATACTAATCTTTATATTGATTTGTATCACAGCTTTTGCAATAGGGAATCTATGTCGTGCCATTAAAATCGACAATAACTATAAAATGACACCCCGTTTGTCTTTCTTTAGTTTTCTAAGGACCCTGTAAGGTACAAAACAGTACAATACAGGGCAGTTTATGTAGAGTTCTTTCGCAACGTACGAATAATGTCGTTTTCCTTTAATAACAAAAAAGCTAGTAAACACCGGAAGACCTGACCTTTTCCTGAAAGATGTTGATATCTACCTAACAAAGCGGAGGTCTGCTCGCTACATTTTCAGAGAAATCAGTGAATTTGTAAATTAGAAAAGCTACACTACTGGCCATTAAAACCGCTACACCAAGAAGAAATGCAGATGATAAACGGGTATTCATTGGACATGTATATTATATAGAACTGACACGTGATTACATTTTCATGCAATTTGGGTGCAGGGATCCTGAGAAATCAGTGAGTACAACCACCTCTGGCCGTAATAACGGCCTTGGTACGCCTGGGCATTGAGTCAAACAGAGCTCGGATGGCGTGTATAGGTACAGCTGCCCATGCAGCTTCGACACGATACCACAGTTCATCAGGAGTAGTGACTGGCGTATTGTGACGAGCCAGTTGCTCGGCCACCAATGACCAGACGTTTTCAATTGGTGAGAGATCTGGAGAATGTGCTGGCCAGGGCAGCAGTCGAACATTTTCTGTATCCAGAAAGGCCCGTAAAGGACCTGCAACATGGGTGGTGCATTATCCTGCTGAAATGTAGGGTTTCGCAGGGGTAGAATGAAGGGTAGAGCCACGGGTCGTAACACATCTGAAATGTAACGTCCACTGTTCAAAGTGCCGTCAATGCGAACAAGAGGTGACCGAGACGTGTAACCAATGGCACCACATACCATCACGCCTAGTGATTCGCCAGTATGGCGATGACGAATACACTCTTCCAATGTGCGTTCACCGCGATGTCGCCAAACACGGATGCGACCATCGTGATGCTGTAAACAGAACCTGGATTCATCCGAATAAATTTTCCCACTTATGCATCCAGGTTCGTCTTTGAGTACACCATAGCGGGTGCTCGTGTCTGTGATGCAGCGTCAAGGGTAACCGCAGCCACGGTCTCCGAGCTGATAGTCCGTGCTGCTGCAAACGTCGTCGAACTGTTCGTGCAGATGGTTGTTGTCTTGTAAACGTCCGCATCTGTCGACTCAGGGATCGAGACGTGGCTGCACGATCTGTTACAGCCACGCAGAGAATGTGCCTGCCATCTCGACTGCTAGTGATACGAGGCCGTTGGGATCCAGCACGGCGTTCCGTATTACCCTCCTGAACCCACCGATTCCATATTCTGCTAACAGTCATTGGATCTCGACCAACGCGAGCAGGAATGTCTTGATACGATAAACCGCAATCGCGATAGGCTACAATCCGACCTTTATCAAAGTCGGAAACGTGATGGTACGCATTTCTCCTCCTTACACGAGGCATCACAAGAACGTTTCACCAGGCAACGCCGGTCAGCTGCTGTTTGTGTATGAGAAATCGGTTGGAAACTTCCCTCATGTCAGCACGTTGTAGGTGTCGCCACCGGCGCCAGCCTTGTGTGAATGCTCTGTAAAGCTAATCATTTGCATATCACAGCATCTTCTTCCTGTCGGTTAAGTTTCGCGTCTGTAGCACGTCATCTTCATGGTGTAGTAATTTCAATGGCCAGCAGTGTATTGGCAAAGAAGGACACAGTGCCGCAGAAACAATGTGTGCCGTGATGAATATGCCACGCCCCACCTAGTAAAATCGACTAGTAAGCATGATGTATTGGAGCTGCTGTGGAATCTGTTGCATGTGAGTCAATGAACGGTGCTGCAAACGAAGCTGTTGAAATAATTGATGGTATGACTGACATACAATTAGCTTTTGATGCCATTTGTCCGAAGTGCGGCTACAGTTCTAAGAATTCTGTTGCTACCGTGACCAGTGTGGATACTGGAAAGGTAACAGATTCCCAGATTTTAACCAAACATTGTTATAACTCTTAATCAGGGAATCAAGAGTGACATATCTGTGACACAAATTATGAAGGAGCAAGTGGTGGTATGGAGGCCTCTGCAGTTACTGAAATTTCGATCGCTGAACGAAAGGGGAGTGTGTTACAAGAGTTCTTACAAGAGAACCTCCCCATCGCAACCCCCTCAGATTTAGTTATAAGTTGGCACAGTGGATAGGCCTTGAAAAACTGAACACAGATCAATCGAGGAAACAGGAAGAAGTTGTGTGGAACTATGAAAAAAAATGAGCAAAATATGCAAACTGAGTAGTCCATGTTTAACATAGGCAACATCAGGGACAGTATGAGATCAGGAGACCCGTGGTCCCGTGGTTAGCGTGAGCAGCTGCGGAACGAGAGGTCCTTGGTTCAAGTCTCCCCTCGAGTGAAAGTTTAATTTTTTATTTTCAGTTTATGTGACAAACTCGTATGTTTTCATCAATTTTTTGGGAGTGATTATCTTTTTACCCATTCGCCAAGTATATACGTTAGGTGGGCCGACAACACATTCCTGTCATGTCACGCACATGCCGTCACCAGTGTCGTATAGAATATATCAGACGTGAAACTTCCTGGCAGATTAAAACTGTGTGCCCGACCGAGACTCGAACTCGGGACCTTTGCCTTTCGCGGGCAAGGTTCGTAGGAGAGCTTCTGTAAAGTTTGGAAGGTAGGAGACCAGGTACTGGCGGAAGTAAAGCTGTGAGTATCGGGCGTGAGTCGTGCTTCGGTAGCTCAGTTGGTAGAGCACTTGCCCGCGAAAGGCAAAGGTCCCGAGTTCGAGTCTCGGTCGGGCACATAGTTTTAATCTGCCAGGAAGTTTCATATCAGCGCACACTCCGCTGCAGTGAAAATCTCATTCTATATCAGACGTGTTTTCCTGTGGAGGAACCGGTTGACCTATGACCTTGCGATCAAATGTTTTCGGTTCCCATTGGAGAGGCACGTCCTTTCGTATACTAATCGCACGGTTTTGCGGTGCGGTCGCAAAACACAGACACTAAACTTATTACAGTGAACAGAGACGTCAATGAACGAACGGACAGATCATAACTTTGCGAAAATAAAGAAAGTAAACTTTTCACTCGAGGGAAAACTTGAACCAAGGACCTCTCGTTCTGCAGCTGCTCACGCTAACCACGGGACCACGGGGCTCCTGAGCTCATACTGTCCTTGATGTTGCCTATGTTCAACATGGACTACTCAGTTTGTATATTTTGCTTATTGTTTTCATAGTCCCACACAACTTCCTCCTGTTTCCTCGATTGATCTGTGTTCAGTTTTCAAGGCCTAGCCACTGTGCCAACTTATAACTAAATCTGAGGGGGGTACGATGGGGAGGTTCCCTTGTTAGGTGAAGGGGACTCAAAAGCATATAAGAGATCAGTAGCCGCTCAGCCTTATGGTGAGAAGATTATCACAAAACTGGGTCCGCAGCTCGTGGTCGTGCGGTAGCGTTCTCGCTTCCCACGCCCGGGTTCCCGGGTTCGATTCCCGGCGGGGTAAGGGATTTTCTCTGCCTCGTGATGACTGGGTGTTGTGTGCTGTCCTTAGGTTAGTTAGGTTTAAGTAGTTCTAAGTTCTAGGGGACTGATGACTATAGATGTTAAGTCCGACAGTGCTCAGAGCCTATACCTATATACCACAAAACTGGAATGCGTTGGTCATATCCAGAAGAGGATGGGCACCAGGCTGAGGAAGTTGAGACAAAGTTTGAGAGACAAGATACTTTCTGATGGTAATACCATAAGAGGCGGCTGACAGACAACATGATTGATAAGCTACAGCAGTACGGCTGTCGTGTGGCTAGGGCCTCCCGTCGGATAGACCGTTCGCCGGGAGCAAGTCTTCCGATTTGACGCCACTTCGGCGACTTGCGCGGCGATGGGGATGAAATTATGATGCTTAGGACAGCACAACACCCAGTCCCTGAGCGGAGAAAATCTCCGACCCAGCCGGGAATCGAACCCAGGCGCTTTGGATTGACGTTCTGTCACGCTGACCACTCAGCTACCGGGTGCGGACAGTATTATGGGATGGCCATTAGAAATAATGCTGAGGATTTGTCGAAAAAGAAGCAGGCAGTATGGACTACTTTCTTCCACAGACTGTCAACTGATGAAAAAGCAGTACACCACCTTTGCCCTGCTGGACCTGATTCATGGTGCAATTACTGCAATGCCCAGTACTCAAACAGTTCATACGGCCATAAACATTCCACCCCAGCAGCAGTCATGGAAATCATAAAATCTATTTGCAGAGACCTGGCAAATCCTGAATTACTGAATAAGTGTCTGCACGGTCAGACTCAAAATCGCAATCAGTCGTTCAATAACCTTAGATGGACTCACTTACCAAAAAAATGTTTTTGGTGGAATGAAGACACTAAAGTGGAGGGTCAGTGACGCTGTTATTGCTTTTAATGATGGCAACATTGGTAGGGTAAAAGTGCTACAGCACTCCGTCCTCAGGCCACAAGTGGCCCATCGGGACCATCCGACCGCCGTGTCATCCTCAGTGGAGGATGCGGATAGGAGGGGCATGTGGTCAGCACACCGCTCTCCCAGTCGTTATGATGATTTTCTTTGACCCGTAACCGCTACTATTCGGTCGACTAGCTCCTCAATTGGCATAACGAAGCTGAGTGCACCCCGAAAAATGGCAACAGCGAATTGGCGGCTGGATGGTCACCCATCCAATTGCCGGCCACGCCCGACAGCGCTTAACCTCGCTGATCTCACGGGAACCGGTGTATCCACTGCGGCAAGGCCCTTGCCTATATATGGGAATTAATTCTGGAGCAAACGGATGGACAAGGTTCGCATTGATAAAGCTGAGAATGCAGCACACATGGCCACTAAGGAGTCCAGAAAGAAGAAGAAAAAACTCGGAAAAAGATCAGGAGGATAATATACTGTATGGTGTAGGGTGCTTCTGAGTGACTAAAAATAGAAAATTACGCGTATGTTGAGTCACAGTCTTTCGAAAATATAGAAGGCGTTCCCGAAAATTTACATTTTCTGTTGCATTTTTCCCTAACTCTTGGAACCACTTCGAGTACGAGGGGCATTCAAGTTCTAAGGCCTCCGATTTTTTTTCTAATTAACTACTCACCCGAAATCGATGAAACTGGCGTTACTTCTCGACGTAATCGCCCTGCAGACGTACACATTTTTCACAACGCTGACGCCACGATCCCATGGCAGCGGCGAAGGCTTCTTTAGGAGTCTGTTTTGACCACTGGAAAATCGCTGAGGCAATAGCAGCACGGCTGGTGAATGTGCGGCCACGGAGAGTGTCTTTCACTGTTGGAAAAAGCCAAAAGTCACTAGGAGCCAAGTCAGGTGAGTAGGGAGCACGAGGAATCACTTCAAAGTTGTTATCACGAAGAAACTGTTGCGTAACGTTAACTCGATGTGCGGGTGCGTTGTCTCGGTGAAACAGCATACGCACAGCCCTTCCCGGACGTTTTTGTTGCAGTGCACGAAGGAATTTGTTCTTCACAACATTTTCGTAGGATGCACCTGTTACCGTAGTGCCCTTTGGAACGCAATGGGTAAGGATTACGCCCTCGCTGTCCCAGAACGTGGACAGCACTGGCGGTTACCCGAAATTTTTTTGGTGGCGGTGAATCTGTGTGCTTCCGTTGAGCTGACTGGCGCTTTGTTTCTGGATTGAAAAATGGCATCCACGTCTCATCCATTGTCACAACCGACGAAAAGAAAGTCCCATTAGTGCTGTCGTTGCGCGTCAACATTGCTCGGCAACATGCCACACGGGCAGCCGTGTGGTCGTCCGTCACCATTCGTGGCACCCTCCTGGATTACACTTTTCGCATTTTCAGGTCGTCTTGCAGGATTGTGTGCACAGAACCCACAGAAATGCCAACTCTGGAGGCAATCTGTTCGACAGTCGTTCGGCGATCCCCCAAAACAATTCTCTCCACTTTCTCAATCGTGTCGTCAGACTGGCTTGTGCGAGCCCGAGGTTGTTTCGGTTTGTTGTCACACGATGTTCTGCCTTCGTTAAACTGTCGCACCCACGAACGCACTTTCGACACTTCCATAACTCTATCACCACATGTCTCCTTCGACTGTCGATGAATTTCAATTGGTTTCACACCACGCAAATTCAGAAAACGAATGATTGCACGCTGTTCAAGTAAGGAAGGCGTCGCCATTTTAAGTATTTAAAACAGTTCTCATTCTCGCCGCTGGCGGTAAAATTCCATCTGCCGTACGGTGCTGCCATCTCTGTGACGTATTGACAATGAACGCGGCCTCATTTTAAAACAATGCGCATGTTTCTATCTCTTTCCAGTCTGGAGAAAAAATATCGGAGGCCTTAGAAGTTGAATGCACCTCGTAGAGTATTCCGATTTTCAGGGAGTAATAACATACATATCCTGAGTCTACTAAAAGAAGAACATAATTTTATGGATAATTAAAATTATTTAGGATAATGTACAATAAAAGTATACAAAGTTTTAACCGTGTAATTAAAAAGTTGTATTTCCGAAAGTAGTGGCTGAAATGCAATTATTGTACTTCAGTAGACTTACAAGGGGAGGCCACGACGTTTGGAACGCGGATTTACTGCTAAGTCCGTACACTCGTAGTTCTCCATGAGATTAAGAAAATGTGTAAGCAGTAGCGCGTACTTCTCAAGCGTGACTCAGAAAATCGCGAGATAATTTCGGTCGTCCAATATATTCCTGTCCCTGGCCATTTTTACCACGAAGCGGCGGCAGGCGAGTGGTTAGCGTTCAAGCCACGTACTCACTGGATCGATGGATCGAGTCCCGTTCGTCTGTTTTTTGTATTTATTCATTTTAAACACAGTCATTTTCTTTATTATTTCTATTACAATTGATATAATGGGGAAAATACGTGTAATCGGATGAACTTTTATTAAATTTAAGTCCGCAGCTCGTGGTCGTGCGGTAGCGTTCTCGCTTCCCACGCCCGGGTTCCCGGGTTCGATTCCCTGCGGGGTCAGGGATTTTCTCTGCCTCGTGATGACTGGGTGTTGTGTGCAGTCCTTAGGTTAGTTAGGTTTAAGTAGTTCTAAGTTCTAGGGGACTGATGACCATAGATGTTAAGTCCCATAGTGCTCAGACCCATTAAATTTACAATGTTATTTGGCAGTCTACTAATTTTTATCATCGCAAATAATCTAATATTCATAACTATCGACTAGTAAACGACCAAACGCATAAAGTGATACTGAAAATGTATCCTTGTCCGTGTCTTCAAAACGGTTCGTATTTAATCGAAAGAGAACCAGAAATTGCTTCTCGGAAGGCCCTATTAAAATACACTCGATACTGCATAACCAATTATCAGCGCCGATTTTTAAGGAAATACTGCGTTATGCGTGGTTTGCTTCCAAATTATCGTCTGAAAGACAGGTTTTTGAAAATGTTAACGAGTTTTGTTTTTCCACGGAAAACGTCAAAAGGCCTTGCGTATGCGGAAACGTAGCATTTATTCAATGCAGCTGGTGCTGTTTAACTTTATGTTTTCCACGTTTTTACGAAAAATACCATGCTGCAACTTGTACTCGTAATGTCGAAAGCGACGATTAATTGTACATCTTGTCTGTGCCGGTCAAAACTTGGAGGTAACAAGTCGTTTCGGGCTCCTTCCAGGTATAAGGGACTTCTCAAATCACGGACAAGCATACATTTTCAGTATCACTTTATGTGTTTGGTCGTTTACTAGTCGACAGTTATGATATTAGATTATTTGTGATAGTAAAAATTAGTAGACTGCCAAATAACATTGTAAATTTAATAAAAGTTCACCCGATTACACATATTTTTCCCATTATATCAATTGTAATAGTAAAGAAAATGACGGTGTTGAAAATAAAGAAAAGAAACAGACGAACGGGATTCGATACAGTGATTACGGGGCTTGAACGTCAACCACTCGGCTGCCGCCGCTTCGTGGTAAAAATGGCCACGCACAGGTATATATTTGACGACCGAAATTATCTTGCGATTATCTCAATAACGCTTGAGAAGTACGGGCTACTGCTTACACATTTTGTTGTCCTCATGGAGTAAAATGGTTCAAATGGCTCTGAGCACTATGGGACTCAACTGCTGTGGTCATAAGTCCCCTAGAACTTAGAACTACTTAAACCTAACTAACCTAAGGACAGCACACAACACCCAGCCATCACGAGGCAGAGAAACCTCATGGAGTAGTACGAGTGTGCGAAGTTTGCAGTAAATCCGTACGAAGTTTACAGCAAATCCGCGCTCCAAACGTCGTAGCCTCCCCTTGTCAGAACACACAGTTTAATGTCCTGTACAAGTTTCATGTCAATGGATGCAGTGGTCCCTGAAATACAGGGAAGCCAAGCTACCAAATTTAACATTGTCGGAATAGGGTGTTACAACTCCCCTTAATGACAAGTTGTTGTCCGCCGTCTTGAAATTTGACGAGAAATATAACGACTGTGTAATACCTCTTTTTAGCGCCACGTCAAAGATCTTTGTGAAAGGAATCTGACGAATATTTGATCACACTTCTCGGCCAAAAAAATATGATAGTGTAATACCGCTGTTGCTATTCCGAACGTAAAGACACACGACTAAAGCAAACCAGAATGACACTCCAACGGACCGACACATGACACGAAGCTCAATGAAGCGGTGCATTTTTAAACTCTGCTGAAGCGTCCACCGCAGTCCATAACATTAACTTTCAATATGGCGGAAGCGACAGCTGCGCAATGAAAGCCCTCCATCACGACACGCAGCGCTCAATTGGATGCAGAGTTACTTGCTGAAAATGCCAACAGCCACTTTTTCGCACATCATCTGTAATGACGTAGTCGAAAGCATAACACTCCACTGGTCTGCGTGTATATTTCCGTCTTTCACCAATATTTGTCAATGGCGAATAGAATGGAGCCGACGTCAGTATGTGTAGAAAAATGACGACTACTTGTTTGTGTGTGTGTGTGTGTGTGTGTGTGTGTGTCTGCGTGTGTGTGTGAACAGACACGTCTGCAGATTTATTCCAATAGCAAATTTATTTCAACGCACTTTTCACGAAGGGGACGATATGTATTGACTATTACAGTGATAAAAATTCCTAACCTAAACACAGAGTAAATTTTCCGGGCGAGAATGGGCTACGTTTCTAGCATTTGTAAACTTACAGAAAGCTTTTGACAATTTTGACTAGAATACTCACTTTCAAATTCTGATGGTGGGTGGAGTAAAATACAGGGAGCGAAAGGCTATTTACAATTTGTACAGAAACCAGATGGCAATTACAAGAGTCGAGGGGCATGAAAGGGAAGCAGTGGTTGTGAAGGGAGTAAGTCAGGGTTGTAGCCTCTCCCCGATGTTATTCAATCTGTATATTGAGCAAGCAGTAAAGGAAGCAAAAGAAAAATTCGGAGTAGGTATTAAAATCCATGGAGAACAAATAAAAACTTTGAGGTTCGCCGATGACATTGTAATTCTGTCAGAGACAGCAAAGGACTTGGAAGAGCAGTGGAACGGAACGGACAGTGTCTTGAAAGGAGGATATAAGATGAACATCGGCAAAAGCAAAACGAGGATAATGGAATGTAGTCAAATTAAATCGGGTGATGCTGAGCGGATTAGATTAGGAAATAAGACACTTAAAGTAGTAAAGAAGTTTTGCTATTTGAGGAGCAAAATAACTGATGATGGTCGAAGTAGAGAGGATGTAAAATGTAGACTGGCAGTGGCAAGGAAAGCGTTTCTGAAGAAGAAAAATTTGTTAAAATCGAATATAGATGTAAGTGTCTGGAAGTGTTTTGTGAAAGTATTTGCATGAGCTGTAGCCATGTATGGAAGTGAAACATGGACGATAACTAGTTTAGACAAGAAGAGAATAGAAGCTTTCGAAATGTGGTGCTACAGAAGAATGCTGAAGATTAGATGGGTAGATCACATAACTAATGAGGAAGTATTGAATAGGATTGGGGAGAAGATAAATTTGAGGCACAACTTGACTAGAAGAAGGGATCGGTTGGTAGGACATGTTATGAGGCATCAAGGGATCACCAATTTAGTATTGGAGGGCAGGGCAGAGGGTAAAAATCGTTGAGACGAAGAGTGAATATACTAAAGAGATTCAGAAGGATGTATGTTGCAGTAGGTACTGGGAGAATAAGAAGCTTGCACAGGAGAGAGTTGCATGGAGAACTGAATCAAACCAGTCTCTGGACAGAGGGTAAAAATCGTTAAGGGAGACCAAGAGATGAATACACCAAGCAGATTCAGAAGGATGTAGGTAGCAGTAGGTACTAGGAGATGAAGAAGCTTGCACAGGATAGAGTAGCATGGAGAGCTGCATCAAACCAGTCTCAGGACTGAAGACCACAACAACAACAATGGGTGATGCAAAAGTATACTGCAGGGATTTCACCTTACTGTCGAATACTGAAGCCATTGAGGGCATTAATTACAGAGTACGCGAAAGAACTTGCCCCCCTTCTAACAGCCGTGTACCGCAAGTCTCTGGAGGAATGGAGGGTTCCAAATGATTGGAAAAGAGCACAGTTAGTCACAGTCTTCAAGAAGGGTCGTCGAGCAGATGCGCAAAACTATAGACCTACATCTCTGACGTCGATCTGTTGTAGAATTTTAGAACATGTTTTTTGCTCGAGTATCATGTCGTTTTTGGAAACCCAGAATCTACTCTGTAGGAATCAACATGGATTCCGGAAACAGCGATCGTGTGAGACCCAACTCGCGTTATTTGTTCATGAGACCCAGAAAATATTAGATACAGGCTCCCAGGTAGATGCTATTTTTCTTGACTTCCGGAAGGCGTTCGATACAGTTCCGCACTGTAGCCTGATAAACAAAGTAAGAGCCTACGGAATATCAGACCAGCTGTGTGGCTGGATTGAAGAGTTTTTAGCAAACAGAACACAGCATGTTGTTATCAATGGAGAGACGTCTACAGACGTTAAGGTAACCTCTGGCGTGCCACAGGGGAGTGTTATGGGACCATTGCTTTTCACAATATATATAAATGACCTAGTAGATAGTGTCGGAAGTTCCATGCGGCTTTTCGCGGATCATGCTGTAGTATACAGAGAAGTTGCAGCATTAGAAAATTGTAGCGAAATGCAGGAAGATCTGCAGCGGATAGGCACTTGGTGCAGGGAGTGGCAACTGTCCCTTAACATAGACAAATGTAATGTATTGCGAATACATAGAAAGAAGGATCCTTTATTGTATGATTATATGATAGCGGAACAAACACTGGTAGCAGTTGCTTCTGTAAAATATCTGGGACTATGCGTGCGGAACGATTTGAAGTGGAATGATCATATAAAATTAATTGTTGGTAAGGCGGGTACCAGGTTGAGATTCATTGGGAGAGTGCTTAGAAAATGTAGTCCATCAACAAAGGAGGTGGCTTACAAAACACTCGTTCGACCTATACTTGAGTATTGCTCATCAGTGTGGGATCCGTACCAGATCGGGTTGACGGAGGAGATAGAGAAGATCCAAAGAAGAGCGGCGCGTTTCGTCACAGGGTTATCTGGTAACCGTGATAGCGTTACGGAGATGTTTAGCAAACTCGAGTGGCAGACTCTGCAAGAGAGGCGCTCTGCATCGCGGTGTAGCTTGCTCGCCAGGTTTCGAGAGGGTGCGTTTCTGGATGAGGTATCGAATATATTGCTTCCCCCTACTTATACCTCCCGAGGAGATCACGAATGTAAAATTAGGGAGATTCGAGCGCGCACGGAGGCTTTCAGACAGTCGTTCTTCCCGCGAACCATACGCGACAGGAACAGGAAAGGGAGGTAATGACAGTGGCACGTAAAGTGCCCTCCGCCACACACCGTTGGGTGGCTTGCGGAGTATAAATGTAGATGTAGATGTAGATCCGAGAAATACTCTCCAGTTCTGGAACCGTCATCTGCTACATTGATAATGAGTCGATCAACAATAGAATCCACGAAGCCACACACGCACCGCATTTCCTCCTCTTCTTTTATGACGTGTCGTTCTATATCCCGACAGCATTGGCCAGTGGCATGTGAAAAAACTACGTGCGTTTCGTTCCAGTACGTCTGACAGCGTAACAGTCTTACTATTTCTCGCTCCAGGTCAGTTCGGTTGGGTTCATATTGTAATGGTGCTGTGCAAATGTAAAAATACGGTGTGCTCGGTGCTGTGAAAATGATGGTTCTTCATGTTTCTACGACACTTGTGTCTCTGGTTCGCGTGACACTACATCTGTGGTATGAAACAATGGACACAGAACAAAAAAAGATTATTTCGCTTTTCGTTTTTGTCCTAAAAAATTAAAATGATATTGTATCTTCTTAACTTAAACAACCTTTATTGGCAGCGTTTCATAAAGTATCGATAGTTAAGAATTTGTATTTGAAATGAAAACAGGTTCAAATGGCTCTGAGCACTATGGGACTTAACATCTGTGGTCTTCAGTCCCCTAGAACTTATAAGTACTTAAACCTAACTAACTTAAGGACATCACACACGTCCATGCCCGAGGCTGGATTCGAACCTGCGACCGTAGCAGTCGCGCAATGAAAACAGGAATTTGGACTTGCAATATGTAGTTAGAAACAAGAAGACGTGTATTATTCACAAAAAATTTACAATTACAAGATGTAGGTATTTCAAACTGAACGAAAAAAGCACGACTAAAGCAACACTCGAACCAGTGGTCCATGAACTGAGGTAGGTTATTAATCGACCACGCCACCATTTCCGGTAAACATCCAACGTGCATTTGTGTCACAACTGTATCAAATACAGTCCCTCAGAAAACGTCAAACCCGACTTTTTTCTGTGCCCTATTTCTGGGCACTTTTTAACCGTGTTCCACACGCGTTTTTCGCTACGGAGCGGAAAGCAGCCTCAGACATTGTCATTGCTTATTAACAGAGCGACAATGAGAGCACAACAGCGCAGATTCTGTGGCTGTACTCTATTTTTGAAATAAAAATTACACACCTAAAGCGTGATTGAGGAAACCGCTGATGATTGTTGATACACTCCTGGAAATGGAAATAAGAACACATTGACACCGGTGTGTCAGACCCACCATACTTGCTCCGGACACTGCGAGAGGGCTGTACAAGCAATGATCACACGCACGGCACAGCGGACACACCAGGAACCGCGGTGTTGGCCGTCGAATGGCGCTAGCTGCGCAGCATTTGTGCACCGCCGCCGTCAGTGTCAGCCAGTTTGCCGTGGCATACGGAGCTCCATCGCAGTCTTTAACACTGGTAGCATGCCGCGACAGCGTGGACGTGAACCGTATGTGCAGTTGACGGACTTTGAGCGAGGGCGTATAGTGGGCATGCGGAAGGCCGGGTGGACGTACCGCCGAATTGCTCAACACGTGGGGCGTGAGGTCTCCACAGTACATCGATGTTGTCGCCAGTGGTCGGCGGAAGCTGCACGTGCCCGTCGACCTGGGACCGGACCGCAGCGACGCACGGATGCACGCCAAGACCGTAGGATCCTACGCAGTGCCGTAGAGGACCGCACCGCCACTTCCCAGCAAAATAGGGACATTGTTGCTCCTGGGGTATCGGCGAGGACCATTCGCAACCGTCTCCATGAAGCTGGGCTACGGTTCCGCACACCGTTAGGCCGTCTTCCGCTCACGCCCCAACATCGTGCAGCCCGCCTCCAGTGGTGTCGCGACAGGCGTGAATGGAGGGACGAATGGAGACGTGTCGTCTTCAGCGATGAGAGTCGCTTCTGCCTCGGTGCCAATGATGGTCGTATGCGTGTTTGGCGCCGTGCAGGTGAGCGCCACAATCAGGACTGCATACGACCGAGGCACACAGGGCCAACACCCGGCATCATGGTGTGGGGAGCGATCTCCTACACTGGCCGTACACCACTGGTGATCGTCGAGGGGACACTGAATAGTGCACGGTACATCCAAACCGTCATCGAACCCATCGTTCTACCATTCCTAGACCGGCAAGGGAACTTGCTGTTCCAACAGGACAATGCACGTCCGCATGTATCCCGTGCCACCCAACGTGCTCTAGAAGGTGTAAGTCAACTACCCTGGCCAGCAAGATCTCCGGATCTGTCCCCCATTGAGCATGTTTGGGACTGGATGAAGCGTCGTCTCACACGGTCTGCACGTCCAGCACGAACGCTGGTCCAACTGAGGCGCCAGGTGGAAATGGCATGGCAAGCCGTTCCACAGGACTACATCCAGCATCTCTACGATCGTCTCCATGGGAGAATAGCAGCGTGCATTGCTGCGAAAGGTGGATATACACTGTACTAGTGCCGACATTGTGCATGCTCTGTTGCCTGTGTCTATGTGCCTGTGGTTCTGTCAGTGTGATCATGTGATGTGTCTGACCCCAGGAATGTGTCAATAAAGTTTCCCCTTCCTGGGACAATGAATTCACGGTGTTCTTATTTCAATTTCCAGGAGTGTAGATTAGGAGATCTTAAGTTTCATTTTACGTAACTTAGTGACAATGTATCTAATACATAAGTAGGACCTACACTATGTGTTTATAAGTATCCGGACACCTGGCTGAAAATGACTTACAAGTTCGTGGTGCCCTCCATCGGTAACGCTGGAACTCAGTATGGTGTTGGCCCACCCTTAGCCTTCATGACAGCTTCCACTCTCGCAGGCATACGTTCAATCAGGTTCTGGAAGGTTTCTTGGGGAATGGCAGCCCATTCTTGTCAGAATGCTGCACTGAGGAGAGGTATCGATATCGGTCCGTGAGACCTGGCACGAAGTCGGCGTTCCAAAACGTCCCGAAGGTGTTCTATAGGATTCACGTCAGGACTCTGCGGAGGCCAGTCCATTACAGGGGTGCTATTGTCGTGTAACTACTCCGCCACAGGCCGTGCAGGTGCTCGATCGTGTTGAAAGATGCCATCGCCATCCCGGAATTTCTCTTCAACGGTGGGAACCAAGAAGGTGCTTAAAACATCAATGTAGGCCTATGCTTTGATCGTGCCACCCAAAACAACAAGGGGTGCAAGCCCCCTCCATGAAAAACACGACCACACCATAACACCACCGCCTTCGAATTTTACTCTCGGCACTACACACGCTGGCAGAAGACATTCACCGGACATTCGCCATACCCACACCCTGCCACCGCATTGTCACATTGTGTACCGTGATTCGTCACTCCACTCAACGTTTTCCCACTGTTCAATAGTCCAATCATTACTCCCCTTACACCGAGCGAGGCGTCGTTTGGCATTTACCGGCGTGATGCGTGGCTTATGAGCAGCCGCTCGACCGTGAAATCCAAGTTTTTTGACCTCCCGCCTGTCATAGTACAGGGTTATTACAAATGATTGAAGCGATTTCACAGCTCTACAATAACTTTATTATTTGAGATATTTTCACAATGCTTTGCACACACATACAAAAACTCAAAAAGTTTTTTTAGGCATTCACAAATGTTCGATATGTGCCCCTTTAGTGATTCGGCAGACATCAAGCCGATAATCGAGTTCCTCCCACACTCGGCGCAGCATGTCCCCGTCAATGAGTTCGAAAGTATCGTTGATGCGAGCTCGCAGTTCTGGCACGTTTCGTGGTAGAGGAGGTTTAAACACTGAATCTTTCACATAACCCCACAGAGAGAAATCGCACGGGGTTAAGTCGGGAGAGCGTGGAGGCCATGACACGAATTGCTGATCATGATCTCCGCCACGACCGATCCATCGGTTTTCCAATCTCCTGTTTAAGAAATGCGGAACATCATGATGGAAGTGCGGTGGAGCACCATACTGTTGAAAGATGGAGTCGGCGCTGTCGGTCTCCAGTTGTGGCATGAGCCAATTTTCCAGCATGTCCAGATACACGTGTTCAACCGTTTCTTCGCTCACTGCAGGCCGACCCGTTGATTTCCCCTTACAGAGGCATCCAGAAGCTTTCAACTGCGCATACCATCGCCGAATGGAGTTAGCAGTTGGTGAATCTTTGTTGAACTTCGTCCTGAAGTGTCGTTGCACTGTTATGACTGACTGATGTGAGTGCATTTCAAGCACGACATACGCTTTCTCGGCTCCTGTCGCCATTTTGTCTCACTGCGCTCTCGAGCGCTCTGGCGGCAGAAACCTGAAGTGCGGCTTCAGCCGAACAAAACTTTATGAGTTTTTCTACGTATCTGTAGTGTGTCTTGACCATATGTCAATGAATGGAGCTACAGTGAATTTATGAAATCGCTTCAATCATTTGTAATAGCCCTGTACTTGCAGTGGATCCTGATGCAGTTTGGAATACCCGTGCGATGGTCTGGATAGATGTCTGCCCATTACACATTACGACCCTCTTCAACTGTCGGCGGTCTCTGTCAGTCAACAAACGACGTCGGCCTGTACGCTTCTGTGCTGTCGACATTTCCACTTCACTATCACATCGGAGACAGTGGAACTAGGGATGTTTAGGAGTGTGGAAATCTCGCGTACAGACGTATGACACAAGTGACACCCAATCACCTGACCACGTTCGAAGTCCGTGAGTTCTGCGCAGCGCCCCATTCTGCTCTCTCACGATGTCTAATGACTACTGAGGTCGCTAATATGGAGTACCTGGCAGTAGGTGGCAGCACGATGCACCCAATATGGTTCAAATGGCTCTGAGCACTATGCGACTTAACTTCTGAGGTCATCAGTCGCCTAGAGCTCAGAACTAATTAAACCTAACTAACGTAAGGACATCACACACATCCATGCCCGAGGCAGGATTCGAACCTGCGACCGTAGCGGTCGCTCGGTTCCAGACTGTAGCGCCCAGAGCCCGCATCTCGTGGTCGTGCGGTAGCGTTCTCGCTTGCCACGCCCGGGTTCCCGGGTTCGATTCCCGGTGGGGTCAGGGATTTTCTCTGCCTTGTGATGGCTGGGTGTTGTGTGCTGTCCTTAGGTTAGTTAGGTTTAAGTAGTTCTAAGTTCTAGGGGACTTATGACCACAGCAGTTGAGTCCCATAGTGCTCAGAGCCATTTGAACCATTTTTGTAGCGCCCAGAACCGCACGGCAACTCCGGCCGCCCTGCACCCAACATGAAAAACGTATGTTTTTGGAGGTGTCCGGATACTTTTGATCACATAGTGTATATCTTCTATTTGTTATGATAACACGTTCGCTAAGAATTTCTGCTCCTGCTCAGCTTCCCTACTAGAGTTGCCGCCCCACTGTCTATTTCAGCTCCCCTCTCTGGTGTCTACGAAGTCGTACACAACAGGTGGAATTAAAAGATACGACCATTCATGTCACACATTTTGATTGGTGCACACTCACTCATGAGAGCCCATCCATGACCTATCTGCTACGATTGCTGATATTTTTAAAATTATATTGGAACTCCAATGTATCGATATTTAATACTTATCGTTGTCTATAATCGATATACCGACAACTGTTACCGTGTATTGAGATATCCACGGGAAAAATATCGACGTACTAATTAAAAAAAAATATCCGCAGTACAAAGTAAATATACCGCCACTTTCAGAGCCGTATATTCAAGTATCGATTTACCGGCTCTGAGCACTATGGGACTTAACATCTGAGGTCATCAGTCCCCTAGACTTTTTTTTTTTTTTTTTTTGGTCATCAGTCTACTGACTGGTTTGATGGGGCCCGCTACGAATTCCTTTCCTGTGCTAACCTCTTCATCTCAGAGTAGCACTTGCAACCTACGTCCTCAATTATTTGCTTGACGCATTCCAATCTCTGTCTTCCTCTACAGTTTTTGCCTTCTACAGCTCCCTCTAGTACCATGGAAGTCATTCCCTCATGTCTTAGCAGATGTCCTACCATCCTGTCCCTTCTCCTTATCAGTGTTTTCCACATATTCCTTTCCTCTCTGATTCTGCGTAGAACCTCCTCATTCCTTACCTTATCAGTCCACCTAATTTTCAACATTCGTCTGTAGCACCACATCTCGATTCTCTTCTGTTCCGGTTTTCCCACAGTCCATGTTTCACTACCATACAATGCTGTACTCCAGACGTACTTCCTCAGAAATTGCTTCCTCCAATTAAGGCCGGTATTTGATATTCGTAGACTTCTCTTGGCCAGAAATGCCTTTTTTGCCATGGCGAGTCTGCTTTTGATGTCCTCCTTGCTCCGTCCGTCATTGGTTATTTTACTGCCTAGGTAGCAGAATTCCTTAACTTCATTGACTTCGTGACCATCAATCCCGGTGTTAAGTTTCTCGCTGTTCTCATTTCTACTACTTCTCATTACCATCGTCTTTCTCCGATTTACTCTCAAACCGTACTGTGTACTCATTAGACTGTTCATTTCGTTCAGCAGATCATTTAATTCTTCTTCACTTTCACTCAGGATAGCAATGTCATCAGCGAATCGTATCATTGATATCCTTTCACCTTGTATTTTAATTCCACTCTTGAACCTTTCTTTTATTTCCATCATTGCTTCGTCGATGTACAGATTGAAGAGTAGGGGCGAAAGGCTACAGCCTTGTCTTACACCCTTCTTAATACGAGCACTTCGTTCTTGATCGTCCACTCTTATTATTCCCTCTTGGTTGTTGTTGTATATGACCCGTCTCTCCCTACAGCTTACCCCTACTTTTTTCAGAATCTCGAACAGCTTGCACCCCTAGACTTAGATCTACTTAAACCTAACTAACCTATGTACATCACACACATCCATGCCCGATGGACCGTAGGCGATGCGTGGTTCCGGACTGAAGCGCTTAGAACCGCTCGGCCAAAGCGGCCGGCATCGATTTACTATTAGATATACTGTACATCAACAGGCTGGCAGCCTACTTATTCCGCTTCGAGCAAGAATTAAAAGGAAAACGATGTTCGTTCACGCTTTGCGATAACCACTCTGTTAACAATGGTAACTGCATGTTAGTGGCACAGTAATAGGTGTCCGTCGATTGGTTTCGTCACATATAGGATTTGTCCGCAACACTTCATGTCGACTTCGCTAGTTTTTTTTTGTCCCCAATTCTGCCAACGCCAGCGTCCTAGCGTTGTGAAGATCAACGTTACCGTTTGTGTTGATACCGCCGAGCGCTGATTAAGTCAGCATTGCCTCTCACACGTCTCCGTCCACCGCAATGGCCAGTTCTTGTCATTTAGATATTTGTTCATCACTTTCAGCAACTGATTTTGAAGAACGCCAATGTGAGGAAATAGCACACTAGTTGAGTTAGACATTGTTTTTTTTTTATTTATTTATTTTTTATTTAACGCAACAGGTGCATTATTTCTTAACACGGGATGTTATTCCATTGAGGCCGCCACTCCACCCCCCTCCCCCCCCTCCCCCCAATGCAATCAGACTTCTTTTTTTGGGGGCACTTATATTTGGTTGACAAAGTCAAACAGGTTAGCAGCTCGTGGTATAGCCGCTAGCAATGCTACCTCTGGATCAAGGGGTCTCGGGTTAGATTCCCGGCTGGGTTGGTGATTTCCTCTGCCTCGGGATTGGGTGTTTGTGTTGTCCTCACCCTTTCATCCTCATGACCATCGTTCGTGACAGTGGCCAGATTGGACCGTGTAAGAAATTGGACTGTGTACAAATTGAGACATGACCGCGCAGTTGAGCGCCCAACAAACTTAACATCATTATCATCATCATCACAGACAAACAGAAAAAATGGACGTCATGAGAGCTCAAAAAGTAGTAATACTCCTTCACACAGTGAGAGTAAAATTATGTTGTACTACAATTCCAAAAGAAGAACTTGAAATGTTTATCAAAAACTGTGAAAAAAAATATAAAATAAAAATATCGGCACTCGATAATGCCCTATCGATATCGATATTGACATGTGAAAATTACCGAACTATCACGGCTGCAAAATACTAACACGAATTCTTAACAAACGAATGGAAAAACTAGTAGAAGCCGACCTCTGGGAAGATCATTTTGGATTCCGCAGAAATGTTGGAACACGCGATACTGACCCTACGACTTACCTTAGAAGGTAAGACTAAGGAAAGGCAAACCTACGTTTCTCACATTTGTAGACTTAGAGAAAGCTTTTGACAAAGGTGACTGGAATACCCTCTTTCAAATTCTGAAGATGGCAGGGGTAAAATACAGCAAGCAGTAAAAACAAAATTCGGAGTATGAATTAAAATCCATGGAGAAGAAATAAAAATCTTGAGGTTCGCCGATGACATTGTAATTCTGTCAGATACAGCAAAGGACTTGGAAGAGCAGTTGAACGGAATGGACAGTGTCTTGAAAGGAGGGTATAAGATGAACACCAACAAAAGCAAAACGAGGATAATGGAATGTAGTCGAATTAAATTGGGTGATGCTGAGGGAATTAGATTAGGAAATGAGACACTTAAAGTAGTAAAGGAGTTTTGCTATTTGGGGTGCAAAATAACTGATGATGGTCGAAGTAGAGAGGATATAAAATGTAGATTGGCAATGGCAAGGAAAGCGTTTCTGAAGAAGAGAAATTTGTTAACATCGAGTATAGATTTAAGTGTCAGGAAGTCTTTTCTGAAAGTATTTGTATGGATTGTAGCCATGTATGGAAGTGAAACGTGGAAGATGAATAGTTTGGACAAGAAGAGAATAGAAGCATTCGAAATGTGGTGCTACAGAAGAATGCTGAAGATTAGATGGGTTGATGACATAACTAATGAGGAGGTATTGAATAGAATTGGAGAGAAGGGAAATTTGTGGCACAACTTTACTAGGAGAAGGGATCAGTTGGTAAGGCATATTCTGAGGCATCAAGGGATCACCAATTTAGTACTGGAGGGCAGCGTGGAGGGTAAAAGTCGTAGAGGGAGACCAAGAGATGAATACACTAAGCAGATTCAGAAGGAAGTAGGCTGCAGTAGGTACTGGGAGATGAAGAAGCTTGCACAGGATAGAGTGGCATGGAGAGCTGCATCAAACCAGTCTCACGAATGAAGAAGACAACAACAAACAACATTTAAATATTGATTTACTATTTCATATTCTGTACATGAACAAGCTGTCAGCGTGCTTATCCCCGTTAGAGCAAGAACTGAAAGGAAAACTATGCGCGTTCACGCTTTGCGATATCGGCACTCGATAGGCACTCGATATTGCCCTTTTGTTATCGAAATATCGAGGATGAAACATCGCCGCTATTAATCGATACTTCTTTCGGAAAGTATATCGATATTTTATGAACAGCCCTAGTGTCGGGTGTGGAAGCACTGTCAAGCGGTCTTCCCTTGTAGCGGGCTACAGGAGTCGTAACTGTTCTAGCGGTTCCGGCAGGTTTCTGGACTTCAACGATCGTGCTAGCTGTGGGCTGTGAGAGGACACGGCCCTGCTATCAGAGGGGGCAGTTTTATGGCCGGCAGGGCGTGTTTGCCGGCGGAAATAAACAGCGCATCGTAACTCGGCCGTCGAGCACAGGCGTGGAGGGGGGACAAGCCAGCCAGGGCCAACAGATCTGGTTAGCCGTCCGCGCATCGCCGCCAAACCAGCCCTATATACCAGCAGCAGTAAAACTGCAGCGTGGTGCTTTATCACCACAGGGTGGTACTGATGTAGCAACTCCACCCTAAAATTCTCTGCCCATGCGCACAGGATTTAAAAAAAAAATGGCTCTGAGCACTATGGGACTCAACATCTTAGGTCATAAGTCCCCTAGAACTTAGAACTACTTAAACCTAACTAACCTAAGGACAGCACACAACACCCAGCCATCACGAGGCAGAGAAAATCCCTGACCCCGCCGGGAATCGAACCCGGGAACCCGGGCGTGGGAAGCGAGAACGCTACCGCACGACCACGAGATGCGGGCGCACAGGATTAAAAAAAAAATGGCTCTGACCATTATGGGACTTAACTTCCGAGCTCATGAGTCCCCTAGAACTTAGAACTACTTAAACCTAACTAGCCTACAGACATCACACACATCCATGCCCGAGACAGGATTCGCGCGGTCGCGCGGGTCCAGACTGAAGCGCCTAGAACCGCTCGGTCACTGAGGCCGGCCAGGGTGTTTTCAAATGACCGTGATCGTGTACGAATTGGAAGGGTAATCACACATGCTAGCACACTTGCCGGCGGAAGGCAAAGGTCCCGAGTTCGAGTCTCGGTCCGGCACACAGTTTTAAGTCTGCCAGGAAGTTTCATTACAGCGGAAGCTCCGCTGCAGAGTGAAAATCTCACTGTGGAAACATCCCCCAGACTGTGGCTAAGCCATGTCTCCGCAATATCCTTTCTATCAGGAGTGCTAGTTCTGAAATGTTCGCAGAAGAGCTTCTGTGAAGTTTGGAAGATAGGAGACGAGGTACTGGCAGAAGTAAAGCTGTGAGGACGGGGCGCGAGTCGTGCTTGGGTAGCTCAGGTGGTAGAGCACTTGCCCGCGAAAGGCAAAGGTCCCGAGTTCGAGTCTCGGTCCGGCACACAGTTTTAGTCTGCCAGGAAGTTTCATTACAGCGGAAACTCCGCTGCAGAGTGAAAATCTCACTGTGGAAACATCCCCCAGGCTGTGGCTAAGCCATGTCTCCGCAATATCCTTTCTACCAGGAGTGCTAGTTCTGAAATGTTCGCAGAAGAGCTTCTGTGAAGTTTGGAAGATAAGAGACGAGGTACTGGCAGAAGTAAAGCTGTGAGGACGGGGCGCGAGTCGTGCTTGGGTAGCTCAGCTGGTAGAGCACTTGCCCGCGAAAGGCAAAGGTCCCGAGTTCGAGTCTCGGTCCGGCACACAGTTTTAGTCTGCCAGGAAGTTTCATTACAGCGGAAACTCCGCTGCAGAGTGAAAATCTCACTGTGGAAACATCCCCCAGACTGTGGCTAAGCCATGTCTCCGCAATATCCTTTCCACCAGGAGTGCTAGTTCTGAAATGTTCGCAGAAGAGCTTCTGTGAAGTTTGGAAGATAAGAGACGAGGTACTGGCAGAAGTAAAGCTGTGAGGACGGGGCGTGAGTCGTGCATGGGTAGCTCAGGTGGTAGAGCACTTGCCCGCGAAAGGCAAAGGTACCGAGTTCGAATCTCGGTCCGGCACACAGTTTTAATCTGCCAGGAAGTTTTCCTCTGGCCACCAAACTCCATCTACATGAACATTATTGAGCATATCTGCAGCATGCTGTTCAGAAGGGATCTCCACCCCCTTCGTTGGTTTGGTTTGTGGGTTTAAGGGTGAAAGGGTCCTGTAGCCACCTTTCACTGCCAACTCGCGTAGTGGTCAAGTCGGCAAAGAGGTTTCCGCTACTTGTGAGAAATCCACCTGCGTTAGGTTGGTGGCGGAAATGGCATCCTTGGGTTTTCCGGTCCACGCGGAGCGTGGAAGAGGCTGGAGAAGCGGAAGGCAGTCTGCCGCCGGTACGGGAAGCGTACACAGCTGTGCTCCAGTCGAAGAAGGGTGAGTTGGACTGACCGCGTGGCGCGTTGTCACACAGAGAGGGGAGCTTTTAGCTTTTGGTCTCGAATTTCGTCTTATAAAGATTTACTTGCTGGGTTGCAGCAGGGAATGCAAGGCTTTTGTATACTTTCAGTTTGATTCCCAATGCAGTCTTGACTTTGATCCGTGAGGGGAACGCAGCACAAAGGAGTTGCATATGTTGAAGTGCCCTCGGTTCAGTGTGAATGTTTATGTGCCTACAACTGTGTGTGTATGCTTCTAATCTTTTCCGGATCTTGGTAATTTTTGTGTATTTGTGAATTTTCTTTGTCTCATGTGATTAAAATTTGGCCACGGTCCATAGAAATTGTCTCCGCGGACGGAGTGGGCACGCGAGTCTGTTATGAAACGTGTAGTATTTCACAAGCAATTCTACATAGTTAGCATGCAACAGCAGTCTATAGATGCACTACATCAATGTTTTAAGGAATAAATAATTTTGCCTTCAATCTTATCTTGTGTACCGATGTTACGTCGCCGTTACCTTCGCCATTTACCTTGTAGTTTTCCTTGTTGGCCACCTATAGCGTTTCCATGTGCACAGGTGTAGTGATTAGTGTCCCTTTTTTTATCTGAAACAAATGCTCTGGAATAGATCGTGTTTTGACGAATCTTGCTGCAGGCTACACTTACGCATGGTGTTCACGCCCTCTTTACTTTACTCAATATTTGATTCACGGGAAGAATGCCTGGATCTTTATCAATGACTTTACAATGAATGTTCTTTGTGAGTTTTTCTTATTGATAAATTAAGTAATTTTCCGACTCAGTGCTACCTCTTCTTTGTCGTGTGGCTAGAGTTGGTGGCGACCCTATCTTTTATATTGATTTCAGTGTCAAATACATTTTCTTATTCAAAGTGCGCGTGGCTCTTTTAGCTATCAGGATACATTCAAAGGGCGCTTCATGCTTCTTGCACATAGCGTCCTTTTATTCACGCTACTTACAAGGGACCAGACAGCAACGGTCATCGGCCACCCCCTTCGTACTGTGACAGATTTATGGTCAGCCCTGAAGGGTTCATGGTGTCAGTTCAGTACTGCCCGCATCTCGTGGTCGTGCGGTAGCGTTCTCGCTTCCCACGCCCGGGTTCCCGGGTTCGATTCCCGGCGGGGTCAGGGATTTTCTCTGCCTCGTGATGGCTGGGTGTTGTGTGATGTCCTTAGGTTAGTTAGGTTTAAGTAGTTCTAAGTTCTAGGGGACTGATGACCATAGATGTTAAGTCCCATAGTGCTCAGAGCCATTTGAACCTCCAGTACTACTGCACACATGAGTCGACTCCAGGCCACGTCGTGTTGCGGCACTTCTGCGTGTTCGCAGGGGCTCTACACGGTGTTAGGCAGGTGTAGCAGTTTCTTTGGCTCTTGAGTATATATTATCGGTATTAAAGTCTTACAAAATTGTGATAGCAGCAATTGATCTTTTGAAAATATTTTAATTTGGTGACCGAAACAGAATCGAATCGTTTAGTTTTCACCCCTCAGAAAATTTCATTATACCCTTCAGGAGTAAAAATGGAAATGGTCGATCTCCGCGCCGGATTGGGATGAAATAATGATGAAGATGACACACAACACTCAGTCCCTGAGCGGAGAAAATCCCGGAACCAGCGGGGAATCGAACCCGGGGCCCTCAGAACAGCAGTCCGTCATGCTGATCATTCAGCTATCTTCTTTTTTTTTCCGGTATTGTTCGTTGCGTTCGGTCTGGGCGGACGTCACAAGACATCCGTTCAAGTTGATCGTGGATTCCTTTACTCAGTTTTTTTATTACAGAGCCCGAGAAGCTCTCTGACCGAACACGCTGAGCTACCGTGCTCGCTATCGGGGCGTACGCCCCATGGGGTGATTAGTGCCAGGTCGGGAACCACTGCTTTAATGTTTTTACAACGGAGATCTAGCCTCAAATTCTTTAATATAGCCAGTATATGGATTGTGTGCAGCATTCGACGGTATGTGGGTGGAGTCCTCCGGGACAAATATTACGCGCATGCGCGCGGCACAGTAGCACGCTTGCTACTTCTCCCCGATATTGCAGGTTCAGCCGTTCTGCCGCTAGGTGGCAGTCTAGTAGTAGTAGCAGTAGCAGCATTATTCATCTGTAGATCCCTTTTTACAAGGATATAGGACATGTCAAAGTATTTACAAGTTTAGACCAATTTAAAATAAGCTAATTCGTACACAAATATATTTACAGACTTGTAGTTAGATACAATCATTAGATGTGCTTCTGGTATACAATACTTTTTTTCACAAATAACTTATTAAATAATGTAATGCCACCATCCTCCACACCTACAAATCCTTAATCCGTCCCATCCTCTGTTATGCCAGTCCCGCCTGGATATCCCCCCTCCAGATCCTAGAGCGTCATGCACTTCGCCTCGCCTTTTGTATACGCTTCCCATCCCCCACAAGGATCCTCTATGACCTCATTCCTTTCCCCCATCTGCTCCTGTTCCTCAAAGATATCCGCATCCCCTACACCTCCCGCCGCCTTGATCCCCCTCACCCCCTGGTTGCTGCTCTCCTCTCCCATCCCCGCCCCCTGCCACGTCTTCACTGTTGTGTCCCCCCTACCCTCCATCTCTACACCCTTCATCTCCTTTCCCAAGGTGGCTTCCATCAACTCCCCCTCCAGGATGATGCCCTCTCTCCCTCCATTTATCCCTCCTGTCAATTCTGATCCTTACCCCCGTTCCTTTCCTCCATCCTTTCCCTGGGCTCACTCTCCCCCCTTCCATCCTGTGTTTCTCCCCGCCTAACCTCTCCCAACATCCCTCCCCCCCTGTGTTCTTTTACATTCCCCTCCTCTGCCTTTCCCCACTCCCTGTCGCATCTGTCCAGCGCACCCCCCCCCCCCTCTTATGGGGCCCCATCCCCCAACAGCTCCTTTCCCCCCCCCTTCATTTTTCCTCTCCTTCCCCCCCCTTTTATTTCCCATCCACATTCCCCCCATCTGCCCTCAGCTGTGTTATGTCATCTTTCCCAACCTTTTAGTGCAGTGTTTCAAGTGAATGCTCAGTGTTCATGTTTCCAAAGTGTTGCGAACAGAAACCATGCTGTCGCTGGGTGTGGATTTTATGTCTCTTGCGAACAGAAACCAGACTGTCGCCGTGTTTCTTAATTGTCTGTCTATTATTTTACCTGCCTACTTCATATATATTTTACTAGCATCATCTTCCCTTTGTTCTACACTCCTGGAAATGGAAAAAAGAACACATTGACACCGGTGTGTCAGACCCACCATACTTGCTCCGGACACTGCGAGAGGGCTGTACAAGCAATGATCACACGCACGGCACAGCGGACACACCAGGAACCGCGGTGTTGGCCGTCGAATGGCGCTAGCTGCGCAGCATTTGTGCACCGCCGCCGTCAGTGTCAGCCAGTTTGCCGTGGCATACGGAGCTCCATCGCAGTCTTTAACACTGGTAGCATGCCGCGACCGCGTGGACGTGAACCGTATGTGCAGTTGACGGACTTTGAGCGAGGGCGTATAGTGGGCATGCGGGAGGCCGGGTGGACGTACCGCCGAATTGCTCAACACGGGGGGCGTGAGGTCTCCACAGTACATCGATGTTGTCGCCAGTGGTCGGCGGAAGGTGCACGTGCCCGTCGACCTGGAACCGGACCGCAGCGACGCACGGATGCACGCCGAGACCGTAGGATCCTACGCAGTGCCGTAGGGGACCGCACCGCCACTTCCCAGCAAATTAGGGACACTGTTGCTCCTGGGGTATCGGCGAGGACCATTCGCAACCGTCTCCATGAAGCTGGGCTACGGTCCCGCACACCGTTAGGCCGTCTTCCGCTCACGCCCCAACATCGTGCAGCCCGCCTCCAGTGGTGTCGCGACAGGCGTGAATGGAGGGACGAATGGAGACGTGTCGTCTTCAGCGATGAGAGTCGCTTCTGCCTCGGTGCCAATGATGGTCGTATGCGTGTTTGGCGCCGTGCAGGCGAGCGCCACAATCAGGACTGCATACGACCGAGGCACACAGGGCCAACACCCGGCATCATGGTGTGGGGAGCGATCTCCTACACTGGCCGTACACCACTGGTGATCGTCGAGGGGACACTGAATAGTGCACGGTACATCCAAATCGTCATCGAACCCATCGTTCTACCATTCCTAGACCGGCAAGGGAACTTGCTGTTCCAACAGGACAATGCACGTCCGCATGTATCCCGTGCCACCCAACGTGCTCTAGAAGGTGTAAGTCAACTACCCTGGCCAGCAAGATCTCCGGATCTGTCCCCCATTGAGCATGTTTGGGACTGGATGAAGCGTCGTCTCACGCGGTCTGCACGTCCAGCACGAACGCTGGTCCAACTGAGGCGCCAGGTGGAAATGGCACGGCATGGCGTTCCACAGGACTACATCCAGCATCTCTACGATCGTCTCCATGGGAGAATAGCAGCCTGCATTGCTGCGAAAGGTGGATATACACTGTACTAGTGCCGACATTGTGCATGCTCTGTTGCCTGTGTCTATGTGCCTGTGGTTCTGTCAGTGTGATCATGTGATGTATCTGACCCCAGGAATGTGTCAATAAAGTTTCCCCTTCCTGGGACAATGAATTCACGGTGTTCTTATTTCAATTTCCAGGAGTGTATGTTTTTAAGTTCCACCATTTTTCCGCCATGTTACCATTTACGTCTCCGATTCTATCGCCTGTTTTTATTATTTATTATCTTCATATTTTTAAAAGAAATTCTGTAGGCCAAAGAGCGGCATACTAAGCTGCTGCCAGCACGCCCCCTTCGGGGGGAATCGAAACTCAATAAAGAAAAAAAAATGTAATGCCACGGTGTTCACTCATACCTCACTATCAGTCACTGCACACACTATACACACATTGTTTCATAACACTTCACTCACTACACACACACACACACACACACACACACACAGGTGATCTCTGGGCCATTTTCTGTACCGCAACTTCCCATTTGCTATTCTGAAAAACTGAGTCAGCATCCCTCTATAACGAGTGAGATGTTGAGCTCTGTCTGGGCATAACCTGCCTTGCACACGTTATATGCGTAATGTAGCACCGGCTTTAGCCTACACGACGTTACAGGCGTTCACAGGAGGCGCTTCTTCCCTCGCGTGCTTGCGTTTCCTCGTGATTTCTGGGAATACTGAGCACAGGAAAGCTACTGCGCCGCGAAGTGCTGCCCTCCCACGAATGGCGGACTTTCCCCGGCCACCCAGCGGCCCGTCACGGCCCGCTCTGGTTCTCCCGTTTCCTCCGCAAACACTGCGCGCCTTTGTTAGCCTCCCACGCCGGCACCCAATTGTGTTCGCGCCTCACTCGGCACGAGGCTAGGGAAACCGATCGAATTACGAGGGCCGTTCAGAAAGTAACCTCCGGTTGATTTAAAAAAATACACCAAGTTAAATAAAAATATTTTAATATATACATCTTACAACTACATCTTTGCACTATTTTTCTACATAGTCTCCATAGCGATTGAGGCACTTATCGTATCTCTTCACAAGCTTTGAAATTCCTTCTGCATAAAAATCACCCGCTTGTGCCTGGAGCCAGCCTGTGACCGCATCTTTGAGCTCTTCGTCGTCATCAAACCGCTGCGACCCGAGCCATTTCTTCAAATGCATGAAGAGGTGATAATCACTTGGCGCCAGGTCTGGGCTGTAAGGTGGATGGTTGATAACGTCCCACTTGAAGGACTCGAGAAGGGCCGTTGTTCTGCGAGCAGAGTGAGGACGGGCGTTATCGTGCAAAAAAACAATACCGGAAGTCAGCATACCACGGCGTTTGTTCTGTATAGCCCGTCGTAACTTTTTTATTGTTTCACAGTACACGTCTTGATTAATGGTCGTGCCACGTTCCATGAATTCAACCGACAACACCCCTTTGGCATCCCAAAACACCGTTGCCATCAGTTTTCTGGCAGAAAAATCTTGCGAGGCTTTTCTCGGTTTGGTAGGCGAATTTGAATGTGCCCACATCTTTGATTGTTCTTTTGTCTCAGGGTTCACGTACTTAATCCAGGTTTCGTCACCGGTCACGATTCTGTTTAACAATGGTTCTCCTTTGTCCTCCTAACGTGACAGAAAGTCTAATGCAGAGGCCATTCTTTGAGTTTTGTGGTGGTCGGTAAGAATTTTGGGCACCCATCGTGCACAGAACTTACGGTAACCCAATCTTGCTGTCACTATCTCGTACAAGAGAGTCTTAGAAATCTGTGGAAAACCAGTAGACAACTCCGACATTGAGAAACGTCGATTTTCACGAACTTTTGCATCAACTGTCTGAACGAGTTCGTCAGTCACCAATGATGGTCTACCACTCCTCTCTTCATCACGAACGTTTTCTCGTCCACTTTTAAATAAACGGACCCATTCACGGACAACTCCTTCACTCATAACTCTCGGTCCGCACACGGCACAAAGCTCACGATGAATAGCTGCTGCGGAATATCTTTTGGCTGTAAAAAAACCTTATGACAGCACGCACTTCACATTTGGCGGGGTTTTCTATTGCAGCACACATTTCAAACTGCCACAAAAACTAAACTAGCGCAGGTACGACGTTCACTCGGCCACGGCTTGATGCCGACTGACCTGTTGAGTGCATGAACGCACAGATGGCGCCGCTACTCCCCCCACAACCCGCACTGTGACCAATCGGAGGTTGCTTTCTGAACCGCCCTCGTAATACCTCACCCGGGCGGGCGGCGTTCGTGGTTTGCGCACTGGGGAATGCTGTGCGACATTTGTCGATCTACACCTCGCGATACGCTATGTAAGTAGGCTGTTTAGGTTTTCATTTTGGTAACGTCACGTAGCGCTCTGTACGGAAATGTCGTGTGGCTAGGACCTCCCGTCGGGTAGACCGTTCGCCTGGTGCAGGTCTTTCGATTTGACGCCACTTCGGCGACCTGCGCGTCGATGGGGATGAAATGATGGTGATAAGGACAACACAACACCCAGTCCCTGAGCGGAGAAAATCTCCGACCCAGCCGGGAATCGAACCCGGGACCTTAGGATTGACAGTCTGTCACGCTGACCACTCAGCTACCGGGGCGGACAGCGCTCTGTATGAAAATCACTGGCTGTGCTGTGTTTGTCTCTGGTGTTGTTCCATTGTGTCTAACTTTTCCTGTGTTTGTCTCTGATTTTGTTTCATTTGTTGCATTAATTTGCAATAATAATGTGTCTGGAATCTGTTCCTCTATGCTTTTCGGCAGTGCATCTGCACTGGCAACATTCAAATTTTCACAAGCAGAAAATGTGTCTTGACTTATTTGAAAAAACGGTGAGGACCCAAAACCTGAATCTACAGTATTTGCAAAATTATGTCTTGTCATTTCGGATTCCTGTGGCGAGCTGTTGCCGACCGACCGATCGACAATACCACCCTCTTCACTAGCTGTTTCACGGTCTACACGATTATTTATTGCCTAATCCAGTCCCCTATGCACAATTACCAAATTACTATGTTGAACATTAGTTAACTCATTACATTGTGGCGCTAACACACTGCTTTCGTCTTCACTGTCATTTCTCAGTTTACTTTGAAGCCTAGAATTACGTTTTTCACACGCCATTATTGTCACTATATTTGACAAGATAACACAGAAAAGCACAATTTGAAGAGCAAAATAAGAAAACACATTAACATAGCACTGAAAATAATATCTAGTTAATTGCAAGCGCAGCTACGAAATACTTCTTGCAAATCTACATGCATGCCACAACTGTTTTACTTACAACAATGAAAGACTACAACTACAAACGAGATTCTCTCTACAATTACGCGCTAGCAATAAACAATGGCTACACTAATTACACAAACTACAAGAAAATATCAGAAGATTCCAGTGAACTACTTAAACCTAACTAACCTAAAGACATCACACACATCCATGCCCGAGGCAGGATTCGAACCTGCGACCGTAGCGGTCACGCGGTTCCAGACTGTAGGGCCTAGAACCGCACGGCCAGTCTGGCCGGCCCAGACACACAGCCTACAGACGACTGAACAGACACGGTTTATTCGCCCGGAGACCTGCAAGGAGCATTCCACTGACCCCTCATCAGAGGAGAGCCCGTAAAGCCTGGTGTCAAGAACACAGTACACGGTCATTGGAACAGTGGTCGCAGGTATGTTCACGGACAAGTCCAGGTATAGTCTGAACAGTGATTCTCGCCGGGTTTTCATCTGGCGTGAACCAAGAACCAGATAGCAGCCCCTTCATGTACTTGAAAGGGACCTGTATGGCTGCGGTTTGATGGTGTGGGGTGGGATTATGATTGGTGCACGTACACCCCTGCATGTCTTTGACAGAGGAACTGTACCAGGTCAGATTAATCGGGGCGTCATTTTGCACCAGTATTTCCGCCTTTTCAGGGGTGCAGTGGGTCCCACCTTCCTGCTGACGGATGATAACGCACGGCCCCACCGAGCTGCCATCGTGGAGGAGTACCTTGAAACAGAAGATATCAGGCGAATGGAGTGGCTTGCCCGTTCTCCAGACCCCATTGAGCACCTCTGGGATGCTGTCGGTCGAAGCATCCCTGCACGTCTTCAAACCCCTACGACACTTCTGGAGCTCCGACAGGCACTGGTGCGAGAATGGGAGGCTATACCCCAGCAGCTGCTCGACCACCTGATCCAGAGTAGGCCGACCCGTCGTGCGGCCTGTGTACGTGTGCATGGGGATGATATCCCATACTGATGGGGTACGTGCATAGGAAACAGTGCTGTTTTGCAGCACATGTGTTTCGGGACACTTTTCTCAACTTACCTCCAATACCGTGGACTTACCGATGTGTGTCGTGTGTGTCCCCTACGTGCCTATGCTATCAGCACCGGTTTTGTGTACTGCCATCTTGTGTGGTCCCACATTCTGGAATTATCCTAAATCTATGAGCATGAGTGTACATGACTGAGCCATGCACATAAATATACAGGGTGATTCAAAAAGAATACCACAACTTTAGGAATTTAAAACTCTGAAACGACAAAAGGCAGAGCTGAGCACTATCTGTCGGCGAATTAAGGGAGCTATAAAGTTTCATTTAGTTATACATTTGTTCGCTTGAGGCGCTGTTGACTAGGCGTCAGCGTCAGTTGATGCTAAGATGGCGACCGCTCGACAGAAAGCTTTTTGTGTTATTGAGTACGGCAGAAGTGAATCGACGACAGTTGTTCGGCGTGTATTTCGAACGAAGTATGGTGTTAAACCTCCTGATAGGTGGTGTATTAAACGTTGGTATAAACAGTTTACAGAGGATGGGTGTTTGTGCAAAGGGAAAAGTTCTGGACGGCCGAGAACGAGTGACGAAAATGTAGCACGCATCCAGCAAGCATTTGTTCGCAGCCCAGGAAAATCGACTCGCAGAGCTAGCAGAGAGCTGCAAATTCCACAATCGACTGTATGGAGAGTCCTACGAAAAAGGTTAGTTATGAAACCTTATCGTCTGAAATTGCTTCAAGCACTGTCTGCAGCTGATAAGATTAAAAGAATCGATTTCTGTGATTTTATCCTTGCTCACATGGAAACAGATGAATCTTTCGTTTCAAAGATTGTGTTTAGTGATGAAGCAACTTTCCACACTAACGGGAAAGTCAACCGTCACAATGTCTGTGTATGGGGCACTGAGAATCCGCGGGAAACAACTCAGTATGAACGTGACTCGCCTAAGGTGAACGTTTTCTGCGCCATTTCAGCCAATAAAGTTTTTGGTCCCTTTTTCTTCGAAGGTGCTACTGTAACTGGACTACAGTATCTGGAGATGTTAGAGAATTGGCTGTTCCCTCAGCTCGAACAAGAAGCACAACAATTCATATTTCAGCAGGATGGAGCGCCACCACATTGGCACTTATCTGTCCGTAACTACCTGAACGTCAACTACCCGAGGCGACGGATCGGCCGCCAGGCAGTCCGTGACAGAGCACTTCATCACTGGCCTCCAAGAAGCCCCGATCTTACCCCCTGCGATTTTTTCTTATGGGGGTATGTTAAGGATATCGTGTTTCGGCCACCTCTCCCAGCCACCATTGATGATTTGAAACGAGAAATAACAGCAGCTATCCAAACTGTTACGCCTGATATGCTACAGAGAGTGTGGAACGAGTTGGAGTATCGGGTTGATATTGCTCGTGTGTCTGGAGGGGGCCACATTGAACATCTCTGAACTTGTTTTTGAGTGAAAAAAAAACTTTTTAAGTTCTCTTTGTAATGATGTATAACAGAAGGTTATATTATGTTTCTTTCATTAAATACACATTTTTAAAGTTGTGGTATTCTTTTTGAATCACCCTGTAATACGGCCCCTGGAGAAGAGCTGTGCGGCCAGAGGCGGTGCTCCTCGAGAGTGTAGAGCGCGTGGCGTGACGCAGCAGCCGGCATCCTCCCACGCTTCGCCTTGTGCCAGCTGCCGCTGATTGGCGGACAATAAGACGGCTCGAGCTGTTGTCTGCCGCAAGCGCTGTGTCGAGGGCCGTGGCGGAAGGCTGGGAACGAACGCCGGCAGACATTCAGCAGGTGGTGTAGCACATCGAACACCGGTGTACAACTCTCCTCACGGATCTACACTGCCGCACGGAAGATTTTGAACATCAGTGATTTTGAGGAAAAAAATGCAAACTCGAACCAGAAATGTTGCAAATACACTACTGGCCATTAAAATTGCAACACCACGACGATCACGTCCTACAGACGCGAAATTTAACCTACAGGAAGAAGATGCTGTGATGTGCAAATGAGTAGCTTTTCAGACCATTCACACAAGGTTGGCGCCGGTGGCGACACCTACAACGTGCTGACAAGAGGAAAGTTTCCAACCGATTTCTCATACACACAAACAGCAGTTGACCGGCGTTGCCTGGTGAAACGTTGTTGTGATGCCTCGTGTAAGGAGGAGAAATGCGTACCATCACGTTTCCGGCCTTGATAAAGGTCGGATTGTAGCCTATCGCCATTGCAATTTATCGTATCACGACATTGCTGCTTGCGTCGGTCGAGATCCAATGACTGTTAGCAGAATATGGAATCGGTGGGTTCAGGAGGGTAAGACGGAACGCCGTGCTGGATCCCAACGGCCTCGTATCACTAGCAGTCGAGATGACAGGCATCTTATCCGCACGACTGTAACGGATCGTGCAGCCACGTCTCGATCCCTGAGTCAACAGATGGGGACGTTTTCAAGACACCAACCATCTGAACGAACAGTTCGACGACGTTTGCAGCAGCACGGACTACCAGCTCGGAGACCGTGGCTGCGGTTACCTTTGACGCTGCATCACAGACAGGAGCGCCTGCGATCGTGCACTCGAGGACAAACCTGGGTGCACGAATGGCAAAACGTCATTTTTTCGGATGAATCCAGGTTCTGTTTACAGCATCATGGTGGTCGCATCCGTGTTTGGCGTCATCGCGGTGAACGCACATCGGAAGCGTGTATTCGTCATCGCCATACTGGCGTATCACCCGGCGTGACGGTGTGGGGTGCCATTGGTTACACGTCTCGGTCACCTCTTGTTCGCACTGATGGCTCTTTGAACAGTGGACATTACATTTCAGATGTGTTACGACCCGTGGCTCTACCCTCCATTCGATCCCTGCGAAACCAAAAATGGTTAAAATGGCTCTGAGCACTATGGGAATCTATGGTCATCGGTCCCCTAGAACTTAGAACTACTTAAACCTAACTAACCTAAGGACCCAGCCTGCGAAACCCTACATTTCAGCAGGATAATGCACGACCGCATGTTGCAGGTCCTCTACGGGCCTTTCTGGATACAGAAAATTATCAACTGCTGCCCTGGCCAGCACATTCTCCAGATCTCTCACCAACTGAAAACGTCTGATCAATGGTGGCCGAGCAACTGGATCGTCACAATACGCCAGTCACTACTCTTGATGAACTGTGGTATCGTGTTGAAGCTGCACGGGCAGCTGTACCTCTACACGCCATCTGAGCTCTGTATGACTCATTGCCCAGGCGTATCAAGGCCGTTATTACGGCCTGAGGTGGTTGTTCTGGGTACTGATTTCTCAGGATCTATGCACCCAAATTGCGTGAACATGTAATCACATGTCAGTTCTAGTATAATATATTTGTCCAATGAAAAGCCGTTTATGATCTGCATTTCTTCTTGGTATAGCAATTTTAATGGTCAGTAGTGTATCTGTCAAGTTCCACTGCAGCGCTACTTTACGATCGTGTATTCGAATCATTATTGTATCAACTCCAGTGCCATGTTGGCGATGTCCTTGAATCCATTTCAATATGTCATCTCCTACTTTTGGCCATATTGCATTCAAATAATACAAAACCAACATCCCTTATTTAGGTTTCATTTTCAGGCTACGAGTTTCGCCTATACTCGAAACTGGTAGCCTAAAAATAAAAAATTTCGACTTTCCTCGAAACTGGTAGCCTAAAAATAAAACCTAAATAACGGCTATTGGTTTTGTATGAATGAATATGGAGCTACATTCATTTTGCATTCAGTCCTCTAGTTGCAAAATCAGTCTTCTTCATTTTTTCTGTTCTTCTTCACTACCCCTCAAATCGCAAATGGTGTTTTTATATTGCTGGAAGGCCGAAATGCCGCTCAACTGCTATGTTTCCAAGTTCTTCTGCGTATTCTGTTACTTTCATTTTACAGCCCGGATGATATGAATTCCTTTCTTCCGCTATGAAACCAGCTACAAAGAAGCCGGCCGAAGTGGCCGAGCGGTTCTAGGCACTCCAGTCCGGGACCACGCTGCTGCTACGGTCGCAGGTTCGAATCCTGCCTCGAGCATAGATGTGTGTGACGTCCTTAGGTTACTTAAAGTAGTTCTAAGTCTAGGGGACTAATGACCTCAGATGTTAAGTCCCATAGTGCTTACGGCCATCTGAACCAGTTTTGAATCAGCTACTAACAAAAATATTGGAGTGTTATCGTTTGCGCAGATCACTTTCATTTGAAGTTCACTCGCACCGTAGACTGCAATGACGCATCGCAGGCTAGACCTTATGTTCTTGGTCTGTGACGGTAGGACGGGGGGCGGGGGGGCCGTCGCATGGGCGCACTGCTGCCAGTACAATCCAATGTTGCCAGAGGTTTCCCGCGGCATGCGCTGTATGGCTATTTTAGACAGGAGGGAATTTTAAATTATACGCTAGACATTTTCATATTAACTTCCAGTATAAGACCCACCCGAATTTCAACGCGATTTATGAGGGAGCTACAACCATCCACTTCAATTGAAAAATGATTTAGACACAATCTGGTGAGCAAGATCTATGAGGCAGGCGATATACCCTCAGGCTTCAAGAAGAATATAAAAATTGCAATCCCAAAGAAAGCAGGCGTTGACAGATGTGAAAATTACCGAACTATCAGTTTAATAAGCCACGGCTGCAAAATACTAACACGACTTCTTTACAGACGAATGGAAAAACTGGTAGACGCTGACCTCGGCGAAGATTCCGTAGAAATGTTGGAACACGTGAGGCAATACTGACCCAACGACTTATCTTAGAAAATAG